>NC_059327.1:12962500-13636250 GCF_018350155.1 Leopardus geoffroyi | reverse complement strand
AGAGGGAGACACAGAATCTGAAACAGGCTCCAGGCTCTGAGCTGTCAGCCCAGAGCCCGACGCGGGGCTCGAACTCACGGATAGCGAGATCATGACCTGAGCCAAAGTCGGACGCCCAACCGACTGAGCCACCCACACGCCCCATGAGCTCAACTTTTAAAGTGCTGTGTGAGCACGTGACTTTAAGTCTGTGTCATGTGCACCGTCACAGATTTCTGGAGTCTAAAAGTTGTCGCAGTTCTATATTAAATGGAACAATAACACATATTGGGTGATATAAGAATGCCTAGTTTTTATACTGAAACTACTTCAAGAAAAGATAGTGCAGTGGGACTAACTCACATTCCATCCTGGCGGGTAATAGTATATCCATATTCTGGGTAATGGAAAAACGAGACATTTACTCCAATGAGAGGAGTTCCATCAGCAGTTAGTACTTGGCCTCTGATGACGGATGCAAGGCTGTGGGAAAAGGAGAAGAATCAGAATGAGCGTTTGTCTCCTCAGGCCAACAGTACCATGATTTAGAGCTAATTCATCCTAAGGATAAAATAACACTATCACCCACACTTGTTATTCCCCCAAACCAGACCTGAAATACTCCCAAGACAATGTCCCTTTTAATTCGGTGCAATTCACATTCTCTAAATGCCTGGTGTTTACCCTGGGTTTTTAATTTGTTGCAATCTGGTTTTTGGAGAGTTATCAAGACCGATAATTTAGAGATGAATTTTTTAAATTATAAACTGCACTTTTTCATAAGTCATCTATCTGGTGCTTACATGAAGAAAAGTATACCTTCCAATTAATTCCAAGGCAATCCGTAAATCTGCGGGGACCAAGGAGTACAAGATTTAAAGGGGCAATAAGGCACATTTGTGGAACAACTTTTAATCAACTGCTGGGTCTAACTGCATTAATGCTGTTAAATTACTGCAGATCCAGGAGTTCCAGCGTAAATCATCTTCTTTTACTCAGTGAGACACAAGACACCTGCTTTCACTTACTGGTTTATTTTCAGGTCATTACTGCTCTGTAAAGCACCAGTCAAACAGCTTATGCAATCTTACTGTGATGCCGTTAGCTGTTCCATTACATTAATTCATAATTTATATTATTTAGCGAGCTCAGCTAAAAAAAAAAAAAAAAAAAAAAAGCTCACTTCTGCTTTGCCTTTTGGGGTCTTTTCACTGCTTCTTTTGAAACATTTCCAACCGTGCTAACAAAATCAACTAGTTAAATGAAGATTTATCGACTCCTTAATGGGATGTCCCGTTATGGCTCGGATACTGAAATTGACAAAGTATGTGAACTGTGTCAAAAATGCTTGAAACGCGAAGTTTGGTGAGGAATTTGCCGAAAGAGGAAAAACTGCATCAAAAGAAAAAGCACTTTCCTCAAATTCAGTCATCAGCATTTCGTAAAAAGTGCACGTAACTACTGATAACAACACTACACATCTACGTAAGGAAAAAAAAATGCATTAACCTCTTATTGAAAGGACTTTCTCCAGGTAGGACATGGGTGCTGTCAGACCCTATGAGAAAGCTGATTCGATCATAGAAGGACTTGGCAGCCTGCTGCGGGGGGGACTGTAAGCTTTGGCTGATGACATCCTGAGGGTCAGGCAGTCCATGGCAGTAAGGCTGGTTTTGGCAGGAACTCTGTAAACAGCAATCAGGATCCATACAGTCAACGAGCCCATCTGCAGAGAGAAGTGTAAGCCAGTGAGAGAACTCCTCTTTTAATCTGTGACTAACGTTTTGTGCGCTACGTTTTGTTTGTTGGTTTGTTTTCTTTCGTATCAAACGAATCTCCGCCCCCACCCCCACCCCAATTGAGAGTAATTTCTATGAGGCCTACTTTTTGGAAACGGATGCAATATGAATACAATATTTGCAGCTGCTTTCACGCGGAGTAAGTGTTTAGATCGGAGATGACGGATTCTGATTAAGAAATTAAAAATTACTGATTAGAACAATCTATTAGTAGCTTGAAAGAATATAGATTATTTTTAAGTATAGTCACTGAAGCCTTCTATATTTTAAAGAAAACGTACTAGGAGTTAACACAGTGAGCGCGATTGGTGAATGGATAGGCAACTACTCAGGGAGAAGTTCTAAAATTTGGGAAAGGGCCAGAAAATGAAAGTCTGTGAAATGAAGCAAACACAAATCAACATAAAACGGATGAGATTAGTCAACCATCTTTCAAGGAAACAGCTTTCCCAAGGAAGGTAAAGTGTGTTCCAAATAAAATTAAGGCAACTCTCAAATTTTAAACAGGATCCTGGGCCCCTGGTATGCTTCTGCTATAGTGGAGGTGTTACTTTAAAATGTGGCAAATGTAAATACGCCATAATATTATAAATGATAAGAAGCCTATCAGAAAAGAAAACTGACCCGCAGTGTTGGCGACATGAGAAGTGTAGCGGGTAGAAAGAATCTGCTAGGGCCTTCTCCAGGAACATCAAAAGGAAATGACATTCAATGCCCCATGTAAGTATTTTGCTTGAAACATATAAACCAACTCATCAGTGGATAAGAGTGTCAGGTTATGATGATTCGGTGACATTATCCCTTAAGATCATACTTTCACTGGCCAGCTGATACATGAATTGTGATCTGCTTGGCAATTACATGTCTCAGTACAGAGTAATAAAATCTTAGTTTCTGAAGACTTTAAATCATTCTTGGGAGATCAAATTGGTCTTAAAAATCTTTAAACCCAGGCATCAGGTCTTTGCGTGACCCTATTATGACAGACTCAATCGAAAATATCTAGTTGACCTACGTATTTTATTTACACGAGTGTTTTTTAGTAACTTTTATTTTCAAAAAAAAACACACTAGCCATTTGTTTTTGCTTGAGGACACTCTTATTAATAGAATGTAAGTTTTCCCCTCCATTATCTGACAGCAAATTGCGACAAAAGAAAAGAGACTAAACTGAGTCATGTCACCCAGTCTAAAAGTATGTCAACAGCGACATAGTAAGGTCAGAAACCAAAGACGAGGGGTCCTGGATCAATGTCCTTTTTTTCCCCTAAGTTTATTTATTTATTTTGAGAGAGAGAGAGAGAGAGAGAGAGAGAGGGAGAGAGACAGAGAGAGAGAGACAGAGAGACAGAGAGAGCAGAGGAAGGGCAGAGAGAGAGGGAAAGAATCCCAAGCAGGCTCTGTGCGGAGAGCCCCACTCGGGGCTCAATCTCATGAACAGTGAGATCATGACCTGGGCAGAAATCAAGTCAGTCGCTTAACCAACTGAGGAGCCCAGGTGCCCCCTGGATCAATGCCCTTAAGTCATTTTGCACACCTGAAGCAGAAGGTAGGGAACACTTGTGATTTCTCCTAATACTCCCTTCTGTTTCTTTGGGCAACAGCCCTACGTGGTCATTTAGGTGTCCATCCCTCCCTCTCTGTCCACGCGCATTTCCCCCTTCATGTTTGGTTCAGAAATGTTTGGTTCAACCGAACTTGCTGAGCTGGAGTAAATTTCAGGCACTGTCTGCAGGTCCTGCCCCCCGCGCCCCACCCCCCATCTCCTCCCAGGCTTGAAGCTGTACGGCCGTGAGGTTGGGGTGACTGCATCCCTCCAGCTGCCAATCCAGGAGAACCTGGTTCGGAATGAAGCCATTCAAGAAGCAGAGCCAAGAGCTGGACACAAAAACAATAGGTCACAGTGGCATCTTTAAGGTTTTTACAACAGGCTGGACTGGAGCTCCTGGGCTTCTCAGGTGCAGAGGCCAAGCTATTTTCTTCTTCTTTATGCCTGTCTGGGTTAGATTTTCTGTCACTTACAACTGAGAAAGACTTAGTTTATCTAGAGACAGTAACTAAAAGTCTGTTCACTATTTTCCTTGTAGCTGAAAAACAAGCCGAATACACAAATGCTTGAATTAAATTTATAGTGCGGGGCTGCTTTCACGTTAGTATTTTAATTGCTTTGTTAACCACAATGAGTCACAATGAGTCAGAATTTCTGATAGGCAGATCTTCTTATGTATTGTTTCCTTGTGATAGTTACATTTTTATGCAGATGTCCATCATGTTTTTTAAAGATGCATTCATTATTTGAAAGGGCAGTTTTATTCCTTTGATAAAAGTTTTAAATCATATTTTAAGAAAATCAAATTAAACCGAGCTTTGAAATTTTATATAAATTTATCAAAATGCTACTTTCTTGGCCAAAAGGCCATGAAGATGATAAATGTCTAAATATTTCTCCATACTTTTGGAAGAAAGATAAAACTATGCTTATAGGATTACTTTTCACGAAGACATAATAATGCAACACATTGTATGTATTTTTCTCTCAAAGAAAGAGAAGCAGTTATTAAGACTCAGATTTTTGTAGTAGACTATTGAACTGTCGTCTCAGTATCATTTCTGGCTTCAAAAAAAAATTAAAAAATAAAACCCTTCCAGAAACAATTCATGACTATATATTGAGATTTTATAAGGAATCTTAAAAAAATTTTTTTTAAATGTTTATTTTTGAGAAAGAGAGAAAGACAGAACACGAGTTCTGAAGGGCAGAGAGAGAGAGGGAGACACAGAATCTGAAGCAGGCTCCAGGCTCTGGGCTTGCAGCACGACACGGGGCTCGAACCCATAGACCGTGAGATCATGACCTGAGCCGAAGTTGGACGCCCAACCAACTGAGCCATCCAGGCGCCCCTTATAAGGAATCTTTAATTACGTGTTTTATGATCTATTTCAGAGTTCTCACTCCATGACTTTTGAGTGGGTGTGCATATGCTTGGGAGAATCATTTTACACAAACATTTTATATTCTTGCAAATTTTTCCCTTACGTTCATCCTGTAGCTTAGAAAGAGATTACTCACTTGGAAGAGAAAGTACTTCCAATTATTGTATTTTATCTCCATTAATCTTGAAAAATAAAGGTTAACTGCCCCTCATCCTTTCCTTCCTGACACTACTCCCCCAGTGTCTTCCTTTAGGCAATAAATAGTACAGTTGCCCAAGAAGAATACTCAAATTTAGCCATTCATCTTTGTTAGTTTATGAAAAGCAAATGTACATCTGGCATGTAGTCTGCAGGTCATAAAACTGCATGAGATTGACACCTTCTGAACTAATCAGTTGGAAATGCATTTTTACAAGCCTCTCTGCTAACATCAATCAGAGAAGGAATCTCATTTTCAACAGCCAAGATGCAGGGACACATAGTTTGTTATTTTTCTGCAGAGTTTATCAGTAACTTGCCCAAGCAACTGACGGATGGTTATGAATCTGGCTCCCTATAACTTGGGAAAACATTTGTCATTCTTTGTACTTACACAGGTAGGGCTATCTAGTACAACTAAGTTGATTACCCACTTGCCCAAATGTACAGGGTAGCAAAATTGTCTTTGTGGAATAGCTTCTCAAAATCATTGAGATTCCAGGTAGTATCAGGAATATTAGGTCAGCTTAAATTTGTATTCGTGTAGACATCATCTCTAATAGAATTAATCATAAAAAAATCTAAAGAAAATCAGAAGTGCTCAAAACCCCCTGAATAACAACTTCAATTATCTGCTTACATTATTATTCATCATTATTATTCATTATTATTATACATAATTATTCAAGTATCTGCTTTACATTAAAGCAGATAATTTAGTTTATGCTCTGTCCACTCAATCCTGAAAATTCTTGCTTGGTTATCATTTTAAAACATGTTCTCGTCTTACCTTAGGCTTCCATTGGACTGTGACAGTGGGTGGCAAACTTACTTTGCAAAGGGCCAGAGAGTAAACAATTTAGGCTATGTTGGCCATGCAGTGTCCCACACTGTTCAGCCCCACCTTTATAGAGCGAAAGCAGCCATAGACATTATGGAAATGAATGGGTGTGTTCCAATAAAACTTTATTTACACATACAGGCTTTGGCCCAGAGGTCATAGTTGGCCAGCCTCTGGTCTTGCTTTAATGTTTCTACCCCAGCCTATTTCCTCGTGCTCTTCAAATCATTCTTGACATTGTCTTGGGCGAATTTAGACAATACATACATACTTTGTCAGATTATTAAAACTTCTGATTCCAAGTCTCTTCCTAGGTTACTTCTACGCTGGCTTTATCCTGCTTATCAAAACTCACTTTCTTCTTTCAGCGGCTATGGATACTTGAACCTGTTTTTTTGTTTTTTGTTTTTTTTTTGCCTTGGTTTATTTTTTTAAATTTATTTATTTTTTAATATGAAATTTATTGTCAAATTTTTTTCCATACAATACCCAGTGCTCATCCCAACAGGTGAATCTCCTTTTAATGAATTTTCTGTTTTTACTCAAAAGAATGTCCACCGCCCCTCCCCACAATATTAGGAAGCCCCTTTCCCCCATCCAAGTTAGAGGTAGAGATAGAAATTATAAATTAAGATATAAATTATTCTGAGGGAATTTATCCATAGACTTCAGAATTTTTGAAGTGTCCAGGTCTACCTTTCATTACTTTTCTAAGTCACCATTCTGTGAAACGCGTGAAATTCGTTTATGACGGAATTGGGATCATGTTTGTGTCTCTGTCGATTCTTGTTGTTCTTCTGTATCAGTGGTCTCTTCACAGGTTTGGTCTCTATGTTCATGTATGTCTCCAGGCTGATCATTCTTCTGCACTTCAAATCTACAAACTGCCTTCCAGATATTTCCATTTGGATATTACACAGGCATCAAAAACTTAGTGCATCTAAAACACATCTAATCTTCTCTAGATGTGCTGCTTTCTTCTGTATTTCCTAGTCCAGTGAATGATTCCATCATCTATCCGTCCAGTGTCTCCAAGTAGAAACCTAAATGTCATCCTTGACTCCTCCCTTCCTTTTTCTCTGCACTGAGTCAATTACCAGGTCCTTCTTTCCTTCACCCCAAATATCTCTTGAATCAGTCTCTTTCCATTTCCTAGAAACCAGCCTTCAAGCCACCATCGTGGTCCCTTGACAAGATCTCCACGACATTTTCGTTTCCCAAGTTCCAGGCGTGTCCCAACTCCTCATTCTCTACACTTCAGTCTGATGGTTTCCTCTGCCTGGAGACCTTGACCTCTCTCTACGCCCTTACCCCCAGGCCCTTGTCCCAATTGCTTCAGCCAGCAGCTCAGACAATGGCTTGGGAAGCTCCTTGAGAGCTGACTGAGCTCGCCATCATATCCCCAGTATCTAGTACCCTTCTTGGCACTATGTCAGCGCACAATGTTTTTCTGGAAGGAAGGGAAGAATGGATTCGGTTCCTACAGATAATTAGATTGAAACAGGTCAAAATGATGTCTTAAAGGGGAAGCAGAGACACCTTCCGGTTTTATTTGCTCACCCTTCTCTAACCCCTAGTACTATGCTAATCCTTGAATTCTGGTTTCTTTTTTTACCCCAACAGTTATTATTTTAAAATAGAGGTCTTGATTAATTGGACATTAACCAATCCACCCAGTTATAAAAAGCATTAGAAGAAACGTATGAAACACTATGTATAATCTTACAAAGGAAAAGGCCCCATTTATTTTTGAAGACACACAGCCCAGAATTCATAAAAAGATAAACCTTATAAAAATCTGCCTCCTACCAAGGAAAACTTCTGCATGATGAAAGATACCTAACATCTACAACACACCCAACAAAGAATTTGTTAAGTAGCATCTACCAAAATACTTCTAAAAATTAAAAAAAAAAAAAAGTCAAACAACTAACGGGAAGAAAACGGGCCAGAGAAATAAACAAACAATTAGCAAAAGAGGAAACACAAATGGCCAAGAAACATAGATAAGGATCATCAATCTAGCCAGTAATTAGAGCAATGCAAATGAAATTAATAAAGATGGGAGTCACTTTCACCTGTCAGACAACATTCCTATTTTTCACTTGTTGGACAGTTTTGTTTCTGTACAAAGATCACCTGCAGACCGTGGGCACAGAGAAATAAGCACTCTCCTTCTGATGACACGCATAGCGGCGAAACCCACGTGCGAGGCAATTTGGCCACGAAAATTAAAACGTTTAAACGCCCCTCCACCTAGAAATTTCGCTTCTTAACATCTGCCCAAAAGAAATATTTGTCCATTTACATAAGGATTTATATGCAGGTACACACACACACACACACACACACACAGATTCGCTACAGACTTGTCTTTATACTAAGAGCGGAAAAAAACCCCAGCAACACGAGGTTATTGCTAACACTTATCACAAACGGAGTAGTGGTAACATCAGTGACTACAGCTGTGTTTCTCTTCCAAAGAATAAGGTACGTCTCTTCGTACTTACTGGCTGAAAACAAACCTCTAAGATTCTTTGGCAGAATCAAATTTAGAATAGCACCAATCCCACTTAATTTTAAAACCATAAATGTGCCTATAAATTCATGGAAGAAGGAGCAGAAATATGCACAGCAAGTTGCTGACAGCAGTTAACCGTTTGAGAAATGGCAATTCACAAATTGGCACTGAGAAAGCACCGTGTGTATACTACGGTCACTACCAAAAAACTAATTCATTAATGCAGGGTTTTTTTTTTTTTAAGTTTATCCTTTATTTTGAGAGAGAGACCGCATGAGTGGGGGAGGGGCAGAGAGAGAGGGAGTGAGAGAATCCAAAGCAGGCTCTACACCGTCAGCGCAGAGCCCGACGTGGGGCTCGAACCCACGAAGCTGCGAGGTCATAACCTGAACTGAAAACTGAGAGTCCGACGCTTAACCGACTGAGCCACCGAGGTGCCCTCTAGGGAGGTTCTTAGGGTGGAGACGTGTAACACGGAGACCTGTTTCTGGAGAGGTCCCGTGCACTGCCCGTTTCTACATTGCGAAGCCTGACGTGGCAGCCGCTGGTAATGGCTGTGAGACGAGGGTCGACTTGGGAGTTGCAGCCTATGTGCCTCTGGCTTTCCTCCGCCTCTAAAACTTACTCAGAGATCGTGGGAAAACCTCATGTTTCTCGTACACTATCAGGAAGCTACTGGGAGCTTGGCTTCGAAGGGTACAAGCTGGGCTTCTCTTTCCTTGAATGTGATTTGCTTTGCTCTAAAAATTCTGTGGGGAGTGAAAGGGTTCAGACAACCTGAGTCTCTCCTAGAGTCTTTCAAACTCATACTAATTTGTCCCCCAAATCATGATCCACCAGGAAAATACATTTTAATGCTCTGAGACTCTGAATGCCGTTCTGTGTTCTGATATCTGGAGTCTTCTCGGGAAGTACTTATGATCTCCTGTAATCCTTTTTTTTCCTTTTCCCTTTTCTTTCCTCTCTTCCTCCCTCCCTCCCTCCCTTTTTCTTCTTCTTCCTCTACTTCTTTTTTTTTTTTTCATAGCTATAGATAATTTTTTAACATTTATGTATTTATTTTGAGAGAGAGTACGAGCAGGGGTGGGGAAGACAGAGAGGGAAAGAGAATCCCAAACAGCCTCTACAGTGAGCAGAGCCCAATGTGGGGCTCGAACTCACAAACTGTGAGATCGTGACCTGAGCAGAAATCCAGAGTTGGACACTTAATCGACTGAGCCACCTGGGCGCCCCTCTTCTTTATTTAAGCCATTTCCCCCCTTTCTTCCCACTTCTGTTACTCTCTCTTTTATTTATTTAATTTGTATTTGAATATGTGTTTGGAGAACACAACAGTCTCATCTTCCTGCTAGAAGTCTTTAAGATTCTATTTTCAAACATTTCCTATTTTCACTTGGTAATCTCCAAACTTAGACGGCTCCTGCCCATTCATCAGACTCCTTCCGCTGCTTACATTAACATTTCATTCATTCTTCCACTTCTGTTTTTACTGTCAGCACACTCCTACATTTCCTTGCAGTCTGAACTTTTCCTTTGTATTCTCTCTCTCATTACTGTTTTTATCTTTCTAATTTCTGACTAACCTCTACTGAGTTGTGCTTTCCCCTCCATTATCATCAGCCTCCACTTAAAAAAACAAAACAAAACAAAACTAACCTGTTCTAGGTACCTCTTCCTGACACATCCCCAGAAAGTCATACTTATGAAGGACAAAAAACCAAAAAAAACCCTACCTACACGTAAGCTGCATCACTGCTGGCATTGTATTTTGGCATATCACTGTCCTTGCATAAAGTTTAGTAGTTCTGGGCCCTCAGTCACCCAGTCTCTAAGAGAAGACTTGAGTCCCATGCCGTAAGAACCCACAGGGGACCTATCCGCTAGAGGACCAGACAGGGAGGCAAGATGTCGGAGGGAGCTAGTTAGAAAGATAAAAACACGGTAACAACTGTCAGAGATCACATATTTTGGAGAAATCACCTTGTTTGTAAGTATCTTGAGTTTCTATGAAGGTCGACAGAATTGCCTTTGGCAAGGTGTTGGCATTCCGAGGCTTGCATAGTGGGCTCACGCTATGGGGAGCCATTTAAAATCGAGAAACCAGGGGTGCCTGGGTGGCTCAGTCGGTTGAGTGTCCGGGTTCGGCTCAGGTCACGATCTCACCATTTGTGAGTTCGAGCCCCGCGTTGGGCTCACCGCTGTTAGCTCACGGCCTGCTTTGGATCCTCTGCCCACCTCTCCCTGCCCCTCCCCCGCTCTTCCTCTCAAAAATGAATAAACATTAAAACAAATCAAATCAAATCAAGAAAGCCTCTACTGAGTGAGATTCTCAGTGGGTACGCTAGGTAAGGGCGAGGATGCTTATCAAAGTACGTAGGGGGAGCTGGAGAGCTGCTTTGCCAATCTTGGGCATGAAAAGCACTGACTTTTCTCGTTTTCGAGTGAGAAGGCTATAATTTGGAGGGGGCCGGGGGCGGGGGGGGGGAAGAAGGAGAAAAAGGGTAGAAGAAGATCCTTCGTGAGATGAACAGGAATCTATTCGTTATATGAAATAGTTATTGGAGCATGTTCTCTGGTTATCCTAAAACTAAATGCTGTGGACAGCTATTAATATCCCTGTAGTGGAATCTGTTCCTTCTGTCTATCCAGCATCCATACCCCTCTCTTCTGGGGACAGAATCTCAACTTTCCTTTGGGCAGGGGGCATACTTCGGGCCGATGAGGGTCAGGCTCACACCCAGGCCGCAGTAACCACCCAACAAGGTTGTCTCCTTGTACTGGGGTTATCATGCTGTGGAACGTAAACCTAGAGCCGCTGGGGGTCATTCCGGGGAAGAGACAGTCAGACAGTGGTACCACCGCGGCACGGAGCAGAGCTGACAGATGAATTAGCCCAGATTTCTGTTACCATTGTGTCAACACCCAGGTGCAGTGATCTCTGAGTTTTTCAGTGATATAAGCTAAGAAGTGTTTCTTTTTTAAAAGCTTAAGTCCGTTTGAGTGGAATTTCCATCACGTGCAACCAAAGAGTCTTTCCTGGTGACAATAAGAAATACAAAGGCTATCCCAGCGGAGGGGAAGGTGAAAGCCTAGGGTACAGCCCGTGTTCCACAGCGAGGGGCTGTTTCAGAGGCTAATGGAGACACTCCAGAACCTACGGAATGAGGCAAAACAGGGTTCTGGTCTGACACCCCAGGCCAGGTCTCGATGCACTTCAGGGCGACCCGTTCCCAGCTCTTCACCTGCCCTCTCTCTGATCTTAGCAGCTTCACCATCAGAGCGAGTTCTGGGATAGGAATGGGCCACGGCTGAGCCCGAGGGAGGTTAACTTTGCAGGCGAAGGAAGAGTTGGAGAAGTCTTCGTAAGCCAAGGCCGGCCATGCACTGCTGATCCTTTGCTCGGAAAGCTTCCTCAGCGAGGGCAGGATCTAGTGTCGTGGTTTCCAAAGTGTCTACACGCTCCATTAGGAGATGTTATGCACAATTACCGGTCCAGCGACCATTTGTTTGTCACTTCCACCGGGTGACTTAAAAATCTTCTATTCCACTGCCTGCCTTTGTCCAGATGATCTTCCCTAACAACCTCTGTTTGATACCTGGAGCTAGATTTGAGAAGCATGTTGGGGAGGAGGCTGGTTGACTCCATTAAGAGTCGGGATCTTTGTCAGGGCCTGTACTGTAGGTAAAACACTGCCCTTAGTTCTGAAAGGCTGGTGGCCTTACATGCATG
This sequence comes from Leopardus geoffroyi, assembly GCF_018350155.1. Lineage (NCBI taxonomy): Eukaryota > Metazoa > Chordata > Mammalia > Carnivora > Felidae > Leopardus > Leopardus geoffroyi. The sequence goes on along the minus strand of NC_059327.1, from coordinate 13,624,248 downwards.
ACAAGTGTTTGAGCCTTAAACCGGGTCCAACCAAACAGGAGAGTCACCTCCCACGACCGTGTGGGTGTCAGGGGAGTGGCTAAAGATAGATTCCTACAATCCGTTTTATTGGTAGTCTCTTCCTTCCGGGCCTCCTGAAGAATTCTCTCGGAAGACTGCTGTCTCTCATGCATTTTAGAGATATAAAGGGGCAGTCGGGCTCTGTGGGCAAAGACGAACACCTATTTCGTGAGATCTAGATTTTGAGGATCCGTAGGCTTAGGCAGTAGATGGGTCAAGCTGCATTTGGTAAAGGAAAGTACATTTTAGAGGGAAAGGAGGATGCTTGATCTAAGAAAAAAATGCCACTATCTCCCCAAATGTGTTGTCCTTTCTAAAAAAAAAACAATTAGGTTTACTTATTTATTTTGAGAGAGACAGAGACAGTGTGCATGGGGGAGGGGCAGAGAGAGACGGGGGGCGGGGTGGGGAGAGAGAGAGAAGCCCAAGCAGGCTCCACGCTGCCAGCACAGAGCCTGACACGGGGCTCGAACCCATGAACTGTGAGATCATGACCTGAGCTGAAACCAAAAGTTGGACACTTCACTGACTGAGTGACCCCGGGCGCCCCTCTAAAAATTTTTTCATGTATCTTCCTTCTTTAGTTCTGGGGATACTAAGCAATCTTCTTTGTTCTTGTGTCGTATAATGTTGCACAGGCTGAACTAGTAGCTATTTGTATGACATGCGGGCCAGGGCCAAATCAGCCTCTTCATCTGCTCTCCTTCCTCAGTCACTTAGCTACTTTCTGGCTAATTCACCGTTTGACCAACAGACTTTGAACAACGGATCTATAGCAGCACGAGTGAGCATACGTCTTGACATTTCAGGTACGGTCCTTATTTTAAACGTTCTGCTGTACTGACCTCACATCATGATAACGATAGCCCACGTACTGGCCAGCTTCTGTGTCTTGACTCGTCTCTATTCACGTAGTCCCCGCTTCAGTTCAAACAACCGGGTAGCTTAGGTTATAAGGCACCCGGGTTAAGATCTCCGGGTATAATACAGCTGGCATTGAGCTACCTTCTCCCAAGATCAACAAAATTAGGTTAGGCACAGGAATACAAATTATAGGAGATAAGTAAAGAATCCACAAGAGGTCTTCCGTCGGCTCAGGTTTCTCCTTGGAGAGGGAAGCCTAGAGATAGCATGGTTTCATGCTAATGAGAATAAACAAAGGGGGAACAGGCCAATTCGCGGCTGATACATTTTGAAGCAAGGGAAAAGCCTCCTTGGCTAATAACCACACTAAAGAGTTGATTAGCCCCTAAATTACTCGGCCATGTCTCTGCAGACCCAGCCCTGCCAGTTGCTTCCCTCGGAGGGAGTCTGTAACCTCCTCGGTGCGGACAAAACCTGGAATATACGATCAAGGAGGGAGAGAAGGTCTCTCCTCCCTCCCCAGGCAACAGAAAACAATGGGGCAGGGGCTTCTTGGGGAAAAGCAGGGAGGAAAGCTGCCATCTGGGCTGCGGTGGGAGAGGATTAAGGCTGCCATTCCTACAAAGCGCACGGTTAAGGGGGATCGAGGCGACAAGGTATCATTAGGCAGAAAAGGCTCTGAGGGCTAAGGACCACCATATCTACCAGGAGCAAAAGGAAAAGAGGCTTTGGCTTAAAATGGTGGCTCAAATTTCTAGACGGTCCAGGTTAAAAAAAATAGGGAAAACTGAAGAGTCTGCTAGCAACTAAGGGGAGAATGGCCGCCGTTGTCAGGAAGACGAGGCACAAACAACATTTGTTTGAGAATGGCGGTAGGCACAAGCTAGTGTGTGCGTGTGTGTGTGTGTGCATGCTGTGCCTGTGTGTGTGCATGTGTGTGTGTGTGTGTCCACATGTCTGCGTGCATGTGCACGTGTGCTTGTGTGTGAATGTCTGTGCACGTGCTTGTGTTTGTGCATGTGCGTGCATGTCCACATGCCTGTGTGTGTATGTGTGTGTGCAGGTGTATGTGTGTGCATGTGCGTGATGGGGAGGTTGAGGGTTGGTCCTGCTCACTCTGCTTCCTAGAGAACAGTAGTTAGGTCCACTCTATGCAGGAAAGAAAAGACTGTTAAATCTTCCCTGACAACCTCCTATGAATTTCAACGAGGCCAGATGAAAGCAAAAGGAAGACTGAGTAACAGCGGCTGCTACTTACGACTTACTACGTGCCTGCAGCATGCTAAGTACCTTGCATCCAGGCTCTCCCTCAGTCCTTGACCAAACTCTATTGTTGCTATTTTACAGATGAAGCAATTGTCAAGTCTCATAGGCACCGGGCAGAGTGAAGATCTGTCTCCTAAACCTGCACCTTTCCCCACACTCTACTGCTCACGTGGACATTCCCTAAAGAGCAGGTGGAAAGAAGGAGCAGGCAGGCAACTATCCTCACTCACAGAGCAAGGGACCGCGGAGTCCCCGATAGGAACCGAATCCCTCCGAAAACTCAGTCCTAAAGCTGTGCCCAAACTCCGCAGATGTCAGGTGCACCCGCTTTACCGCCGGAGAAGTAATCCCCAGCTCTCCCTCCTTATCCTCCCGAAATTGGAAGACAGTAGCACGGAGGATGGAAGGACGGGCGCAACAGGGGAAAGAATGATTTCTTAACCAAGGGCCTACACTGGGTGGACTATCGCGATTCTCTAGCCGGCGGTGACGTTTAGGATGAAAAGACGCCGAGAACGCAGCTTCGGGGAGATTGTTTTCTTTCCTTCCTATTTGACTTTTCTCCACCCCCGCCTTTCATCCGAAGAGCTTGCGAAGTGCCCCGCGTGTTTGGGAAGGTTTAGTTATTAAAACACTGCCTGCGCTGTGGTGAGGAGAGTTGTCACCTGGAGGTGAGGCAAAGCAATGGAGAACAACGGACTTTATGTAGTAAGCAGCGTGGTTCCCTTGCCTTTTCCCTGGATGAGAATCAGCTTGCATTTGTTTCAGAGAAAACAGCAAAATCACTCCATCGGCGCGCCTATGGTTTTCAGTCCACGTCACGTATGGGGATCGGATTTTTTTGGCACCCAGATAACTGTGTAACTTACGAACCCGCGCTCTGGCACGCTCTTGGTTTCACGCTCGGCATCTCTTACCTCCTTCGTTGTCCTTACTGTCTGTGCAGAGAGTCTCCATGGCCACATCACATCCCGCTCCTCTCCACCCTGGCTGGCAGACACAATGCCAGCCGTTTTGGTCCAGCGTGCATCTCCCATTACTGTTGCACAGACCAGGACAACCCTCTGTCAAAGGAGACAAAGAAGGACAACACAAGCGATTTGAGGATTGAAAGTTTTCGCACCTAAAATAAACAGATAAGGGACACTTAGTGGGAACAGGCCTGTGTAAACAGCACAAATACTGTAATTGCACATGAATAGAAACAGCAACAGTCTCTAAGGAATCTAATTCTTATCCAAGTGGCATCTTTGATTGGCCTGACCCTTGAGACACCACTTACCTGCGCAGGACAGAAATATATGCGACAATCCGCTAACTAGCTGCAGGCCAGACAAAATTAACTTAATTTTTTTTTTTTTTTCCTTTGGCAAAGCAGCAAGGTTGATTGTATGGTGTGAAAAAGCACCCCGACAAGGTAATTTCAGAATCCCTGGCATAGCTTTTCGATCTGTTGTAAACGGTAGCGGTCACTCATCAGGACGTGCCTTCTTAAAGCACCTCGTTGCTTTAAAAAAGTCCCTCCACATTCAGAAGCATGGAAGCCGGTATGAGGATGCGAACGATGTTAACAAGAGAACGTTAATTTTATCTGGCCTCAGAGTTGCCGTACCTTCATGTGAAATTACAGTGCATTAAATAAGTGCACAAAGTATAGGCCAGGATTGATGACTATACTTTATGCCAAGAGTACATTCCTTTTCACAGAATAAGCAAAGCCCAGGAAATAGTGAAGCAGCTTTAGCGTCTATTCTAACAAACATCAGGATTCAGGCTGCATACGGATGGGACAGGACCGACAGGATTTCCAACTAAATGTAATAGCTGTGCATATTTGATTACTTAGGACGGACAAAATGAAATACCATAAGGACCACAATAAAACATTGAGAGACTGAACAAAAACACGGTAGTGACGTGCTTCAAGACAGATAGCGAAGAGTGATATTTTGTGACAATCTCCCTAAGGCTTTTATGCTGTTACCTTTATATCCTATCTTGTCTGCTTTTATGGGCAAGGAGGGAAAATTTGGGAAACAATTAAAATAATTTAATATACCCAAAATCTATAATTGTTTCAGTCTAACATGACATTAAAAAAAAAAAGCAATTTTTGCCACTTCCTACTGATGATATCTGGCAGCCAAATGATCTGTTTATGAGGATGACACTTAGGTAGATTCTGGTCTCTGGTGTTCTGGTCTATGAGTGTGATGGGACACTGACAGAAACAAGGATAGAAATGCTCCAAAATTATAAGAATAATGGGCTATTAATCAGAACTCCTTGGAGTGAATTATTTATAATTTGGCGCAAAATACATACTGGCCCAAAGTGCTTGCTATAGCCACTGGGGTTTGTTACCCGGCTTCTTATAATTAGAATGCTACTCTTGTCTCGGTGACGAAATTTAAGGGAACGATCTGTTTAAAGATGTTTGTTTTATGTCTGTATTAAAAGAATTATTCATATATTGGTCTCCCCTCCTCCACTGTGGCACTTGAAATGAAAATATCTCCAAGAGACGGTCTGTCTCTTAAGATTAGAGCTAATAGACAGAAGAGTGTTCTGACAGTCTCTTGTGGCAGGGTAAAATGAAATTATACTTATGGATACCATCAGGTCAGGACAGGATTAATTCTGCTGCTTCTTTTCTTTCAGACAATTACCATCTGCATTTATGGATTTTCAATACCTAAAAGGTGAATCTTCCTTCCAAACGTTTTTGTTTTGTTTTTAACGAAAAAGAAAGATTTAATCGTCCCACTGACAGGTGCCACAGCTGACTGCACGCACCCAAAGTTATTATACGAAAGCCTGGATATTGCCATGAATATTGTCATATTCTAATGAAAAGCACAAACAAGGAATAGAAAATAGGTAATCTGAGGAGAAAGGGGGAGGGGGTTTTCTCTTCTGAAAAAATATTTTCCACCTATTTCTACGAGAACTGAAGAGACGAGAATCTGCTGTTTTCTGCCGAGCCATGTTACCCTTTCTGTTTTACGGAATGCACGGTAATTTTGTTGTTTCTCAGAAAATAACAGAACATAAATTATGATATCACATATATTTTGGAACATTTAGAAGAAGCCAAAGAAGTTTCCATATAAGGATAAATGAGATTGCTCTCAACATATATTATCCAGAATCTTCTTTAGGTTGACAATTTCTTATTCTGTGATAAGAGAGTAAGCGTTTGTGATTCTTCAAGGCAGAATTTAAGGCTCGTTAGCTGAACTGCCAACAGCGAAGCTCTTAAGGCAAAGAAAAAAGAAAGAAAGAAAGAAACAGAAACAAAAAACAGCAAATATACTGTTATCTTCAGTTTTCGGTTCCAGTGAAAACTAATGCTCTTACATAGGGATGAAATCTGTGATAACCCAAAATTATAAAAATGAGACACAGACACTGAAGTCTCAGTCCTTTAAATCCAAGGCATTTCACATAATGTAAGCCTCATTTATAAGTTACAAAAATATGCATGAGAAACAGTCTAATTTCATACCTAGTATGATCTGATACACAGTTATAGATAGATATATATGGAGATATGTCAACAAAGAGCAAGTATACAGTACCTTTAACTATCTTATCCAAATAGTGAGCTTGAGAAATTAAAAAGGAAAAAAAAGAACAGACAGACATTTCAGAAGTGTCACATGGGACAAGGAAATTTTCAGAATTTACATGCAAATTGAGTAGCTGCAGCCGACATAAGATTCACATCACACGACAGAGATGTACTTCATTATCTTCTAACACTGCAATATATCCACGTTTCAGCTCATGTGGTCGTGATTCCAGGAAATACTCCGCATGTGCAAGGACAGTATGCAGGTAACACTACCTTTCCCAGACGAGTTGGAATGCCCCCACCCTGCTCCGTCTTGAGATTATCCTTTAATGGCTAAGTAGAACAAATGGAATTAATTCTTTGTACTTACGAAATTGGGAAATTTACGACGGCGAGGGCTCTTTTCACTAAAGAAGTTGGGAAATTTACAACTATGAGGGCCACAAAGAAACTTTTGCGGGGGGGGGGGTAGAAAATAATTCTAACGTTTGCAAGTTCGTTTTTAGCAAAGTAGTTTCATAAGGGTTGCACAATGAAGGGCGAAAAGGACCACACGGGAGGAGCCCTGGAGGAACCATTTACGTGTGTTCTGATGCTGTCTTTCTTCAACCTGAGAGATGAACCCACAGAAATCGTGCTTCCCTCACCTTCTGTCTCGAATGACTTGTGGATTTACATATTATCAAACTTCCGCGTTGAATACACAAAAAAGGGAGGTTATTTTGAATCCTTAAGCAAATGGAGCAAACTTACTATACTATGAAAAAGGCACGTGTACACTGTGCAGAGAATGATTACCCAGCAGCCCTTGACCACACAGCGGATGGGCAGTGACGCATCGCATACGTGGTCAGTCCGTGAGGAAATACAGACTGTTCCAAGGTCCTGTTTCTTTTCAGGATCCAGCCTGGAATAAGCTGTTTCTCACAACTGCTCTGTAGAAACAGTCAGGATTAAGGTCTTTCACTGGACCTGTCCACTTAATCTTTCATGAGGTTACAATGAGGCTACACCTTTTCTCTTGAACAGAGGCAGAAATACCTCTCTCGGGCTTCACCAGCAGAGAGACGTAATATATTCTTAATAAGCCTGAAATCTGCCTGCTTTGTCAGAATTCATACATCTTTAATGATCTAAAATTGCTTTTCAAAGATGCTTCTGTTGATTATTTTTCGTTACTGACACATGCAAGTGAAAACCGAACTCCTAACACGATGATTTAAGCTCTAACAGGTTTGGTAGTTCTGTCGTGTGCAGAAACAAAACCGTAAACGCTTCTGACACATGTGTGCCCGTGGATGTAAAAGGATTCTTCATGTTGCCACAGGACTCCATTAGAGGCTTCTGAACTGCATTTAAAAATAAGTGTGTTCATAACTAATTGACAACATACTGCAGGGGAAATTAAGGTGAGGCAACACTCTCAGGTACTACTCGGAAATTATAACTTAATAAAACAATTCTATTTTCAAACGTTAAAGCAAAAACGTACCATTGGATAACATCATTCATGTAATTTCTCAATAATCCCTTCCGAACACTATATAATCTAGGAGAGCCTCATAATAGCTCCACTGATGATCTAAACAGAAACAAAGCGCCTTTAAAAATTCTGGAGTTTCTGGTTCAGATAGGGCAGTACTTTTGGAGGAATTCTGAATTTATAAAAAGTCATCACGCGGATCTAGCTGGAGAGCTGTTTGCTTTCACATGGGGTCCACTTCAGTTAATGCAACCAAAATAAGGAATGTAATTAACTCTGATCTGGATTAGTAGTTTGAAAGGAGGAATGAATTATTTCTAATCCAGCCAATCCCATTATCTTAGCAAACAATCAATTACACAAAACAGTGGTTTGATTAAAAGTAACGGCAGGTTTCTCATCAGGTCAAGAGAACAACAAAAGTGGTGATGAAATCAGAAAATATATTTAAAATGTATAGCAGGTTAAAATTCATATGCCACTCTAAATATGAAAAATGCTTAACATAAATAAATTTTGCAAATGGTTAAAACCCAACCAAAAGAATAATATCTGTACTGAGAAAGAGATACTAAGATTTGCCATTTGCATTTTATATCCTAGGGAATAACTGTGAGGCTGTTAGTTTAAAACTAATGGAGAAAAGGGGTAAAAACTACCACGTGTATTTTGTCCTCGAAGATTAACATTTCTGACACTACCACAAAAGGCTCGTGCTGCAGAATAAAGATGTTAAAAGGAGGTGTCGATAGATGGGGTTCAAATGATTATTAAAAATCATAATTGCAACAATAAAAACATCATTAGATAAGCCACGACAGGAAATAATCAGAAAAATGCAGGCATGTTGTAAGAAGCCATTAGGAACAATAATCGTAAAAATAATACAGTATATTTAAAAATTAATATTCCTAACAGTTGCTGAAACGCACATTAAGTTGCAAAAAAATTGCTTTGAAAATGAATGAGTGTATTCTGACACCAAAACCAAGTCCTTCCTATTAGACCTACTCACCAAAAGTTTCAAATTTGTTTTATAGAAGAAAACTCTTATAAAAATGAGTGCCAGACATATAAAATGGAGCCCTTTTAAAAAACTATTCTCCAGTAAAATGTTGTATTCATAAAACACTTTCCCGGGAGTTTCAATTATTTATCTTTTAAAAAGACCCATGTGGGAATAGGGGGTGGGGGGGTATTACCGTATTTCCTGTAAGATAGTGATTCTTAATCTTTCTGGGGTCTCGGGTCAGTGAGAAAAGTAGCAGGAGTTACAGACTCTCCCCTGAGAAACAATGCACACAATGCACACACAAAATGCTATGATTTTAGCTCTTCCATGGGCTCTGGTTCTATAAATCGTAGACTGTGAACACTTGTCTGATGTATTAACGATTTCCAAATTTCTCGTTCTGCTCCAGGTCTCCGTCCCGGTTCACGATAATCCAGGGGACACACATGAAGTGCCGTGATCCCAGCTCTCCTCCCTGAGGATGATAACAGAGGCTGACTTTGTGCCAGGTACTGCTCTAAGCGCTCCCTATCTCTCATTTGATCTCTCCCACAACCCTGCGATATAAATACAGCTGATACAGTAAGTGCAGATGCAGAGACTGAAGAGGGAGAGACATGTGTGCAAGGTCACAGCCTTGCGATCTCGGTCAGCATGCCTCTTCCGGCTCGCAAGTACTTTGCAATTATTCCCGACCTAACATGAAATAGATACTACTTTCTCATCGGCCACAGGGTGCTTCTGCTGTCTCCTAGCTGCCTCCTACATGGCTTCCTTGGGAAATGGCCCGGTGGATCTAACGTAAATGGCAGAACGCAGATGAAGGAGTGTCTTTCAGATGTCAGAGCTATTTCTTGGTCTTCATCGTCTATTGTCTCTCTTTCCGAATACATTCAGATCCGCAGTCATCTCTAGAACGTAACACATGAGACGACGAGTCGGGTTTCGAGCCCACGCGTTGGCGGTCCCTGGTCTACTTGCTGGATCAGGTGGGCAAAGACTCTCTGAAACCGTAGATGTGGAAGAACGGTTTGGGTCATCACAAATATTTTCGTGATGGGATTAGCCCATAAACCTGCAGGATCACCAAAGCAAATGAGTGGTACTGTGTCCTTTTCATAGACTCCCCTCTGGGTACTTCTTTTCAAAAAGAACGATTTCTCTTTTCAAAGCCCCTGATGACCGTATCTTCCCACTTCATGTTTTGGGGAAGATGAATGGAGGTGCACACAAAATGATCTACTCTTGTCTGTACCCCTTTCTAACGAGCTGGAGTCTAAGGCCCCTTCGGAGGGACCTTGCTCATATTTAGTCCTGTACGGTTTTTAATTCTAATGCGTAGACTAGAAAGGAATAGCAACGCTTTTGGAATTTCTACCTATAGGTTGTCGCCTCGTCTGCTTATCTATCAAAATTATGGGCACCCTCCTCCCTCCATTTCCTTCGGTTATCTGATTCTTCCTTTTTTTTCTCCCTGAGCGCTTCTCATGGAAGAAGTCCAGGGGTATGATCACAAGGGCAAATGTAAAAGGAGAAGGGTTGAATCAAGAACTCGCTGTGATCAATTCATTAAGAGATGCCATAAAAATACAAGGCTTTATTGATAGATAGATAGAGGAGACCGAATGTGTAAATCTCCATTAGAAATGTCAACTCCAAGGCCATGCTAATTCCCATATTCCCAATGGCTGGCTCACAAGGGATTCTTAATATCTGCTGAACAAAATGATTAAATGTACTTACTATGGCGGTTCTAGGGTGTCTTACATGTGTTTGCAGCTTTTGAAGAAACTCTTTGAATAATACAGACATAGATATATGATGAGTAATAATAATACTTTTTGAGAAAGAACCATGGGTGAGCAATACCTCATTTCCTAAACCCTCCCCCTCCTTCACGCACCTGTTCCTCTCCCTTCATGCAATCCATCCACCCCAATTACACACAGTAGTATTAACAATAAATACCATTTGCTACTCTAGGTGCTGAAACCTATGCCAAGCACTGTCCATGAGACGCTGACTTAACTGTCACCACCTACAGGGCAACAGGTACTTTTATTATCTTCCCCGGTTCACAAATGAAGAAACTGAGGCACAGTGAAATAACTTCCTCAAGGTCAAAATGCTAGCGAGTGGCAACACCAAAATACCAACCAGGCAGTCCGTGGCCACAGACTTAATAAATCAGTTATATTTACAACAAGAGTCAGAACGGCGTACCCACGTAAGGTAGATTAGAAGCATCATCTGTTTATGGAATGGTTGATAAATTTACTTGAATGAAAACATAAGATGAAAAAAAACCCCGTGGAAATCGTTAATTCAACATTGGCAATTAAAGGGGGGCCCAGGAAGTAAGATCAGAATCCAAACTAATTTGAAATATCAACCTACTGACACAGCTTCATAAGTAAGAGTACCTTATGTAGACTCAAGAAAGCTTTATGATATATGCTATAACCTGTTCATAAAACCCAAAGTTTGAAAAACCAATTGGCAAGATATTAAGACTGAGGGATAAAACCAGGAAAGACTTAAAGCAAGTGAGTTTGAACAACAAAAGGACCGCAGTAGTTAAGGTAAAATTCTGTACAAAGAAATATCTTTTGAGTGGTAATCCTAAAGATAGTTGCCCATTTGAATATGAGGTCAAAGGAGTATATATGTCTGCTTTGAGGAAGAACTGGGATATTTGGAGGTCTACACAGAATATGATTAAGGCCAAGTTTGCTTTCCTTTTACTGTCAAAGGGATTCTTCAAAACACAAAGAAGAAACAAGGGCAAACCAAGGTGGTTGTATATACGTTAGACAGCTCACAAGGGAAAAATAGAAATAGTCTGTGTATACGTAAATGCTGATGCGTATGGTTATGAACTACTCACATTGTTTTCACTGTTGACAATATGCTTGGTTGGAGCGTATTCAACAGAACAGTATTTTCACTGGGCCACTGAATGGACTCCTGGGCAGAGCCCAGACATAGGCAAATAACACAGAATCCGGAAGCTGGAAGTATTTCTCAGTTTAATTACAACATTAAAATCTTAAGGGCCCGTCTTCAAGAGAGGATAATTCAATCAGATGGGCACGTAATGAAATACAGACATATTCTCCACTATGGCGATTACTGCAACATCCTTGGAATCGAGGACACATTTTAATTTAGCATTGTGTGTTTCCTCATTCTTTATGACACAGACTTAAAAAAATGATTCACATTAGTATCTCATTAAAGTTGTAAGTAGGTATCCTTCTTAGGTTATTCACTACCAGTTCCTGGAGAATGACAGAAAAGCAACAATCTGCAATAGGTACATATTAAATCCATTTATTCCAACCAGTAAGTGTTTAAATCAGTGTGCATGCTGCACACCCATTGGTTCCACGCTCCTTGATTGGGGCCCACTGCCAATTACGGATTACCTTGTCGTAAAGGATTATGGCAGAGATGTAATTTTACATTCCATAAAACAATTTACTCGGGCCCCTGACAATATGTTCTCCCCCCCCCTCCCCCCCCGCCATAGAATTCTCAATCTAAGACCAGGATAAAACATCACAAGTATTTTATCCTCTTTAGAAGAGTCACTAAGCTTGAACTGTAACGACTAGAAAGTGAGGCTGTGCCAGCAAAGAAAAACAGTTCGTGTGAGTATGTTTGTGGACGTGCGTGCGTGCACGGGTTGTTTCAAAGAGCTCTCGCGCCCCTAAAATCGGCAATGCGCTTTTGAAAACAACCTGTTTCAAATACATTGTTTCTGAAACTTCCCATATTTTATTCCTTTTGTGGGTTGGAAATGTGGCGAACAAAGTATCGGCACAAATACGCTGCTTCTTCCACGCAGCTGCCCACGCGAAATACCACTTTTCAGTTTGGAACACTAACCTGAGACCTTCTAAAAGAGCGAAATAATATTTTCCCTGATTTAAATCAGTCCAGAAAAAAAAAATAGGTGCTATGGAAAAGGTGCTCTGCCAGAAACCAAATTTTATAAAGTTAGCCTTGGTGGGCAAAGTGCCATCAGAAGCTGCAAAGCTCTGTAAGGGTAACGGATGGAAAAATATTTGGTATTTTCCTTCCGCGCAGAATTTCCTGCCTGACTGTGAGCTACGTCCACATGATGGAAGTGGCAGGGGGACACTCAAGAGTCCACGCAGCACACTCACTGACGCTGGCACGGACACAGCCACGCAAAGAGATGAGCATTGGTTAGCGTGGGATACGGCCGGCTTGGGGTGGTCTTTGCACACGGCACGACTTCAGCCCCCCGGCCATCCACGTAACCACGTCAGTAGCACGTTTGTACTCCCTGTCTGGGTTTACTGCACGACATAAACAAAACCACACTTTCTGAGGATTTGCTAGATTGAAAAATAATCAGGCTATGTTTTAGCGCCCTGACTGGGGACCGAAACTACCCAGAGACAGCTCTTAACATTAATCAATACAAACGGTAATGCGAATATTTTTCACGCTAGAGGACTATTCGGCTTTTCAATTGATACGATGAACTTGGTTTTGCCAATTATTAGAGTGGCGTTTGTGTGCTCCAAGCAAGTCCAGTGGCGGGAAACCATAAAAATAACCCACTGATCTGATCAATTGCAATGCATATAATTTCTTGGTTGCATTAGTTTTGCCTGTGCATAAAATTTAATAATTAAGAAAAATGCACAGAATAAGACTTGTAAATAATTGTGCAACATACATCGGGTCTTCCTCTTACTGGTTTTCTCGAACGTATCAGGAAAAACAATAAAAACATAACTGAACAATCTTTACCTCCCCTAGGACAAATGGTAACTTCTTTTGGGAAAGTCAGAGATAAATCATAGATGCATCAAAAGTGATTTGCAGAGATAAATCTATCTTATAGATGTATCTCATAGATGCATAGATGCATCAAAAGTGATTTACAGAGATAGTAATTTTTATTGGTGGGTGACAGAAGAGTGTGCACAGAAGTTTAAACTTGGGTTTTGGGGGGTGCCTGGGTGGCTCAGTCAGTTAGGCGCTCGACTTTGGCTCAGGTCACGATCTCACGATTTGTGGGTTTGAGCCCCGTGTCGGCTGAGCCTGGAGCTTCAAGTTCTGTGTCTCAAGTTCTGTGTCTCTCTCTCTCTGCCCCTCCCCCACTCGCACTCTGTCTCTGTGTCTCTCAAAAATAAACAAATGTTAAAAAAAAAATACATTTGCATGTTGAGCACTACACTTTGCCGGCACTGGTAAAGTACCGGTCTACACATGGGTCAGCCTACTCATTTCAGCCGAGAAAAAAATGGGAAGTAAGTTTAAATTCTGGAAGGAGGCATGTAGAGTCTTCTATCATGGGTTACAAGTTTCTTCGATCTTTCACAATATAAATTAATTTTCCTCAAGCTGTTTCTGTTGCTGCGGTTGGTACTCTTATCTTGGCAAACCATGGGTCCAGTCATCAGTTAGAATTTAAATTTTGCTGAACTAAAGACGTGAACACGTTATCACTGAGACATCGCTGACATCATTTGTTACCGCACAACAGCCAATCAAACGTGATTCAGCTTTTTGGAATAAAGAACAAATCGCAACTTGTCCTTATAGATTTTGCGTTCCCTCATTAGTCATTGTATTTGAGCCAGCTAAGTCAGTAGTTTCTAAAGGCGTACCAATATCTGTATAAATACAAACGCAAGTCACTTTGACGGTAACTACCTGGAAACGAAGGCATTTAAATATCCTCTTTTACACGCATACCTCCGTCATCATATCGCAATTTTGCTGAAAACTTTTCATTTTGTTTTCCATTATGAAATGGACTGAGCAGACAGGATGGAATATGTGTTGCTAACTTCTGGAGCAAAATGATGTATGTTTGTGCGTCACCATTCCTTACGCCGGGGAAGTCCACTGCGGGCTGAGCAAGCTTCCCCAGGGGCTAGTGGTAGTCATTGCGGGTGATATGCTGGTATATGCAGTCATAACTGACGTACGTCTAGGCTCTTACTACGTGGCTTGTATTTACACTGGTCACGGTTCAGAGGATAATGCTTTTAGGGGCAGGAAAGAGTTAGCGTATGGGTAATAAACATATAGATAGTTTTCCCTTTGTTTTTAATGGCGGCTATATGGTGATTTTTTTTTTCCTTGCTTACACCAGTGTATTTGGAGTGGATTACTCACATGCATAATAATCACTCCTGGGGACTCGTCTTAAAAGCCAAGAGTTGGAGTGTATGTGAAAAGCATTATTTTGCCCTTCACTGTTCACGGGGGGGGGGACTAATTAATGAATACCTAACGCCATTAATTCACAATTAGATCACTTATGTTTAACCACATGCTTTCTATGCACACATATATAAATATTAATTTTGAATAGAATGATAATCATTCAGCATCATAACAATTAAACAGCTGTAACCTGTCTCATGTGTTAAGTGACAGAGCTGCAGGCAAGCTCTGTAAGCAGATGGTCTTACCCACCCATGCTCGATGTTAAAGACTTTTTAAAAAAAGAGGTGTTGACAAATCCGAACAAGTAGGCATAGTTCTAATGCAAATCGGCCAATTTGCAATGTAGATTGCCCTAAAAACTAATTTGGTGTACAGGAAAAAATTAAGCTCTGTTGTTAAAGGAAGACATTATATTACATTTGGATATAGTAGATTCTTCACCAACATAATTATTTGCTAATTTCATTCAACCAACAGAGTTTAATGGAAAAGCAGCTGGCAAAGTATTCATATTTATGGACTTCCTTTGACTGCTCCTTAATTTATCCAAGGCACATGGCGGCTAAACCCCAGAAATAATAGCCATATTTCAGACAGCTGTTTTCCAGCTTCACTAAAGAGGCACTCAAAAAGGAGAGGGTCAGTGAACCAACCCATCATGAAGAAGAGTGATTAAAATTGTGTGCCTCATTCTTCCACCCTTACATTAAACCGAGTGCAAAGTTCTGACTTTTTACTTACTCCACTGGGGTAATAAGGATCTCTACATATAATGAAAATGACTTAAAATCCACATTAACTCTCCACAGTTACCTGGCTCGAGTTTTAGGGAGAATGGACATATTAGGGAGAATGGAATAATCTGACACTACTTACGGTCTGTCTCCTCCTTGCTAGCATTGTTAAACAGCTGACAACATCATGTTTTCATTCCCAAATACCTTGAACCTAAACCTCTCATAGAAGCCTTCTGATGAACTTGGCAAGAGTTGAAAGGAGTGTTTTTCATCTTTATTTCTAGTTAAGTTGCATACCCAGTCAACTGAACTTTAAAACCTCTTGTATACTAGGTTTTGGTGGATATTAAGGTCTTAGATGCTTTTTAAGAGATGCAAATCAATGAAGTGTTCCAAGTGGAAAAAAATACCGTAGTGTATCAGTAAAGAAACACAATGGCAGGCTGTTAATAAAACAATATAAATTTGACATATAACTGGTGTGTATTCAGACACCATGTCTCTCCATAAACTTTTAAAAGACAATTTAAATTGACTTCAGATGAGAAATGAGGTTTAAAAAGCAAAAGGGAACTCCTGGGTATGGATAGATTCATACTTAAAAAATCTGTTACGGCATCTAACATTTTTTTTAATGTTTATTTATTTATTTATTTATTTGTGAGCAAGAGAGAGACAGACAGACAGAGAGAGAGAGAGAGAGAGAGAGAGAGAGAGTGTGTGGGGGAGGGGCAGAGAGAAAGGGAGACACAGAATCCAAAGCAGGCTCCAGGCTCTGAGCTGTTAGCACAGAGCCCGGCGCGGGGCTTGAACTCACAAGCCATGAGATCATGACCTGAGCCCAAGTCGGATGCTTAACCGACTAAGCCCCCCAGGCGCCCCTAATATTTTAATTCAAAGTTAACAGATTCAAAATTTTCTGTAATATAATAATTATGATTTATAAACTATTCCCCTAAGCACCTGCACAGTAAATCATTTTTGGAGACTAAAAAGAAAAACTAGCTAGAAAACCACTAAGTTCATGGTGGGAAATAAACACAAGATAGTAAAAAAAAAAAAAAAAAAAAAAAAAAAAAAAAAGGAATCAGGTTGATCAATTCTAAAGAAATCAGGCATATTTCAATGAGATCTAAGCCATCAAAAAACAACATAAATAATCAGCATTTTCTTATAGACTGCTCTGATTTGAGAAAAATGACAGTGGATTTATTCCTCCATTTTTTTCTGAACATACAGCCTTTATAGCCGGTGGCACTTATAGTAAGCTGAGTAGGAGTACGATCAATTTATAGCAGCTATTGAGACCCAAGTAACACCACAGGAGGCAGATGGGAGGGAGAATCTGTACACAAATAACAATCACAGTATAGAATTCATTATTCTATGACCCTGAAGTACGTGAAGCATATTTCTTCTAAAGAACTCAAAATTCCTATGCGTGTAGGCCATGTGTAAATCATCCACATGGAAAGACACATGTTACGTCCAAATACATTCACCCTCAAAACAGATACTGCATTCAGAACTGGGTTTTAGAAACTCTAAAAAAAAAAAAAAAAAAGGTCCCTTTTCTAAAGTATAGAACACATTTAACATTTCCCAAAACAGTATATCCGTCACTGAAGTTTACCTCTTGGGGACATTGCTACCCTGTGGAGAAAAACTCTGACTTGGCTTTAGGCCACTACCTCTATTTAAGTGAGGATAAATTATAGCATGGAAGACGGGACAGAGCAAAAGGGACACTCAAGTGCCTGACGTCAATAGTAAAAGTTGTTTATGTCTATGTGTTTATGTCTATAGTTACTCCCATTCTTAGGGGCAAAGAAACTGATGTCTTGAGAAACAAATCATCAACATGATGACAGAACATTTATATCAAGATGGCCCTTGGCACTATGATCTCCCTGACACACAGCAAAGACGGCCACAGTGCAAGAGTTCTGTGAAGATTCAAATACAAATTTTCTTGAGGGTTTGTCAGACGGAGGGTGTAATTCTCAAGTTGTTTTTTCAACGTTTATTTATTTGTGAGAAGGAGAGAGAGAAAGAGAGAGAGACAGAGTGTGAGCAGGGAAGGGCAGAGGTAGAGAAAACACAGAAGTCTTAAGTAGGCTCCAGGCTCTGAGCTGTCAGCTCAGAGCCCAATGCGGGGCTTGAACTCACGAACCGCAAGATCGTGACCTGAGCCGAAGTGGGACGCTTAACCAAATGAGCCACCCAGGCGCCCCCGGGGGGATGTCATTCTACCGGGGCTCTTGAGACATTACTTGACTTGTGCAGGCAGGTTAACAACACAAGGGAGGATGGACGGGCTGCTACAAAAAGTTAAAGTCGGAAGGCCCTTCACCAAACGTCAGCAGAGTCAAACTTTAACAACCCTCAAGCTTTACAGGATATAAAGCTTATATATATATACAGGCTACCGAGCTCTCTGTGGAAGAAGCCCAGGACCGCCAGCGCTGGCTGGCTCTGACTACACTGAGCCCGTGACTTCACGTCCTTCCGTGCTGAAATTGGTACCTGGGAAGGAAAACAAACTGATACAAAAGAACAACTTCCGCGCTGAAGAGAAAAACCACCTGAAGGCTGGACGAATGAAAACATCAAAATAGCCATCCCATACGCCACCCCTTATCCAAGAACTTCTTCATCGAAATGCAGGAAAACGGAACATTGTTCAATTCACTAGTAAAATCAGCATTTATCTTTGTGACAGTTTTAAAAAAGACTGAAACCGGTAGAGGGAGCACTGACAAGGGCCTCCACCATTCAGAAAGGTCAGGAAAGAGGAGACTAAAAGGCCTCATCAAAAAAAAAAAAAAAAAAAATACGCAGGGGCACCTGGCTGGCTCAGTCTGTGGAGCATGTGATTCCTGATCTTGGGCTTGTGAGTTCGAGCCCCACAGTGAGTGTAGAGATTACTTAAAAAATAAATAAAACTGCTGCGCCTCGGTGGCTCAGTTGAGTTAGCGTCGGACTTTGGCTCAGGTCATGATCACATGGTTCGGGAGTTCGGGCCCCCGTGTGGGGCTCTGTGCTGACAGTTCAGAACCTGGAGCCTGCTTCGGATTCTGTGTCTCCCACCCTGGCTCTCTCTCTCTCTCTCTCTCTCTCTCACTCTCAAACATTAAAAAAAAAATTAAAAAAAAAAAAAAAAAAACAACCCAACCCATTCTGAGGGGATTACAGGATAAAGTACTACATCTAAATAAATAAGACTAAAATGAAAAAATATATATATTAGGAAGCCCCAAATGGGTACTAATGTTATCTCAAAGGAAAAAACCAGGCATCTAAAAATCAGCCTGGTTCTCAGAACATGGGTGATACTCAATGAGCTCTAAGGGGCTTTCAAGGTTCTCTTAGGAATCGCTATCCTTTTTGTCACATCAAATTACTTAGAGTCACTGGGACAGCAGAACAGAGAGGATCTTAAGAAGGATCTCTTTTCTGCACACCTCACAGGCGGCTTCCTGGCTTCTGTGGATTTTTACCGTCAACCAAGTCGGCTTAGAATTTCCTTCCATTCAACTCCGTGTCTACCGACGCCTGCTGACCCACCCTCCACCACGTTTGACAGATCACGAGGCATCTCTGTCCCCACTCAGTGTGTCTGCAAGTGGAGGGGACTAGCAATTCTCGGAACCCGCACGGACTCTTGTTTTTCTGTTGGCTGATTCCTCTGCGTGAAGACAAGACTCAGTAGGGAAGAATCAGTCACTGTCAACTTCATGAATCTCAGTCCCCAAACTCTAGCAGCAACTACAGTAACAATAAGTAACATCGACATGGTGTTTATGTTGGGCCAGGAAGTGTCCTAAGTGCTCTTCTCCATGTTTGAAGTCATTTAATGCTCTCAAAGACTCTCTGAGACTCTCTATTTTCATTCCCACTTTACAGATGAGGAAAATGTAGCACAGGGAGCTTAAGTGACTTCCCCGAGATCACACAGTTATCAAGTCATAGAGCTGGGAACAGAGGTAGATGCAGGTTTTATGGGGTCTGAAATTATACATCTTGGGGGGCTCTCATTAAGAAAAAGAGTGCCAAGGGCACCTGGGTGGCTCAGCTGGTTAAGCACCCAACTCTTAATTTCGGCTCAGGTCATGATCTCATGGTTTGTGAGATTTAGCCTCGAGTTGGGCTCTGAGCTAAAAGTGAGGGACCTGCTTAGGGTTCTCTCTCTCTCTCTCTCTCTCTCTACCTCCCCCTCTCTCTGCACTCCCTGGCATGCTCTCTCTCTCTTGCTCTCCCTCTCAAAATAAATACATAAATGAATTTAAAAAAAAAGAATACCAAATTATGAATATGAAATTAGGTATAAAATGAGTATTTAGAATAAGAAATCAAAGGAAATTATTTTTGAGCTGAAAACACCACAAATATCAGAAAAGCATGCAACATTTTTTATTAAGTGCCTGTCATGTCTCTAATAAACATTTCTGCTTTCTGTATTTTTGAGCTTTGTTCACTCTTTCAATGTTTCTTTATAAGACAACGATTTTGTAATACTTTCTATAGACTGAACAGAAAGATAATTCAGTCTTCATTCGCTGCGACTATTTAATATAGTTTTCATTACTGATAGTTTAGAAAAGTTTCAATTTAATTATTATTAATGTCATACAAATTTTTGGCATTATTGCTAGAAAGGAAGACTTTATTGTATAATAAACAAATCTTAAACACTCTTTGAATTGATGACATTCATTAACCACTTTGTTGTGATATCCTCACAGAATATTATGACTTTTATATGATCTTTGTCAATATCAGTGTTTCATGTCACATAAACATGAAATTTTTTTCTCGAATGTTCATAAGATTCAGGGATACCCTGCGATGCACGGCACGTGTGACTTCACACCCTGATGAACTCAATTTCGCAACACTGCTGACATGTTTGCGCCCTAAAAAAACGCTAGAATTCTGATCAATTGCTCAAAAGATATATTCGTCAAACGAGAAAATTGTGGCAAGTTTGTAATTACAGACATCCCAGTATCAAGTGTATCTCTGATAGGAGAGATTAGGCATTTTTGATTAGGCACTTTTACAACATATCTGACGACGAGAGGAATTTTCCAGAGACTAACTTCCGTTTCCATACATTTCTCCTCCGCTATCTACTTCTGGTGCAGGGCTCCACAGGACTCATTCATAGCTTCATATAATCTCTGACCCTGTGCTTTCGTGTCAGTAGGTGAGGCAGCGGGTGGTAGGAATATTCCTGGATGGCTAGCAATAACAACCACAGACAGCAATGATTTCACACCTCATAAATATATCCAATTAAATCTAAACTAAATGTATCCCCAGCTCAGAGCCTCCTTAGCTGAATCCTCAAAGTGCCCATAGTCATTCCAGTGTCATCCTACTCGAGGAAAAGTGTGATGGAAAGCAAGTCGAAAAGGAAATAGATGAAGGCCCTAACTGATTTGCAAGTTTCCGATGGACATGCGACCATATAACCCCGCGGTCCTCTCGCAAGAAAGGCCCGCACAAGCGAGGTGCTCCAGTTCTCTCTGAGGCTTCTGCTTTACCAGATTCATGACAAGTATGTCGCTGGCCCCGCCAGGGACTCAGGTGGAGGGCAGTGGAGACCCCTTTTGTAGCTACTCCATCACTCTGACAGACGGGAAGCCAGATGTCTCCCAGAGCGCTCATTGGCAGGTGTAATGTGGTACCCTGTATTCATTTAAGGGGGGACTTACGAAGTTTCAGTACAAATGTAGAAAGATACTTGTAGAATTTCCACATTCTGTATTATTGTCAATATGATTCCCAACTTGGGAACATTGCAAAAGTTACAAAGGATATCGATTTTGTAATCTAAGGGAAGTATCAGAGTGTATCCGAGTGGTCACTTGTGAAACCAAATCGTAACCTATTTTTAAAAAAAAATTTTTTTTTTAACGTTCATTTATTTTTGAGACAGAGAGAGACAGAGCATGAACGGGGGAGGGTCAGAGGGAGAGGGAGACACAGAATCTGAAGCAGGCTCCAGGCTCCGAGCAGTCAGCACAGAGCCCGACGCAGGGCTCGAACTCACGGACCACGAGATCATGACCTAGGCCGAAGTCGGATGCTTAACCGACTGAGCCACCCAGGCGCCCCCAGATCGTCACTTATTTTTAAAGGTGACAATGAAAATACTATTCTTTCAGCGTTCTCCAGAGATAAGAACGAGAACAACGAGGCTAAGCTTTGTCCACAATGGTACAGTTTTCATCTTTCTCTCTTTTACCCCCATATTGTTTAGTAGATAACTCCCCAGTTGTGTGTATTTCATTTTCAATTTCTGATCTTCAGCATCCCAAAGCCCAGAGCAACCATAGTATTTAATAGAGGGATGCGGAGTACTGTAAGTCTAAGTTTTGTCTGCGCAAACAAAGCATGTCTTTGTGATCATTAATGATCCTGTTTCCCAATGTACTAAAGAATTAGAATAAAAACAAATAGCTGGTCTTTTGTAGCTTAAAGGAATTAGGATTTCCCCTAGGCCAAATTTCCATTTGAATTGCCTGAAAGTACATGAAAATCAATGTAGCTCAATAAACAACTCTGTGTTGGAGATACCACGAGAAGACAAGTACCAAATAGACTCCACCTTTCTCTTTCCCTCGCTCCCTTCCCTTCCCTTCCCTTTCTTCTCCTTCTCTTTCTCCCTCCCTCCTTCCCTCCCTCCCTTCCTTTCCTTCTCAAAGCAACACCTCTCAAAACCCTCAACTCAAACATACTAACTTCTTGTTAAGCCATATCCATTTTGAGACTAGGTTACATTTTATAACAATGAAATGAAAATTTCACGTCGGACAGCAATTTTGTTTTGTGTCTTTATTTTTGGAAGTCAACATCCAAAACACTGCCTGGATTGCAGCTGTCTCATTTATACTTAACCACAGAATAAGAACTCTAATGTATTTGCCTCAAACACTATTTGCCTCTGTCCCCCTCTCTCTGCCACTCCCCTGCCTGTGTTGTCTCAAAAATAAATAAACGTTGAGAGAAAAAAAAAAAAAACAAAAAAACCCAAAAAATGACTTGCCTAAGGTCACAATGATCGAGTAGGCAGTCAGTCAGATACAAGCAGGGAACAAATGCTTTCCTACTGATAAAAGGGCTGAAACCAAATTCCAAGCAGCAGGGACCGGGACCGGACCCCCAGGGGATCCACATGTATTCTCCCCTCTGGTCACTGCCCTACAGTAACCAATAGCTTCATTATACAAGTTATAGTGGATAAATCACAGAGCAGATTTGAAAACACATATTCTTTTTCCTTCCGGAGCCCACGCTTTGTTTTTTTCATCTGTTACCACTAACCTGCATAAAAAATATTAGAATATCACAGATGAGATGATCAGTAATTGCTTAACGGATAAAGAAATAAATGAACAAATGAAAGGTAACAAAGACACGTAAATGCCTCAGGGAAAATAAAAAGCTAAATGAAACAGAACAAAAGGGGAATCCCTTGTTTAAATCTCGTAATTTTCTAAATAAAGCAGAAATCAAGAAATTCTAGAACCACAAGAGACCTCAAGGGGTCCTTCAGATAGGGACACTACTCAAGAGACTTGATGAATGGAAAAAAGTTACCAGAAATTCCCCTCTTAAAAACATTCCTCAAATTAACAAAAAAGAACCAAACAAAACCCCCAGTGTTTCACGCCTAAATGATTATGGTATTCCCAAAGCTTCCAGGAACCGAGATTAAAACCTTTCTTTGGGATTTTGTGTCAGGGTTTAAATACGTCTTCCAACAGGAGGTTCCTCATTGTAGCTAAAAAACATCTTAACAATTGAAGCCCATTTTCTCCATTTCTGTCTGTATGGAAATGGGACACACCAATGGGAAATACCAATCAACCTCCAGGAGATCATTCACCCATCTACAGACAGATCTGGGCCTTCCCTACCTTCCTAACAACACTTCATTGTAGACTACAATCAAATGTGTTATTCAGTCCCCAGCCCTGCTCCCCTCACCCTTGCAGGTCACAATCTCATCTATAACCTCCAGTGCTCTCAGCTACAAAGGGAAGGCTATAAGGACGGGTTTTTTCTCCGCAACTGCTACAAAGAATAGCTCTTGGGGGAAGCTACAGGTTAGAAAGACTCAAGATGTGGAAACTTCGGATGCGGCATTGCCCAGAATATTCAGCTGCATTGCGCTTACAAGTTATGTGGATTCTGGTACAACCATCTGTTCAGCAGAGGCTGGCGTGGCGTTTGCATTCTTTCTATGGCCCACTAACTCCAGCCACCAGGCCAGAAGAGTAGTTTTCCAGTGTTTCCACGCAAGGATAGGGAGAGTCAAAGCAAAGGAGTTGCCTTTGTGTGGTTATAGATTCTGGTTTCAGTTAAATACATCAACAGTGAACTTACTGAGTTAAGGCCAAGACAAGTATCTCCCAGGTCACAGGTTTGACCTTGATCGATACAGAACTGTTCTGGCTTGTTTATATAGAGACAGCCATGCAGTATTCCAATCATGTCAACTTTTATTTATAAACCACTTAATTATATTTGGTATATTTTATCTTGCTTCTGGGTCCTCTAAATATTCTTACATCTTTTCTATCTTGTTAGAAACAACAGTAGGAACGTGAGTAGGATAATCATTCGACCTTCCTGTGGAACGGTCACATACAAAGGATGATGGTGCTATCACTATTAAAGTATGCTAGTTATACTTGCTAGTAACATTTGATGTGGTTCTCTCATAAAACCAACTTCTCTTTATTTATGAAAGGGCCCAACAGTCATAAATGCTTTTATGGGGAGGAAGGGAAAAAATATTTATTTTAAATCATAATATCGCTAAAAGTAGATTTCCCTTTGTTTCATTTTCCATCTGCATGCATCACTTTTCAAAGTCTAACCCCAGAAAGGAGAAGGACTTGGGACAGTGAACCCGAGGATTAATACGCCCAACTTGCCGAACTCATGATTCACAACAAGAGGAAAATATGAACACACTAATAAAAATAGCAAGATGGAATCTTTTCAGTAGATAGGATGTTCAGTGAACACTCTAAATTCATAACCTATTTTACTATCAAAATGCCTATGGTTTTATGAAAGCATGAACAGTTTATGAAGACAGTAAGATGACTAATGAAGAATATTCTTTGCTTTCTATTGGGAACTTTTGTTTGCTTCTAACTGTTTAATTTCTCCTCCGTCTCTCTTTCAATTAACCTCCCTGTTTGTATTCAATGAGATGGCACATAATACGGAGAAAGAAAAAAAAATCTTGCTGATTTATGAGTATTCTTTCATAAAGTGGCAGCTTCTTTTAGCCAGATGTGTAAGTGTTGAAAATGAGAGGGAAATGCACAGCGTAGTAACATATCCCAAACGAGAAAACGTACTGTCGTTTCCTGGGTTGTTTAAATCAGTGGCTCACAAAGGCCTCTTTTTAAACGGCCCCTTAGGCTCCGCTGTGGACATACACACAGGTAGTAAGTAGTCGGAAAAAAAGTAATTGGATCTTTGCATGGCAGAATCTGGAGTAAGCAGCTCTAACAGCACAGAAGAACAAAACAGTGATCTGAGGTTCCCTGCGTCTTTTAAAAGGTTCACTTTGAAGACTCATTTTTAAATGAGGTAGGTCCTTTACTTCCGCATTGTTCCTCACATGGACTACAAAGGAAACAAAATGAAATAAAACAACAGAAAACGGAACTGTTAACGACCGTAACAAGATAGGCTACGTTATGATAAAAAGAGCTGCGACTAACAGCAACCTCACGTGTTCCCAGATAACCGAAAAACTGTTCAAGGACCGCTCATCTGTGGGAAACTAACCGTGTACTATACGACCAAAGTCAGTGAGGACACCAAGAGAATGACTTCCTTGGAAACTGTTGGTTAGCAAGTTAAATTCGCCTATGGAAGACCTTATAGCATACTGCTAGGTTTTCCAAGCTATATACTCACGCGTCTGCTGTACTTGCTAGGATACATTCAGTCAAATATATAACATTTCCCCCCCCCCAACTAGAATCAACTCACTTCTTATGGGTATGGGGGTGGTGGGGTCATAATACCTGATGGACTGTGATTCGAGGCCTATTTCTCCTGCCCTGCCTCTGGTAGATGGGCATTCTGGGATTTGGGCATAGCGCTGTTTGGTCTCAGGGGTACAAATTATTCTCTGTATGTCCACAGAAAGACCCACAAATTGTGGGGTCAACTGTTTGCTGCTTTAATATAGTTCACAAATGTAGTTCACACAAACGACAGGCAGCCATTGCCCCAGAAGCCTCTCTTGAAGAGTAGAGGAGGGGAAAGCCGTATCAAGTTTGTGGAGATAAGCACTCTGGGCACTCACAGCGTTCCTCCGTGGGGACTCGATGCTTCCCGGGATGTAGGAAGGAAGCTCACATTCCACAAGTGAGCCGCTAAGGGTGTTTCCCAGGTAAACGTTAACACCACAGGCCCGATCTGGAGATCCTTGGCAGGCATCTGGAAAACTGGACGTTCTCTACAATGATTTTGCCTACCAGGAGAATCTCTTCTTCTGAGAATCTGGAATTTTGGTGGTTGCGGCTGACACAGGCTACCTCTTGGAGCGGCCCTATTAAAAACCTCTCAGTCTCAAATGCACTACCCTCCGCAGAAGCACGTGTTCCTTGCACACGTGCTGGTGAAGGTCAGTGCTGGAGAAAGGTCCATGCTCCGTGTGACCTCTCCTGGTGGGAGAGAAAGAACACAGGAGGCCTGTGCATGGACTTCTCCAGACACCACCTGATGACGACGGGTCATTTCCCTTTCAGATAACTATTATGGTCATGAGCACAAGTGCCCCGAGTCCTGGGAGCCCTTCTGTGGATCATCACCTGTGGGGGTGAGGGGATCACCACCCTTAAAACAGATGACAGGAATGTCACTAAGACTGGAAAAAACCTTACTTGAAGTTCTGTAAAGATACAAATGGGACAATTTATAAAATTATGTGATTTCAACTTTCCCGTGAAAAATTTCCTAGCTAGCCAATTCCTATAAGCAAGAAAATAAAGTACATGATACTTGTAGCTGCACTGGAAGAAGAAATTTTTTAAGATATTGGGACTCCCTCCAGTTAGCAAATTACACCCCATGGACATAAAACACCATACCTCAAGTTATGCAAATTATGACATTTTTGTAAGGCTGTGTCATTTAGAGCTAATATGGTACACTTCCACTGAAGGAAGGTAGGCATTTATTACTTACGTTTGTTATATTTTCTTTAATTAAATGTTTTAAGTTCAGTGACTCAAATGGTAAAAAGCAAAGGCACCGAAAACCTTGAAAATATGGTACTATGTATGTTCTGGATAATTCTGAATCCACCCTAGCTATCATTTATGTACCAACATTTTGATCTTAAACACCTATTTGCTTTATTTAACCCACAGAGGTTCACGAACATCATCATATTTCAAAAGTATCAGCACGTAACTTGAAGAACAGCTAGACTTGTGCATTTCATTCTACTTTATTTCTTGGGCTGCTGCAAAATAAAGCCAAAGAAAGTCAAACCGCTTTTTGAGAGACTCAAGTATTATCGACAGGTGCTAAAATGCGTGGGGCTGCCCGTGTTTGGCATCTTTTTTTAAAGTAAAAAATATTGCTGTTATGCAATGGCACCATGGAACGCTGAGATGTGATATTCAACGGACGCGTGTTCATAAAAAAGAAATGAAATCCTCTGCAGGTGAGTCAATTTTTGTAGCCATCACAAACCACCAAATTCTTATACCTCATGCTTGTGACAGCTGTTCTAAAAAGAACCGAATGGCCGTTGTAACACGAGGCCTGATGTGAAGAAGCAATTCTTTTTTTTTTTTTTTCCCAGAAAGACGAATGAAAATTAATTAGAGGAAATCATCTTTTGCAAGTAGGGAAACAGCCAGGAACCAGGGCGCTCCCTGCGGTTGCGCGCGCAGGGCTGGCGGGGGGCGGGGCTGGGGGCGGGGCTGGGGGCGGGGCCTACCGATGGTGCAGTGCTCGCCGTTCCAGCCCTGGCTGCATTCGCACTTGCCATCCTTGCACGTGCCGTGCTCGGCGCAGCGCGGGTGGCAGGCTCTCTGACTGCAGGCTGCGCCCGTCCAGCCCTCTTCACAGCGACAGGTGCCCCCCATGCACACCCCGTGCGAGCCGCAGTCCACGGAACAGATTTCTGTATTGAAAAAGAGGAAAGAGAGCAGGGGAGGAGGGCGGCGGGGAGAAGGAGAATGAATAAGCAGGGCTCCGTCTTAAAAACAAAACCACTGAAAAATACAAAGGATTTACATACTGAGCACATTTTAGCATCGACTAGTAAGCATTATAAATGGTAAAAATGCACTTTTTAAATTCATCATTTCGTTTAATACGCTGCTGTAATCGTGCATAAAATACCCATGACAATTTTGTTATAAATCATTTCCTATATTGTATGTGTAAACATAGAGGCTACTAACAAAACGGAACACGTGATTCATAGCGAGAGGAAAATACACACACGTAATGTATCCCACAGGGTCTTCTGGCAGTGGAGAAGCCATGCACACAAACACATACATCAAATTAATATAAAATTAATGAAATATTTCAGTGTCTCAGCAGGAGTTGGGTTTCACCCGTATAGCAAGAATTGCAAAGGGGTTATTTCTAACTCTATGGTTCAGATTTCTAAAATATTCAGAAACTTTTATTAAAAAGAATCTTTTGTGGTTTGCACATTGGCTTGCTTCTGACACACACACATGCTGGTTGAGTAAAAGAAATTGTTGTTTTTCCTATCCAGTAAACTGGTACTATTGACAGAGACGAACGATAATAGAAAACCAGTTTAAAAATGTATGTGGCTACTGACTCTGTCACTGCACAAGCTAGGTTTTTCAGATATCAGAATAACTGAAAGTTACCAAAGGACTTCAAAACCATAATAGGTTCCATCGTTAAAAAGAATCGTGTCTAAAGTCATTTTTTTCTTCAAAACCTTTCTTAAAAGCTTATTTGATTAGACAGACACACACACAGAAAGAAAACTTTGAAGGGTATTTTATATTCTACTTTTTACATGTAAAGTTCAATAAAATCAACTACCGCTTTTTTCTATGATTGTAAGACCGTCGTTTGGTTTTGCTTTTCTTGCAAAGATAACAATGCTGAACAATAAAAACCTGCAATCATTTCAAACAAAGAGGAAATAGACCACAGCCTTATTTTTAAATTAAAAACCAGTAACTGTTTATGTGGCCACATGTTCGTTCCTATTTCCCCCACTCACTGCCCAAATAACATTTCTCAGACACCGTAATTCTGTCTCTCAGTCCTGCAGAATCTTAAACAGCGTATCAAGGCACTGTGAGAGTTGTAACATTTCTTATAAACAACAGCCAGGACTGTTCACTGGAAGAGAGTGGGGTATGTTTTTTTCAAGCCACATTTTTCATCTCGTTTGAATTAAATTTTTGATTAAGAGATCCAAGATGGTTTGATTAACTTCAGACGAACAGAACGTCAACTCTGCTCCAGAAGAGAGAGGTTTCTTTCTGAGGTACCCCTTTTATTCAATCTAATCAATTTTTCATTAGGGCGAAGGTGTTTATCAGCGTTTAGCACACTAGCTTTGAGCAAGGTGCGTCAATCTTTGTAATGAACTTATTAATTAGAGTTAATTTAATTGAAGTGGAATTGAAGGGCTAATTAATGGACAAACTGCTGATGAGGAGAGAGGAAAACTCGGTTGCTTTCAAACCTATAAACTTTCTGATGGAAATAATTCATTTCTTCTCTTGTAGCAGCTTAACCAAATGTTTCTGCAGCTGCAGAATCTACTCTTATTGAATTTACAGATCTGAAGGTCATTTCTACAACAACAAAAGAAGTAGCTGGCAAAGTGTTCTGCCTTGGGATTCAGTTAGTTAGAAATTCCCAATAATGCTGCTAGTCAACTTGCAGCCACAAGTGTAAGTTACCTACAATGTGTTTGTAAACTTTAGATGGCAACTGTGGAACACGCAGATAAATTTCCGCACAGGAACCAGGATATTTTCACAGGATGAATAGACGCATGTTTAATTACTGATAATTCTTCTAAGTTTTCTGTCTTTTTCCAGCTAATAGCAAAGTTGAATAAAGTCTTTTTTTTTTTTTTTTTTTTTTCCGGAGCGTAATTAATTTATTCCAAAGAAGAGCACTGCATTCATTATCCAACTCTATACATTGAGAGTTTAATATGTTTTTTTGGTTTTTCATTGGGGGTGTAAAGATGCGATGGGACAAAGATCTTCACCCACTATGTCTAATCAGTCATTTTGTACATGGCTACCGTTAGATTTTCAACTGGCAAAATGATTATATAAGCACGGGAAAAAAAATCAGTCTAAATATGTAAAATAATGACAGGTGCTTTTGGCAGCCAATTTCATCTCTAAATTAACATCTATTACCTTTTTTTTTTTTTTTTTGCTATTCATAGCAATATCACAGAATTACCTTATTTTATTTTTTAAACTTTTTTTCAGTAACTTTTACACCCAATGTGGGGCTAGAACTCACGACCCCGAGATCAACAGTCACACGCTCCAATGACTCAGCCAGCCAGGGGCCAAAGACTGAATTATCTTTTGAGCTATAGTATCCATTACAAACTCTCCTTTATAAAATAATTCAGGTTAACGTGTTAAATAACATTATCTGAAACAAAAAGGGCTGTTTCACCATTCCTTTCCTACTTGGGTAATTGTGGGAGACAAATTAGAATGACAATTTTCAAACAAGTATTATTTTCTAGCTAGTATTCGTATGCTTTTTTTTACTGATGGAGGCATAAGAGACCTGAAGCAAGTAGCTTTACTATAAAAATAACTATCTATAAACTTTAATTGGATGTTTCTGAGTGTGGGATGCATTTTTTAACACAGAAGCCAGAAAGGGAAACAAACACTGAACAGAAAAATTAAATGCTTATTTTGATTCTTATGATTATAAAATATGTTTTTAAGAACAAAGGACAGAACAACTTAATGTGTTATTTAAATAATGCCTTGCACCTATGCTTCCTAATGTTGGGTGGTGATGATTTCCTAAAACTCTTTAGTGAGGCACTGAGGGTTCTCTATAATCCCACCCCCAGGTTATGTTTTTTGCTCTCATTTGTCCTGGACGTGTTATTTGGTCTACGGTCATGAATTTTCAAACCAGTTTTGCTTCTCCCAGCTATCTGAATCAACTCCTATTTCTACGAAGCAGTGATGAACATAACCTCTGTCTAAACCTCTGTCTGCCTCCAAAAACGTATGGCCCAGAGATGAGGGAGGTAGAGGAAAAGGAAGGAAGAGAGAGACCGGATGAGGGAGGAGGGGCAGGGGAGCTGCGGGAAGAAGAAAGGTTGGGGGGAAATGAGAGAGAGACAGTACAAAGAAGAAAAGGCATTAAGTTGTCCCTTTGTCCCTTTACCCAGGGTATCTGCTCAAGGTTTCAACAGAAGTCTTTCATCAGAATTACGACTTAGCCTGGATGTGTCCAAACTTTGTTTAGGGTGGGCTTCTGGGATTCAGTTTGTAGCAGGTGAGGAATGGCGCACGAATGTGTCGTGTTGCTGAGGATTCCCAGGGTAGCAGCCATGTCACCCGAGTTTCTCAAAGTGCCAAGAAAGAGTGATCTGTAAAAATTACTAGTCTTTTTCTCCCTTAAAATAAGCATGTTAATTCGCTGCGTAGCGGGGTTTCTCTTAGGTTAATGCCATCAGGTTATAATAATAGATGACATAATTTGCATTTCGTAATTTTCACATTTGGGGAACTGTACCCCAGCAGTACTTTTTTTTAAAGTCTATCTATTTATTTCGAGAGAGACACAGGGGGAGAGAATGAGCAGGGGAGGTGCAGAGAGAGAGAGACGGAGAGAGACCACAGAGCCCGATGCGGGGCTCGATCTCATGAACTGAGCTGAAATCCAGAGTCAGATGCTTAACTGACTGAGCCCCCCCAGTGCCCCTCCAAGCAGTACTTTTATGTGGACGCTCCTCTCAACCAATCAAGAATTAAGTGTGACAAACCACCGTGACTATGACCGCCACCACCACTGCCACTACTCGTGTTAATGGTTAATACTTGTAAGGACTTGCCACGTGCAAGGCACGATTCTAAGCGCTTTCCACATATTAACTCGTTTCCATCTTACGACCGATGTATCAGGTCGTAATTTAATTGTGTAAGGTAGTACTCTTATTGTCCCCACGTCACAGGTAAAGAAGCGGAGGCAACAGAGGAGCTAAAGAGCCGATGAACGTCACACGCCTGCAGAATGGCCAGCTCAAGACCCGAAGCCAGGCAGTTCAGCCCCAGATTCCCTGCTCTTAACTGCTCACTTTTACGACAGGTCTGCAGAGAAGGCAATCCGTGTGGGCAGGGCGAGGGGTAGACAGACCCCTTCCCTGAGGCCAAACCTACACAGACTCAACAGCATTACTAAAACCTGTCCTTTTGCTCCCCCCCCCCACTTCCCCTCCTCTCCCTCTTCTCCTCCTCCTCATTCTGCACCCCCCCCCTCTTAGTAGTATTTAGTTTTGCTTACTTTGAGTATCCAAACAGAAGCCATCCTTCCTCCATGTCTCACCGGTCTCTCCTCATCGCCTGGCCTGCATCCTGCCTTGCCCCTCGCCCCTCACCCCTTCCCAGCTTCCTGTCTTCTCCAGAGACGCGTCCACTGCCCCGGCCCCTCCTGGTTGGCGACGTCCGGCTCTTCTGGTCAACTTCTGCACTGTCTCTTCAGCAACTGCTGTCTAGCTTTCCTTTAAAACGGCCCTCGGCTTCATCCTTCTCATTTCTACGATCTCCCCACGAATTCACGCTCTCAGCACATCACGCTCTGGGAGAGCTCTCAAACTCGCCTTGGGCCGTCAAAGTCTGACGAGTCATGTTCTCTGACATATAATCGATGGGGAGTTCTAACAGGCTGCTCTCATCAAACTGGCGGGCACACATCATCATGACCAGTGAGTTCTCCATTGTCTGAACTGTCATTGCCAAGCTGCGTCCCTCCAAATCGGGCCCAGCCCGACGTTTGCCTCCAAATACTCTTTCTTTACGCTCCCGCGTATGTAACGATATGCTCAGAGGTGCAACTTGGTTAATGGTAGTTGCTGTGGCAGTGGTGGGTGGTAGCTATATTTAGAATTTATCCTGGACTAAGCATTGTACTAAGTACTTTATATACAGTAATTCAAGTAATTCCCAAAGTATCCCTGTGAGGAATTGCTTTTTTCTTTTTTTCCTTTAGAGAGTGAGAGTGAGCGCGAACAGGAGAGAGGCAGAAAGAGAGAGAGAGAGAGAGAATCTTAAGCAGGCTTCATGCCCATGACCGGGCCAGACACGGGGCTCGATCCCACAACTTTGAGCTCATGACCTGAGTCAAAATCAAGAGCTGGATGTTCAATCGGTTGAGCCACCCGGGGGGCCCAAGAATTTCTCGGTTAAATTCACTTTATAGATGGGTACACTAAAACATATAGTAGTCTGCCTAAGGTTACCCAGCTAATAAGTAGCAGAGGTTGGATATGAACCCAAGCATCTGATCTCAGAGCCTACGCTCGTAGGTACTTTCTAGTACCATCCCCCTAGTCAAAAAGCGCCTCCTCCCATTTCCGTGCTAGCTGCCATCTTTAAAAGAAGGCAAGAAATATTCATAAAAATCTCCTTGAGGACCTCACGTGCATCAAGGCAGGATCACTCCTCTGAATGTTGGTTGTATTGAGCGTATTGTTCCACGTAATATTCAATAAAACATTAAACTGGTTTCTAAGTATTTCATGTGTGTTCGTCTCCTCTCCCCAATTAAACGGTAACCTTCTAGGTTAGATTACCTTTTCGTACGGTGTGACTAATACGGTCATGGAATTAATTCATGGGATACAACCAGCATCAAAAAAGTAGAAAAGACGTAGGGAAAAGCATTAGTGTGTACCACTTGGTAAAGCTTTGTTTCAGTTATGTCACTTTATATATGTATGTGTCACAACGTAAGACTGAGGCTGTGGGTCATTTAGGTCACGGTCAAAAATCTGAAAGCCACTATCCTAGAGGGCAGGAAGGATTCGTTATTTATTCCTACAGGGCCCATCACCACACCGTGCACATAGCTGCTGTTCAGTAACAACCTGACTGATGGAAAAAAAATTACTACCTGCCATTTCTATTATAATCATATTATTATAATATAAAAATCAGCGTTGGACCATTATGCATATCATAATATTTATCTATACGTCCTCTTTATTGTGATCAGGTTTAGCCTTATGTTGTCAAATAATTTTTAAATTGAGGCTTCTCTGTTGATGAGATAATGTGTTTAAGTCCCAAGCTATACACAGGCCTTGAGAGTTAGAAGAGGGAGTATTGTACACAAATGAAATATTCTTTACAATGCTACTAAAGGAGACATTTTAATGACAAGTTGACTAAGCCTGTTTCTTTTTCTAAAAAAATTTTTTTTTTCAACGTTTATTTATTTTTGGGACAGAGAGAGACAGAGCATGAACGGTGGAGGGGCAGAGAGAGAGGGAGACACAGAATCGGAAACAGGCTCCAGGCTCGGAGCCATCAGCCCAGAGCCCGACGCGGGGCTCGAACTCACGGACCGCGAGATCGTGACCTGGCTGAAGTCGGACGCTTAACCGACTGCGCCACCCAGGCGCCCCAGCCTGTTTCTTTTTCTCATGCGACTAAATTTCATCACTTTTAACATTTCTTTCTAGAAACAATCACTTCGATAAAACCTATATAAAATTTAATAAGTGTGCTTCAAAAACGAAAAGACCTTAATTTTTAGTTAGCTACACAGTAGTAAGCACTCAACTGTGCTGCATTTTTCAACCTTACCATTTGAGCAGTCTGGGCCAGTCCAATTAGGGTCACAGGTGCAGGAGCCACTTTCTTGAAGATACGTCCCATGACCAGAGCACTGGTCTGGACACATGGTCTTCAGTATTTCACAATTGTTACCACCCCATCCTGGATTGCAGTGACATTCCCCATGGATACACACACCGTGATTGGAACATCCAGGGTCTAGACAGTCAGCTACAGTAGAGAAAAGAGAACAATTTTATAATTAAATCTAGCAGATATCATACATGCAAAGTACACGCAGAATAAAGAATTAGATCCCAATCTAATTTACATGAAAATTTTGGATACTCAAGTATTTGACTACCATTTGCAAGAATGTGTTTCTGAAAATGCAAAAAAAAAAAAAAAATGACACAATTCAGCATTCAGAATTATGCCATTTAGGTAACTGAGACTCTTGCAAGGATTTGTAATTTTCATGAATTCCACACATAGATGCTCCTGAGATTTCAGACTATTGCTCTCTGTTCTGCTTAATCAGACACTAATAAGTATCGGCTTCTCTATAACGAAACTGTATCAGCTGACCTAACCTACGACCATTGAGCAGTGACAGCTGTATGGGACTCTCAAACTGTTTGAGAAATAAATGAGTTGCATACGCTCTCTCCTTCTTAATTCACTTTAATGTGCTTTAGATGACGAGATTTAATTTAGCAATTTGACTCAATAAAACTTTACACTTGTAGGGTCAATGGCCTGAAAATTTAATTCCAGAGACTTAATTGCATTACTTTGTGTGTGCGGATCAATAAAATCAATTTGATTGAAGAACGGAAATGGTGCTTTTCTGCTTTTTGAAAAAACAATTCAACTGCACTTTACAGTATAGCAGCCTGATTCTCATCATTACATACGGTTATGGAACAAACCCGTGATGTACTTTTTTTCACTCGTATATTACGTGCAATAGCCTGTCTTTTTACAAGACCAGTGCTCTAACCCCTGAGCTATGGAGCCAACCGTTAGCCTGTCTTTTTAGACATGCCAAAACGCTCGATTAAAAGCTGGTTTCGAGGTGAAAAACCGTGAGAACAAACAAAACAAACAAACAAACAAACAAAAAACCCGAAAGCAAAGACTAAAAAACCAACTAAGCAAAACAACAGCCCATCGTGGGCTTCGAGTCACACACGTTTGCTTACTTTCTCTGATTGAAAGAAAAAAGAATTATTCACACGACTGGAAGCACAGGGGCTCTTCGGTATTTGCTCTTTCTTATTAGTGAAAATGTTAACCAAATGACACCACCACACGCATGGAGATCAAATTACTTTCACGAGGAGGCATATAAAAAGCTTCATCTGCCAAACTAAAGATGACAAATGATCCGATCGTCTCTTCCTTGAGGACGGTCACAACGGACTTCCGTAAATATGGGCGTGTTTACCTTCTTCGCAATTCTCTCCTTTGTATCCCGAGTTGCAGGCACAAGAGCCCATGATGCAAATCCCACGCCCCCCGCACTGAGGGTCAATGCACTGCGTCGTGGGCACATCGCACTCGGTGCCCTTCCAGCCGCTGAAACAGAGGCAGCGGCCTTTGGAGTACTGTCCATTGCCGCTGCACAACACCGGACAGGCTGCTGTGAAATAAAACACGACAGAAGAGTCAACAGCCACATCTGCGGTCGGGGTCCTGAAAGACAAGCACGTCGCTGGGACAAGGCGTCGGCCCGTTTCCCCCTTTCTTCCCCGTCCTGGGAGTTTTCTGATTTACGCGTGTTTCTACAGCCTCTTTCTATTGGCTTAAGAAAAGGCTCTAACTCGCGTACCTCTTGAACAATCCGGACCTAAAAATCCTGGAAAACAATGGCAAGTTCCAGAAACGCACTCTCCATTTCCATGGCAATTGCGGGGGCATTCCACCACAGACTCTGAAGAGGAGAGAGACAAGGGATATTTACTGTGTAGCCCGCTTCCCGCAGAAGGTAAACTCTGTCACTTTGATCATTTTAGCTGCACATGAAAGAATGACGGATGGCTTGCTCCATAACCAAAAAAAAAAAAAAAACAACAACCAACCAAACAAAAAAAGGATTCATATATACTAGACTATTCAAACCAGCTTGACTAGTCAAGCAAAGCATCGCCATTTCAAATGCAGACGCTCTCAAGTGTTTTCAAGACGCACTGCCCTCCTCCAAGATCCTTCCAGAATAATATTCAGTGCTTCATGGTTTGCCAACGTATTCGTAAATAAACAATTTGAACATATCTCTCACAGTGTACCTCAGGCTTTAACGCCCTAGGTATCGCTCCAAATCGGTGAAGACCATTTAGTTTCTGTTCAACACACTGTGCAGGCGATAGCCCGGAAAAAGATGCTTTGCAGACCACTCTTACCTATGACGATGGTATTAAAAGACACCTGCTCCGTATTTTTCCCATCATTGTAAAAAGCCAGATGCCAGATTCCAGAATCCAAGTACTGGATAAAGCCAGCCTCGTGCAGACTGACGGATCTCGCCTGTCTCCCTGCTCTTTCGGGCTCAAGCAGGTTCCGCTGCTCTCTTGCAATCAATCTGCTGCCGTCCAGGAGCTCAACAAAGTCATACTGAGGGTGAGGACAAGTACAGCTGTTTAGTGGTCAGAACGATCTCGGTCGCAGCTGCTTCTCTCATTTCCGTTTTGTGTTCCAACCTTTCCCCTCTGCTCTAATAAATACAACGTCAGAAAAAGGTTCCTGATGGCACAGGTCTCCTACACGTAGCATTTACAGGGATCGTAAGAACCACGCACTGCACAGTGTTGTCACATGTAAACTTCACAAATCATTTCCCCCTTACTGGGCAATCGGTTTCCAGAGTTATCTGACTCTCCCAACGGATAAAAAGTTTGATGAGCTCCCGCGGTGTGCAAATACAGCCATAAACCTGTAACATTTCAAACCCAGCAGCCTTATTTTGGACCGCCAGGTAATCTCTTACCGTCTTCTCCTATTTAATACCCGTGTGGTAACGACTGCCATCGGACACGTACTCTGTGCCGGGATTATATTTACTCCTTGTAGCAACCCTTCTAGTAGGAAGGCACTGATACTTACACTGTAAGGGTGGAGAAAACCAAACCTCGAGGAGCTCCGGCAAGATCAGGTACTTGGTAAGCAGGAGAGTTGGTCTGTGAGACAGCTCAGACCTTTGCCACCACAGCACCATACTCCCCGGTGCGACCCTGGTGTAACCATCCCGGGTACGATGGAGAAACCCGTGGGTTTGTACCTTGTTATGGCTAAATTAAAAACATGCATCAAGACGCCTTTGTATCTCTGACTGAAAGTCTAAAAAATTAAACAGTGGAGGGGTTCCGAAGGGACGGAATAACAGTAAGTATGCCCAGCTACTATTCTGAAGTCAATCATCATTCAGCTTGATTTCTGGTTTAGTAAGATTAATCGTGAATGCTGGGTGGCTAGAAGGGTTCAACTGGAGAGTTTAAAGCTAAAGAAAAATATGGAATGGGATCGGTAACAGTAACCAGAGATAATATGCAATGAATTTGGGAGACACGGCACAGACTTCCCAATATAGTTTGAATAAACTCATTAGATAAGAGTTTCTTAAAAGTACAGTGATTCACTTTCTACGGACTCCCATCCAGTTTCCTTTTATTCCCAAGGCCTGCATTTATGGTGACAGAGACACTACGGGACAATAGATATCATTTACGGTACCATATATATACGTATGTATGCATACGTATATATATGAATCATCAATGTTCTACCTTCAGATAGATTTCTTATCTGGAATTTCATCAGCGGTCTATTTAAAGAAAAGTTTATTATACGAATCCCTTAAAAACTGGAGGAAAATCACCTGCTGGGATTCTGAGATTCGTGATTGAATGTGCTGCCCCTGTACTTATCACAAACCTCTCATGTTACTATTGGATGGAATTCAGAATATCTAGTTCCGTCTCCAACATATTAAATTTTTTATTTAAATATAAAAGCCTATTCTGTTATTTTTCTGCGTGTAGTAAAACTACCTCATGACATCATGCAGTTGTGAGAAATACACAAAAAAGCTGTCACTCGGTTAGCATTCGGTAACTTTTTTCATTTATATCTTATCAGGATGAAAACGATAACCGGTTGTGGATATTTAACCCGCAAAATTTTCATCTGGAACTGTATTTCAAAATTATCAGAGGCAAAATAATTCAGCACTTCTGAAAGGTGCCTATGCCTCAAATAAGCCACTTCCCCGTCGGATTTAAATATTTATATCAGCATGGCAAAGAGGCAGGGGGAAAGTTTCTTTTAATGGCTCCTTGGCACGTAAACATTTTTGTCCTCTAACACTCAACACAGTATGTGCAAACATTGAAAGGGAGGACGTTTTGGGTTTTAACTGGCCTCTCAAGCTCACCCTGGGAATCACCACCTTTAT
Organism: Leopardus geoffroyi; assembly: GCF_018350155.1. Lineage (NCBI taxonomy): Eukaryota > Metazoa > Chordata > Mammalia > Carnivora > Felidae > Leopardus > Leopardus geoffroyi. Next base: position 13,585,735 of record NC_059327.1, on the reverse strand, counting down.
TGTAGAGATCGTCGTCTGTATCACATCGGGAACAGTAACACAGGGCTGGGGTGGTGGTCCCTGGGATGCAGAGTAGGCGGCCACCCCTTCCCACACGCCTTTGTGGGGCTTATTCAAATACCTAAAGACAAGTCCCCTGCTTCACACAAGCCCATGTCTACAAAAAGTAAACAAATTAATGGAACAGAAATGTTTAATAACCTTTATTCTCAGGGGGTAAAGTACAAAGCAATCACTTAAGGACAAACTGGTTTTATTTCGTAATACCTATTCCTGGCTTTACCTCATAATACCTATTCATAAGATGGAGATGTGGATTTTTTTGTGGGGGCAAGTCTTCGGGTCTTGGGTTATTCGGGGATAAAATTCAGTCTCACCACTTTGGGGAAGCGATCACGAGACAAAGGTCAGACTTTGATAAAGGTATCCTGGTAGTTCATTTCTGAGCAGTTAGACTGTCCATATGCTTAACTCAAGGCAGTTATTAAGAGGATGAGGGGCACCTGGGTGGCTCAGTCAGTTAAGCGCCCGACTCTTGGTTTCGGCTCAGGTCACGATCTCACGGTTCATGAGATCGAGCCCGGCGTCGGACTCCACGCTGACACTGTGGAGCCTGCTTGGGATTGTCTCTCTCTGCCCCACCCCTTCTCACTCTGTCTCTCTCTCAAAATAAATAAATAAACTTAAAAAAATTTAAAAGGATGAGAATCTATGAATCTCAGAATCTATGAATACTTAATTGTATTTTTTAATCAACTATTTGGTGGGAGCATTGAGCTTGCTGTAAATCTTTGGCACACAGGAGGAAGAGATTTTAGACATCATCTGATTCAACTGCTTCTGGACAGATACTGGCACAGAGAAGTGATTTGCTCAAGGTCACAAGGTCAAAGAGTCGCAGGGGTGCGTGCTTACAAAACTCAGGTTTCCAGCTACCATTCTGAAACAGGCTTCACGCACACGCACTTAAATGATACACTACACTGTTAACTGTACAGCGTTAAATTGCTTCCTTAGGCTTCTAACTGTCCAGGAGAATAAACTGGGCATCAGGGAGAAGAAAGTCAATTGATTCCTTGGCAACAATCAAACGGACAGTTTTATAAAGGGTCACAAAGACTTTCAAAACTCAAGTTGACTATTCCGACTGGCTGGCCAATTTTAATTATTTCAGGTTGATTTATTTAACGTTCCCCAGAAACAGAGAAATGTTCAGTTTGGGTTGCTTTATAGCATATTTCATGTTTAAACACTGAACTCAGAAACAGTTGTTTGCTCTGCTGATCTTGAATAAACCAGAGGAAAGAACTCTAATAACCGTGGAGCTTAAGAAAATGCGTAATCTAGTTAAACACATATATTGTGGCCGGAAGGAAAAGTGGGTATGATGTATATTGTATTTAAATACCAGAAGAATGGGAAAACCTGAAACTGCACTTTTTGTTTCTCTAATCTTACATGGTATACATAAGTAGGAAAGAGTCAACCCTGAATCTTTAAATAAATCTGTAAAGCACACAACAATTTTCTTTGGAAATTATTTTCTGGAGTTTACGGGTTACACACGCACTGTTGTGCTTAGCTTTAGAGGTATATTTCTTCAGTTATAAAAAAGTGATTGAATCATGTATATGGTTCCAAGGAAAAAATATTTTTTCCTATATCACCGGGCTATTGATATAAATGCAATCTCTCTGCCATAACTAACGTTACAGACACCCACTCTGTTTAAGAAGATCCGGTTATTGCTTTCCAGCCACTATCACTTATAGCAGGCACTAATTATAATTATAATCAAAAATTAAAAAAATTTTTTTTTTCAACGTTTATTTATTTTTGGGACAGAGAGAGACAGAGCATGAATGGGGGAGGGGCAGAGAGAGAGGGAGACACAGAATCGGAAACAGGCTCCAGGCTCTGAGCCATCAGCCCAGAGCCCGACGCGGGGCTCGAACCCACGGACCGCGAGATCGTGACCTGGCTGAAGTCGGACGCTTAACCGACTGCGCCACCCAGGCGCCCCCAAAAATTTAAATGGGTTGGGGCGCCGGGGTGGCTCAGTCGGTTAAGCGACCGACTTCGGCTCAGGTCATGATATCACGGTTCCTGAGTTCGAGCCCCGCATCAGACTCTGTGCTGACAGCTCAGAGCCTGGAGCCTGCTTCTGATTCTGTGTCTCCCTCTCACTCTGCCTCTCCCCCACTCATGCTCTGTCTCTCTCTCTCTCTCAAGAATAAATAAAACATTAAAAAAATTTTTTAAGTCTATTTTAATAATATAGACACAAAAACCATGATCAGAAAAATGATATACCAAAGCATGATATTCAAAAATTTCACAGCTATATCATTTATATATGTATATGAAACTTTCCCTGATCCACAACGACATAAGAGAAAGCATGGTTCAAAGTTTCTGACTCATCTTTCTTTTTTTAAATCTTTATAGATTATTTTATCGAAAACATTAAAAAAATGTTTATTTTTGAGAGAGAGGGTGCACGTGAACGGGAGAGGGGGAGAGAGAGGGGATAGGGAATCCCAAGCAGGCTCAGCACTGACAGCAGAGAGTCTGATGTGGGGCTCGAACCCATGACCTGTGAGGTCATGACCTGAGCTGAAACCAAGAGTTGAACCCAGGCTCTCTCTCCCTTACTCATCTTTCTTTAAAGACATGATTCTTTTATTAGTATTTGATCAATTTTTCTTTACAATTCCTAGGGTATAGAAAAAGCATGTCTCACAGAATTACATACTATAAAGCAGACATGAAAACCCTCCAGTCCTCAGTTTATAAATCAAATGAAAATCTGCATGCAGTTCTCTGGGTAAATAAACTGATTATCAAGTGTGAAACTTTTAGGCTCACCCAACCGTCAATGTTAATTAACCATCTATCACATTTTTGGACGGACGTACTAGTTGATGGTGGGAAAAGTCTGAGCTCCAAATTTACGGTGGGTAATTTAAATAATTTCTCTTGGACATAATGGGACCTCTTGTAAACCACAATTTCCAAGTTACATACCCTGACCGAGGATCAGATTATGAAAAAGCCTGTAGAGTTATTGCCAGCAGCTGTCTCTACCTGTAAGGTAATTTTCATGCAAGCGAACTGCCTCTAAAGTCGTTCAATCGACGTATGGTCGAAGAATATTTGAATTGTTTCGAGTGCCACACTAAGGTGATCACCCTTGGCTATCTGTGAAAGCTCTTTCTCCTCTTTATTTGAGGAATCATGGCTTGAGTCGACCAAGTTCACTCATATTTATGTTTCTGTTTCCATAATTTCTTTACTAACAGTAAAGCTGGCATTAAGCAGAAAAAATACAATATATTTCCAACAGCGTGAACGCCACGTTTGAGATGAAAATACTATGCATCTATTACATGAAAGGAGTAAGACTGTCTGAAATTCCCACAGAATCTTCGTAAAACACTTGGAAAATCCATGAGGTTTTCCTAGGTGCTCAGATGATGTTCAATATTTTCATTTGGCTACTCATAAATTTTAGAACATTTCAGTTGGTCAATAATGATTAACACAAGTCAGGAAGAAAATGCTGTTTTTCCTACTTATTCGAAAACCTCACGATAAGTGTAACCTACGTTCAAAATTCTTTTCACCGCAAACGATCAATACGAAAGAGGTCCAACAGTTAAACAACTGAACTCAAGAAACGGAATAACTTTAAAAATGCAAACTAGCAGTTTCCATTTTATTGACAACAAAGCCCACTTTTACCTGAGTATGGGAAGGTGGTAAGCCTTTTCGGCCATATACTCCAATCAATGCATCCTTCTGAAGAGAGATATTGAATTTCAGAAACTGTGGCTGATCAATAAAGAGCTGTGATCTCCAGAAAATCCCAGGAGGAACCTCTTGAATTGCCCTTCGGCCAATATCAAGTTCTCCAGAATCTATGGTGTTATTTTCTTGTGTAAATCCACCTAATTTTCCTGCATGGAAGAGATCCATGGAAAAACAATGAAAAATTGAAAAACAACAACGGACCCCCCACCCCCCACCAAAAAAACCCTCGAACGACAAAACAACTTTCCTTTCAAAAAGTTCTTTTCAATAAATGCTGAGGCATTTTATCTTCTGATAAATGAAATGCTCTAACATACTTTTCACTTTAAAAGCTTTTTTGTTAGCTACTGCTGTTCAATGAATTCTGATTTAGCATATTCTTAAAGAAATATTTAAGGGGCGCCTGGGTGGCTCAGTAGGTTAAGCGTCCGACTTCAGCTCAGGTCATGATCTCACGGTTCGTGGGTTCAAGCCCGGCGCCGGGCTCTGTGCTGACAGCTCAGAGCCTGGAGCCCGTTTCAGATTCTGTGTCTCCCTCTCTCTCTGCCCCTCCCCTGTTCACGCTCTGTCTTTGTCTCAAAAATAAATAAACATTAAAAAAAATTAAAAACAAAAAGAAATATTGAAGTCAAAATCCTTTGCCTCCCCCTCCCCCAAGGTATGTCTACTGTTGAAACTCTTTTTTGCACCTACAGTCTTTCCTGATCACTTGAAACATGATTATCTTACAAATACATGTCTTGTTATTTCTTGGGAGAGATTAAGTCTGTTACTAATCAGTCCTTCTAAATGTACCATAGCACTGCAAGTGTAAATTAAGGCAGAATGGATTATGGAGATTTCCAAATCAATCCTTAAGCAAACAACAAAACCAATCAATGGCACTGATTCAGGTAGTTCCCTCTGAACTAAAGAGAATGAATAAAGATTCAGATGCTGGAAGGGAGGTAGAGATGGGGTAGGGGATTACGTGGTGGAGGGAGGGAGGAGTAAGTTTAAATTCTCACAAAGATACGGGAAAAGGCTGCCGCAAGCTTTCTTTCTTTTGACCCTCATCTCAAATTCATTTGCAGCCTCACCAGCCATACTTGAATTGCCCCTATCAATGACCCTCAACCTGTAGGAATAAAAACTCTCTGCTCCCTGAGTCTCTGCCGCCTCCTGGTTTTAGGACACAGATCCAAGACTCAGATTTTTTGGTATGGTTTTCCCCTCCTTCCCTTTTTGCTAACGTTCTTTCTCAGTTATCCTGAAAGGATGATAGAGCAGGTTTTACAAATTTACCTTAAAGAGAAACAAACCCACATTGTCTCTTATTCAAAAAAGGTCTGTGAAGGCTAAGGAACAGAATGAAACTGGAAAATTATCCTTCCTCTATTAATTCAAACTTTTCAAAGTGACAAAGTTGACTTCCTATAATTTTTTTCTCTTAAAAAATATTATTCTGAATATGAATTCAGGTATTACATAATATCTATTACATAGTAGCCGCCAGAGAAGTTGGCCATTCAGAATTTAGAGGGTTTGATTTCATTTTTTTTTTTTCAACGTTTATTTATTTTTGGGACAGAGAGAGGCAGAGCATGAACGGGGGAGGGGCAGAGAGAGAGGGAGACACAGAATCGGAAACAGGCTCCAGGCTCCGAGCCATCAGCCCAGAGCCCGACGCGGGGCTCGAACTCACGGACCGCGAGATCGTGACCTGGCTGAAGTCGGACGCTTAACCGACTGCGCCACCCAGGCGCCCCGAGGGTTTGATTTCAAATTACAGTGTTGTGAACTATCTTACTCTAATAACAGGAGGAGTGAGTCTTCTCTCTATGAGAAGTTATCAGTTTAACACTGAGACCATTTTTGAGCATTTACTAAGGGACATAGAATTGTAGGCAATAGAAACAAATATCAACCAAAGAGTAGAATTGTAGAGATTACTTACTTATCTACTCGGGCTTCCATGGCTTCTGCCATCAAGCAACTAATTACGTGTTTGGGAGGACAACCCCTTCAACCTGGTGAATTAAATGACAATCTAAAGCCACATATGGTTAAGGGTCAGAGGGAGGTGATATCAATCGTAGGCTGGTGGTTGAAAGATTTCACAGAAGGGTTCAAAGTTCTGAGGTAAACTCTGAAGGACAGGGAGGATAAGGTTTTTGAGTTGGAGTCAACATTACAATTAAAAACATGAAAGTGAAACTGGACATATGTTATAGTGATGGTGAGCAGAGAGATCCGTGTGGCTAGGAAAGGAGTTAAGAAGACTGGCTTTGGATTCAGTTGAACTGGGTTTGAATCCTGACTCTGTCAGTAACTGGTTCTGTGATCGTCAAGAAGAGATTAAATCTCTAGTTCTAAACCTCATCTGTAAAATGGGAATGGTAATAATGCAATCACAGAGCTCATGCATATGAAGCATTTGGCTCTCAGTGTGCATCGAATGAATGAAAGACAGTAACGGGTTTGTCATGAGGGTAATGGAAGGTAGGGCTAGAAAGGGAGAATGAGATCACTTTCTGGAAGGCCCTGAATGCCAGCTTAAAGAGTCTGGTCCCTAACATGAACAGACAGTTCTCCAAGAAGACATCCAGATGGCCAACAGACACATGAAAAGATGCTCAACGTTGCTCACCATCAGGGAAATGCAAATCAAAACTATGATGAAATACCACCTTACACCTGTCAGAATGGCTAAAATCAACAACACGAGAAACAACAGATGTTACTGAGGATGTGGAGACAAAGAAACCCTCTTGCACAGTTGGTGGGAATGCAAACTGGTGCAGCCACTTCGGAAAACCGTATGGAGGTTCCTCACGAAGTTAAAAATAGAACTACCCCACGATCCATCAATCACACTACCCAAAGAACATAAAACAATATATTTACCCAAAGAATATAAAAGCAGCAATTCAAAGGGATACATGCACCCCTACGTTCACAGCATTATTTATAATAGTCAAGATACGGAAGCGGTCCAAGTATCTACCGATTGGTGCAGGGGTAAAGAAGATACCGTATGTGTGTGTGTGTGTATCTATATATCTATATCTATATCTATTACAATGGAATATTACTCAGCCGTAAAAAGAATGAAACCTTGCCATTTGCAACAAAGTGGATGGAGCTAGAGAGTATAATGCTAAGCAGAATAAGTCAGAGGAAGACAAATACTGTGTGATTTCACTCGTATGTGGAATTTAAGCAACAAAACAGATGAGCAAAGGGTAAAAAAGAGAGGGAGAGGCAAACCAAGAAACAGATTCCTAACTATAGAGAACACACTGATGGTTACTAGAAGGGAGGAGGATAGGGGCACGGGGGAAGTAGGTGATGGGGTTAATCCCCATCACTTGTGATAAATATTGGGTATTGTGCAAAAGTGTCAAATCACTATCGTGTACACCTGAAACTAATATAACACTGTATGTTAACTAACTAGAATTTATTTTTTATTTTTTTTAATTTTTTATTAAAAAAATTTTTTTTTATGTTTATTTATTTTTTTTTTGAGACAGAGAGAGACAGAGCATGAACGGGGGAGGGGCAGAGAGAGAGGGAGACACAGAATCGGAAGCAGGCTCCAGGCTCCGAGCCATCAGCCCAGAGCCTGACGCCGGGCTCGAACTCACGGACCGCGAGATCGTGACCTGAGCTGAAGTCGGACGCACAACCGACTGAGCCACCCAGGTGCCCCTAGAATTTATTTTTTAAATTGTTATTATTTTTAATATATGACTTATTGTCAAGTTGGCTAACATACAGTGCATACAATGTGCTCTTCATTTTGGGGGTAGATTCCTGTGATTCATCGCTTACATAGAACACCCAGTGCTCATCCCAACAAGTGCCCTCCTCAATGTCCATCACCCATTTTCTCCTCCTGCCATGAAACTTCAGTTTGTTCTCTGTATGTAAGAGTCTCTTATGCTCCCTCCCTCTCTGTTTGTAACTATTTTTTTCCCCTTCCCTTCCCTTCTGGCCTTCTGTTAAGTTTCTCAAGTTCCTCATATGAGGGAAAACATATGATATCCGTCTCTCTCTGACTGACTTATTTCACTTAGCATAATACCTTCCAGTTCCATCCACATTGTTGCGAATGGCAGGATTTCATTCTTTCTCATTGCCAAGTAGTATTCCGTCGGATATGTAAACCACATCTTCTTTATCCACTCATCAGTTGATGGACATTTAGGCTCTTTCCATAATTTGGCTATTGTTGAAAGTGCTGCTATAAACGTTGGGGTACAAGTGCCCCTATGCATCAGCACTCCTGTATTGACTCCCTTGGGTCAATTCCTAGCAGTGCTATTGTTGGGTCATAGGGTAGTTCTATTTTTATTTTTTGAGGAACCTCCACACTGTTTTTGAGAGTGGCTGCACCAGTTTGCATTCCCACCAGCAGGGCAAGAGGGTTCCATTTCTCCACAATCTCGCCAGCATCTGTTTCCTGGTTAACTAGCTGGAAATTTACATAAAAACTCTAAAAAAATAGATACTTGAAGTAGCCTTAATATGGGTAATTTGTATTTCCATGCCATAAAAGCACTTATTTTTCCTATGTTGTATGTATGTGTGTACGTATGCGTGTGTGTGTGTATGTTTATAATAAGGAGAAACAGAATTCTAGATTACTAAGGAATGTGTTTTGTGATCACAGATGAGTATGACAGATATCCAAGTTATGCCCATCGGGGTCTAGAGAAATTCACGGTAAATTCACACTTAGAGATAAATGTCAAGTTTGAGTAGATTACTAGTAAATGCTGTGACTATCTTCTAGTTGGCTGATCACATCCTACTCAATGACACATGTACCATCATTTGCAAAGGACACCAATAGCTAAAGGGAGACCACTGGCTAAAGGGTTCTGATTGGGCTAAAGCTGACGTGAAGTCACGTTCAAGGACGTGAAAGTGCATACAGTAGCCCCCTTTATCCCTGGTTTCACCTTCCACTGTTTCAGGTACCTGCGGCCGTCAAGTGTGGTCTGAAGGCAAATGATCGTCCTCCCGACCTATCTTCAGAAGGTAAACAGCCTAACGCTATGTCACACAATGCCTACGTCACTCACCCCATTCATCCCATCACGTAGGCCTGTTATCACCCCACGTTATCACAAAGAGAAGGGTGGGTACAGGGCAATAAGATATTTTGAGACAGAGACCACATTCACATAACTTTTATTGCAATATATTGTAGTAGTAATTGTTCTATTTTATGGTTAGTTATTCTTGTTAATCTCTTACTGGGCCTAATTTATACATTTAACTTCATCAGAGATATGTACGTATAGGAAAAAATATAGTATAAAGAAGGTTTCGTACTATCTGTGGTGTCGGGCATCCACTGGGGGTCCTGGAACACATATTCTGCAGGTAAGGGTGGGGAGTGACTACTGTAGTGGGACCATAGTGGGAAGCCTGGACTTGGGAGACACGTTAGGATACAGTTGCGGTAACCTAGGCGTGACGCAGGAGAGGGCTGTACGAACAGCTTAACAAGTCATTACTTACAATCCCACTTCTCTTTTCTCCCCCAATGCCTATAACCATGACAGTTGTTAACACGTCAGCTACCAGATCTATTTTTCTTTAATTTAGTAATATATTACGCTCTAGGGAATAAAACCCAAAAATTGGGTTATAGTAATCCTCGCTAATTTCTTATGTATCGACTCAGACTATAAACCACATCATTCACTGAAATATTAAATATTTATTTTATGATAGTAATATGTATTCATTTTTAGCAAAATTAGAACATATAGCTAAACACAAGGCCAAAAGAATAGAATCCTACCACTATGGTAATCCTACTATAATCCAAGATTATGTTTGCTTCCTTTAACCAAGACCTATTTATTCATAGAAATTTTTCAATACTGGAAACACCTACATATGTGACAAATTAGCTTTTTAAAAATTTTTAATGTTTATTTATTTTTGAGAGACAGAGTGTGAGTGGAGGAGGGGGAAAGAGAAGGAGACAGAGAATCCGAAGCAGGCTTCAGGCTCTGAGCCGTCAGCTCTACACGGGGCTCGAACCTATGAATCGTGAGATCGTGACCCGAGCCGAAGCTGGATGCTTATCCGACTGAGCCACCCAGGTGCCCCTATGTCATAAATTAGCTTTTAATGAAAAGATTAAGGAGGGCGGAGAGAGAAATGGAATTTTTACTGAGGGCCCATGATCTGTTAGGCAGTTTCACCTATACTATCTGTTCGGAACTAAAAAAACAAAACAAAACAAAACAAAAAAACAAAAAAAACACTACTCCCTGAAGTCAATATTATTTTGAGATGAAGAAACTAAGTCTCAAAGAAGTGAATTACCTGCCCAAAGTGAGTGATAAAGACTCACACTGAGGAGTGCAGAATTCCAAAACTATGTGTTTTACATAGTCAGCAGTGAAATCTTTGCTTTTTTATTAAAAAAATATTATTTTAAATTACGAAGTTTTGGATCTATTTCATATAAAATCAGGTGTGGTAACCCACTGAACCACGCTAGAGAATCTGCTTAGCTTTCAATTTTAGGATATAAAGTTATAGGCTTTTTTGAATACTTATTTTTATTGGGAAGAAATGACCAGTTCTTATTACATAAAAACTGCCATAGATACCCTTAAAAATCTTTTTTTAATGTTTATTTATTTTTGAGAGAGAGGAAGAGAGGCAGAGAGAGAGGGAGACACAGAATCTGAAGCAGGCTGCAGGCTCTGAGCTGTCAACCCCTGATGCAGGGCTCGAACTCCTGAACCATGAGATCATGACCTGAGCCAAAGTCAGACACTCAACCAACTGAACCATCCAGGCGCTCCACAAAAACTGACATAGATACTCTAATGTGATATTCATCGTGTTATAATTTATACTAAATTCCTACTAGGTTTTTTGTCTTTTGGTTGACTTACACATGAAACTATTTTTAAATACTGAGAAAAGTAGTAGTCCCTTCTGCCCGTGAAGACCGGTTTGCACACATGTCATATTTATGGAAATAGCTCATATGTGGGCACATTCATCAAATTCATACATCAGTAAGGCTATTGTTATAATTTATTGTTATTAACAAGTTCTATTGTTATTCTCTGAGGTTTATGTGATTGAATCTCCTCAGTCGTGTTGATCCTATGAATTGCTGCTATAAATGTTTTTTGGGTCACTTTAATAACATATCTGTGCTTTCAATACTGGTAACTTAAAATGGTACGAATCAGAATTGTTTTCCAAACCATCATCTTGGCCCAAAAGCATTAGCTTTGGAAACAGTAATCAAGTGATGACTTCTGGGGTTTTAGGTTTTGCTTTGTTGCTTTCTCTGTATACTGATTTCGAGGGGTTAGGATTTTTCTGATAGAAATGATAGGTGTGGGTACTGTTGTGTCAGTAAGTGTTGTGATTACTTATCTCATCAGTCCCACCCAATTTAACAGGTGGCTCTTTTTCAGAAAGAAGGTTCTTTCATTTGTAAAACAAAAAACCAAGGTTCATTGAATAGGTTTGAAGGGAGGGGGACAGTAGTACTTGAGATCATTGGTTTCTGGTCTCCCTGTAATGAAAAAGCCTGAGTAATCATAACATCATAGCATCTCAGAGTTCAAGTGCCCATGGAGGTCATTTAGTCCAGGAGTCTTCAAGTAAGAGTAGTCATATCCCTAGGTATGAAGATTACATGAAGACCTTCCTTCCTCCCTCCCTCCATCCCTCCTTCTTTTCTTTTTTTCATGAAGACTTTTCAGTGAGGAAAGGAGTAGTCTGTTTTAAGGGAATTCATTTCTAGGACCTCAACAATTTCCGGGTGTAGACTCTCTTTACAACAGAAGGGACCTTTCACATACTCAGTATCTCACTATGACGCACTGTCTTGAGCATAAAGCTTCCAGTGTGCCAAACAAAGGCAAAATTTCAAGCATTCTTGTTGATGAAGCCTCCTTTATTCGAGAGACCACAAACCCAAGGTAGGGCTTTAGTGTCTTTCCTTGTCTTGCACATATTTCTATCAAGGACAAAGTGTGGCATTAAGAATTGGAATATTTAAGGCTGTTGGTAGGTTTTGAAATCTGATAGATCAAGAAGGAGGGAGAACCTTTTCGTGCAATGACCTTATCATTCATCCCAACCATTGGCAAAGGATGCTCTTCATTGCCAGTAGAGTTTCATGACTGCCAAGAGAACATCAGTGAGGTGAGAAATAATAAAGGCAGCGATGCCTTATTCAGTCCAATTGCCAAACTCATGACAAGGATTTGTGCTTTATCTGTCTCTCTACTATCTCCCTCGCGTAGGAGTTCAGAATTGTGAGGACTGTCACAACGTGGACATTAATTTATTTGAACCGAAACAATAAGTCAGACTTTTTCTGACAGAGTTTGATTTTATTTATTTATTTAAAAAAAAAATTTTTTTTTTCAACGTTTATTTATTTTTGGGACAGAGAGAGACAGAGCATGAACGGGGGAGGGGCAGAGAGAGAGGGAGACACAGAATCGGAAACAGGCTCCAGGCTCTGAGCCATCAGCCCAGAGCCTGACGCGGGGCTCGAACTCACGGACCGCGAGATCGTGACCTGGCTGAAGTTGGACGCCTAACCGACTGCGCCACCCAGGCGCCCCTGATTTTAATGAGTAGTATCTCTGCCAGTAAATTATATAGCATTTCCTGTAAGTTCAATGAGCTAGTTAGAGACATTGAAAGCATATGATACAACAAAAGCATTAAAAAATATCGCAATAACAAAGATGAACTAAAATGAACACAAGGTCCATCTTCCACCCCATTCTGCACATACCAGATTAAACAAAGCCACAGAGTAAAAGAGTAACGGGTGTGATTAGTAGTGTTTTGCTTTCTTTTTGGGGGGTATACTGCACAGAGGCTGACAAATGGGTGGTTCGGAAAACTTGGTTAACAAATATGTGTGAAAGCAGGTGGCTCTCAGTTCCGTGCTTCCAATGAAACTGAAGAAGAAATGTGATGGAACCAACAGCTTGTAGACCACTAAACACACGTTTTAGAAATAGATCACAGGGGCACCTGGGTGGCTCAGTCAGTTGAGCGTCGGACTCTTGATTTAGGCTAAGGTCATGATCTCATGGTTCCTGGGATTGAGCCCAGATGCTCTGCGCTGACAGTGTGGAGCCTGCTTGGGATTCTCTCTCTCTCTCTCTCTCTCTCTCTCTCTCTCTCTCTTTCTCTCTCTCTCTCTCTCTCTCTTTCTCTCTCTCTCCCTCTCTCTCTTTCTTCCCCTCCCCAGTTCTCTCTCAAAAGAAATAAATAAAAACATAAAAAAAAGGAGTAGGTCACAAATTCTTGACATACGAATAATAAGGATTTCAAATAGTTGAAATCACTCTAAAAAAATCCTTTCCTTCCCATCTGCTTATTTTGTGGTTAAGATTTCTTATGTTTATATTCATAAAAAAAGAAAAACAGGAATAAAATTGATCCTGAATCTTGCCTGGCTTTGTAATAATTAATATCCATCCACGGGGGCACCTGGGTGGCTCAGTCGGTTAAGTGTCCGACTTCAGCTCAGGTCATGATCTCTCGGTTCGTGAGTTTGAGCCCCGTGTCGGGCTCTGTGCTGACAGCTCAGAGCCTGGAGCCTGCTTCGGATTCTGGGTCTCCCTCTCTCTCTGCCCTTCCCCCACTCACACTCTGTCTCTCTCTCTCTCTCTCTCTCTGTCTCAAAAACAAATAAACATTAATATCCATCCGTGAATACGTGAATTATTTGGAAAAGTCCCCAGTCATCTCATTCAGAGAGGTATTTTTGATACATTTTCGCTTTTTATATTTAATAATTATAAAAAGGTTTAGCATTTTTATAATAATTAGGTTGATTTCCGTCAAATGTGTACAACTAATAATTATAAATGTAATTTGGTATAAAAGGAAACAGGCTTTTTAAAAACATGTATGAACATTATGGTGGTAGGAAATAAGATTTAATTAAAATTTGTATTTATAATTTGTTTTAAGGCACAAGAACGAAAGTCTGAAGGTCACGCGTCTATTTTAGCTTTTCCTATGAAATATGAATCTCAGTCTAAAGTGGCCAGCCGCTTCTGTTTGCTTCCAATTATGACACCGTTTAGAATGCATTTATTTTGAATTAAAGTCTTCGAATGTGTCTTTTCTAAAAGGTAGATGGAGACCTGACCTCTCATTATCATCACTGATGTAGAGATACAAGGACATCGCTGACTTTCTTCTGCTTAAATCCACTGAACTGGCAGCTTCGTATGACATTCCTGCTAAAGCCTCTAGTTTGAATGTCCGGGGACCATAGTTTTGTGAAGGGGCTTTGTCTGTTTAAATTCTGCACTACCGCTTTTCAAGTCCCGGCCGGTCTCTAATTTGGCCAAGTCAAGTGTGGTCATTCCTGTTAGCGTTTCCAAATGCTCTTTATTGATCGGAAACACGCCTGGGAGTCGGCGAGCCATTGACGCGGCTTGATAAACTTGTAAATACTTGAACAACCTTTTCCTCTGAAGCTCATCATTCCACTCAGATAAAAGCCTGGACACAGATGTCTTTCATCATGGCCTGAATTCCAGAAAATTTTGGCTTCAGAGGAAATAAAAGGAGGGCCAGTTCTGGCGTGCTCTCTCCTCCCTTACTGAGATCACTCCATCCTTAAGCCCCCGGAGCCTGAACCTGGGAATGATCATAGGAATCAGTAAGGTTGTTTGTAGGTTTTACTAAGAGAATAAAGGAGGAAGAATGGAGGAAAAAATAGACAGGGCCACAGAGTGCCCTGGAGTTATTCTAAACTCAAAGCTTGTAGGTTAGGAATCAAACCAATTAAAGCCTTCACAGTAAGAGGGAGGTGTACCGCGTCTTCAAACACAGTAGGGTATCATCTTGAAGGTTTTTTTTCCCCAACGTATCCTGTTGGGCCTGAATGTGGGAGCCACTAGGAGTCTTTTTACCTACTAACTGTGATTTTCCCTTTCATCAGTAACTATGTGTCCCAACAGTCCACGTCTTAAAATATGGTTGTCAGAGTGTGAAAACAGAAAGAGGCCACGTCCCCAAAGCCATTGTTACTCCTCGCCCTCTTGGGTGAGCCACGGTTCAGAGGCAAACACATCGGTAGATGGCATTTTTTCAGATAACGCATTAACAATGCCTTGAGCTCTCAGATACTGTATAAATAATAGTGTACCAACCCTAGATGTTACAAGGATCAAATGGAATATTGAAATCATACTGGTAGTAAGGAGGCTTGGTATCTAAACATTATTTTGTGACATCAGAAAAACCACCCAAAGATGCGCAAGACTAAATATTTTGCCATACATATCATGAATGTGCTGCCTGCATATGATGGGAATAAACGAGCCTTTAATTATTAAAATGGAAAGGCAGAAAAGAAATCCAACTGTAAAAGTCTAAGTCAATTGTTGAGGAGGGTAAGTGATAATATCATCTGGAGTCCCACAGAAGCACTAATAATTAAGATGTCAGGAAGCAAGGTTAGGCATTTACAGACAATCAATAGCCCACCCTCCAACTCTGTGACCTAACCTTGGATTCAGACCCTGACTTTGAGATCTCGGGGAGAACAGCTCTTTTTATAAACAACCACACGCCGTAACTTACCATTGCGGACACAGAGTGTTACCTCGCAAGCAGAGCGAATTAAAACACAACTGCCTTGCAAACACAGTTTAATGAACAAAATCAATACAGCACCTAATGAAGGAACTATTACACGTTGCAGCAAACATACCATGAACAATACTGAGTAAAACTCAAGGCACCTGCCGCCCTGTTAGTTCATTGCTTCAAATCACCGGCATCTTTAAACTGCTCTAAGTTTTAATTCTCTGAAATTGTCCAGTAGTTGAGAAAACTCATGCATGATGACCAATAAAGTGAAATTTAAAAGCACTTGAATTACATTGTTTAAACAGGATGGATCCTATATGTACATGTATATATACATACACACATGTACAGTTTTTACATTTGTACTCAAAAGGAGTTGGAAATTTCCTTTGTTTAGATATAACTGACATCACACATTGTATTTGTTTCAGAAGTACAATGTAATGATTTGACTTTTGTTGTATACAACTGCGAAGTGATCACCACCGTAAGTCTTGTTAACAGCCATCATTTCACAGAGTTATAATTTTGTTTCTTATGATGAGAACTTTTAAGCTCTACTCTCTCGGCAACTTTCAAATATCCGCTACAGTATTATTAACCATGATCACCATGCTGCAGATAGACTCCATAACTTACTTATTTTATAACTGGAAATTTGTGCAAAAGGAGTGTGTTGTTTGTCTGTTTGTTAGTTTTTGTTTGATTGGAAAAGTAATTTTCCAGAGTTATATTAGCCAAAATTTACGGCCTTTCTTTGTCTTATGTTATCCCAAACTATTCTATGCTAAATTTTGGCATTTGTCTTATTGTTCCTTTTAAATAAAGGTCATGTTGAAATATCCTACTATAGGGCCCTCTATTTTCCCCTATGTATGCATTTGCTAACTCATTGTCATTGCCTGCTTGACTTCTATCTTGCCTAGCAATTCACAGGCTCTGAGAACAACTGTGCCTTTTTTTTTTTTTCCTATTGCTATGTTCTCAGAGCTTTGCTCTGTGCATGGCACATAATACATGCTCAATAAATAAATGCACAGTACTGTGCATTCAAAGGAATCTGAAGGATAAGATAGATTCCTTTCATAAAACCCAAATAACTAAAAATATTAAGCCAGGAGGAGTTGGTTAATAATAAGTAACTAATAATAAGGATTTCTATTATTGCTTTAGAGAATACTCTGGATGATGATTTAAAGATACATCTTCTTAAAAATTTAGCTACAAATTACAAGTGCAAAATCTAGAACTGCATTAAAAAGAGTGAACTAATAATTATTGACATGTATCAAACGCTCGTCACGTTCCAGTCAGGGCTTGGCATCCTTCGTGTGATCTCTGATTTAAACCTCAGTGCCACCCCATGCAGAAACAGGAGGTTAGGGAAGGTAATTTATGTAAAGCCACCCAGTAAGTGACACAGCTTCAATTCTTTCTTTTTTTTTTTTTTTTTTTGAATATTTATTTGAGAGACAGCACATGCACATGAGTGAGAGGGGGAGGAGCAGAGAGAGAGGGAGAGAGAGAATCCTAAGCAGTCTCTGAGCTGTCAGCACAGAGCCTGACATGGGGCTCGAACCCACGAACTGTTGAGATCATGACCTGAGCCGAAACCAAGAGCCAGACGCTCGACCGCTGAGCCACCCAGGTGCCCCGACAGACCTTCAGTTCTTAACCACGAGGCTCTACCAGCATTTGGTTTGTGCATACTTTGCAAGGCGCTGTGGTGGGTCCTTTAGGCACTTTATATCATTTAGTCATGCTATTTTCATATGCTCATTTGACAAATACGTAGTGAGCACCTTTTACATGTCTATAACTGTGCTGAGAGCTTGGGACAGGGCAGTGGAAGACAGATGTGGTCTGTGCCTCATTCTCTAGCAAAGAAGGCCTACATTAAGTAGTAATGGTGATAGGCACAAACATTTTTCAAGCATTTTTATGTACGATACACCATTTTCAGTATTTCTGCCAAATACTTAAGACTGTTCCAATGATGAGAAAACTTAAGGCCAAAGAAGCTACATACTTTGTCCCATGTAACAAAGCCATTAATGATCAGAACTAGGATGTGAGGCCAGAAGGGGTAGGTTTAAGAGCCTATACTCCATCTTCCTCCCGTACTGTTTCTATATTAGAGTATGGCGTGATCAAGAGCCAGAATGTGGAAAGCCTTGTAAGTCACTTAAAGGCATCCGACCAGAATCTAAGTCACTGAGGAAGATCAGGTAGGGTACTTAGATCTCAAATTTGTGTCTGAAGACCGTGGGACAAGACTGGAGACGTAACATCCCAGACTGAAGGTGGCCTCTAGAATCTAGGTGAGAGATGATGGATCCAAGAGATACTGTGGAGTTGGGGTGGACAGGACTAATGATTGACTGAATATGGAGGTGACAGAAGAGGAGGAGACAGGCTTGCTTCTTCAGCTCCCGGCCCAGGTAACTAGGTGAATCATGATGCCGTTTCCTGACACAAAAAGCCCTGGAAGAGAGACAGATTTGGAAAGAGAGATGACGGCAATTGTGTTTTCCAAAGATGGCGCCCATGGCATCTTTCATTCCATAGGCTCTTACGCAATGAATCCCTGCCACTTCCTCACACAAAAGGGGGAGTTTGATTCTCCTTCCCGTGAATCTGGGCTGATCATCCTGGCTCTCTGGACCAACGGGATGTGATGAAAGGGACATCTGCAGATGTCCAATATCTTAGGATGTGAGAAGGCTTGTAACGTCTGCGTTGGTTTCTCGGAATGCTCCCTCCTGGGATACATCCCTTCAGCACCAGCTGCTAGGCTCTGAGAAGTCCAAGCCACATGGAACGCCTTGTTTAGATGCTCTGGTCAACAGCCACAGCCGAGCTCCAGCTCACACACAGCACCAACTGCCAGCCACCTTGGACTTCTGGCTCAGTGGAGCTTTCAAACAGCCCCAGCTGACATCTGAAAGGAACTGCACGAAAGACCCAAGCACAAACACAGGAACTTCCCCATCTGCAGAATCAGGAGAGATGACAACAGTTGTTCTTTTAAGCCACGGACTCCTGGTGTGGCTTGTTAGGCAGTGATAGAGGACCAAAGCAGTCAATGGGTTCAGTTTTAGACATGTGAAGTTGGAGGTGCTTGGAAGACAACGCAGGTGGAGAAGTTCCAAAGGCACTTGGAGAGATTTTACACAGTCGGTGTCTGGATCTCAAAGAGAGAGAAATATCTACGCCGCACATATTGATTTGGGAACACACAGAACGTAACACAGCGCAAAGCACATCGCATGCATCCGAAGCCAGGAGAGGGGATAAGAGAACCCAGAGGAATTATACTCTGAAAAGAGCAGAGTCCTGAGAAACAGCAATGTGGAGGGGTCCAGCGGAGACGGGCGAGCCGACTAAAGAAGCTGAGAAGTCACTGCCAAAAAGTCAGGAAGAAAGCCAAGGTAAATGTGGTATCACAGAAGCTAAGCGAAAAGAGCATTTCAATTCGGAGGGATACATCAACTATCAAATGCTACCAAGAACTCAGATCTGGTAACGACTGAACAGGATTCAATGACGATACAGACACTGCGATGCCTAACTCAGGAAGACATCGGTTTCGATGAGTGGTGGTAGGAACATCCATGAGAAAGGAATTCACGGATGGTGAAGAAATGAACAGAGAGAGATTACACTCAAGAGGGGCTGGCTGTAGGGGCGCCTGGGTGGCTCAGTCGGTTGAGCGTCCGACTTTGGCTCAGGTCATGAACTCACTGATCATGAGTTCAAGCCCCGCGTCGGGCTCTGTGCTGACAGCTCAGAGCCCGGAGCCTGCTTTGGATCCTGCTTCTCCTTCTCTGTGGCTCCCCACCCCGCTTTCTCTGTCTCTCTCTCTCAAAAATACATAAAAATTGAAAAAATTAAAAAAAAAAAAGAAGGTTGGCTGTAAAGGGAGAAGAGAAAAATAAGGTGGAGCTGGAGTGGGAGGTAGAGTCAAGGATCTTTTTGTTTTTAAAGCCTCCGGGGCGCCTGGGTGGCGCAGTCGGTTAAGCGTCCGACTTCAGCCAGGTCACGATCTCGCGGTCCGTGAGTTCGAGCCCCGCGTCGGGCTCTGGGCTGATGGCTCAGAGCCTGGAGCCTGTTTCCGATTCTGTGTCTCCCTCTCTCTCTGCCCCTCCCCCGTTCATGCTCTGTCTCTCTCTGTCCCAAAAATAAAATAAACGTTGAAAAAAAAAAAAAAAAACCTCCGGAGTCTCCAATGTTGCCTAGA
This sequence comes from Leopardus geoffroyi, assembly GCF_018350155.1. Classification (NCBI taxonomy): domain Eukaryota; kingdom Metazoa; phylum Chordata; class Mammalia; order Carnivora; family Felidae; genus Leopardus; species Leopardus geoffroyi. Next base: position 13,566,063 of record NC_059327.1, on the reverse strand, counting down.
AGGTGGCAACAGGGGGGCTACTTTGAAGATACGGATTGGAATCAAGCATACTCATGGAAAGATCAGCCTTAAGAATGGGGCAAAAAGAGTGAGAAGTGTAGATCCAGACACACAAAGGCATGGAGATTTGCCTCCAGGAAACTGAGAGAACTTCCTCTGAAGGTTTCTGTATGTTGTTGATTGGAAAGGTCCCTCCGCGGAGAGAGCTGGGCTTCCGAGGACCGTCGGAAGATCTGGAGAAATTGTTGACGAGTGTGGGAAGAGTTGGCATGGGCAAAGGAGCCAGGCTGCCAGACTGTTGGGAGTCAGTGAGCCAGGAGATGGCCATGACTATTTCCTCTTCACATTCGAGGAAAGCAAGCTCAGAGAGGTTAAGTAACTTGCTCAAGGCTCCAAAGTACATAAATGAAGGAGCTGGGATCTGAAGACAGGCCCCTGTGACTGTTTCCAGTACATTAGACTAAATGAATTCCTTGGTCCAGGGGAATAATTTTAGTTTCTGGAAAGAGACTGGTATTGGAGGCTCAAAAACCTCATTCTTACCTCTCCCTTCACATTGTCCACATCTATCGGTTTCGCCTGAGACCCCACACTTCTGACATCTCATCTCCAAAATCTGGAGTCAAAGACGGTCTCAGGAATAATCAGTAAAGGATCATGGCATATAATAGAAATTCTTCTTCTACATACTAAATACTGCTTAGAAACTCCCGTTCAAATGAGCTTAAAAGCAAGCGGGGAGTTTACAGAAACCTTAGCACCACGATTGTTCCTTAGAATTATATTTGTAAATTAAAAATAAAAGAGGACTGAATGAACAAAAGTACTGTATTTAGAAGCTACCATGAGTTGGGGCGCCTGGGTGGCTCAGTCGGTTAAGCGTCTGACTTCGGCTCAGGTCATGATCTCACGGTCCGTGAGTTCGAGCCCCGCGTCGGGCTCTGGGCTGACAGCTCAGAGCCTGGAGCCTGCTTCAGATTCTGTGTCTCCCTCTCTCTCTGACCCTCCCCCGTTCATGCTCTGTCTCTCTTTGTCTCAAAAATAAATAAACATTAAAAAAAAATTAAAAAAAAATAGAAGCTACCATGAGTCAATTGTCTCATTACGTTTAGCACAGTTAATTCACCCAGTGAGCCTTGTTCAGAATTCTAAGCATTTCTTAAGGGTTGTAATCTAGAATTTCTAAAGAGATGACGTGATATATTTCTCTGGATAGTTTATAAAACTGAAATACTGGACGATGGTGTATGGAGACTGGAGGACCATCACAAAGGCTTAAAAGCCATGATTTTAAGGTACCTCCCCCTTCTTGCAAACGCAGTCCCATCGCGCTCCCCTGAGCCCCGTGTCTTTAAGTATTTAAAAGATACATACCAAGAAGCTTTACTTGGAAAAATGGAAATAAGAATTCCTTATAATTGAGGGTTTTTTTTGGGCGGGGGTAGAGAGGGTACTATTCAAGAACTAATAAAGAAGACAACTGACTACTGTTTAGGTCACACTTTGGACAAGGTCTGAGTCAAGAGCTGGCCTTCTTTCCAAAAGGAAACATTCGTATGAACTCCCAGGGCATCTGGCCGGCTGGGGACTCAGCTTTCCTCCAGGGAACCTAACTCATCCTGGGACATCTGCTGACTGTTCCTTAGGTAGGGGGCTTCTTCACAAGGCTTGAAAGAAGTGACTTTACTTCCATGGAGATACAGCTGTTCCACAGGCACATGAAAACCGAACCCAGCGCATTCTAGAGTCACCTGGGGGAACTGCAGTCTCTCTCAGAGGAGGGGCCTTTCAGAACAGTGTTTTTTTGAAACTGTGGACCACAGTCTTTTGCAAACTGTGGAATTGTCTAAGTGAGTTTCAACCAGCACTCGTATAACTGGGAAACACCATAAAATAGAGCGAAAACAAAAAACAAAAAACAAAGAAAACCAGGTGTGTTTCACACAACGAGGATAAGCATTATTTTGGGAACCAGATTTCAGATGTATGTGTGTGTGGGGATGCGGATTCCGACATAATGCAGATTTCTCTCTGCGGTCATACAGGATAGTTGCAAACTCTTATCAGCCACAGGATTTCTGAAGCTGTATGTACATGATATTCTTTCAAATGCCTGGAACTGACAGGATCCCAGACAGTTCATTCCAAGGTTGTCCTAAAATCTTTTCACAGATCTGAACCACTGAGCACCTTGACCAACGTTACAAAGTAAACAGGTGAAGAAGCTAAACTCTGAATAGAGGTTTAGGCGAGCCGAGGAACACTGATGCAGGCAGAGGAGGGATTTCTTGGCCAAATCCCAGGAACCAGCATGAGGCTCGAGGAGCATCTCTGAATCCACACTTTCTCGGTATTATGCTTTTCGAGTATTGTGAAACTTAATTAGCCTATTTTCATTTTCAGCATACTAACAGGTCAGGATGTAGTAAAATAAAACGTGTCTACAATAAGCCTTTTTCTCTTTAGTCTAATTTCTTGGGTCTGTAAAAAAAAGTTCTCTACATGTGTGTTTCGTTAAGTGCATCGGGCCTTTTTTACAGAAACCATCTACTTTAAGAGACAGGCTACATTTCAATGCACATAGACTAAAACTAAACACTCTTAATTTCTGTGCAGTTACTCGATCAGTTCACATGTGTGTTATCAGTATACGAAAAATTACATAATTGTTTACTTAATTGCAATTTCCCTCACCTACTGTTTTAATTACTTCGGGTGTGGGGACATATGAGTCACCGGCTTGCAGCTTCCTGGAACATGGAGAGCTTTGTATTAAAAGGCTCCGTACAGGTGTGGGGCCAAGGGTGTTTGTTATTACTATGAGAATCCTACGTCTTATAGAATTCCTCAGTCTTCCCAAGAAGGAAGAGAAACGTCATAGGGTATTGTTGTTAAAATAAAACAGAAGATGAGAACACAGAGACCAAAAAAAAAAACCCCAACGGAAGCGTTAGCCCTGGTGAATCGCTACACATAAAATAGTAGCATACGCATAAAAATAAACAAATATATATTTTGTTATGTATAAATCGACAATCGCTTCTTTCTGGTCTTGCAAAGAAACTAGCCATGTGAGGATGAACATAATTGATGCCAAAGCAGAATACAAATACATGAGATAAGAAGAAACAAGGGGGAAGAAAAGCTTGGGAATTGCTTAAAGGCAGATGATATACATATGTGACAAAAAAAGGTACCCTGATCCGGTTGCTTTGAGATATGAAGTATTATGACATTTTGCAAAAAGCCAGAGAATTCCAAGTGTCAAAACATATATACACGCGCACACACATATCAAAATAATAGACAGGGATATACAATATAGATATAGACAGGATAGACAGGTATATAATCTTATATTACATATAATATAAATCTACACACGTATATATACATTTTCCTGGGAGTTCATATGGAAAAATGAAATAAAACATTCTCAAACCTCTTAAATTCTGTTTTTAATTCAGAACAAAACGCTTTGAAAGTCTGTTAGCCAAAGGGCAAACTTTTTTTTTTTTGATGTATATTTATTTTTGGAGAGAGAGAAAGACAGACAGATGCAAGCTGGGGAGGGGCAGAGAGAGAGGGAGCCACACAATCCGAAGCAGACTCCAAGCTCTGAGCTGTCAGCACAGAGCCCGACGCAGGGCTCGAACTTATGAACAGTAAGATCATGACCTGAGCTGAAGTTGGACGCTTAACCGACTGAGCCACCCAGGCGCCCCCATAGTGCAAACTTTTGAAGGTTTACAGAAAGGGCAAGCAGAGAAAGGTCAATAAATTCTAATCCTTTAACGTATTTTGTATTTGAAAGCTTTTATAACGAAATTAATATAGTACTCTATACTATAACTCCATAAGCTAGTTGAATGAAAACAAAGCTTAATATGCCCAAGATAATATAAGAGACGATATATTGAATTATAGCCTCTCTACAGACTAAAAGTAAAACCAAATACACAACTGCAGGAGGGAAAGCCAGAAATGCCCAGCCATCAAATCGGAAGGCAGAAAGTTGTATTATTCCTATAATAAAAATGTGAACTTCCAATCTTTCAAGTGAATGCCTAAAAACCCCTGATTAAAAGATGACGTTGTATTTCAAAATCGTTTCCCTCTCGGGGCGCTCGGGGCGCCTGGGTGGCTCCGTCGGTTAAGCGGCCGACTTCAGCTCAGGTCACGATCTCATGGTTTGTGAGTTTGAGCCCCGCGTCGGGCTCTGTGTGGACGGCTCGGAGCCTGGAGCCCGTTTCGGATTCTGTGTCTCCCTCTCTCTCTGCCCCTCCCCCACTTGTGCTCTGTCTCTGTCTCAAAAATAAATAAACGTTAAAAAAAAAAAATTCAAACGTTTCCCTCTCCCAGATATAACCGGATGCGACATGGACACAAATGCATTTATGGGAAAGAGGTATGAAAAGAAACGCACACGACACGGAGCTCTTTCTCTTACCATTGTCGCCAGAAGGTAATGACACAGTGTTTGTTGGCGCCGCCTCAGAATTCACTTTTCCGTTCTCAAATGTGTCGTTTTCGGGCTGCTGCAGCTGCCAGTTGAGGCCAAAGAGATGCATTGCTGGGGGTAAAGAATGCGAGTTGTTGAAAAGTCTGCTGTTTTTAGCTAGGACCGCACATGGTGAGCATGTTTACAACAGGATTCGTACGTAACGTTAACATCTCCGCTTTCTGAAATACTAAAGATGATTGTGTTGCAACAATTAGAAAATAAACAGCTTCTAACACGATCGCAGTTTAGGTATCACTGCAGCACAATATTGGTACCAGAAAACTCTGGGGAATGAATCTCTATGTGCTCTGCTTTGTCCGAGTTCCACTCCTCACCATCGCGGAGGTAAGGGGTAAAGTGCTCTGCAGTAGCATCTGCTAAACTGCCTGACCTCAGGCCATTTGCACATGTCGAAACCTTCGTTGCAACATCCTTATATTCTCAAGAAACATGACGCTACTCATTTGGACTAAGGTAAAAAGTAACTACTGGTCTCACCGATAAATTTGCTGGCCTACGAAATGATCAGAATGGATTTAGATGCACGAAACAGAGTAACACTGGACTATTCTAAATTTAAGACGAGTTTATGACATTCCATTAAAAAATGGCATGGATGACGTAACATGTTATGTGTCAGGTAAGTTCACGTAGAGTTTCTGATGCGGGTATGATAAGCTTGAAAATTTATGAAAACTTTGTAAATGTGTTTACTGATTTTCTTTATTTAAAATATTTAGAAAGTAGACGACTATACGACTTTCTAATTATAAATTTATAAATGTAATAGAATTTGAAAAATTTCATTTTTAATATATTTGAAATATTCAGAACAATCACTGTAATAATACTGACTGCTAACACTCAACTAAACATTCATTGGTGTTCCACAGAATACAGTTTCAGAATTAATCCCTAAGGAGGCTAAATATCCACAGGGAGACACAGTTGTAGTCACGACATGTACTGGTATTTACGAGAGAGGTGAAGAAAGACATAGTGTTTAAGAAGTATTGTTAGACACAGAATGATAAGTACCACTGTCAAAAGGCAAGCCCTTATTAAATATGCAACATATGCAGTAACACAATTATACTGGCACAGTGGAAAGAAGAGGGGTTTAGATGTTAGATTTTGGTTTAATCCTCAATTTGGGATTAAATGATGTAATACTGTTAATACTAGTTTTACTTAGAAGATGAGGTTGGTCCTTACTTAATAGATACGAACTTTCTAGATCGTACAGGTCTATGGGGGCATATGATGGACAGTTAGTTAATACATAGCAGGACAGCTCCTAGTACATAAGTATTTCATTTATTTATTCTGTACTCTACTGAACTATATGAAGTCACCTGACAAGACCATGGAAGCTCTCAACATACAGTCCCTTCTGTCTGTAATGCTCACCATCCACCGTAAAATATCCATTTATCACTCAGATGGTAGGCACCAACGACGTGGGGAAGCCGTCTCTGACTGGGCCGACCATCTCTGTCAAGGCCGTTTTCATTTACTTTTGTATCTCATGTACCTTATACGTAGCAAGTCTTAATGAGTGTCTGTCAAGTTCATGAAATCTATGTTCTGAGGTTTCAAAATCAAGAAAACAGTTGTGGATGAAAACACAGCAATTTAAAGGAAAAGTTAATAATATAAAAGAAGTAAATGGATAAGAGTAGGGTGTTATATGATTAGTAAGTGATTAATGACTGCATTAGCATAACAGTATACGAAAAGTATATAGTATATAATAGTATATGAAAATAGTATATGAAAGTCCCCTAGTACCATAGTACCATATACAATTAAAGTTAAAAGATTCAACAGTTTGATTTGAAAAGATTTCAACACTCTACAAGTTTCGCCATCTTTCATTAACAATACCTGAAATACAATCACGCCCTAATAAGAAACACAGCAAACAGATACACACTGTATCTGTGTATATCTGTAAAATGTATATACTCCCCTCTCGAATTATAATCTGCCAGCAACTCCTTTCAAACTCTGGTTTTTCAAGGATTAAGATATACATTATAGAATCCTTGAATTCAAAAACTGTCAACTTGTAAGGAAGTATAGCTTCACATGTCATTTTGCATTAAATTGCTTAGTATTTGAGCGGCAAAATGTCAGGAGCTTTCTAAACATTTATCGCTTCGTACGTTTTTCAAGGTTTCAGATATTTCAGCAACTTTTGAATGAAATAATGGGAACTGGTCCTGCATACAGGAGAAGGTTTGACAGACGTACTTTGGCATGCCAATGATAAATATTCCGAAAGGGTCAAAGTTTCTCCACAAAATAATTTATCTTCATCGTGGGCTTTTATGTAACATAAAAAGTCTCCCAGGATGATAGATTTGCTTATATTATTGGTTTTAATAGACTTTGAAGTCAAGAGAGAGAGAGAGACTCAAGAGAGAGAATCAACGGAAACCGCACAATGTCAAATATTAGAAAGTGATATTATGTGTGTGTTTGGAGAGTGATTTTATTTTATTTTGGTTTTTTTTTTTTGCAATTTTTTTGTTTTATTTTTTTAGGCAATAGCTTTCTCATATATATTTTTCTTACAGAAAATCTCAATAAAATGAAATTCCATTTCTACTTAAGATGTTGTATAATGAGAATCCTCCCCAGTAATATTATATTATTGGTTTTAATATTATTGGTTTTAATAGACTTTGAAGTCAAGAGAGAGAGAGACTCAAGAGAGAGAATCAACGGAAACCGCACAATGTCAAATATTAGAAAGTGATCTTATGTGTGTGTTTGGAGAGTGATTTTATTTTATTTTGTTTTTTTTTTTTTTGCAATTTTTTTGTTTTATTTTTTTAGGCAATAGCTTTCTCATATATATTTTTCTTACAGAAAATCTCAATAAAATGAAATTCCATTTCTACTTAAGATGTTGTATAATGAGAATCCTCCCCAGTAATATTACATCTTTTAACATCGCACTGAAAACAGAGACCAACAAGTTGTTTGGTCTTGGGGTATTACGTACTTTGAAAATCTTGGGCGTTTGGTATTTAGTGATGCTCTTGACGCTCATTACGTGTAACTTGAGATTTTTATACAAATACAGGGTGTTAGTCAGACTGACTCCAAAAATGACAGAGGCAAAGACAGAGGCAGCAAACTCATAAAAGTCAAAAATGCGATAGAAATTACTGAGCACTGGTGCAATAAAACTCTGTGGGAAGTCTTGGCAGACAAAGGCAGGGAAAATCGGTGAAATAAACTACATATGCAAATAAAGGCGGATGAGCTAATCCTTCAATGCCTGAGCTGGAAAGCACGTTTGAAGCCATGGGAAGGCGTCTGGTGCCACTACTCATGAAGGGTAAAATCAATCCTTGATTTATGCATGAGCCAGTGGGGGGGCAGGGGGTTGTCCGGAAGTGGCTGGGAGCTAGCTCTGTGCTCTTGTGAGCCCCTCACCCCTGGGGCAGAGAGCTTAGGTGGGCAAGCCTGCACACAGTGTTCCTTGTGTTGGTGTTAGATCTCTTTTTAAAGAAAACATTCACTGGACATTTACTATGTGTCAAATGCGTGTTACTGCCTCACCTGTTTTATCTCCCTGAATCTTCACAAAGACTCCAGTTAATACTATTTTTTTTTTCATTTTAAATCTGAGAAAATTGAGGCTTTTAAAAGTAGTTTTCAGAGAAAGAGAGAAAGAGAGAGAGAGAGAGAGAGAGAATCCCAAGCAGGCTCCACACTGTCAGTGCAGAGCCTGGTGCAGGGCTCGATCTCACGAACAGAACTGTGAGATCATGACCTGAGCAGAAATCAAGAGTCTGATGCTTAACCAACTGAACCACCCAGGCACTCCGAAAACTGAGGCTTTTTGAGGGTTTTAGGTTTCAAGCAGGTCAACAGTGGACGTTGCCCTTAAACCCAGACCTGGAGGACAGGCATTCCACAACATGCCTGTCCTCTCTTCTACCGGGGGGCAGTGGGATGTGAAAATCCACGCAGAAGGAGGTGAAATGTGACTTTTGTGGGGGCTGCAGGCTAGACAATGTTTTCTACTAGATCTGGAAAACCGAAGGCAGAGATAGTATCTGACGGCGGAGGATGGGCAAAGATATTAATAAGGAACATTTGTGTATTCCAGGCACGGTTCTTCTGTAGGAGTACTTTCCCACTGTACTATATTCTCTTTTTGAGGAGAATAATTTATAGTAATAGGATAATGATGGAATTAACAACGGGCTATTGCGGTTAACTCTAAGAGTCTGAGAAACAGCGATTTAAAAACTACATGTAAACGCTACACGTGTGTATTTCAAAGTTACAGAAAGAGCATTCATGTAGCTTTAATCTTAAAACATTCGTTTCTGATATCCTGTTTCACAGTTTTATATTGCTATTTCCATGTATTTCTGGGCGGTTTTAATGAGGGGTGGGGGATGGATTCATATCTAAAATGTTATTCAAGGAAGAATGGAATTTGTGAATGGCAGCAGTAACTATATGTCTGCTCGAGTGTGTTTATATTTTAAAATACTTTGATGTCTATTATCTTCTAATAATGTACTGCCTGACGGGGGTCATTATCCCTGTTGTGAGTGAAACACAGGCAGAGAGAGGGTTAGTGACTTACCCAATGTTTTTTAAAAAGTTAGTGTAGAAAGACAACTCATGCTACGAGATCTCTTGACCCAATTTCAGGACTTCTCTTCCTATACTGTGCTGTTTTCCTTCTGAATTGTTCTGAATTAAAACTGAGCATTCACATTAAAGAAATTAAAAAGAAATTTTAACACAAATTATTAATTTATTGACAGTACATATAATCAGAAGCTGTCCATTTGTTGAAATTGGCTTCTAAATACAAGATGTTTACCTACTGAAAATGGTAGCATTTTAAAATCATTTGTACGCTGTTTGTCTGGAATTAGAATGTATTTTCTTTGTATTAAACATCTTAGAAATTATGGTTAAGTCCCCAGTTGGTCTACAAATGTCTGTCCTTATATCCAATAGAAATAAATATACACACAGCACCAAAACACATGAACAAGAATGTTCTCAGAAGCATTATTTGTAATAGCCACAAACTGGAAACCCAGATGTCTGCCAGCAGGAAAGAGGAAAAACAAATTTTAGTGTAGTCATACAAGGGATTCTATAGACCAATGTAAATGAATAAGGCATTGCCAGATGCAACGGTATGGATAAATCTCACAAGCACAGTATTGAGCAAGAGAATCCATTCACAAAAACAAACAAACAAACAAAACCCATGAATATTGTGTAAGTCAATGCGTATGAAGTTCAGAAGCAGATAAAATTAACTGGTAGGAACAAAAGTCACCAGAATGATTACCTCTAGGGAGGCGGGGCTAGGTAATGACTGGCAAGAGGCCATAGGGTACTTCTGGAATGCCAGGAGTATTTTATTTTTCTAGCTGGGTGGGGGTTCCACTGGTATGTTCGCTTATGATCTGTATACTTTTCTAAATGAATATTACGCTTAAAATTTTTATTCTGGGGCGCCTGGGTGGCTCAGCTGGTTGAGCGTCTGACTTTGGCTCAAGGTCACAATCTCATGGTCCGTGAGTTCAAGCCCCACATCGGGCTCTGTGCTGACAGCTCAGAGCCTGGAGCCTGCTTTGGATTCCATGTCTCCCTCTCTCCCTACCCCTCCTGTACTCACATTCTGTCTCTGTCTCAAAAATAAACAAACATTTAAAAAATTAAAATTTTTATTTAAAAGCAGTCCATCTAACACACAGCAAAAGTAACGAATGTATATTTTCACTTCCCCACACCCTCCCTGCGGGGGCTTGTCTCTCTGAGGCTCCTAGGTGTTCATTTAGGAAAGATACCAATGTAGAAGGGGAAGTGACTCCATCAGAGGAATTGGAGGGAAGAGCGAGGAAAGGCTTCTTTAGTGCAAATCTTGGGTGTCAGAAGGAAAGCGATTTGATCAAACACATTCATGTGCTGGGTTAACGACTGTCAGCTCATGGCCATCCCAGACTGATTTGTAGTTTAAAACCACTGTGACTTGTCTCGGCGAGGATGGGGAGAAATTAGAGCCCTTGTGCACGGTTGTTGAGATTGTGAAATGGTTCAACTGCTCTGGAAAACACGATGGTAGTTCCTCAAAAAAAAAAAAAATGAAAACCGGAACAACTGTATGATCCAGGATCCCACTCGTGGGTTATACAACTCAAAAGAACTGAAAGGAGGGACTCAAAGAGATATGTGCACGTTCGTGTCCACAGCAGCCAAGAGGCAGAAACATCCCGATGTCCATCGACAGAACGACGGATACAGAACACGTGGTAGGTGTTGGACTATTTAAGACTATTACTCAGTCTTAAAAAGGAAGGAAATCTTACCACGTGGTATAACATGGATGGACCTTGAGGACGTTACGTTCAGTGAAATAAGCCAGTCACAAGAAGACAAATACTGTTTGATTTCACCTATAAGCAGTATCTAAAGTAGTCGAATTTATATGGTGGTCACCAGGGGCGAGGGGTAAGGGAAAACGGGGAGTTGTGGGTCAAAAGGTGCAGAGAGTAAATGCCGTTTAAGATGCCGAAACGCTGGAGATCGGTGGCACAGCAATGTGGATATGTCACAGAGCCCATGAACTGGCCGGACTGCTTGTCTACCACTTAAGTCACGCCCTTAATTTCCCTGCTTCCGTGCCTTTGTTCCTATCGTTCCTGGCTTCTGGGATGCCACCCCCGAGTTGTGTCTGATGAGCTCTCGACCGATACCCGGAGGTCTAGTTGACATGATATTTCTTCATGAAGCCTTCCTGGAATTGAGAACTATTCTGCACTACCATAACACTTTGTAGTATTTAACCCGAAACACCTCACTTTGTATTTGAATAGATTTTTTTACTTTCTGCAGTGTGAGGCGTGGGGAGTTGCAAGAGAACACGAATCTTTGCAGCTAGGGGGTAAAACATGCACTCTGAGGGGAAAAAGAGAGATGAGTGTGGGAAGAAAGGGAATAAATGATAGGATTTTAGCTCTGAAAAAATAAGAGACGATCGTTAAGGGAAAAGTTTAATACATAATTCAGTTTTTTCAATATTGTGCTTGAAGTGGATCTTAGAGGCCTGGATCTCTGTGGCTGAACTGGTCCCTGAGAAACAGGGGTGACTAACAGAGCCTCTGAGACGGCTAACCGTAAGAAGAAGCCTTGGGGGCACTGAGTCTAATTCCTCCCTTTTTCTCAGGGCAGGAGAATCTAGATTTCCAAGATGACGCCCAGTCTTTTTAAATTAGTTGTAATATCTAACAACATTTGTCAGCCTCAAACGCAACGAGCATATTTTTAAGCACATCACCCAAGTCGATCATAAAAAAAAACAAAAACTATCATGATCATCAACTCTAGGAGCAACTCACATGGGTGGTAAGCCACCAATCACCAGAGCAACCTATGTTACTAACAGCCAAATAGTCTACTTCAGACTGTATCTTTTTAGGTTGTCTCACGGTGTTCTTAGATTACAACCAATCTGAAGATGTTTAAAGTGAAATATTTCTTCTACGATTTAAAAAAAATCCATCCTATAATCTCTCAGTTTTTCTTCTGTAACTCATGGTAAGACCAAAAAGAAACAACCCTCACTGATCGAAATAGTTTTGAGACAGTATCCTAGTGAAGGATTATCAGCGAGATTTTACAACGACATTTTCTTTCAGACTCAAAGGCCATTTGAGTGAAAGAAATTACAGCATACGTTCCTGCTACCTTTCAAGGCTGATGGAGGTGAAAGGAATCAGCGATATTATAGCTATTTTACCTCTTCCCCATAGAAAAAAAGGGCATGCCATTGTTTTTACCCAGTATATGTTGGGTTGATACGTAGAAGCCAGCATGTGGCATACTTGACACCGAAATGTGTCATTAAAGGAAATTATATGCCACCAAGCAGCAAGTTCGGCGCCATTTTTAGTTCCAAGTTGCGAGAAAAGGTGCCAAATTTTTGATCTTGTCTCTGGGGACCATGCCACGAAAGTTGTTATCACAGCTACTATTATTTCTACTGGCATGACTGTGTTCTCGGATACTGCCAAACACGGATGGGAAGGAGGGGTGGTGACAGCTGGTGACACGGTCCAGCAATCTGCCAGGACCATGGAGCAAATTATAGGGGATGTTGTGAAGCGAACACAGAAGCAGGCACCCTTGCCATCGGAAAGCCGAACGTAGCTTTATGCCACCAGAACCCTGACGAGTAACATTCTGAGGCTTTGGCAACTTAGAGGGTAGTTCTTAGCGCGCCTGCCATTACTGGCTAAGTGCTGTTTAATATTACAAGATCAAACAAACATTCTCACAAAGACAGAAACTAAAATATGAGGTAATACGAGAACCAGGAAATATCATCTTGAGAAGGTCTGCAATTCAGTTTTGTTGACGCTTCCAAAGCCTTGCGAGTTCACCGACGCAAGCTAAGGTCTTGAAGTTCCCCTTTCTTGTAACTGACCTCACATCTACCGTGGTGCGTTTTCCCCGAAATAATCTTTCTGAGGAAGATTCATTAAGAACATGTTAGGGGTGCCTGGGTGGCTCCGTTGGTGAAGCGGCCGACTTCGGCTCGGGTCATGATCTCACGGTCCGTGAGTTCGAGCCCCGCGTCGGGCTCGGCGCTGACAGCTCAGCGCCTGGAGCCTGCTTCGGATTCTGTGTCTCCCTGTCTCTCTGACCCTCCCCCGTTCATGCTCTGTCTCTCCCTGTCTCAAAAACTAAACAAATGTTAAAAAAAAAAAATTAAAAAAAAAGAACATGTTACCAGAGGTGGCAAGAAAAGAAAGTCAGAATTTGACCTTCTATAGCGAAGGGCACAGTTTTCAACACATTGCCTGTGGCGCCTCGTGGAGCCTTTGTTTATATTAAAAGAGAACTGGGTCCCGTCTCGATTCTGGCTCCAACTACCTGTGGGACCTCGGCAAGTCACTGGGCTTCTCTGGGGCTTGGATCTCCCGTTTACATAAATATCTGAAGGGCTTGCACGGAACGATCTTTAAGGTCTCTCCCAGATTTAAGTTCTTTGGTCCGTCAATATGTTTTAAAATAGGAATATTTAGACTACATCATTGAGTACGGGCAAAAACATCAGGCATCAGTAAGATATCAACATATTAGAATACTAATGCTGTCTCTTTTTTTTTTTTTTTTTTTTTTAATTTTTTTTTTTTCAACGTTTATTTATTTTGGGGACAGAGAGAGACAGAGCATGAACGGGGGAGGGGCAGAGAGAGAGGGAGACACAGAATCGGAAACAGGCTCCAGGCTCTGAGCCATCAGCCCAGAGCCCGACGCGGGGCTCGAACTCACGGACCGCGAGATCGTGACCTGGCTGAAGTCGGCCGCTTAACCGACTGCGCCACCCAGGCGCCCCTCTTTTTTTTTTTTTAATTTTGAAAATAAAATGGCAGAGGCCAAACCACCACGTCACGCACACAATTCCCCCAGTATCTTGGGCTTTGAAGGCAACATGTCCTCATTTTTTGTTTCAATTTCATGAATACATACATACACATGATGCGCATGTGCAGTGATTAGATTTTATGGAACAAAATCAGAAAAATCCTCTTTAGTATAAGGTAATGATTTGATGTGATACATGCTTACAGGATACGGCCCGGTTTTCAATGTGAAATGAAAGCATCTCATGTAAAGATGTAGTTTGTAACTTGGACCCCTACTGGTCTGAACTGTCATTAGGAATACATAGTTTTCCATAAATTAGCTTTTGTTTTGGATTTCCTGCTGTGTTCATATACATGTTGAGGGAGTGTGTTAGGCAATATTTTGGCATTTGAATCCATTATTATTTGTTATTAGCTTTCTAAGTCTAATATTATTCCAACAGTCTGTATCCTGCCTCCCCAACATGGTTGTATTTATTTCTCTCACTATCTATTTATCTATCTATCCATCCCAAATATGGTCACTCAAAAATCAGTATTTTTGGAAAACTTTCATATTAATATGTATTCAAGCTGTCATGAAGGAGAAGGGTATTATCCCAACCATAGGAGATTTTGATATTCAAAGGAGCTAATAACACGTGAGTAGGAAGTTCCTCGCAGTATTAGAAGATAACATGCTAAAATCATAGATTTTATGTAAACTAACAATTTTTCGGGGAGGGAGGGGGAAAGAGAAAAGGAATGGCTGCTGATACATGTCCATTCTGTGTCTTTCTCCTTTCTATTCTGTTTTTGGCATTATGTTGCCAATGTTAAGGTAGAATCACTTGGGTGATGAAAATGTCTTGATGAGATAGTGATTCAGTTACGTAGATTTGCCAGAATATTTGACTCCTGTTCTCTTAAAAATGAAGTGTATATTAAAAATTTCACTTCTAATTTCATTGCTTTTTTTTTTTTCTTTCCTAACTGTGTCGACTCAGTGTGACACATTGAAGGTGCCATTGAGGGGACAGTTACTCTAGCCGTCCACTGACGGCCAATGACGAGGCCGACGGGGCTTATGAGAATCCCGCTGTTGTGTCTGTCACCAAGGGAATTAAATCAGGACTTCGAAAACAGACTGTTTTCCTAATGTTTCCTTCATTTTCTCTCATGTCCAGGCTCTGTTTTCTGAATGAAAGAAGCATTCAGTCTCCAAGCTCATGGAGAGAACAACGTGTTCGCCATTATGATTAGGTGTCCAAAGGGGCCAGTCATTATCCATCGACTGGATAATCTTTGAGGAAACAGTTGTCAGCATTAAGGAGGATGGCAAGAGGACCAATTTCAAGAGCATTCAAAATACACAATGAAATCATTTACATGATGTATGGACCATTCCCTGCATGCCAATATACTGACCTTGCTCGTCTCACGAAATGTACGTAACAGAGGATTCATCAACGACAGCTGTTAGCAGCTTTGCCATTGAAACCTCATGGATCTACTCATTATTCAAAAGCCAGTTTTCATCTGGATTCCTTTCTTCTGTAATAGCGTTAAAAGCTGTATCTTACTTTTTTGTAACCAGTATGTATGCATGTTAATAATCTACTTAAACAGAGAATCTTTTTGGCTTGTTTTGACTATTTGGCAAAGGGAGTAGAACAGACCTGAAAATTACCATTCTTTGGAAGTGTAAGACACTTTAATCCTCTTTATTAAAAGACCCGACTATTAAGGACATGGAGATTCCTAGAGGAAAACTGGTTTATTAAAATATAGCAAAGAGCAGGGGCACCTGGGTGGCTCAGATGGTTAAGCGTCCAACTTCGGCTCAGGTCATGATCTCCCAGTCCGTGGGTTCAAGCCCCGCGTTGGGCTCTGTGCTGACAGCTCGGAGCCTGGAGCCTGGAGCCTGCTTCAGATTCTGGGTCTCCCTCTCTCTCTGCCCCTCCCCTGCTGTCTCTGTCTCTCCCTCTCTCAAAAATAAATAAAAACATTAAAAACATTTAAAAAGCATACGGCAAAATCCAGAAAAACATCCCCTCCAAAATAGGCCATTACTCCCAAAGAGGGAAAATATGATCTGTGAGTGTGTGTGCGCACATGTGCGCATGAGTGTGCATGCATGGTTGTTGAGTGGCAACTTGCTACAAGATCAACGACCCGTCGGGAATCTGGGCACAACCAGCTCAGGTAGTTTGCTGTTATCCACGGTTCATCAACAAAAATGTGGTCACCGTCTGCCTCATCAGTTCTGACGAGTGATACGCAATCTACTTGACCACTTCAGGCACCTGGTACATGACAGTAACTTTGACCGATCGTATCAGTCTTCCTGGACCGTCTCACGTCATCACACAGGTGGGAACAGATCCTCGGAAGCCAGTGTTCCAGATGCTTCCCCATTAACCTGGGCTGACGTGGAGGGCAGGTTTCCTTACTTATGAACTTATCTTGATGATTACTGATGGATATTTATGAAGCATTTGTGGACATTTACGTCAAAGTGAAACACAAAGGAAGTTGTCATCTCTGATCAGGACACCGGCTCACACTGTCAACCCGCCTTTGTCTCTGGTGGTCTCACACTCCTTTCCTAAAAATAAGTGGCCCACTTTCCCGCTTTAAAGATGCATTGCTTCTCTCTCTGTGATTCTTTTCTAAGATTATAAAGAATTTCTCAGAAGAAGTGAAAAGCATCTAAAAATATCTTGACTCTAAAAATAGGGAAGAATGGTAGAATTTGTAATTATCTGAAATGACTGAAATAATACGGTTAGGTTTTATGTACAAATGCTGTGTACCTCACATAGGCTCACTAACCACATCACGCAGTTAGGTTGTTAAACTACAAACGTAGTCAGTGAAAAGATTAAGGATCTAGAATGAAATTAAAAGGCACAATCAATGGGGGTGCCTGGGTGGCTCAGTCGGTTAAGCATCCGACTTTGGCTCAGGTCACGATCTCACGGTTCGTGGGTTTGAGCCTCGGGTCGGGCTCTGTGCTGACAGCTCAGAGCCTGGAGTCTGTTTCGGATTCTGTGTCTCCCTCCCTCTCTGCCCCTCCCCCCCTCACACTCTGTCTCTCTCTCAAAAATAAATAAATATTAACACATTTTTTTTTTTTTAAAAGACACAATCAATGAAGGGGACCTACAGCATTTTCAGTCTCGTCAGCAATGATTCCTATACGTTTTTTAAAAATGTGCCCATCGCCTTTATGATATAATTGTGAACCATCTATGCCTTTTTATCTTAAAACTAAATATTTTTACACTTACATACTTATTTCCTCCGTGGGATTATTAGCTTAAAAATTTAAATACATTTATTTTCAGAGAACACGTTATAACGTCGCCTTAAAGGAAAAATCAGTATCTCCTGATACAAATAGAAGACAATAAGAATAAATGGACTAAACCGTAAGCGATGTTATTAAAATCTATGCAGAAATGATAGGCAGCAAAAGTGTTCTTCTTCGTGAAAGAAGGATTACAGATACGTGTCATGACATGCGAACATCTGCCGACAGCTTCCTCATGACAGAATCAGATGTGATGGGGTAAGAATACAAAAGGGAATACATTCCTCATTTTGTAATTCGGTCTTATTTATTCTCTCCTGTCCATGTACCGCCTTTAAATTCTTAAATCCTTGTGAGGAACAATACCTTGTGAAATGGTGGGGAAAAGTCCCAGATTCAAGATCAAAAGACCCAGATTATAGTCCCTGTTCAAATACACACTGTCTTTACCACAGGGCAAGCCACTGATTCTCTGGGCCTGTGACTTCTCCTTCTAAAAAGTGTGGATATGGAATAGAATAGAAACCCCAGAACTAGACTCACAAACGTATGGCCAACTCATCTTTGACAAAGCAGGAAAGAACATCCAATGGAAAAAAGACAGTCTCTTTAACAAATGGTGCTGGGAGAACTGGACAGCAACATGCAGAAGGTTGAAACTAGACCACTTTCTCACACCATTCACAAAAATAAACTCAAAATGGATAAAGGACCTGAATGTGAGACAGGAAACCATCAAAACCCTAGAGGAGAAAGCAGGAAAAGACCTCTCTGACCTCAGCCGTAGCAATCTCTTACTCGACACATCCCTAAAGGCAAGGGAATTAAAAGCAAAAATGAATTACTGGGACCTTATGAAGATAAAAAGCTTCTGCACAGCAAAGGAAACAACCAACAAAACCAAAAGGCAACCAACAGAATGGGAAAAGATATTTGCAAATGACATATCGGACAAAGGGCTAGTATCCAAAATCTATAAAGAGCTCACCAAACTCCACACCCGAAAAACAAATAACCCAGTGAAGAAATGGGCAGAAAACATGAATAGGCACTTCTCTAAAGAAGACATCCGGATGGCCAACAGGCACATGAAAAGATGCTCAACGTTGCTCCTTATCAGGGAAATACAAATCAAAACCACACTCATATATCACCTCACGCCAGTCAGAGTGGCCAAAATGAACAAATCAGGAGACTATAGATGCTGGAGAGGATGTGGAGAAACGGGAACCCTCTTGCACTGTTGGTGGGAATGCAAACTGGTGCAGCCACTCTGGAAAACAGAGTGGAAGTTCCTCAGAAAATTAAAAATAGACCTACCCTATGACCCAGAAATAGCACTGCTAGGAATTTACCCAAGGGATATAGGAGTACCGATGCATAGGGGCACTCGTACCCCAATGTTTATAGCAGCACTCTCAACAATAGCCAAATTATGGAAAGAGCCTAAATGTCCATCAACTGATGAATGGATAAAGAAATTGTGGTTTATATACACAATGGAGTATTACGTGGCAATGAGAAAGAACGAAATATGGCCCTTTGTAGCAACGTGGATGGAACTGGAGAGTGTGATGCTAAGTGAAATAAGCCATACAGAGAAAGACAGATACCATATGGTTTCACTCTTATGTGGATCCTGAGAAACTTAACAGAAACCCATGGGGGAGGGGAAGGAAAAAAAAAAAAAGAGGTTAGAGTGGGAGAGAGCCAAAGCATAAGAGACTCTTAAAAACTGAGAACAAACTGAGGGTTGATGGGGGGTGGGAGGGCGGGGAGGGTGGGTGATGGGTATTGAAGAGGGCACCTTTTGGGATGAGCACTGGGTGTTGTATGGAAACCAATTTGACAATAAATTTCATATATTGAAAAAAAAATTAAAAAAAAGTGTGGATAATTATATTGGATTTACTATGTTGCTATAAGGAACAATGATAGCAGCTAAAGCTAATTGAGCACTTACATTTTATCAGGCACATTCATTATCTTATTAAAGGTCTCTAAGAGCTGTACTCTTACTAATCCTACCTACACTGATGAGGAAATTCAAGTTTATGGAGGGTAGTTCCCTGCTCAAGACTCCACAGCTAGTAAGTGACAGAGGTAGGATACAAAACTCAAATCTTCCTGCTTTGAGGGTCTACACTTAAAAACAGCATTCTGACAGTATGTTGTAATGGGATAACGCAAATCATCGTGGTAAAGATTACGTCTCGCTCATCTTCGTGAATTCAGTGTTTCGGAGAGAAATTCAATAATTGCTACACTTAGTGGAATTAAATTGACTGTGCTACTTGGTAATAATTATAAGGAAATGCCCATAAAAAACAAATTCCACTATGAAAGAGTACTTGCATCATTTTTTTTTTTTTCCCACAATGAAGGAACCCGTATTCTAGAACCACATGCAGTGACCTTCAGGGTCGTCTTGGACATCCTTCTGTAGTCCCGGGAAATGTAGGGAAGTACCTGGAAGGTGTTCTCTGCTTTAGGGGCAGAAGGCCTATTACAAGTGACGAAAGAGCTCCCTAGTGAAGGCAGATGGAAAGATCAGTCTGTGGGTCAAGTATTAGGGAGAAAAGACGATTCCAGGACGGAGCCGGCCAATGTTACGTCACCTTCCTGACGAACACCACTGGGAAAAGAGCACTAAGTCGGTCTTTGGAAACCTGAACAAGTTACTAGTGATGGAATCCACCAGGTAAAGGATAGACTGGGAGTTCTTATCTTTCAAAACCCTCAATTTTCTCTCAAAAACCATCTGAGTAGTATACAGAAGTGGGTCTAGATTCAAATAGAATTGTTCCTTGATTCCGTTTGTTATGTACTTAAAATGCACAACGGGACGGGTCTCAAAGTAATGTCTTTTAGGTCCAACTCAATAATAGTAATTGGACAGGCTGACCTCTATGGTTATTAGAAGCAGAGGAACACGATTTTCATTTCCTAACAATGTTTGAAATACAGGAAACACATACGTTAAATTTCTTCAAAAGAGATTAATAGAGTACTCAGGGATGTTGAGAAAGAACTCACAAATACCATCTCTTTTAACAGTGTTAAAACTGTCTCCTGGGCATACTTAACAAACAAAACACTCAAAGTATGTGTATTTGTTATCTAAAAACAAGGGGATGGGGTGCCTGGGTGGCTCAGTCGGTTGAGAGTCTGACTCCGGCTTAGGTCCAAATCATGGCATGGGTTCAAGCTCCTCATCGGGCTCTGTGCTGACAGCTCCGAGCCTGGACCCTGTTTCGGATTCTGTGTGTCTCTCTCTCTCTCTCTCTCTCTCTGCCCCTCCCCAACTCATGCTCTCTCTCAAAAATAAACATTAAAAAAATAATAAAAAAATAAAACACAAAATAAAATTAAGGGGGAAAAACAAACATAAACAGACCATAAATTTTTGTGGCAATTTTTTTAATTAAAAATTTTTTTTAGTGTTTTTATTTTATTTTTGAGAGAGAGAGAGAGAGAGAGAGAGGGAGGGAGGGAGGCAGAGGGAGCATGCATGTGAGCAGGAGGGGAGCAGAGAGAGAGGGAGACACAGAATCTAAAGAATCAGCACAGAGCCTGATGCGGGGCTCGAACTCATGAGCGAGAGCCATGAGATCATGACGTGAGCAGAAGTCAGATGCTTCACTGACTGAGCCACCCAGGCGCTCCCTTGTGGCAATTTTAAATCAAGTTGCCCCAACCTTCCAAGGTTAACATTTCTTTCCCCCTTCTAGATGGTTACCTACAAGATGGGTTCCTAGCTACACGAAGTCAGCAACGAAAACAAATGTGTATCATCCCTTTTTGTCTGCAGACACATCTCGATTTTATCTTTCTTATATCACAATATATTGCTTTTAATATTCCTGAAAAATGATTCTTTGGGCTACATTTCGGTTATGTGGTAACACTTCAGATTTGCCCTTACGTCAGCTTATGTCCAAACACACAATCCTACTTACTATTCAGGCTTTTGCAGGAAAACCTTTCTCTAATGCTCAGACTCAGGAAGTTCGGCCTTTGATGCGGTCTCTCGTCTCCTACGTTTCTCCTTTTTAAATAGTCCTCACGATGCTAATTAAGTGCTCAGTGTTTGCATGCCCTGAGATGTCATCTCTAAGAGGGCAAGGACCGTGTGATCTCGTTCGCCTCTGTATCTGTCACAGTGTCGCAATAAATAAATATTGAATGAGTGATGGATGGATGAGCGAATGGTCACTTCCTTTTCTGGTGTTACATTACAAAGCACTAACAGAGCAAGCGTGGAACCTTAATTTTAAGGAAGAAAGGCAAGGTGTGAGGAGTTGACTGACATTCTAAGGGTCCGCAGAGACAATAAATTGAGAGTCTATACGTATTTGAGTTTTAGTTTACCCGTTATACTATAGGACAAGACCTTTGTTTGAATACAGATTCAATAGAATATAAAGGTTTTATGATGAATTCCTTCCTCTACCTCCTAGCAATCTATCAAGTTTTTTAAAAAATCATTTATGTGCCAGTTCCTTTTCCTTTCGCCCCTCTGTGTTTAGATATTTCTCCCAGAACACACGGCTCTCAGTACCACTAATGTAAAAGCAAATGACATCTGCAACACCAATTAAATATTTATGCAATGTAGCACTGAAATGGTAAATATTGTATTATGCTTTCCACTTGTCATTAGTCAGGAGATGTTGCTACATTCTGCAAAAATGATAGCCTAAAACAGAGAAAACAGCACCGTATTTCACAGAGAAGATATTTATGTCTGGCAGAAACTGGAGTTTAGCTGACTTGAAAGGTATTTCTTACTGTTGTCGTCCTTGGGTGTTTTTCAAATCAGGGAGATCTTTATATTTGAATGGGAAAAACAGTCCGTTTACAGAGAGTATTTCTCGTGGATGATTTACCTTCGCTGACCTCGTATCAAGCTGAGAGTAAAAGACATGATTCCGGGGGGAGGAGGGAAGGAGCGCATTTCCTATATTTGTATTAATTTCTTGAAGTTGGTTGTGATTCCTTTTTTACGCGTAGTAATAAATATCAGGAGAAACTCAACACTGGGCATCTTTAAGTTGTGCTAATAAAAAGCAGCAAAAAATTTGTAATGTCCACAAGAGGAGCGTGCAGTATACCTCCCTTGCTTGCTTTGGACTCCATTCAGAAGCTACTGATGCAATTATACAGAGGTGACTATAAAGCAACTGAATTTTAAGTGACCTCTCAGCCTCTGCTAGGCTTCTACAGGATATGCAGACGTAGAAAACTAGTATTTTCTATCCATTTCTACAGTTCACAGCGAAAGTCAGGACAGAGAACAAATATGACAAAATAGCTGAACTTTCTGTGGACAGACACACACACACACACACACACACACACACACACACACACACACACCACCCACACAAAGTGCTGTTCTCAATAAGGAAAAATGACAACTATCTCGAACGGGTCCTTAGTGGATTTTCTCCTTTTTGGATTTATAGACTCACTGCAGAGTGCTGATAGTAATATGCTTTATCCTATGACTATTTTCCTCCTCTTCCAGAGGCGAACTGTTTCATTCTGATCCTGCGTTCACCACTGAATCAGGTTTAAATCTGTCCTTCATTTCACGTATCCAAGGATGATATAAAATATTGATATACTGATTTAAAAATTTTAGGTTATAAGCTTCAAGCCTCTAAAATATAGGCAATCTGTTGTTTTCTCCAATGGGATGAAATCACATTAGTATTATTAAAAAGGTAGCATTCCACCCCAGACAAAACGCATTTTGCAAAATGTAGTGCAACCAGGAGTTGAGGGAAGAAGGCGTAGTGAGGAATGGTATGTAATACGTTGCTTGGCTGTGTTCTATCACCTAATAAAACAGCAGTTTTATTACGAAGACATGTCCAAAAAGAAAAAAAAGAAGGTCACAACACATTTTATTTTGCCACGTATATTTAAATGGTTGATTTTTCATGAAGCACAAAGTGCTGGCATATTTTTCCTTCTGACCCTGAGCTGCATATATATAGCTGGTACCATAATCAATTTCAAGGTACACAGAGAGGTAAAAATGTTCATCAAATGCAAATCGACACAGAAGTAGGACAGATAACTGCCACAGCATCGTAACTGCAATGAACCTAAATCTGACAGGTTATGTTTTGCTAGATCTAGGGAATGCTTATGTTGTTAAACAGCCTTTTTAGCAGCCATGTGACAACATCTATTTTAGGAATCGGTTGGTAGCAGCTGTTCAAAGGAAATAAATAACTACGCATGTTTTTTTTAAACGAAAAGGAATATTGAAAATGCAATGTAGTTCCTCGCTTAGCAGCATATGTGAGGAGTCCAGAAGAAAAACCATGCCGGGCTATTTCTTGTTATTAGGAAATGAGTTAACAAATCAGTCCCTTAAAACTTAAGATCTTTGCACAGGGAAAAA
This sequence comes from Leopardus geoffroyi, assembly GCF_018350155.1. Taxonomy (NCBI): domain Eukaryota; kingdom Metazoa; phylum Chordata; class Mammalia; order Carnivora; family Felidae; genus Leopardus; species Leopardus geoffroyi. The sequence continues at coordinate 13,542,418 of NC_059327.1, read as the reverse complement.
AAACCATGGGGGTTTCGGAGGGAAATGGGATGCAACTATTAAACGGAACAGGGTTTCGTTTTTAGAGGTGATGGAAACGTTCTGAAATTGAGGGTGGTGAAGGTTGCAAATCGTGCAAATATATTAAACACCAAGTGAATTGCACACTTTCAACGGGTAAACTGTACAGTATGTGAATTATACCTCAATAAAGCTGTTATTGAAAAAAAAATGCTGTCAAATGAATTACTGGTCGGAATAAACAGAGCCAAAAATTGATAATATATGCCAGTGCAATATAATTTGGTAAGATTTTTGTCTTCTCTCATTTTCCTTAAATTTAAAGAACGTGTACAGACACTTTTAGTGCTACTCTACTTGGGAAATTATTTGAATTTTCAGACTCTGTCTAAAAGTATACGGAAATGTCAATGAGGTTAAATTAAATGCCCATGATGGTGTCATTGGAAGTCTGACTCGAATCTGCTGTAGTTTTAAATAATGTTGACGTAATTATTCCAACATTTATTTGGACTAAATAATGTTCCAATAATGTTTTTGATTTATGACAAGATTTCTGGCATTTTCTACCGTGTGTAGCATCAAGATTTTGGGTTAGCTAGGGGCGCCTGGGTGGCTCAGTCGGGTTGGGCATCTGACCTTGGCTCAGGTCACCATCTCGCGGTTTGTGAGTTCAAGCCCCGCGTTGGGCTCTGTGCTGACAGCTCAGAGCCTGGAGCCTGCTTCAGATTCTGCGTCTCCTCCTCTCTCTGCCCCTCCTCTCTCTGCCCAGAGCTTGTGCTGTCTCTTGCTGTCTCTCAATAACAAATAAATGTTATAAAAAAAAAAAAAATTAAAGTTTCGGGTTAGCTCCCACCCAGGAAAAAGAGCCTTCTGTGAGTAAAGAATAATCAAGCCTCCTCACTCATTTATAACTGAACAGAAGCAAAGCCACAGTAACAAAGAGACCATTCCTTTTTTTTAATCCATTCTTTGGTGAACAACTGTTGGATATTTGCCCCTCTTTATAATTTTAGAGCAGGAAAAGGAAGGAGAATGGATAAATTCAGGCCCAGAAAAAGGGCAGGTATTTTTTTGATAAGTCAGTATTGCAAAGTATTACCACTGAGCTGCACCATTTGTGGTCCGTAGAATTTTCATTGTGTAAAGACACATCAATGTAAAGATTAAAGCATTATAGAGGACTGTAACTGGGAACTCGGTCATCTAAAGAAAATCATGTGACTCCACTGAGAAGAATTTCCACGGGTATATGCCTGGACATTTGACTTTTAAAATTGCAATATGGGGGTGCCCGGGTGGCTCAGTTGGTTAAGCGTCTGACTTCAGCTCAGGTCATGATCTTGCGGTTCGTGAGTTTGGGCCCCGCATAGAGTGTGGTGCTGACAGCTCAGAGCCTGGAGCCTGCTTCGGATGCTGTGTCTCCCTCTCTCTGCCCTCCTCTGCCTGCGCCCTGTCTCTGTCTCTCAAAAATGAATACACATTAAAAAAATTAAATCGCACTATGATCAACTGTGGCACATCCAGTCTATTACATATCAGCTATAGCTTCTCAATTCTACTCACTCCTCTATCCCAACAGGGCTTCATGCCCTCCCGCCTACACTAGTGTTCTAACAGGAGGCGTCTACACTTGTGCTGTCAATATGGCGGCCACTAGCCACGTGTGGCTGTTTGAGTTTAAATTAATCAACAACAAAATTTAAACCCAAATTCGGTAGTTCACTAGCCACATTTCAAGTGCTCAATAGTCGCATGGGTCTAGTGGCTACTGAACTGGACGGGACAGAAAGAGACTGTTTCCATCATCAGATGTAACATTCGACAGAGCTGGCCTTGGGCCGCCTACTCAAGGTGTGGTCTACGGGCCACAGCGGCGTCACTTGGGAGCCTGTTTGAGACACACACCTCTTATTCTCGCTTCAGATCTCCTGAGTCATAATATGCCTTTTCATAGGATCCCCACGTGATTCCTAGGCGCACGGAAGTTTGAGAAGCACAAGTCTGTCTTCAGATTACATGTTCTGGAACGCCACCGAAGCAACCTTATTTTGAGAAAACAACAACACAGATGATTCTTTTTCATTGCTATGTTTTGGTATCTGCAATTCCTTCCCTATTTTCAGTTCTTCAAAAACCTCAGGGAGGGGAGTATAATATAGGGGGGTCCTTGACACTTGCCAGTCTAGCTTCCATCATGGACCAGCTGTGTGACTCTAGGTGAGACGTCTCCCTAAGCGGTAGATTCTTTTTGTTAAAGGGCTGATAGATTTTTCCTGTTAACTTCATACTGTTGTTGTGAAAATTCAATCAGGCAACTCATATGCCGCTTCAGACGCCATGTCAGGCGCACCGTGAGGGTGTCACAGGTACCACTGTGGTGGTATGTCACGTTTCTTCCTTCCCATGCTTTGGATGACATCTCCTCAAGGTGATCTCCCGCTAACCATTTTGTCATCGAGACTAGTGAACCAAATTCTTCCTCATCTTTTGGCCATCACCTGCTGGACTGGGTTTTTCCCCAACTTTTTCAGCCAGCGACACATGTTGCCTTTTCTTCTTTTCTTTTCTTCTCTTTTCTTTTCTTGCTGTTGTTCATAAGGCTCAGACTGCTACGGAAGTAGGTACCGTTCAAAGAGTGCTCGCAAACATCATTTGACCATGAGCTTCTGGAAGAAAGAGCTAATTTGAACCTCTAGCATGTATCAGAGTGCCCAGAAAAATGTTCACCTAAACCTAATGATTGAAAAACCATAAACGTACTAGAAGAAAATTGAAGTCATTGATTTATTTATTTATTTAAAGTTTATTTACTGACTTGAGTTAAAATTTAATTCTTGTATTAACAATATTCACGAACTATCTATTGATTCAATTCTCCTTGATGTGTAGTTCGTCAACCATCGTCTGTCACACATTCAATCCAACCAGATGTGTAAGCTCAAATGCACGCAAATCAAAGGGAGAACGCTTATAGAAGCCTTACTGCCACTATAGAATGTAGCCATCCAAGTCAATTTTACCTCAAAAAACACAGTTTTCATCTTTATTCTGTAGAGAAAACTGCTGTATTTTTGGTTGACAATGAAGCATCATCAGACGATGATTATATTTTCAAACATTAGTTTTTTGTTATTCTTAACAACTAGAGACCCTTACATGTGATAACATATATTTGGAACATATAAGTACCATTGTAATGACGTACACCTGCCTATGACTCAACATGGTAATTTGAAATATTTTTTATAATATACTGATTTGCAAATATGGCTGATAATAAACTATTTCATGTGTCAAAAAAATAAAGTTTATTTATTTCTTTTGGGGGAGGTAAGAGCAGAGAGAGAGAGAGAGAGAGACAGAGAGAGAGAGAGAGAGGGAGAGAGGGAGAGAGAGAATCCCAAGGTGTTTCTATGCCATCAGCACGGATTCCAATACAGGGCTTGATCCCATGATCCTGGGATTATGACCCGAGCCAAAATCAACAGATGCTGAACCAAAGGTGCCAATTTAAATGAATTAAAAAAAAAAAAAACCTCTTTAGAGAGTGAATACTTTATAGGTATAACATGACAATAAGATATTATAGAGAAACATTGATAAACGTGATTGCCTAAAACATTCTATACAACATATGGCAAAACGATTATGAGAAAAATTAAAAATAAATTAGAAAATATAAAACATATGTGACAAATGACTCATATCCTTAATGAACACTTGTAAATGAAAGGGGAAAAAAGGAGAAAAGCCCCAACAGAAAACTGGGGGAAACAGAAGAAACAGAAATGGTCCATGAGTCTGTGGAAAGATATTCAGTAATAAATGAGAACAACAATAAAATGCTTTAGCCTAAGAGATTGGCAAGGGTTAAAAGAGATTGGCTACTGATAATGAGTAGCATTGGTAGTTGTGTAAACAGGGTAATTTGGCCATGGTTTGCAAAATGTAAGACGTGCCTACCATTTTGGTATACACTTTCAACGAATTTATTCAGATAAAAAATTTACACACACACACACACACACACACACACTTAAATGCATAAGAAAACAGTCACTGCACTTTTGGGACCGAGTGAAACATACCCACTAAATAAAATCAAACACATATGACGTTTCACAAATGGTAAGCGAGAAAGTTTGGTACCAAACGGATTAAAGGTATGGAACTCTAGCGTATATATGCTTGGAAAAAATATCTGGAGGGGTATACACCAAGAAGTTAACGTGTGGCTACCTGTGCACAAAGTTCGCAGCACCCATGGGAATGTATTTTCACTCTCTTTTCCAGCTTTTCCTTATTCTCTGAAATTCTGATACAAACAGGAAAAACAAACAAAACCCATTCTCCTCCCCTCCTCCTTCCCTTTCAGAAAGCTATTCACCTTGACTCTCCCAAGATAACTTTATCGTAGACGAGAGACGTGCTAATACTACATTCTGCTAACTTCTCATGACCTTACTGGAAGGTGACGAAGAAAATTCTAGGATAGAGGTAATTCCTCAAGCTTTTTATTTTATTTTTTTCTTAAGGTTTGAACTTTATTTATATCGACAGTCCATACGAGAAAAGGGACCTCTAAGGGAACGGGGGAACAAAAAGTTTCAGGATGGCAGCACTTTTGTTAAAGGTTGTGAGGTCAATTTGATGGTGACATCGGTCTCCCCATTGATTCTGGGGTTTATCAGACTGATCTAAGCTGGACAGGCAAGCTTTTTTCTCCATCCCCGCTTTATATGCACACTCAACAGAAAAAGACAACCTTCCCTGACAGGGGTGTTCTATTCTTGTTCTCAAGGGTAAAGGTGGCTTCTTCAGTCTGGAAAGATTTATCATGCCAGCTGATGAACGAGTCCTTTACCCGATTGAAACAACAAAAACCACTGCGTTAGTGTGTTAGTCATTGAAGCACTGGAAGACCAGTGAACATTCTAAGTATATCTGTGCTTAATTAAAGCAAGAAGAATAGGAGATAATTCTTTGATGATGCAAGTCATTTTTGCTGGATAACACCTGGGTTGCGTTGCCTTAAGGTCCAACACGGTAACTAGAGCATAACAACTGTTCGACAAATACCTGTCGTATGGAGTATACTGACTATATAAAAAAATGTATTAACTGTATTTGCATGTGGGGAAAGATAAAATCACAGGGACAAGTTTATGAGAGTGGCCGTGGCAGGAATAAAGTGTGATGCAAACCGCCAAACAAGAAAAATGGGCAATTTGAAGACAAGGAACATTCTGAGTTTTTACTTAGAAGTCTGATACTCTATCAAGTTCACGAAGGGAGCCTTGAAAGGAGTCCAACTCTCACAAATAATAAGGAGCTAATCTCACATTAAAATGCTATTTTTTTCCGGCTAGTCACACATTGTAAACAAAACTAAATGGTATCAGAACTGATATCCAAAATATTCAACAGCTGGTGGGGCACAAGCGTGTACAATCAGAAAATATGTCTCACAGCACAGCAACGGCATGGACCCTGACTTCCAGCCCCGCAGAGTAGTTATCTGTCTGTATGGCATGTACTATGGTAAAAAAAAAAAAAAAAAAAGCCCCCTACAAACACGTATGCTTAATTTATTACATCCCATTTATGCCCGGTGCATTTCAGAACCATTTAAAATTCCTTAGCAGCACACCGCTGACAGATACAGATAATTTATACAACTAACTAGAAGAGATTCTCTTAATGGCTAGGTATTTTCTAGCTGAATGCTAGAAGTTTGTCTCTGAATCCCAATTTGTGTTGTGCTGTTCCTCATTTACCTAGAGTGTTATGAAACAGCACAGCATTGTTTCATTAGGGTGTGGTTTGAGCATTTTTACAAGGAGGGAGTTGACTCAGATTGGAAAGTAACGAAAAGGTTGCGTCTTGCTTTCATTTCTGACGGACAGTGGCTGAGGTGGTGTATGAATCGTGGTCATGAGGATAATGAGGCCGTATCCAGGTTTAGTGGGAAAGAGTGCCCTGATTCATCAGTGATGCCTGCCATCGACAAAGCGTTGGAAGTAATAGCACGCAACGTGGCCCATCCTTGCCATCTCGGACTCAATTATCTCTAAAGTTCCTTCATGCTTTGTTATGCTAGATTTCTTTCTTTTTTAATTTTTAATGTTTTTATTTATTTTTGAGAGAGAGAAAGACAGAGAGGGTGGGGGAGGGGCGGAGAGAGACAGGGAGACACAGAATCCGAAGCAGGCTCCAGGCTCTGAGCTGTCAGCACAGAGCCCGATGCGGGGCTCGGTCTCACGAACCTCGAGATGGTGACCTGAGCCGAAGTTGGATCCTCAACCGACTGAGCCACCCAGGCGCCCCATTCTGTATTTCTTTCAAATATTGTGATTCAAAATGGCATTTCACTTTCCAAAATATATAATTTATAAGTGAGGGGTACTGTAGCTAATAACAGAAATCGGTTCATTGCAAAAGCATCATACTATTCCATATACAGCTCTGTAATTCTCTTATTCAGTTCTAGAATTTCAGGGGCTTCACAGATCGCTTTGTAAACTGAAGGGTGCACCCCTGGCTGCTGTTCTTGTTAGATAAACCATATAGTCGGTGATTAATCTCGGTGGACACCATTAGCATTTCACAAGCGGATCAAAATCCTATGTGGTCATTTCTGACATTAAAAAAAAAAGCCATTTCTAATAGTCTGAATGCTCACACCTGTTATGAAACAGTTAAAAGGAATATTTACGGCTTCTCTTAGCAGCTTCCATCATTTGGGTTACTATTAAATGAAAAATATGATCAATACTACATCAGAAAAGATGAAAAATCCACATGTATGAATGAGTATGTAATCCATTCACTGTTTTATGGACGCGTGGTTCTCCGGAGAGTGTTGCTGAGTGCAAGATGATGGTCCTGAGTGATGAGTTTTACATTTAGATTGCTGAGTTAGCTGAAAGATGTGTAATATCACACGTAGGAGACAGCTCCCCATTGACTATGCATCGAGGGGGACTCCTGCCTAGAAAGCCTTCGTGCAAGTGCATGAATGATTTTGTGTATGTGAAATGTCACAGAATCATCCACGCTTCAAGAGGGGTAAGTCAAACACAAGCTCACACTCTAGCCTGTGTCCAAGAGCATGCCTCCTTCTTTGTGCAAAGAACATACCTCTTTCTTTGTCCTTCTTTCTCCTTATCTAAGTTTGCTGAAAATCGCTTAAGACGCTCTGCGATTTACAAGGTATTAACTAACCCCTCCTCCAGAAAATAGACCTTGTAACGCACTTCCGGGCCACATACCTAGATAAAACCAACAGAACCACAACAGAACAGCGCAACTCACAGACAGAGTAACTGTGCATGTTTGTTCTTACCTATAAAATACGATAGGAGGATTGCCAGGAGCACGGAGACCCCTACAGCACACAGGGCGGTGCATTTCCAGCTACAGTACTTTGAAGACTTCTTGAATTTAAAAGCACTTCTTGACAGGGTGTTTCTAGGTAGTGGCCGAGTAGGCGGCGAATAAACAGAGCCAGATGCCATTGTGTATCCTGGGGTTGCAGTGCTGAACAGTGGCGTTGTCCCTGTTCCTGTTTTGAATAGGAAATGCCTGCGGGACAGGAGAATATCGTCGTGAGATACACATATATTAAAACGTGGGAGACAGACGCGGCTGGACAGGAGCGCTTCTCCGGGACGTACCTCATATAATTAAAAAAAAATCAGAACTTACGGAAAAATGTTAACCAACTCCTAGCAGTGAGTCTGATCAAAGAAACTGATGTGAAATATATATGGCGGTATTTATGCTCACACAGTTTTACTGTCCCTTCGAGGAGATATCTTGAGACACTATACAGGTATTCCAAACATACCATTTCCTGCACAAAATGATTCTGGAACCTCCCTGCAGGAACGGCATTAAGAACATACTCACATTTCACTTAAGAACACCATATCTTATTATTTTATAGCTACATGTGTATTTGCTGCTCTCTGAGACCAGGTACTCATATAAACACAAGAATGCATGACCACGTTGATGTCCTGCAGACTGATTTATTTTCTGGACGTCCAAGGAAACATTCTAACCCCAGCCTGCTCTCCCACTAACAAGCACCATCAAGTCTGGCCACAGGCAGCTGGTCAGGTCTCAAGGGATGCAAACTAATTTTATTTTTAGCTTATGTCAAATATGGCCAGGAAGGGAGAGAAAAAGGAAGCAATCACAGAACACTTCTAAAACCAACCTAAATAAACGACGGGGTCAGTGAAGCAGGTTTGAGATCAAAGATGGAAGGATTCTCTAACAACGGAGCTGGATGGCGGTAGCTGTGAAAGTCGTACATTCTCTTTGTCCGAAGGTGCGTAAGCAGAAATGAAATGATCACACGAAACGGTGCTGTATAAGAAATTCTTTAGGAAAGATTACTAACTTAGGATTCCTATCAACAATAAAAGTCTCCAAATTAAAAAAAACAGCACCATGTTTTTCATGGCTTACATTTCATAGTATACCAGTAATTTATTGTGTATTTACTTTGTGTCCTAATATTTGTTATTATTTTCCCTAATATTATTTTCTCTAATATTTTCCCTTCACTGTTCAGTGAAGTCAACAGACTGTGTTCTCTCTTACATACTCAGGAGGTTATAGGCATTCTGGAACATTCCACCACGGTACAATACAGTTTTTATGAAATATTTGAGACGGTACACAGCTGAATCTTTTAAATATTACTACTGATGGACTGATTTTAATGTATTAGAAAGTAAATTGAATATGTCAAAGAAGTTAAGGGGTTAAAAGGACAGCACTCAAAAGTTAGATTTTGGAGGTTCAAATCCTGCTTCATTATTTACCAGGTATGTGCCCTTGGACGAGTTACTTAATCTCTCTCTTTGTTTTGGTTTCTTAGCATATAAAACGGGGATAGTGATAGCATCTACCCTTCAGGAGTTTCACTGCAGCTCAAAGGAGTTAATATTTACTGTAAAGTGCTTGGAATATTGTGGGCAGAGAAGAAGTGTTTGATAAATACAAGAGGAGTCAAAGTCATGATTTGATGTATATTACTGCTAAGGTTAATCAGGTATTTAAGTCACAGAGAATCCATTTCCAGAAAATTACTATGTCAACAATAGTGTAGCTGGTGTAGCGATATGGCAAAAGTCATGAAAGTCTGCCTAACGCAGGTACGGCAGACTGAATTCTGGTGTAGAAATCAGAGTTGAGTTTAAGTTCCTGGTCTATCATTTCCTAGATACATGATGCCAGAGATGCTAAGTTTTGTTCTGTTTTCCATCTGTGGAATGGAGCTGAGGATTTACTTACCTCACAGGGTGGTAGACCGGGTAATGTATCTAAAAATTCTGTGTCAACCACGAAATTAGGACAGATGCAAACGATAAATTACTATCCTATAAATGATACTAGCAGTTGTGTTGTGAATCTGTTTTCCGCCATGGAAGTACCGGGTAAGGCAAATTTCAAAGTCTATAGCCTGAATTAAATGTTAGGTTGGAAACAGCATTTTTTTGAATTTCCTACCATATTCCCATTCAGCATGGTTATTGAGAATGCGGGCTCTGGACCCAGGCTGTGTAGGTTCAAGTCCAAATTTCACCCATAAACAGGCTGGATGATGTATAAACTACTCAAATTTTCTGTATCCTGGTTCTATCATCTGAAAAATGGGAATAATAAGAGGGGCTGTTGTATAGGCGTTTTATGAGGGTTAAATATACGAGGGTTAAACACATATGATGTGTTTATATTAGGATCTGAACACAAGGGAAGTGCTCAATAAACATTAGCCGTTTTTCTTTCCAAAGTCACATTTTGAAACCCACGTTATAAAAGACCCAAAATTTTCATTTGATGACTTTAAAATCTCTGTTCAAATGTAACACCCTCAAAACCGACGTTTGCAAAATTAACTCCCCGGTTTACAAATTTCACTGGCAATTCCGCACACTGGCAAGCACTCTGGATGAGAAGACGGTCACACGCCAAGCAGTAACCTGATCATTTAGATGAGCTTCAAGCAACCTCTCTTTGGAAGGGACCAAACTGTAAATATTTTAGCCTCGTCTGGCTATACCAGCTCACGGCAGCAGCCATAGATAACGGGAGTGCGGCTGCATTCAAATAAAACTTGACTACGGACATTGAAACATTAGTTTCATATAATTGTCCCATGTCTTGAAATATTCTTTTTATTATTATTATTTTTTGAGTCACGTAAAGATGCAAAAACCATTCTGAGCTCATGATCAACACAAAAGCAGGTGACAGGCTGGATTTGACCTGTGTCGTTGGTGCCCTGGTCTGCATTCTCACTGTTTTTTAGGATGGTCCTTGAAGAGTGAGCAAGATGTTCGACAGCTCAATGCCACTGGAAGCAGCCCGAACGATGCACGGGCACTGCTCTTGGAGAAGGTGATGGACAGACAGGTGCAAAGGGACACTAACTGGTGTCCAACAAGCTTATTTTCTTCAACACGCTTATTACAATCAGTTCTTGTTTATCGACCGGTGTGGCAGGTTAAAATTTTCAAATACTATGCAAGGTGTGTTTCTCCCCCCTGAAGTTCCCTCCCCCTTTGGGATACAACCAAAACGTGTGATACAGAAATTAAGAGATACAAGTTCCCCTTAGATCAGAAACATTTTCATTTCATTATTTAGGAAGAGGAAAACAGGGAAGGGGTGGATGAAGGCAGGAGATTCGCCGTGTTTCACAGACACAGGCCCTGCTCCTGGCTTCCCCGGTGCCAGAGAAGCAGAGACTAAGGAGCGTATCAGCAGAACCCGAGAGAAGAAGAAATCTGGGCCTTCAATCTGAAACAGAGGCCCGAGGAGGCATCAGGATCTCAAAGAGAATGCAGGGCGCGTGGAGGTATTTCGGCTGTAGAGAGCCTCTCCAAGATTCCTGTGCTTCAGCTTCAATTATAAGAAGTAAAATTACTTCTACTGCTTCTAGAGTAGCTTGGAAATAGCAGAGTGCACCTGAAGAGGCCGCGCGGAACAGGATGAAGGCTGTCTCAGCCATGACGTGGCCGTCGACAATGAAGGAAGAGAGCGCAAAAACTTCCCGTCTTGGTGGAGGCTGAAACATGAGATGTTCCTGCTGTGCTCACAGGATCACATATAACAAGGCAGGGGTAGGACGGGGAGAGACATGGAACCGTCTAAGTTTTTAGGCCTGAGGGCGATAAATAAAATATAGACAAAACCATATTTAAAAGGCTGTTTATGTAGCCTACTAAGTTGAGGAATAAGAACCATACAGTCATGGCACAAATCGATGATGTGTCTTCTCCCGTTAGAATGTGAGCACCGGGAAATCTTAGTCACCTCTGTATTTTCAGACCTTAGAATGTTCCTGGCACCGGGGCGCCTGGGTGGCTCAGTCGGTTAAATACCCGACTTCAGCTCAGGTCACGATCTCACAGTTCGTGAGTTTGAGCCCCGCACTGAGCTCTGCACTGACAGAATCCCTGCTTGGGATTCCCTCTTTCTCTGCCCCTTCCCCACATGCCTTCTCTCTTTCTCGAAATAAATAAGTAAACTTAAAAAAAAAAAAGTTCCCTGGCACATAGTAGTTGCTCAATAAATACTGTAAAATAAATAAAATGGTGACCACTGTGCTGATGGAGGAAGTGAGTCTTAGAGAAATTAAGCACCTTGGCCAAAGACCTATAGCCAATAAATTAATAATAAAAGAAAAGAAAAGTTGGAAATTATAGGCACCAAAATAAAAATTATCCCTGGAAAATGTGTTATGCTTTTTTTAAAAAACTTATTTTTTTTCTTAATGTTTATTTTGAGAGAGAGAGAGAATGAGTGAGCAGGGGAGGTGCAGAGAGAGGGAGAGAGAGAATTCCAAGCAGGCTCTATGCCGTCAGCACAGAGTCCGATGTGGGGCTTCAACCCGTGAACTGTGAGATCATGACCCAAGCTGAAACCAAGAGTTGGATGCTCAACCAACTGAGCTACCCAGGCACTCCCTCCCTCGCCAATAATTTTAATGTTTATTTATTTTTGAGAGAGAGAGAGAGAGAGAGAGAGAGAGAGAAGAAAGGGCAGAGAGAGAGGGAGACACAGAATCCGAAGCAGGCTTCAGGCTCTGAGCTGTCAGCACAGAGCCCAACGTGGGGCTTGAACCCACGCACTGGGAGATCATGACCTGAGCCCAAGTCGGACGCTTTACCAACTGAGACAAGCAGGCACCTCTGAAAATGTGTTATAGCTCTATGCAAAGTGGTCTGGGTCATTTGAAATGGGAAATGGGATTTTGAACCCACACCCATGTGGCCCTAAAGCTTATGATTGTAGCCCCAACACTGAAAACATGCATCCAGGCACTGTGTGTCAGACAGTGAGCTAGATACATGCCAACCTCGAATGAGGCATCTTGCTTTCAATTTCCAAAATTTGAAATATCAAGACATGACGTCCATCTCCTTTGATAACCATGGCAAAGACCTTTCACCAAAAACTATCCTTGAATTGCTATGAAGTTATTATTTTTCATAAAGCGAAATACAGCTTCGAGATATCGCTGACAACCAAGATGTAATATTCAAAAATACCCTATCCACCAATAATAGTGGAACTGGAGATCTCCTTACTTTAAAAGAGTTTCTAGGGGCGTCTGGGTGGCGCAGTCGGTTAAGCGTCCGACTTCAGCCAGGTCACGATCTCGCGGTCCGTGAGTTCGAGCCCCGCGTCGGGCTCTGGGCTGATGGCTCAGAGCCTGGAGCCTGTTTCCGATTCTGTGTCTCCCTCTCTCTCTGCCCCTCCCCCGTTCATGCTCTGTCTCTCTCTGTCCCAAAAATAAATAAACGTTGAAAAAAAAAATTAAAAAAAAAAAAAGAGTTTCAAATTTACTTAATACGTATGTTTACTTTTGGTGCTGCAAGAGAAACAGCATTTAATTGTATTTTTTTGGCCACTGACTTTAAAACTCAGAAGTTCACTTTCCCTTCCTCCGTCTAAATGACTGTCCATATCAAATTAGTGCCCCAGAGACACTATATTTGTAAAATAAATACAGAAACATCATAAAACACTGAAAGAGAAGCCATACCATGAGTGTATTATATTTTTAAATCACTGGTCTTTAGTAATTTTAGACGGCTTCCTAGCATGGAAGCACAGAAAAAATGTGTAAAAACTGCTTAAACGGGTGCATTTGGAAACCATTTCAAACAAATGGTATCATCTGCATGAAGACGATTCCTTTAGGCAAAATTAGGCCTCCGAGTAGGCCTGTTAAAACACACATGGAAAAACTTCTTGGTCACTAACTAAGACCGGCAGAAAAGGTCTTTGTCAACCTATTTTGTGTAGTGTGGGACATGTAGTCTCAGATTTGGTAAAACAGGTTCAGAGAAGATGCCTCCTTTCCAACATCAACAGTGTCCTTTCCACTGCAATACAGAAAACATCAGACGCTGACGAGAATATATGGGGACTAATGTATCTCTGTAGGCCCAGAATGTCTTTTTACCCGTGTCAAGGTCCAACGCCATGCTTGGTTTATGAGTAGACCCCATCGAGATGAAACGGACAAACCAAGCCACATGAAATTCAGCCACACGAAAAGTAGACCGTGAGTCTTCTTACGAGAGAATTATTATTATTATTTTTTTGGATCTCATTCTAAGGCACACATTTCTGTGAGTCATTCCAGTCTCTCCTCATCCTGGGACTCTTTGCCAGGTCATATGGCCTTGGGAATATGCTTCGCACGTACAAAAAATTCTGCAAAAATTACTATCAAAAACATGCGGTTTTGACCTGGCATCCACATGAGGTTTGCAGGATAAAGGGAGAAATTTTCTTGACTTCGCAGACCATATTTGGGAATGAAAAAAGGGGATCCTGTGAGAATATTCCCCATTGTATTCGGCAATAAAGCAGCAGCAGCCGCAGCGGCGTTTTAACACGGAGCGCACCGGGCAGGCTGATTTCGTTCTGATGTTTCTAATGATGCCCTGCGTGACGCCTGCCTCCAGTTCCTCGGCTATTTGTGCCAGCGTTTTCACTCTGGTGATGAACTAGAGAGGCACACTTGAAGAGAGACTATCACAGACTGAGATGAGGAAAATCAATTTCAAAGCCCAAAAGACGGCTGGAGCAGGAAGGTCACTGAACACTAACAGTTGCTTTGTGGCTTTGGAATCTTGAGGGGGATTCTATTTAACAACAACAACAACCGGACGGGAACCGCGGAACTGCACCGCGTTATTAACTGTGACGCGCGCAGCAACGAAAACATAAATGGAAGCAATCACTCTGCATTACGCGCAATTAATGAGTGCTCGTTTCCCTTCTTAAGTTGAAAGATCTGTTTCTTTGTTGATCTGCCTTCAGACCCACCTTTTCATTTCAGCTTCCACCTCCTGTCCTGGCTTGTATTTCTAGCCGATCTTGTGAGGTATCTTTCTATGGGTCATGTCACAAATTTAAAATTAGTAGGGACAAAGACTGAATGCCCTCATCTTTCCTGCTGTCCCCATTCAGGCCTTTGGGTCACCGTTGGTAACTCTATCCTGTAGGTCTCTCTGAGGGACTTAGGGGTAATTTTCAATTATTCTTCTAGCCTGCCTGTCCTGCCCCCTGCCCCCACCCACCCCCTTGTATCCACCCTGCCAGAGAACCCTGCATTCTTTCCTTTATGGTCTGGTCTGGTCTTTTCTTTTTTCTTTTCTTTCTTCTTTCCCTTCCTTTCTTCCCTCCCTCCGTCTCTCCCTCTTTCTTTCTTTCTTTCTTTCTTTCTTTCTTTCTTTCTTTCTTTCTTTCTTCCTTCCTTCCTTCCTTCCTTCCTTCCTTCCTTCCTTCCTTCCTTCCCTTCCTCCCTCCCTCCCTCCCTCCCTCCTTGTCTGTCTTTTTTTGCTGGGGTTGAAAAGTTCTTTTGAGTTCTTATACTTCAGTTTCCTCTTTTGAATTGATTTGGCAGAGGCAAAGAAGAGACAAAAGTTACATTTTCATTTTAAAATTTCTACTCTCAAATGAAATGTCATGTTTTAAATACAAAATCTGCACAGTATGCTGAGGGACCGCTATATATCCAGTCATAATTCTTACTGGTTCTCCTCTCAAGCCACTTACAACTGCTTATTATTTATTTTGCTCTGTTTTACTCCATGTCTTAGCAAGTATGCTCTGTTCCTTAGAAATGGCTTACTTTTGATTGAGGTTGTCTTTCAAAACAATAAACTACAAAACACTATCATAAGATTTTTAATGGCAAAATACTCAGGTTTTTAAAGTAAATTTAAATGTGCTTCTCATTGTATTATATTATGTTGTATTGTATTATATGACATTATATTGTATTATATTATATCATGTTATATATCACAGCATATTGGTGCTCATGGAAAGATGCTGATATCAGGTATAAATTAAGTTGTATTATATAATGAAATCGTAAGCTTACAAGAGTCACTAGGAAATAAAGGGGTTCATACTCGTCTTGTTCAGATTAGTACAGTCATGTTACTCCTGTAGCATCGAGTATGTTTTCATAAGTTGGAAATTACAGGGACTGAAATGAAAAGCATCCTTGGGAAACATGTTATAGCGTTACTCAAAGTGGCTTGACTCATTTCCTCAATGGGACACTGAGATAGAAAATAAAAGTCCAAAAGAAAGTGTACAACCTCTGAATGACATTTTAATTAGATCAACTTCATTACTGGTTGCCTTCACAGAGAAGAGGTTTCTTCAATATTTTACGTTAGAAATCTTTTTAGGGATTTTCACCAACAAAGCAAAGGACTAGAATAAAGAGTGTTGTAGTGTTCAGTTCTATCCCTAAGGCACAGTTGAAACCTTTATTAGGGACATATGCACACCTGGAAAACTATTTCTTTTTGTATATAATCTATTCTATCTTACGGGGAGAAAGACACTACTGTCTAGGAGATGTTCACACTTCCTTCCTCACTATATTCTTCGTTGAACAGAGAGAGTAATTGACATCAAACTTAACGTGAGCTGCTTACATAAAACGTCTTGATGTCCTGCTTTCTACTTATGTTTCTAGACAAATCAGTAAAAAATTTTACCTAGAAAAACAGATTGCTTACCTCAAATTAGATGCTCTGATTTCAAAGACAACGTGCCAGTGAGAAGAGAGATTGGCTGTAATGGGTCACATTTACCACCTTTTCAGAATCCAAAGTTCTGGGAATTTTAAGGTATAGGTTCCTCTTCCTTCAGGCAAAATATAACTTTCTGGATTTAAGAGGCTTATTAAAGGTCTCACAAGATTTCCTCAACATCAAACGACTCTTCTAAAATGACATTTTCAGATCTAAAGCAAATGAATCCCACACTTACGGATTAAATTTACCTGGAAATATATGAAGGCTAAAATTAACTACTGAGTTCAAAATAGTTTTAGTCATTGATGATGCCAAAACAATGGGAGGGTTGCCTAGAATTCATTTTAAGACAAAATAATTTTTAAAAACTATCAGAATATATACAATTTAATTATTGTGTATTATCTTCCTTCCATATTGCCCATTACCACTCATTTAATTGCTTGTCGCCTATAACTGAGAATATGTTTATTAAATGCTTCTGAGTTTTAAAGCAGCCGCTACTATTTGTTAGCATATATTTGAAACAGATGATATACCTGAACGATGATATTAACCACCATGAGAGCACTCTCGATACTTAAAAATAACCTGGGCTTCATTAGCACAGTCTTTAGAATTTTCACTACCAAATCCTGAATTTTAAGTTCCAAAGCCAACTGGATTATCTGTTAAATGTATATTTAGCATTGTGTTTATAACTAATTAAAAGGCTGAAAAAGCGTTACTTAAATGCTGCGCTTTAGAGAATAATACAGGGAAATACAACATTCCTGGTGGCTTTCAAACAGAAGACTAAAGAAAACAAAAGCCCATATAGAAAATTACCTGTTCTTATTCAAGGCCGGGTTCCTGCTTGTTTTTCCTACCTTTCAGCAACTGATTCTCAATAGGTATCCAAAGACATCTAGAACAATTACTTACTGTGTTTCAGTACCTACTTATTTGGAAAGAAATCACCATCAGTCGAGAAGGGTGGCCCCCAGAAGCTCTGTGAGACTGAACTAAGAGACTGCAGAGGCTGTGAATTTTCAGGGAGAAGCCCACCCACACTAGCGTCTGAGTAAGGCTTAATAAAAGGTGTTTGGCAGTCTCCAATCTTTCCTAAGAGAACAGTTCAATCAGACTGATCACGGTATCATAGGTTTGGGTAAGGCCTGGTGAACTTAGGTAGCCAAGGGCTGGTCCACTAATAGGAACAAAATGTACTTAGAGACCATTTCATACATTAAAGCAGCGGTCCTCAAACACCAGCTTGCATCGGAGTCCCTTGGAGGGCTGGTTCTCGATGGAACCCCCAGCAGTTGATGTTGCCGGCCCAGAGCCCACACTTTGAGAACCGCTACAGTAATGATTCAGTGTAACTCAAGACTCCCAAGATTCTATAACAAATCAGAAAATCATTCAAAAGATTCCTGTTTAGAAAGTTACTGCTGGTAGCTCACAACAAGCCGTCAACTCCGAACAAATGGAATTTTTACAATACAAGGCTCAGTCCATCTGACCCCAGAATCAAGTGGCTTAAACATTTTTCACTGTTCTAGGTCATCTCAATCTTAATTTTTTACTTACAACATCCCCCTTTATGGTACTTCCCTTTCAAATGCATCTAAGTGTTAGGAAATCAGGTCCTTCAGACCTTCTCATCTTACTGCTACTTTTATCTATCATGTTTATTGAACTTTATCTCTAAATGAGATGTCAGTGGGGTACCTGGGTGGCTCAGTCGGTTAAGCGTCCGACTTTGGCTCAGGTCATGATCTCACAGCTCGTAAGTTCGAGCCCCGTGTCGGGCTCTGTGCCGACAGCTCAGAGCCTGGAGCCTGCTTCGGATTCTGTGTCTCCCCCTCTCTCTCTACCCGTCCTCCTCTCATGCTCTGTCTCTGTCTCAAAAATAAATAAACATTAAAAAAAATTTTTAATGAGATGCCAGTATCTGTTCTCTGTTGCTTGTTTCCTGCACTACCTGTATTTCCGTGTGTGTATGAAACGTTCACCAAGACACTATCTTATTCCACAAGCACCTTCTTTTGGGGGTTCTCTTTCTGTCTCTCTTGGAACTTAATGCTTGGGTTTGTGAACCACGTAGAAGTCGAGCTGATAATTCACCGTGGGTATTTACAACATCCCAAAGGGTTCCCACTTTCTTCATACAGATAATGCCATTTCTCTACCCTTAACCTTTCTGGCTGGAATAGTTTTTACGTGTTCTTTTTTTCCTCTAAAATCCTGGCTTCAATTTATTACCTGTATTAAAATGTATAGGGGGAAAAAAAACTACCTCTCATCCTTTATCTATTAGCAGAGACTTCTGGAAAACTCAGCTCTAAATATTTTTAAGGCACTGTGCACACACACAGATACACATAAATACAACCTCTTTACTGCTTTACACATCTGCTATATTGAGGAGAGGGAAAAGAAATAAAAACTATTTCCTGCATAAATGCCTTCTCCTTAACTTTTCTTTGAAGCTGCTGGGGACAACAGTGACCCTCAAGGTGGTGTTCCTAGCACTGGCCACAGTGGACGCACTACCCACTCTGACAAAGGTCGTAGCAGGGGTAGCCTCAGAGGTGCCAGACAAGGTGACAAAAAATCCTCTTACTGAGGTTCAGAGGGAGCAGAATTCCAGCATATCTGGAAAAAAAAATCCCAGGCTGAATCCTCCTTATTACAGTTAAAGAGAAAGTTTTTTTTTCTCTCAGTCTTTCCATATTATTTAAAAATTTTTTTTTAATGTTTTATTCATTTTTGAGACAGAGAGAGACAGAGCATGAACGGGGGAGGGGCAGAGAGAGAGGGAGACACAGAATTGGAAGCAGGCTCCAGGCTCTGAGCCGTCAGCCCAGAGCCCGACGTGGGGCTCGAACTCACGGACCGCGAGATCGTGACCTGGCTGAAGTCGGACGCTTAACCGACTGCGCCACCCAGGCGCCCCTATCTCTGATAATTTTTAAATAGGGAGAGTTCAGAGTAGATGTATATGCCCGTGTGTGTGTACATGTGTATAAATTTTCTAAGAATTGGCCAGGGCTGGTTCAAAATGGATTCATTATTTTTGCCTCTAATATAAAAGTACTCTTACTATAAACTTAATTGGAAATGTTTTATAGTAAGTAATATCCTATGCATCCCTGAATTGTAAAAAGTAAATGTTTTAGAGTCCTACTAATTAAAATGCTTCTTCATTTATTACCTTTAAATTAATTATGGTATGCATTTTAAAGAAAATATTTTAAATAAGAAAATTAAACACCCCACCCCCAAGTGAGTAATCAACATTAGAATGTAAATTATATATTTTGATGTGAAAACAAAAGAACAAATATGTCATGATTCTAGCTGTGACACAGTGAGTTAGTGAGACCTATAAGCTCCTTCTTCATGCTGATAGCATGTTGTGGTCTCAAATCTATTACACTTTTGAATTGATGTGCTATTATCTTTGGACAACTTTCACACCAGGAGGTGATCCCAGCAAGAAAAATGTCTTCAATGAAAAGCTTATAAACAAGATACATTTCACTGCTGTTACCTGAATTAATACGAGCTATTAGTGGTTGTACAAAACGTGGTTTGAGACAAAAACTGTTTTTAACATTTTGCCAAAAAATTCTGCAATATGAATGTGTGAATAATTATACATTTTAGCAATTGCCACTGTAGCCATTTGTAATTACAATGAATACACAAACATGTTCATGGTAAATACAACATTATATGTTCACTGATCTCTGAAAATTGGGAAGAAAAGTTCTAGAATATTAAGGTGATTTGTGCAAAATGTATTTTAGTGAATTCTTTCATATTTACTTTTAGGTCTTAACTGAGAAACGAATATAATATAATATAAAAAAACTAATTTAATATAATATAAAATGTAAGCATAACCACACCTTTCAAAAACATATAGGGTTATTATAATAGGAAGCAAAGATTTTTATTATGACTTATTTTAACATAGGTATGTCTATAATCAAGCACAAAATCATGTTACAGTTTGGGAGGTTAGGAACTGAACAACAGGTCAAATACGCAGATTTTTTTCTTTTCCTTTCCTTTTTATCATGATCAAGAAGGCTCAACAGTCTTTGTTTCAAATTTTAGTTATTACAATAGTGCAGCCATACCATCAAAGGCAGAAACGTGTGTTAGATATTTTCCTACATGTTTTAAGATTATCAATTATACCTACTGTTGGGAAATGATGTACTAAATATATTAAGATGACAATGGGAATGAAAAAGAATGCCTTAAAATTCCTATGGGCTATTTGAACAAGATTTCAATTATTAATTCATTTAATTATCGACAGCCGTCTATGCTTACAAAACTGTTCAGCAAAGTTCTTTCTCTGCAAGTTTGAGAAGGAAGTGTGATCCAGATAAAGAGGTGAATTCTGATGTTAAGTTTATGACGAATGAAAGAATTTCAGGGTTGTAAGAGATGTTGAAGGTATCTTAGTCAATCCAGTATGTGGTAGTGAACATTAAGTAGTAACAAAACAAAACATAAAACAACCATCCCAGAGAGAGGAAAGTGTTTTTTTTTTTTTTTTTTCAACGTTTATTTATTTTGGGGACAGAGAGAGACAGAGCATGAACGGGGGAGGGGCAGAGAGAGAGGGAGACACAGAATCGGAAACAGGCTCCAGGCTCTGAGCCATCAGCCCAGAGCCTGACGCGGGGCTCGAACTCCCGGACCGCGAGATCGTGACCTGGCTGAAGTCGGACGCTTAACCGACTGCGCCACCCAGGCGCCCCAAGAGGAAAGTGTTTTAAATAAACCTGAGTGAGCACCTATTTACCATGCGCAAAGAAAACACGATCTAATTTTAACTTCACAAAATCCTCACTGCGCGCGCGTTATAAAATCTACTTTTTTTTTTTTTTTTAAAGTAGGCTTCACATTCAGCAGAGTGCAACGTGGGGCTTGAACTCACAACCCTGAGATTAAGATCTGAGCTGAGGGCAAGAGTCGGATGCCTAACTGACCAAGCCACCAAGGCACCTCCTATATTCTTTTCTTTAAATTGAGTACACTGGGCCGTAATTTGCCAAAGTGTATACAGAGGCAAAACCAGGTCTTTTTAGGCCCTAAAACTTATGTTCTTGACCAGTTACATAATAGCGGAGTCGTTTCTATACGAGCTATGTATCTTTTTTTTTTTTTTTAATTTTTTTTTTTTTTCAACGTTTATTTATTTTCGGGACAGAGAGAGACAGAGCATGAACGGGGGAGGGGCAGAGAGAGAGGGAGACACAGAATTGGAAACAGGCTCCAGGCTCTGAGCCATCAGCCCAGAGCCTGACGCGGGGCTCGAACTCACGGACCGTGAGATCGTGACCTGGCTGAAGTCGGAAGCTTAACCGACTGCGCCACCCAGGCACCCCCAAGTTATGTATCTTAACTCGCGTATAAAACGCACTCCAATTTAGGGGTGCCAGTCGGTTAGGCGCCTGACTTTGGCTCAGGTCATGAACGTGCAGTTCACGAGCTCCAGATCTCATTGGGCTCTGTGCTGGCAGCTCAGAGCCTGGAGCCTTCTTCTGATTCTGGGTCTCCTCTCTGCCCCTCTCCTGCTTGTGCGTGTGCTCTCTCTCTCATTAATAAAAATTAAAAAAAATTAAAAACTCCCTTCAATTTGTATTTACCTCCTGTCTAAAGAATAAGAAAGACACTAAGCTTTAATACCATAATGCGGTGATGATGGTGGAGGTGGCCTTCAGTTCTTTGGTGGGAAAGTCACTAACCTCAGTGACGTATCCTGAGAGAAGAAGTGTTCCCCAAGTAACGCTCTCACCTTTCAACTTTTGTGGCTTGTGTGCGATGGGTTAACCACACGATTCTTCATGGTATTTGGAAACGAGTTGTAGAGTGATCCTGAAAATCTTTTTTAACCACATAAAGGTTAGCCAGCTAGCTCACGGCAATGTACCCAAAAGAGTTATAAACCTTCCAAACGAGTTAAACATATAACAAGAAGGGTCCAAATTTGCTGACCGTTTCTGGGATGACAAGTGGCTGTTAGTGTGGCATGCTACCAAGAGTATATTTTTGGGAAAATTATTAATCTGTCCTTCAAGGTAAAGTAGTATAAAACAGTGAGTAAGAAAGTACCAGTCCTCTAAAGAAACTCTTAGTGCAGACAGGATCTTTTTAAAACTCGCGTTTGGAAATGTTCCCATCAACATATTATTTTGTTGCCAAGAACAATGACTACCATCTACAACAATTTTTAATTTTCTAAACTGTTGAAAAGTCTGAAAAACATGTATCTTAGTGAGCTTGGTCCTTATTTAAAGATGTAAAAATGGAACAACTTTCTAATTAGTTTGCTAGAACATCAGAGAAAGTAGCCAAATTTCAACAGATACAGTATGATCCCAGTTATCTGTGGAATCTAACAAAATTGAACTCATAGAACCAGAGAGAACAATGGTGGCTGCCAGGGGCTGGGGAGGTGGGGGAACTGAGGAGAGATGTTTGCCAAAGTGTAAGATAAATAAATGTTTTTATTTTTGAGGAGAGAGAGAGAGAGAGAGAGAGAGAGAGAGAGAGAGAGAGACAGACAGAGCCTGGGTAGGAGGGGGCCAGAGAGGGAGACACAGAACCTGAAGCAGGCTCCAGGCTCTGAGCTGTCAGCACCGAGCCCGACGTGGGGGCTTGAACTCACGACGAGACCATGACCTGAGCCAAAGACAGACACTTAACCGACTGAACCACACAGGTGCCCAAAGTGTAAAACTTTTAGTTATAAGGTGGGTAAGTGCTGGTGATCTAATGTGCAGCCAGATGACTACAGCTAATAATATTGCATGGGATACTTGAAATTTGCTAAGAGAATAGACCTTGAGTGCTCTCAACACACGCAAATGTACACGTGTGCGCACACACACACACACACACACAGAGTATGTGAGGTGATGGATATATTAATCATTTCCAAATGTGTGTGTGTGTGTGTGTATGTGTGTGTGTGTGTGTGCGCGTGTGTAGATATATTTAATGATCAGGAAGTTCATAGTGTTGTTAGGGTCAAAAAAGGTTTAAGGTATGATTAATATTTGATATGTAATTGTCTTATAAATGTATATTTAATAATTTATTAAACAAAACTAAATAATAGATTGAAAGAAAATAAAATTATTTCAAAATGGTATTTATTTCGGGACATCTGGGTGGCTCAGTCATTAAGCAACTGACTCTTGATTTCCACTCAGGTTATGATCTTGCAGTTTGTGAGTTCTAGCCCCACATCACGCTCTGAACTGACAGTACAGAGGCTGCTCGAAATTCCCTCTCTCTCTCTCTCTCTCTCTTCCCCTCTCTTTGTCCCTTCCCTGCTTTCGCTCTCTCTCAAAATAAATTAACTTTAAAATATTATTTATGGGGTGCCTGGGTGGCTCAGTCGGTTGAGTGTCTGACTTCAGTTCAGGTCATGATCTCACAGTTCAGGAGTTCGAGCCTGGAGTTGGGCTCTGTGCTGACATCTCAGAGCCTGGAGCCTGCTTCAGATTCTGTGTCTCCCTTTCTCTCTGTCTGTCCCCTGCGTGCACGTTCTCTCTCTCTTTCTCTCAAAAATAAATAGCTAAACATTTAAAAAACTAAAATAAAATGTTACTTATTTAATTTCATCCTTTCAATGTTTAGTTTTACACATGTATGATAACATGCCTAAGATTAGTACATTGCTAGTTCTGCATAATTAATGATGTAATAAATACATGTATTTTGGGTTGAGTGCTTTTATTTTCTTTCATATGTAATTTATAAAATAACTTGGAGACACCACAAGAAGAAAAGAAATAAATTTAGAATTTGGGATCTAGCTGAGAGACACCCGCTAATTAGTCATGTGACCTCGGGCCGATTACTAAATCTCAATGGGCTTTAAAAGAAGGCAAGATAAGGTTAACTGCAAGATTAACTCCAATTGTGAAATCTGTTCTGGAACAGAGTCCATCTTTCTCAAAAGCAGTCAGAACTTCTCCGCGTCCTCTATAACAACCTTGAGTTTTTCAAACTGGTACATGGTAAGACTTTCATAAACACTGGCTGAGTGAGTGAATGCATCCAGGACTCAGTTCAGGAAATACCACTCCCCTACCGCTATCTCAGATCATGTCTTCCCCAGTGGTTCACCGTTACTTTTTCCGAAAGCAAATTCTGTCTTTGAAAATTTACTTCGTAGTTTAATTCCTGTAGGAAGTCACCCCAATTAAATAGGGACTACACTGATCAGTCTCATGATCAAAAAATACCTATCTCCAAAGGTGAAAAGGCTATGTCATTGTTCACAAACTTTATCAACATGTCCGTTCTTGTTAGCTGTCACTGCCTTTCCTTCACCAAGCCTTTACTGCCTTTGTAGTTGTCACTTACCTGTGTAAATATGGAATCAATTACTTTTCTCTTCAGTGGAGAGTGTAAGAAAATAAAAAGCAAAGAAGCTAAAGTGCCAGGCACTTTGCAATGACATTTCAATGAATCCTTCTAAAATCTTTGAGAAGTCCATCAAAACCCGTTATATGACAAAATAAACAAGATAAAAATAGATGAGTAATCCGCCCAAGGGGACACAGCTAATTGGATGTTAAGATTTTAACACAGATTTGTCTGTCACCAACCCATGCTTTTTCCCACTGCTCCGTGACCAGGAAGGAGCACTATTACATCAGTGCAGGATGTGACTGGGACACAATGATTTCTGGTGGTGGTATTTTAAGTGGGTCAGATGCTAAGAAATCATAAAGAGGTTCATGGTAGAATCAGAGGGGTTATCAACAGAAGTTATTAAGCTTAGCTGGTTAACTGCATAATCTTGTGGGCTCCAAGGAAAGGGTTCTAAGAATGGTATAACAGAAAACAGACTTGGGACGCCTGAGGGGTTCAGTTGGTTAACCGTCTGGCTTGGCCTCAGGTCATGATCTCACAGTCTGTAAGTTCGAGCCCCGCGTCGGGCTCTGGGCTGACAGCTCCGAGCCTGGAGCCTGCTTCGGATTCTGTGTCTCCCTCTCTCTCTGCCCCTCCCCCGATCACACTCTGTTTCCTCTCTCTCAAAAATAGATAAACATTAAAAAAAATGGGAAAGAAAAAAGAAAACAGACTTTATCTCAGGTCTGAGGGAAGAAATAGAGAAGACAAAAACTATGTCAAGGGAAAAATGAAGAAACACTAGAAACAGTAAGCAATTCTCTTTTGAGAGGGTGCTTCTTAACTGGTGATCAAACCAGAGGATGAGACTTGAGAGCACAACACAGCTTCAAAACTGGACAGAAACACGTTCTAGGAAAAAGATAGAAGCTCCATGTAATCGTGATGTCAGGCTGAGATAAAACACACACGTGCATACACAGAGCATGCACACACACACACAAGGATCGACCCGTTTTCACAGACAATATTAGTGAAGGTAAAAGGATTTAAAAACCTCACAAAACAGTGGCTGAAGAACAGGAAGTGACTCGCCTCAAAGTGAATAGGTCAGATTCAGAGAAAGGTAAGAATTAAATCCCAGTCATTAGCTATGACCAGAGTAACAGGCGTGCGTGCGTGACCTTCTACTTTGATCCTGTTCAGAGAAGGGGCTAGAAATGTGTTGGAAGTAATTAAGAATTCATTTTCCTAGGTACTATGGAAATTAAGGTTATCACGTATGAATATTTTATACAGATTGCTGGTTATCCAAAACCAAACATTATCAGAGGGTACAGTAATTGCAATTTGTTGAAAATTATGCTTTCAGAAAATCACTTAAGGCCTATAGCAAATAATTAATGCAATCTTTCTTGGTGTTTTAATTGCTATTATAAAGAAACTGGTTCACTTCAATTAAACAAAATAACATACCTACTCTCTTGTACGGTATCTTCATCATGCTCGAAAGACACCTAAAGCTTTAAATACCTTAAGCAAGACTGAGGTCTAACTTCTGACAGATGTGGAGACAATGCTTCCATCAAGGATTTTACTGATTCATTCCAAACATTTACTACTTTAGTTAATTAAATGTCTCAAGAATATGAATAGTTGCCTTTCATCATAATTTAAAGATTTTTTTTTTCTTTCCAGGAACAAAATTCACAGACTTGGGGTTCCTACCTGCAAAAATTCACCCACTCATGGGGCGCCTGGGTGGCTCAGTCAGTTAAGCGTCCAACTTCGGCTCAGATCATGATCTCTAGGCCTGTGAGTTCAAGCTCCAAATCGGGCTCTGTGCTGACAGCTCAGAGCCTGGAGTCTGCTTCAGATTCTGGGTCTCCTTCTATCTCTGCCCCTCCCCCACTTGTGCTCTGTCTCTCAAAAATAAATAAATGTAAAAAAAATAAAAAAAATTCACCCACTTTTTGTTGAATGACAGGAATAACGAAAAAAAAAAAAAAAGCAAGAGATTTTATGCTGAAACTGTGTTTGTATCTGGGTTTATGGATACAGTTGGACAAGACGGACAGATTGGATGACATCCCCTATCCTATCTGCAAACAGATATATTCTTAATTTGCTTTTCTCTTTGAGTCCTGCATCTTTTGAAAATGTTTGTGCAAAAGTCCTGACCCGTGACACCAGGGTCCCAACACTTGCATCCTGCTGGTGGGGCTCCACCTGATCTTAGGGCTGATAAAGACATGACTGAGAAATTGAAGGAGGAGGAGCTGACACTCCCCGCCTCCCCCCACCCCCCATCTCCCACCTGCAGGGTTTAGCAGGAGTGTTTCCGCTCTCACACAGCGAGGCTTCAAGGCAGAGTATGATGAAGCTGTTTGAGACGTTTTCTGCCCACCTCCCATCAAGTGATGAATGGAGAAAGAAAGAAATTGTGGGTTAAATACACAATGGAATACTACTTGGCAAAGAGAAGGAATGAAATCTGGCCTTTTGTAGCAACGTGGATGGAACTGGAGAGTGTGATGCTAAGTGAAATAAGTCATACAGAGAAAGACAGATACCATGTGTTTTCACTCTTAGGTGGATCCTGAGAAACTTACCAGAAGGCCATGGGGGAGGGGAAGGGGAAAAAAAAAAAAAAAGAGGTTAGAGTGGAAGAGATCCAAACCATAAGAGACTCTTAAAAACTGAGAACAAACTGAGGGTTGATGGGGGGTGGGAGGGAGGAGAGGGTGGGTGATGGGTATTGAGGAGGGCACCTGTTGGGATGAGCGCTGGGTGTTGTATGGAAACCAACTGGACAATAAATTTCATTAAAAAGAAGAAGAAGAAGAAGAAGAGGAGGAGGAGGAGGAGGAGGAGGAGGAGGAAGAGGAAAAGCCTGCTGTTGTAAATGTTGGAGCCCCTCTCCTACCCCGTCTCCTTGGATCCTCTGGTATGCTCTGCTCAAAAATGACGGAGCCTTCATACTCAATGCCAGGTTTTTGCTACAGATTAGATCTTTGGTAAAACCATTTTGAGCCCCAAAAAATGATGTTTAAAAATAAAACTACTAGGTTTTATTCAGGAATATATATCAATATTGACTTCTGGGAATGACCTTCACCTTACAGCTACTGTCAACTGACAGCTTACTTTTCCATCTTGATTATTGGCAATGACGTGTGGTAGCCAAGCAAGTTGAGGCGGCAGCATTACAATTAGTTAATAATCATCACATTTAAACAATCATGCTTTTGCTTTCACTTATCCTAGTAAATCGTCTCCTAGCTCATACTTTATTTTCGAATGAGGTCTCTATTTCATTATAGAAGAAAGAGTTTTGGAAACCAAATTGTAATGTTGCTGGAGACACAGTAGTTCATTGTGTATTTTTTTTAAGAGAGAGAGCGAGCGAGCATGTGAGCTGGGGAGAGGGTCAGGGGGGAGAGAGAGAGAATCTTTTGTTTTTTAAATGTTTATTTATTTTTGAGAGAGAGAGAGAGAGAGAGAGAGAGAGAGAGGGAGACAGAGGGTGAGTGGGGGAGGGGCAGGGAGAGAGGGAGACACAGAATCCAAAGCAGGCTCCAGGCTCCGAGCTGTCAGCACAGAGCCCAATGTGGGGCTCGAACTCATGGACTGCGAGATCACGACCTGAGCCGAAGTCGGATGCCCAACCGACTGAGTCACCCAAGCACCCCTACATTCTAACTTTTTGAACAAAATGTCAGTCAGTATATTGGCTTCAATACACGCTCCCTCTTGTCATCTTGATATTGTGAGAAGAGAACAAAAACAAATATCTGACGTATTATTTTAAGAGCTACACACCTGAAGGAAAACAGAAGCTGTGAAGGGGCTGACAAAGGGTTAACGATCTGCTAGAAGTTGGTGTAGAAACCAGAAAAGTTCAAGTTGAGAGTCAACCAATGGCTGCTCCAACCACTAGCTGTTTTTCCACTACCTCTCTCATTTGGTCTCTTTTTCTTATCTGAGGTATAAGAGAATATGGGCTTACAAGCAACTTTACTCTTGGGAACACAATTTCGTTGGGTAACAGTAGGCCCCTCTGTGTCCAGGACAGTCTCAGTTTACGCCTGTAACGTTTCTAGTGCAGTTGCTCTTAAAACCCTTTCACTCTCAAATTGTCTGCTTTGATGATAAATTGTATGGTCACCACGGAGCTTAGACACTGAATTAGGACAAGAGCGTTCAGAACTTCCCTCCTCTCACCGAGACAATTTTTTACGCCCCAAATTGAAATGAGCCTTCCATACAAACACCACCTGGCAAATCCTTTTACATCATACCTCCTTCTTCCTACTACTCTGAAAAACACACGCACGTCCCTTTATGGGCCTTTTAAGAAACAGTGTAAGTTGGGGCACCTGGGTGGGTCACACCAGTTGAGCGTCCCAACTCTCGGTATTGGCTCAGGTCGGGATCTCAGTTTTTGTGAGCCCTGCGTCGGGCTCTGTACTGACAGCGTGGAGCCTGCTTGGGATTCTCTCTTTCCCCCACCCAACCTGGTCCCTCCCCCACTTGCACTGTCTCCCTCTCTCAAAATAAATAAATAAACATAAAAAAAAGAGAGACTGTAAGTTAGCAAAGGTGAAGTCTTTCAAGAGATCTAGAATCCCGCTGACTTTTACTATTCATTAGGATATAATTTTGGATGAGCTTATAGGCTTTTTTATTGTTGTTGTTGTTGTTGTTGTTGTTCGTTCATTTTTAACAAACAGAGATGGTGAGATCCTCAACCAAAGGTTAAGAATTTCTTAGCCTAGGCCCAGATCCGACGTGGAGTAACCCTAGCTTCTTCATTTTTGTATCTCTTTCAATGGGCTGTGATGGTTTCCTTTTCCACACAGGTGGCCGTGGGTGACCCCAGACTACCTTTAACAAAAGGATATGGTATCAGTCCATAATCTTAAGTCAGTGGATTACCCTCCCAGGAATATTTTACTTAACGCTGTATCCGTAATTATGGAGGATCGAACTACTTACTGTCTTGCTAAAGGTAGTGGGTCACAAGCATTCAGGTGATGGTACCATTTTTCACCTGGGAAAGCTTTCCCTGGTAGGATAAGGCCACCATGTGTAGACCGCTGCCTGGATTTCTAATAGGAAAGGCTGACTGATACCTGACGCTTGTATGAGTGTCTTGCCTTTCCCTAGAACCATTCACAGTGAGGATAAAAGGGGGGAAGAAAGGGAGAATATCTTAATTTAGCAAGTAATACTTCCGCTTAGGTATTTTTTAAAACACTGTAGCAACTGATCTCACATTAGAGCAGCCCGGGACATTTAAATATTTAAATAAAAAATGCAATAATAAAGAGGTAATTTAATAGGCAATTTCATACATTAATAATTAGCAAAGCATTAGTGAACTACAAGGTAAAGAGCTATGGGAACATAACTAATGAACTATCAATGCCAAAGTAGACTTCATAATAAAACAAGACTTTAATAAATCTTTTATTAAATGGCTACAAATGAACCATTTTGTTAACGTCTAATAGGTAACTACTAAGCTACTTAATTCACATATATAAATGAAGACCTCGCAGGCAATTAACTTCACAATTGCTGAAGGTCAGGGCTCCCGATGCGAGTTACTGTACTACACCTTTAAGGGCTGCTGCTGTACTGGGTCAAGTCCTAGCCTTTCCTCGGTGGCTCTACAATGTGTTAGCAGCCATTATCATGCACTGAGGCAGCTGAAGTATAAAATAAACAAGGGATGAGCGATAGACTAGCAAATGCCCAGAACTGAATCCTACAAAGTGTAAGAAATACTGAGTGCAAAGAAAAGGAATCCTGAAGGAAAACTCTAAGCGAGGATGGGTATTACGCATGGGTGCTGACTGCTTTTTATTGGAGACAAGGAGAAACTAAGGAAATGCTGATAAATTGCAAACGCTTGTCTGGGTCTGGATGTGACTCTAGGAGATCTGAAACTCACTAGAGATTATAGACCAGAACCGCTCTATTTACTGAGGAGGAACGTACAGGACACAATAATATCGATTGTCTCCAGCAGCAG
Source organism: Leopardus geoffroyi (assembly GCF_018350155.1). Classification (NCBI taxonomy): domain Eukaryota; kingdom Metazoa; phylum Chordata; class Mammalia; order Carnivora; family Felidae; genus Leopardus; species Leopardus geoffroyi. The sequence goes on along the minus strand of NC_059327.1, from coordinate 13,511,899 downwards.
CAAATGTTAAATTCATTAGAGAAAGGAAATAAGCATTGTTATGGAAGCAAGAAACTTCTGGTAAAAAAAAAAAAGCTTTTTAATAAATCAGTACAGAAGCTGCATGGAAACAGGACAAGGTGGAGAATCTCTGATGTCTTCTCTACCAACTCATATGGACTAAGTCTACAAATTGCGGAGAGTTTCATGGGTTATTACATGCCAATTTGCAAGCGGTAATTATCAATGCGTGCTGGCAGGAGAAAGGGGGAGGAGACAAAACGGATTCTCACACACCCATAACTGAATTTCATGCTCTGCAACTGACATCCTTTAAACGACAGTCCCAGAAAAGTGAGAATCCGTAAAATGAGTATATGTGTAAACAGAAGTAATTGGCAAAGACCAAACTGTGCTCCAGATTAAAAACGCGTCAACGGCAGACCCACGTCTGGAGGAAGTTGTTAATGTAGCTGAAACTGAACCTGAGAATCATACTCGATAGGGATCCTTAACTAAGAAAGGAAAAATCAATGACAGCTAAGACTGGTTCTTCACCTCAAGAGCTCCAACCAAGTGAGACTATTAAAGAAACCACAGCAGGTCAGGACAGTGTGAGATTTTCACATCGCTGCTTAGGTTGATACACTGCGTATGTGCAAAGCTGAAATACCATTTTCTTTGGATTAGCAATATTGTAAGATGTGGACCTCTGCAAATGAGAAGATGACAAAACTGGACGACAGACTGAAATTTTTTTCAGCATGATATACGATGTTTTGATTCATTACTCTATATATTTCTATCTTAGTGAGATGCTATCCACTGGTAGATTTTCTTCCTGTGTAAATTCACAAAACTATATAACGTAATGCTGTTTGATGCGTCACTCATGGCATTGCTTTGAAATGGAATTTCAAACGGTATTGCTTTGAGATCATCCTGAGAGTGATTTCTTATATGGTCTGAATACGGGAGAAATCAGCTATGATGGGTTGTCCTCTAAACAGCTATTTTCTTTCCTAACTATTCCCACCAAAAAGGAACAAACTCATTAGTACAATACGAGGAATAAGAAGAATGCACCTTATCTTTCCCCCAAATTATTCCAAATATCTTCACGAGAAGACTTGGCTTCAAAGAATCCCAACTCTCCTACTGACACAGTTTTTGAGGCTTCTGTGCCATGCGACATCCCTAACACTAAACACGTTTCTGCTGACTTAACTTGACACATTTCATACATATTTGTCAAAACAATTATTGTTAACTACAATGCAATTATCCATATTCAATTTGATGACTCAACTGGAAAATTACTTTTTTCCTAATAAAATTTTTCCAAATGACAACAGTGAATCAGTGTTGATTAGTTGTTCAGTGTGTGCTAATTAATTACACGGGGTAAATTTAGTTCTGTGCTAATAACCGCAGGGGGAAAAAATTTTGTAGACATGACTCTTGTTATAAGTGAAGAAATTTCCTTCCTGCCTACTTCTTCTGTACTTTGTCTTTCTAATCTACCCCAGACGAGCGTTCAATAATACAAAATAAACAATAAAAGCCAACTACTCTTGCCTGACGCTACAGGTGAAAAGACCGGAGTTCTTTGGAACCTTGGTCCTAGGTCAAGAGTAAAGGAAAAGAAAAAGATTTGTACTGTTAACTTATTTAACTGTGAGGACCTCCGGATAGCTCATTCTCATTGCAGACTTGGTTTAGATCATGCATTTAATGGCCAAAAACAAAAAATCCCAATGTATTCACTATGAAACCTATTTCTTTATCCAGAAGCTAATTTAAATGCTGACATTAGCCAGGGACTCTATGGGGCAAGGCATTTTGGGGGGATATTCCCGGGGGTCTGGAGTCCTCCGTTTTCTGGCTTTCGTGTGGTGATGATTCTTTCTCTCTGAGCCTGATGGAAGTTTACGGCAGAAAAGAAATAAATAGTGATAGGAATGTCAGGGGAACTTTGTCACAAAGCTGTCAATAGGAGGCCAGTGAGGTAGGACGCCATATTCTCTCGTGTAAATACACGGTGTAAAGAAGACAGGGTCTGGCCAAAGAAGGGACAAATTTTTGTGCCCGGAGATATTTACAAAGTCAACGGATTAATTCAAAACAGCTCTTCCTGGTCTATGCTTTTGTATCAGTGGTTTGCTACCTGTGGGCCAACCTGTGTTAAGTAATAATTTCAGAACCTCACTGAACACCTGTACGTGTGCAGAGGAAGGGCACTAAGCTGGAGACGCCTCTGGAAGACAAGATGGTGAAGCCTGTAGGCCATCGTACAGAAAGGGGGCACAATTATTTCAGGAGTTAGAGATACCAGTTCATTGTAAGGAAAAATCTTACCGTCGAATATTACTGTCTAAGAATGAATGGGATGTCTTGGGCAGTCATGCTGGAAGGAACTGTAGACAATAGGTCCTATCCTCTTTCTGTTGCGAGAGACTAAAATATCCTTAACAAATGCTCATCTGACTATTACACCTAGGAATCCACTATGGTTTTATGATGTAACGGACACAATGTAGCCTGTAAACGTAGGGACGTCTAGAACTAAGTATATGCTACACATGTTCGCTGCATCACCCTCTATACAGAATTGAGAGTCACATTTTACATCTCTGACTTTTTCTTGACATGCCTGCTAACTTGTCAATAAGAAAGAAAAAAAAAAAAAAACCCCGCAGTAAGGAGGAATTTTACTGAAACCATTTACTCTTGTCTCATGTAGCCTGACACAATGTGTGAAAAGGACAGGAAAGTTCACGGGCCCAGCAACTAAAAAATGACTGGTAACCTGGCCCTGCTCCCACACAGCACAGAGGTATGCCAACTTTTTTTTAGCAAGAAAAAGGTTAGACTAGTTTATCTGTAAATGTTCGATGTTAAAACAACACAGTCTGTTGACTACTCTAGAATATCGATGCATGCAGATCCGCTGTGCGGCCCTAACGATCAGATAATCTGAGAGTCTCCCACAGAGGAGTTACCTGCTTTCCAGTGGTACATTACTGCCAAGGACCCAGCTGTCCTGCAGCTGGACGGACTCGGGTGTGGTTTGCAGCTCGGCGGGCAAAGCAGCCGGCGGGGCCGGACTCTGGTTCCTTCTATTGGTCAGGGAGTTTCTGTTGAGAGAAGTGATGGACGGATGGTGCTGTGCGGGGTGCTGCTTATGGGGTGGTGGCAGAGGCGGAAGGGTGGGCTGGCCTTGGTTGTTTGCAGGTTGCTCTGAAAAAAAGAAAAGGAAACTCATTCTATATATGAGTACATGTACATATGAGTGTGTGTGTGTGTGTGTGTGTGTGTGTGTGTGTACATACACATCTACACACACCACCAATGTCTTGGGGATCCACTACAGATGAATTAGAATTAAAATCTGCATTTAAACCCATATCCTAATCAATTTGCATATTATTCTATTAAGCGGGTGTTCAGTGACATTCTCGAAGAGCGAGTTTACCCTTGATACACGGAGTACTAATTAATATACAACAGATGGTAAAATTGGTTTTGGTTTTAATTTGTTTCAGATTTTTTTCATCTGGTTTTATTAACACCTACAGAAAACAGCGTCTGACAGCTCCCCTAATGTGCCTTTAGACTTCAGCTTTTTTTTAACAAACCGACCCTGAAATTAAATGGGTAATTTCGGTTGAACACAAAGGTTTTCGAAATGCATATAATCCCTATAATTATTTAATGGAGGTTTTTTTTAAGCTTTATTTAACTGCAATAAATTATTACAAGCTAGCTGCTAAACAGCAGTAGACTACTCTAGTTTAGTGCATTTCAAATAAGGCAGACCTGCCTTATGATCCGCTAAAAGACGCTAAGTATTCTTTAGCAGAAGGTCACTCTGTGAAGCAGATGTTGTTTCATGGATATTTAACAGACTGAATCACATCTGATTACAACGTCAGAAGACTCATATACTTAATGACCGTTACATCCATTAGAACACACACAGAACAGATTTGCCAATTTCACAGTACGCCGTATAACTACATCTTGGAGTAGGTCATAGGTGACCAGAGCGACTCATGCCATTATGTCACTGGTACAGATATTTTGCTCTCAACCACAATCATAAGGGATCCAGCAACTTCAAAATATAAACACAACGGTAGGTTGTGACCAAAGAAACATTCCCTAAAACTAGTAAGTCGTAAGGTAAAATTGACAAACCAATGTAACACGAGACTGACTTTTCAATCTCATTACCTGCCTTTGGACATGCTAGAATTCACAAATACCACATTTTAACAAACAGACGGACTCCTTAATTTAATTAAGAGGACTCCTTAATTTAATGCTAAACTTATTATGGTTCCATACATATAAGATGTCAATTTTTGACTAAATGCAGTTCAAAGTGCAATATAATTTTAAAGTGATGTATTAAATCATGCTATTAATATAAATGCACATATTAAAAAAGAATAGGAAACACAGGGACTATCTTTCATCTGCAGTGTGAACTCCAGCAGAAATTGTTATGGCAAATAGAGTCTAACACTGTAATTCTGATTGCATAAAATGAATTCTTGATATGTAATAGCTTGAATATACCTTATACCCTCTTTACAGGGTATAAGAATTAAAATAACGCCTCCCATTGCATATAATATCTGTAAATACTGCATATTTCTAATGGCCTCTAACGATCCATATAATACCATTTAACAACTAATAATTTCTTACTCTTGAAATGAAGGAGAGAGAAAACCCCTGAATATATGAAATAAGGTTCTTTCTTGCACATTCTCTGTTCCCAAGGATCCCCAGCCTAGAAATTACAGAAATCTTGCTTGGTCCATTGTTTTGATGCTCATGAAAAATTAAGATTATCTATATCTCAGTTAAACTGAAAGTACTCCTGGAGGAGGGGCACCTGGGTGGCTCAGTCAGTTGAGCAACTGACTCTTGATTTCAGCTCAGGTCATGATCCCACAGTCATGGGATTGAGCCCCGTGTCGGGTTCCATGCTAAGTGCTGAGCAAAGAGCCTACTTAAGATTCTCGCTCTTTCTCTCCTTCTGCTCCTCTTCCCTGCTCTCTCTCTCTCTCTAAAATTAAAAGAAAAGAAATTACCCTTGGAGGAAATGAGAGGGCTAAACTAACACATATAGTTTCAATTGTGATGGGAAAAAAGAAACAGTTTAAAATTCAAAGATTTATTATTCAGGTATCATATAGTTAATTAGCTTTGTCTTCCACAGCATTAGGGCATATGATTAGAATCTCTACAGATGTCTTTAAGGAGCATTTCAAAAGCTGCTTTTATAAATAAATAAATAAATAAATATATACATATATATATATATGTAAATATATATATATAAATACATATATATATATACTATAGTATATATATATGTATTTATATATATATATTTAACAACAAGCCAAGGGCCTTAACTAGGTTGGTGTCAGTACAATGGAAACAAAGAAAAGAGGAAACATTTCAAAGGGAAACATATTAAGATTATGTCTAAAAAGAAGTACAGGGATGTGTCAAATGACTCCATATTTTTAAGCATGGCTCCATGGAATAATGGAATTATACTATACATATAATATACAAATTATATATTGGATATTAAGCTAACTAGAGGAGAGAGCAGTGTATATAGCAGTCAATTCCAAATTTAATTTCTAACTCTGTCAGGCATCATCATAGTGAGCCTCAGTTTTCTCATCTGTGATGTGGGGAAATAATATTGTCCCAACTAGGTATTTAATGATTCAGCGAAATGCACTCATTCATTCATTAATTCACCCACTTAGCCATTCATCCCACAAACATTTATCAAGCCTCTATGTTCCAAAGATATGCTAAGTCAATAACAAGTAAAGCATCATGGATATTAAAACTGTTGTTGAAAATTACATGATTTTAAGATATGTTATCATTATCATGTATTTAAATATGTTGAATTTAAGATTCTTAAACGGTGAGACAAAACTTCCATTTAAGGCTTCAAAAATAACGAGTACTACTCTGGCTTTCTCTACGTTCACGCATTCACTTGGCAAGTATTTATCGGGAATTTACAATGAACAAGACATCACGCAAAGCTCCATGGACCTTTCGATGGTCTACCCAGGTTATTTCAGCCAAGTGTGTTCTGTCTGCTGGGACCTCTTTTGATCTGACTACATAATCATGAGGCCAGCCTATAAAACAAATCCGGGTCATGAAAGCTGGACTCAATCTAAAATCTGGTGCAAGAGAATAAATGCAGAGCCTGAGTGAGATGGGATGGATGAACAGACATTTACGATTCTGCAGAAGCCCACAGACAGGGGCCAAATCCGAGGATTCACTTGGAGGTGAATACTACCTCTAGAGATTTGGGCTTACAGGTTGCAAGAAGCCGCCGAAGTATGAATCTATACCAACTTATTCAAGACAGAACAAATTTATAAAGTAAAACAGGATAAAATAAAATTTAACATAGCCCGAAAGGAAGAGAGAATAAAAGAAAATCAAGTAGGAGAGATAAGATAAAGCCAGACCTAAAGCTAGTGGACAAAACGCCTGCTGTATAGTTCTGTACATTTTTAGGGAAGGATACAAATCTGGCTCTCAATTATTTATCTAGTTGCTCACACAAAAAGGGAAACGTGATCACTTACACGATTTGGAGTGTTTTTAAGACCGCAGAGTTTGTTTAAGGAAAGCACAACTATTACTAAAAACAGAGAAAATATTCTTTTTAAGCACTCACAGGAAGAAAAACGGAATATCCATAGAAGATTTTATGACCTGGGTTCAAAATCGACACAAATGAAATAACAGGGTCTAGATTTGGAGACGGGCACTTAGAATCTAACACAAGTGGTCAGATCCACTAGAAGAACCACAACATCAACTGCAGCGTTTGCTTTAAGCTGATCCATTGATACAGGCTTTGCACTCATTTGAGACAGTTTTGGACAGAACGACTCTGGAGTTCTAGAAGGGACAATAGGACCTCCCAGAGGGAGGTCCTGACACATAGGTCTCAACAAGTCATTTTCCTTCTTGGAAACTCCAAATGGCTTCCTAGTATCTGTAAAACAGAAAACTAACTCTAAAGGTGTATGTCCTAGGGTTGTCTGGGTGGCTCAGTCGGTTAAGCGTCCAACTTTGGGTCAAGTCATGATCTCACAGTCTGTGAGTTCGAGCCCCACATCGGGCTCTGTGCTGACAGCTCAGAGCCTGGAGCCTGCTGTGGATTTTGTGTCCCTCCTCTCTATCTACCTCTCCCCCGCTCATACTGTGCTCTGCTCTGTCTCTCAGAAATAAATAAATGTGAAAAAAAAAATAAAAGAAAATAAAGGTGTATGTCCTATTTCTTCACTTAGTCCTCAAAATATTTTTGCAAATGTTTCCCCCATGAACCCTCCTCATGTATCTCCTCTGAGTCTTATATTATCTGTGCCTTTTCACAGCTTGTTTCCAAATCCCCTCTCTATTATAATTAATTTTATAGGTCTCGTGTCTCCTGTTAGACTCTCTATGGGCAGGATTCACATTGAATTCACCTTGGAACCCGCATGGGGCCCAAGGACCACAGGGGGATGGACGTGTGGTCAACAAATATTTATTCACTCAAGTACATACCTGTTGAATGAATAATCATTCATTCAACTTGTGAAGAGTTCAATGAAGAGAATGTCTACGTGGTAAAAAGCTGAGCCTGCCCATAGTGTCTTTAACTGCAAGGTAATTTGCAACCTGTCCTATTTCCTTAACTCAATTCTGACATCCTGAAAGGCAGGGACTCTAACTTAAATTTCTTTGGACTTTTCAATATCTTCACTCAGTCTTGTACTTCAAAGGCTCCTAGAAATGTGCCGACTGGCGACAATTACGCAATCAGACCACTTTGGGGGCTCATCTCCTAAGGGCAGGGAGCCATGTTATCCACTCCAGACATCGGGTTTTAGGAATATTTCTTTGGAACCATAGCAGAGGCTGCAATATTCAAAATCTACCTTGTAAGGTGTGAAAATAATGGCAGGATTACATAAAAATACACACGAATATAGAAAAAATAACATGTAAGATCTGAAACTATCTATAAAATGTATGTTTTTTCAGCTAACCCTAGTTATGTCTTCCTTGTATCTTAAAGCTTTTGATTAGAAATGTTCCAAATTACGTATTTTAGGAAAGGCATAGGTTATTTTTTCAAAATATTCTTCCCGGTTTAAAAAAATAAAATCTTTTGCATTATGCTTACTGAAATTATGTATTATACCCAAAGAGTGCCTTTACTCATTTTAGTCCTTCTTTCTGCCTGACGTTTTTCAAGTTCCTATTGCTCGTGTAACTTCAGGATAGCCTAGAAGCTGCCTGTTTTTATTTGATAAACACAACTTATAGCAGATAATTTATCAGTAACAAATAATAGATAGATCCAACTTTGGTCATTTTGCTCAGCCCTTTGTCACCAAAGAATTTAGCCCTAGAGTGTCATTTCAGGCCGCCCCATTAAACCCATTAACATGGGGTAACGACTTGGATCATGGCATACACTGAATAAGGTATGTTGACAACCCGCGAAAGTGTTAGGAGCCACGGAAGAGATCTGATTACGGGACAGATTCCAGTTTAAGCAACTTACAAAACCCCAATTACAAGCAAATGTATGCTATATTATTTGTGCTCTGCAGAGGGAAGAGAGTAAAGTTTTAATAACTTTTCCTAAATAGCAACTATGCTATTGACTGGTGAGGTGAAAGGAACCATAGAGACAAATAACGATAATACGGATTTTTCTTTTGCAGTGGGATATTTTCTTGAATAAGTTCTGTATCTGTCTCTCTGAGCTTCATGTATTTTATAGTGCTTAGTTAAAGAATCTAAAAGATACAGTGCCTGACATACCGTAAGTGCTAAACAGTAACTTATTAATGCCAGAAAAGAAAGAACTCTCTTTAGGGAAGAACATTATGAGGGAAAACAGTACAGCTGACCCTTGAACAACGCAAAGGTTAGAGGCACTGAGCCCCTGCGCAGTAAAAAATCTGAGTATAACTTTTGACTCTCCAAAAAAACTTAACTACAAATAGCCCACTGTTGACCAGAAGTCTTACCAATAACATCAACAGTTGATTGATAGACTGCATTCTTACAATAAAGTAAGTCAGAAAAAAGAAAATACTAAGAAAATCATAAGGAAGAGAAAATACATTTACAATCCTGTATTTATGGAAAGAAATCTGTGTAGAAACGGACCCATGTTGTCCAAGGACCAGATGTAACTGAGAAGCCTTGTCAGTAATCAATACCACTATCACAAGGCACAAGGACATACAATCAAGTGTGTCTGAACAGGAAGACTTTCTCCCTTCACGGGTACCAAAACAAGAATCTGAAATGTTGCAGGAATCAGAAAGCAACTAATGTCTGGTCGGAAGAGGGAATTTTAACCTCACAGTCATGAAGTCAGCCTGTCTCTTCTTCCCGTGTAGTATGACCAGAGAAGCAAGTCAAGAATTTTCAAAAGGGGGGAGACGAAGACACCTGGTTTTTTAAAACATATCTGGTCATGTTTACTGGTTCAATTTTTTTTTAATTAAAAGCAGCTTCCAGACTGCTGTGTGCAGTTCAGTCCCAGTTTTTCTCTGCTCTACAGCCTTGGGCTATGGTCTTTGGGGAACACTGTGGAAATGAACTCTGAAACAGGAAAGCTGGGGGATTAAAATATCTTTGTGCGCATGCGTGTTTTGCGTGTGTGTGTGTGTGTGTGTGTGTGTGCGCGCGCGCGCGCGCGTGTGTGCGCGCGTGCGCGCCTCTGTTTGCGTGGGAGGGACTGAAAGGTGTCAGGTGCCTTTATTTTCGTGTGTGTGTGTGTGTGTGTGTGTGTGCGCGCGCCCCTGTTCGCGTGGGAGGGACCAAAAGGTGAGTGTCAGGTGAGAGGCGAAGAGGAAACTGAAGAGGTGTCCCCAGAGTCACCCCGACCACTCTGTCCCACACACCTTCCTTCACAAGTCTGTCCTCTTCCTTCCCTGGACCTCAGCTGTGGGGCGGTCCAGGTCCCTAGAGGAGAAGTACCCTGCTTCACAAGGGGGACAGAATCCAAGGGTGACAGCTGTGTTGTATGAAAACAATTGGTTGCAATGTGAATAAAATCCGCTAACAAAAGACAAATGGGGGTGGGAGGGATGGAGAGGAGGAAGGAGGGCGGAGAGAGAGACACACACAAAGGAACAAACACAATTTTAACTTTACTGAACCCAGAGAAGTGCCGTTAGGCAAGACACATCCTGGACATTCATTTGCCTATGGCTTCTGTACTCCTGGACGCTACGGGCGGCAGGCTGAATAAACAAACTCAGCTTCTGGTCCTCTGACAGTTTATAATATGATCCACAGGCCGTGTTGAGCTACACAAACATTTAGAAGGAGCCAAACCCATTTACTGATGCTTAGCAAAGATGGGGCTGAAACCCTTCTTTCTAGATCATAAAATGTGTTCCTTCTCACTTCACTCCCTGGTTAACATCCCTAACTTTCTCCCACCGGTTACAAATGAAACCTGAGTTTTCTTCGAAACTGACCTCTTTGTTGTTGTTTGTTTTAATGTTTATTTATTTTTGAGAGAGAGGGGGAAAGAGAGAGAGAGAGAGGGCACAAGCAGGGGAGGGGCAGAAAGAGAGGGGGACACAGAACTCGAAGCGGGCTCCAGGCTCTGAGCTGTCAGCACAGAGCCTGACGCGGGGCTCGAACTCACGGACCGCGAGATCATGACCTGAGCCGAAGTGGGACGCTTAACCGACTGAGCCACCCAAGTGCCCCTTTCCCTTGATTTTCTAATGGTAAATGTAGGTAACAACACCTCCTTCATCTGGCTACATTTCAAGAGCTACTAGGAAGGGCGCATCATATAAATTCAAAACATCTTATGACACTGAAATTAGTAAATTATACAATGAAAATGTCTCTTTTGCCCAGAAAAATCTCATATACATTACAGACATTGAGTTGGCTTTATTTTCCTCTGAGGAAAAAAAAAAAAAAAAAAATGGAAGCACCAAGACTTTTCCTTATAAATGGGGAAAATCTGAGTTGAGGAAATACGTCTTTTTTTGTCAGACCACACCTCAGTGGAGCTCATAGAGCAAAAATATTTAGACATTCAGGGTGACTTCCAATTTCTCTCCTTTCCCTCCAACAATGCTGTATTAATAAGATACCCACCTAAACTACTATAGTGGAAACTGGAAATGAAAGGCCTCATCTCACTCAGCAAATTACTTCACAGAAACTTACGCTTCCGGCTCAAGGCTTTGAAAGTGCACCGCTCACTGATGGACCCCTGCAAGCCTTTGGTTAAAATATGGCACCACGTAAACATTTTCACCCCAAGTCATCTGTCACTTAAACATTTCATACAGCTGCATGCAAATCAAACAAGAATTTAAAATGGGTTTTAGAAACCATACACATAAATAATATTGTGCTTACCACCTTCATCACCAGATGACTGATCACCAGAAAATTTATAGAAAGACATTTGAGTATGAAAAACTTAGAGATAAATGAGAAGACACAAAAGAAAGACTTGTACTGACTACGGGGTATAATTTCAGTGAGCACAGGTGAACTGATTTACTACTATACTTAGTGAGAATTTGGTTTCGTTTCCTTGGGGGTCAAACCTTGAAATGAGGATTAAAAGAAAGACTTAAAGACTTTATTTATCTATTTATTTTTTTAAAAGTTTATTTATTTTGAGGGAGAGAGATTCCCAAGTAGGATCCGTGCTCAGCCCAGAGCCTGATACAGGGCTCAGTCTCACATATAGTGAGATCGCGACCTGAGCCGAAATCAGGAGTCAGATGCTTAACCAACTGAGCCACCCAGGCGCCCCAAAACTTAAAGACTTTAAATCTTTGCATTCTTTTGTCTATGAGAGTTCGCTGTACTTTCTACTTCAAACCGTGTGACCACCCAGATCACCTGCCAACTCCCTTGCCATAAAATGCTAGAAGTGCTGGGTAAAATATATTAAATACCTTTTGGATTGATGCACTTAGCATACTTCCTGAGTGTCTAACAGTTACACAGACTCTGTTCCAGGCAGGGAGGACGTAACAGGAAACAAAAGAGCCAAGAGTCAGCCTACCAGTGGAACTTTTACTTTAGGTTAATAATAACTGAATTGGAAGAAAGAAGTGGCCAGGAACCAAGGGGAGAGAAAAATTGCTGACAGCATGTGAGATGACCTGGTAGCTTCTATGCAGAGAACTGCCTGTCTCTGTAACCTTTCTTATGTCCAAAGAAGGAACAAAACATAATACACCAGTTGTTACTGAGACCCCTACATATATGAGGCTTGACCCTTGAAATACTATACCCTCAGTCCAAGAGTAGACTTAAAACATCTCACTGCAAATGGAACAGTAAGGAAACTTGCTGTGTTGTCTTGAGTCCTACACGGAAAAGAAACCAACTCCTGAAATTTTTAACCACTAGCCTGGGCTTCTTTGGGGTTGGCATAGGAGATTCAGACTTATACTCTCAATGTAGTTGGGGAACTTCCAGCCAAAAAATTAATATTAAAATTGATCCTGGATCTGCAATGCTCCTCCCTGGGGTACCTTGCAGAAACAAATGCAAAACTTTTTTAAAGAATACGCTCTCAACCCAAGTCACAAAGGATTTCCACAAACAAAATACAGCTTTCAGTAAATCAACAGACTAAAGTCACAAAGTTTAAATGGGAACAATCTACCTTGCACCAAATTCTACAGACAAAACAGCAGAACTGCTCTCCCCCAAAACTTCAGATAATATAATCATTTACTAAAACTTCAGTATGTTTAGGATGTTAGAGACTTGAAAGAAATTAAAACCATAAGAATAAGACAGTATAAAAATGCAGTTAAAAAAAGTAGAATGTGTATAAATAAGAAAAATGCAGCCACTGAAATCAGAAACTTATTCTATGGTTTAAACAGTATATTAGATACCACTGTAGAGAGTACCAGTGAATTGGAAAAGAGATTTGGGGAAATCACTCCGATGGCATCAGAGAAATCAAGAGTGCTTAAACATGAAAGAGTAGTTCTAAGACAAAAAAAGATAGGATAACAGAGCTCAGTATACATCCAGACAGAGTTGCAGAGCCAACAACTGAGCTTTCTTTAGAGTTGCTTAAACAGCTTTCTCCAAAGTTCCTAATATCATGCTTATGGCATATAGAACATGAACGTACTGATCTCTTTTTCATTTCATATGAATTATCTCTGCTATTCTCTTTTTTGTTATTGGATAAAAGCTTTTGGCAGGGGTGATATTTTATTTCAAAGGCGACTTCTCCTAAATTGTAGTTACTTCTCTTTGAAGAGAACTCAGACTTCAATGGTTGCTGCTCAAGAGTATGCAGCTAATCTAAAATGTCAAACATCCTAACTTATTTCAGTGGATGGAAACAAATGTAAATGGCTACCTTCTGCTTGTGAAATAACTCATTGTTTAGTATACTTAACCCTAGTAATGCCGCAGATTTATCCTCCATGAAATTCTTAGTTTTGCACAATCACTTCTTATAGAAACATACATAAAACATACCTATTACACATGCATAGAAAACTGGATAAAAATACCTTTAAAATGCCTCAGTATATGTTTCAGGATATTCTTCCACCCATTTTAAAGTACTTTACCTGAGAGAGTAAGCAAAAAGGGAAGAAGTTGTCCTAGTCTTGACAATAAAGAATTGCTGACATATGATCAAAACTTCTCTTCTCTCTCATTACCTAACGATCATTTGATTTTAGTGCAATTAAATTTTACTGACTTTCAATGGAGTACATGACATGATATAATAAAGCACATATTTGTAATACGGATAAGGATAGGCTAGGAGGCAACTAAATGCTATTATACATAACAAATGGCTTTAAAGAATAAGAAAAGCAAATGGAATATTTGAAATGATGTGAATTTGCTATGCTTTTCAGTTATCACAGAGAAGAGGTCTTTATAGAAGAAGATGTCTTGTGTAAAAGGAAACAAAGTATAGGGTTTAGTTCTGGCTTTAACTAAACCACATATAAATCCATTAACTTCTGGGGCTCAGTTTTTCTTCTCTGTAAATAAATGCTGTGGGGAGCAAGGTGGGCTCAGACAACGAATTCTGAAGTTTTTTAGCTTTATAATTCTTTTGGGTACAACATAATATTTTCTGGAAACATTAAATTATGTTATAAATATTCAAAATTTAAGGTAATTAAAAGCCCCATATTATCTTAAATTATACATATAAAGCATTTAAGGAACATACAATAAAAAAATTACTTTATTTCAACTGTAAGTATTATGAAAACTCCACCACATTAATTCATGGCACAAATACCGTACCATATCATCTTGTTATAAATGTTAAAAATAGTATTTTTATTCTAAAATAAACCATGCTGTATTACATATGTTGTAAACTAGTAACATCTTAAGGAACATACAGTCAAAATCATTTTGTATCAAACTTAAATTTACTTCAGATTTTACTAATAAAATTTTTTGTGTAAACAATTAATTAAAAAAAGCCAGCATGAAACTTTCAAGCCTAAAAGAAAACTAACGAATCTCTTAAAAGTTATGGGTTACAATACATTTTAAAAATTAAGAACTGGGGCGTATGGGTGGCTCCCTCAGTTACGCGTCCGACTTCGGCTCAGGTCACGATCTCGTGGTTCGTGATTTCAAGCCCTGCGACGGGCTCTGTGCTGACAGCTCAGAGCCTGGAGCCTGCTTCGAATTCTATGTCTCCCTCTCTCTCTGCCCCTGAGCTGCTTGCACTCTGTCTCTGTCTCTCAAAACGTGAATCAGCATTAAAAATTTTTTTTTAATTAAAAATCACTTTTAGGGAAAAGAGATTTTTACTTTATCCAAACCTTTTTCTGATTCTTATTTTTTTTAAATATTTCAGCAAACACAGGAAAAATCAGTGATCAGAAAACACACAGAAAGTATCCAACAACACTGTTGATCTCACTTCCCCCCAAATACTAACTTTGCCATTGACATTGTCCCTAGCATATTATTTGATTTCCTATTTGTTATCTGCAATTTATTGAGTCCAGATTGTCTATAAGGGTCTTAATTTTGAAACAGAATAAAATCTTTGACGTTTCCTTCCAGTCACGTGATGGCCTCTAGGTAGGGAAGCGTGTTACCACAGACACTAAATATTATGTAGATGCAAAAAACCTAACAGAACCCGCTGTATCCTTCCCATTCTTGGCATGATCAATGAGAGCGATTTCTCAAGTGGAAACCATGCAATGATGCTCTTTGATTAAAAGAGAAACAGTCACAGTTTAAGCTGACACTTGCTTCCTTGCTGAATGCCCTCCTAGGTCAATAATTTTGGGATACACATTTGGTGTGTACGTAACAGTAAAAGCCCCTTCCCAGTATGTATTTTTTCTGCTGCTTTAATGACTTTGCAGTGAAAAGAACTGCAAAGTACTATAGAAATATGAGTTACTGTTGTTTAGGAGATTAATGATCTGGATTTTCTGAGGCTTTGTTGTGACTTTTAAAGTAGTAGTAAGCACGATTTGTTGAAGCTGGAAGGCTGGGGCTTTTCTACGGGATGCTAATTGCGTCTAGAAACCTTCCTCTCAAAATAGAGGTTCGGAAGAAAGCAGGTGACTAAGATATCCTTTCGCAGATCATCTGATCTTTTCTTTCACGAGCCCACGAGCATTTTCATGGCAAGGTATTAACATTTTCCATCGAAGAGATAAGTGGATTTACAATGCAGAAGAGTAACGATCTGGTAGAGTAGGCTGCTCAGGCTGCCATGATAAAACAGAATGGGGGACTTAAACAGTAGAAATTAATGTTCCCACAGTTCTGGAAGCTTGGAGTCCTAGATCAAGGTGCAGCAGAATCAGTTTCTGGTGAGGGTTTCTTCCTGGCTTGTGGATGGCTGCCTTGCTCGTGTCCTCACTTAGCTCCTGGAGAGAGCAAGCTAGCTCACTGGCATTTCATCTTACAACAGCAATCCTGTGGAACCAAGGCCTCACCCTTATGATCCCAAGTAACCTTAATTACTACTTTAGAGTTCCCATCGCCAGATAAAGTCACATGGGGGGGGGGTTGGGGCTTCAACATATGAACTTGGGGAGAAACACACATTCAGTCTGTAACACGTGGGTGCAAGCTCCCTCTCTAAGATTTAGTAACTGTGTAACCTGAGCAAATCAATTTCATATTCTATACTCTCCAATGCCTCATCTGTACAACGGGGTTAATAATCCCTCCTATACAGGGAATTAAAAGAGAGAATGTATATTTTAGAGTATTTTTATAAACTGTGAAGTATTAATATATATGTGTAATTTTTTTTGGCTAAAGAAAATGTTTATATGTGAATATGTCCGTAAGATAATTTAATATTTAAAAAAAATTTTAAAAAATATTTTATTTTATTTTTGAGAGAGTGAAAGCAGGGGAGGGGCAGGGGAGGCAGAGGATCTGAAAAGGCCTTTGTGCTGGAGTCCAACGCGGGGCTCAAACTCACAAACTGTGAGATAGTGACCTGGGCTGAAGTCGAACGCTCAACCGACTGAGCCACCGAGGTGCCCCAATAACTTCTTAATTTCTTTCCACAAGGTTTTTATTTATTTTTAAGTGTTTTTATTTATTTTGAGAGCAAGAAAGCATAAGCAGGAGAGGGGCAGAGAGAAAAAGAGAGACAGAATCCTGAGCAGGCTCCATGAGGGAAGTGCAGAGCCCAATGCGGGCTTATGTCCTAAACCGTGAGATCGTGATCTAAGCTTAGATCAAGAGTCAGACCGACTGAGCCACCCAGGTGCACAAGAAAGTCTTTAAAAACATTCCATTTTCATTTATAAGGGCAAATGTATACCTAAAAATAGTTTTAAAAGGATCTCTTAATATCATTTAGAGTGTTTACACAGGATAATGCATCATTAGCATAAAAGGTGGAAAGAATGTACATTATAACAGAGATAATTCCACACGTGTGGCTAAAGTGTGCTTCAGTCTCATATAATGACCTCATACTTGGAGGCACTAATTTGTACTCTTTGTATTTAAAGCAACGTACTAGAAACCATGCTCTCACTGAAACATGGGAAAACGTAAAAGTGAATGAAACAACTTGGCTTTCTATGGCATTGACTTTGAAAATCTGATTAAGACAGATGTCTTTAGCTGATCGTTCTTCAATGTCACGTTGTCATACTTCCCATCAGCAAGATGTTTTAAAGGCGTTCGATTAATATTGCATGCCAGAACTGAAATTACATCCTTTGTCGTTCGGTTCCTAATGGCGCAAGTGATATCTATCAAGTAGTGTTTTATGAAGCGTGCGTGATTTTTATTGCAGGCTGTTTTCACAAATCTTCTTCAGGTTTCGGAAAGGCTGCTTAGGGTTTACAATAAATAGGCCCTTCTGCTGAAAATCAGGATGATTCTTTTAAAACTGAGGTGAAGTCTGGATTATTAGAAGTTACTTATCAATAAAAAAATCCTCTGCCGGAATCTGTTGTATTCCCACGTGCGTGGTCTTGAATATATCTGCTTTGCCTGAATATTTTACTAAATCGCTTGTTATACACAAAATACGTGCCAAGCACACATCACTCACAAAACCTTCATCGGTGTGCATGTGCATTATCTTCGAGTAAGGAAAGCGTGTGGGATGTGGATGCAGTTCACACTATTTTACGCTCACTGGGTTTGTGCTACAGAAATATGTATTTTATTTTCTAAATATAATCACTAATTTATTTTTTTAACTTCATTTATTTTGAGAGAGAGAATGTATGCAGGTGACTGGGGGAGGGGCAGAGAGAGAGGGAGAGAAGGAATCTCAAGCAGGCTCCAGGCTGTCCGCACAGAGCCCGACAGGGGGCTCGATCCCACGAACTGTGAGATCACGACCTGAGTTGAAATCAAGAGTTGGACGCTCCAAGACTGAGGCCCCCAGATGCCCCAATTACCAATTTATTTTTAAGAGAAATTAGTGTCCTGACATTAATTTCAAAATTTCTGAAACTCAATATCAAACATGTCGTTTTCATTTATTAAAGACCCAAAATCATAATATAACCTTCCATATATATATGTTAGGACATTACAAGTGAAAAAAAGAAATTTTTGTATTTGATATATATGTATATATATGTACGTATATATATGTATATATATGCATGTATATGCATGTGCATACATATATACACATATACGTATGTATACACATACGTATATGTGTATATGTGTGTATATATGTATATACACATATCTATACATATGTATATACGCATATGCAATACACATATGTATACATATGTACATATGTACGCGCACATATGTATATACATATGTGTATGTATATATGTATATACACATATGTGTATACATATGTATATGTATGTATACACATGTGTATGTGTACATATGTGTATGCATATACATGTGTATATATGTCTACACATACACACACGATACCATATATATATTGCTCTGAACATAAACCAACAAATGTAAACTCCTGACTCTATCTTTAATATATTCTATTCTTTCATCCTCGGTTACCTTTATTTATAAAATTAGGGGGAATAGATTATGATTTCTAATATCTTTTCCCAGTTAAAAAAAATTCCACAATTCTCTAGCGTTTTTTACGTGTGTGTGTGTGTGTGTGTGTGTGTGTGTGTGTATGTGTATGTGTCTGTGTGTACGTGCACATATACACAGTTTAAAGCTTTGGATGCTAACTTCTAAGTCTCCCATGCTATTACACGTTATTTTGGATTTTATAAAATATAAATGTACTCAAGAGTTTGGGCATCTGCGTGCCTGGTCTCTTTCTCTTCCTCTGCTGTGTAGCTATGGTGGCCGTGAAGACCCTGAGCCCCAAGGCCGAGGTGCCCAAGCCCAGGTGGCCCAAGGGCTGCAGGATGCTCTGAGGACCAACTCGGGGCCTAAGGGCACCATGAAAATTCGTGCTTCTGGAGACATCAAGCTTACTAAGTACGGCAACGTGCTGCTTCGTAAAATGCAAATTCAACACCCAACAGCCTCCTTACGAGCCAAAGTAGCCCAAGGTGACATGACTGGTGAGTGAGCCATCCCCAGCGTCCTCTTCGTCCTCAACGTTGGAGCGCTGGCCAAACAGGTGGATCTCTACATTTCTGAAGTTCTTTGTACCAGAATAACAACAGTCAGATTTGAATCTGCAAAGGAAAAGGTACTTCTGTTCTGGAACAAGTCAAAGCGAGCAAAGAGATGGACAGGGTAACACAGAGTGTTGGCCAGAATATCTCCACATACTAAAGCTCACGCTGAATGTGCTACCGTCCTAAGAGAGGCTGTGGCGGACTCCATCTGGGCCGTTACAAAACAAGATGAACCTACTGACTTCTTCATGGTTGAGGTTAAGGAGATGAAGCGTAAATCTGAAACCAATACAAGCTTCATCAGAGGTCTTGTTTTGGACCAAAGGGCCTGGCATCCTGATGTGAAAAAAAAAGACGGTTCATAATCCTCACATGTGCAATGTGTCATAAGAATGTCAAAAAAAAAAAAAAAAAAGCGAATTCTTGTCTTTCACAAGAATGCAGAGGAGAGACAGAAAGTAGTAAAAGCGGAAAGAAAATTCTTTGAAGATATCATTTAAAAAATGATAGAGCTGAAAAAGAAAGTCTGTGCGGACTCAGAGAAAAGATCTGTTGTTATTTAATCGAGGGAATGGACTGTTTTCCTTAGATGCTCTTGCAAAAGAAGGCATAGCAGCTCTGTGCAGAGCTAAAGGGAGAACTGTGGAAAGGCTGATTCTTGCCTGTGGGAGGGTAGCTTTACATTCTTTGGATGACCCAAATCCTGATTGTTTGCGACATGCTGGTCTTGCCTACGAGGATACACTGGGAGAAGAGAAGTTCACCTTCATTGAGAAATGTTAACAATATTGGTCAAAGGACCAAATAAGCACACACTTACTCAAGTCAAGGATACAGTAAGAGATGGCTTGAGGGCTGTTGAAAATTCTATGGCTGATGGCTGTGTCATCCGGGGGCTGGTGCAGGGGTGGTGGCAATGGCAGAAGCCCTGATCATAAGCCTGGTATAAAGGAGAAGCCCAACCTGGTGTTCGAGCATTTGCTAACGTGCTGCTCATGATTGCCATGGTTCTTGCCCAGAGCTCTGGTTTTGACGTTCCAGTGAATTAAAATTCAAGCTAGAGCAGAGTGTTCAGAATCTGGTGAACTTGTAGGTGTGGACTTGAACACAGGTGGGCCAGTGGTGGCAACAGACGTTGGCCCAGGGGATAACTATTGTGTGAAGAAACAGCTTCTTCACTCCTGCACTGTGACAGCCACCAACGTTCTCCAGGTTGATGAGACCACAGGAACTGCAATATCTTCTCCAGGAGGTTGAACTGAAGCTTTTCCCCTGTATCATCTGAACCATGAAGACGCAATGATCTTAAGAACGGAGCTACGGAATTTTTGTCCCAACTTCAAATGATTTGCAAAGGAATTTCCCCTATGAAGGGGAGAATGCTGGCATCCACCCAAATTCTTAAGTTCTGGAATTTTAATTACAGCATTTTTTAAACTGCACTGCAGTATACACACATAAAACAGGCCATTTTTACCAATGATCATGCTGTTTGCTTTAGCTTCTCTGATCCAAAAAGTGCATGTTAGAAAAGCACATGTGATCTACCTTGTTATTCAATATTCCTTCAAAAACAAAGCAAAAACATCTACTCAAGATAAAACAATTGATCAAAGACATCATAAAGGCAAATAGCAAAGGGTTTATTCTGGGATGTGTCTC
The DNA here is from genome assembly GCF_018350155.1 of Leopardus geoffroyi. Taxonomy (NCBI): domain Eukaryota; kingdom Metazoa; phylum Chordata; class Mammalia; order Carnivora; family Felidae; genus Leopardus; species Leopardus geoffroyi. The sequence goes on along the minus strand of NC_059327.1, from coordinate 13,491,086 downwards.
CCTTGGGCTGTATCTCCATAGTTGATGTGAGATAAAGCTGGCTCTATCTCTCCCGAGTTAGCTGCGGTCTTTAGGGATCTCACAGACACGTGGCTTTTGCCAACTATATGTCTGTTACAAAGGAGAATAAAAATATTAACATTAAGATCGACAGTCTTATCCAGTGTTGCCCTGCACATTCATCTTGTTTGGATAATTGCACATTTAAAATTAGAGTCTACTTATCTGGTTCTAGACATTAGGGAATAATGCGCATGGAAAAGGGTTTTCAGATTCTAATTCCCCATGGCAGATCACTGCAATTCTCATTAATTCTATAAGGAAGAACTTGCCTCTCCTTCAATGTTTACTTGAATTTTTTCTGCTGTATGGGGTTCACTGAAGGAATGGCAATAGTTCACTTTAAAAACATTCTCTCCATTAGCAAGAATCGATTTTCTAAAGCATTCCAACACGTCCATATCCAGTCTATAACAAGTCCTTTAACCCCTAATGCTCAAAAAAAACCTGTGTGCTTAAAAGATAATGCTTACTGCAAGAAACAAGAAAAAGAGAAAAAGAAAAAAAGAAAGAAAAAGGAACTACATATTTTTCTATTTTATTTATTTATTTGTTTATTTATTTATAGCTAGCCGTGAGTAAATTACTTTACCCAGTAATTCTAGAAAGGAGTTACTACACAACTAAAAGGGAGTTGCTAAAAATCTAGAATCTATAAAATGTAACTTTATACATCCTAAATGCAAAAGTGGGAGGCACCATGGGAGGGAGAAATCTATGGAGGAAATTTACACTCATTAAAGTTTATTAAATTCATTAGGCTACGTACTCAACAGACATTATTTTATTTAATTCCACAGCCATTTATAATCTGTCACTACTTATTCCTATTTCATAAGCAAGAAAAGAAAGTTCTGAGAAATTAACAAGTCTGGCAATGGTCACAGAATAGGACTCCAAAGCTTTTCATACTAATTTATACGGGAATAATTATTTTTGTCAGTTTTGATTTAGACATTTGTCAAGAAGAAAATAGAGATGAAAGGTCAGCTTTAAGATTGTACTGCAGACTCTGGAAACATTGGCCTTAAACAACACATTATAGCAGATGTACTTAACAGATATACACAGAACATTCCATCCAAAAACTACAGAATGCACACTGTTCTCAGTGCATATGGGACATCTCCAAGATAGATCACAGGCTAGGTTATAAACCAAGTCTTTTTTTTTTTTTTTTTTTTTAATTTTTTTTTTCAACGTTTATTCATTTTTGGGACAGAGAGAGAGCATGAACGGGGGAGGGGCAGAGAGAGAGGGAGACACAGAATCGGAAACAGGCTCCAGGCTCTGAGCCATCAGCCCAGAGCCTGATGCGGGGCTCGAACTCACGGACCACGAGATCGTGACCTGGTTGAAGTCGGACGCCTAACCGACTGCGCCACCCAGGCGCCCCTATAAACCAAGTCTTAATAAGTTCAAGAACACTGAAACCCTATCAGGTTTCTTCCTTAACCGTAATGGTACAAAACCAGAAATCAGTTACAAGAAGAAAACTGGGAAACCCTGAAAAATGTAAAAATTAAATAGTATGTTGTTGAACAACCAATGGGTCAATGAAGAAATCAAATAAGAAATGAACAAACACCTAGAAACAAATGGAAACAGATATATGATACACCAAAATTTTGGGGTTCTTAAGAGGGAAGATCATAGTAATACAGGCTTACCTCAAAAAAAAATCTCAAACAATCTAACTTTACGTATAAAAGAGCTACAAAAGAACAAACAAAGCCCAAAGTCAATAGAAAAAAGGAAATGATAAAGATCAATGAAACTAAAACCTGGTTCTTTGAAAAGATAAAATTGACAAACCATTAGATCAACCAAGAAAAAAAAAAGAGAGAGGGTTCTAATTAACAAAGTCAGAAATTAAAGAGAAGTTACAAATAACACCATTGAATTAGAAATGATCATATGAGACTACTCTGAATAACTAGACACCAACAAACTGGACAAACTAGAAGAAATGAATGAATTCTTAAAAAACATACAGGGGCGCCTGGGTGGCTCAGCTGGTTAAATGTCTGACTTCGGCTCAGGTCATGATCTCATGGTTTGTGAGTTCGAGCCTCGCATTGGGCTCTGGGCTGACAGTTCAGAGCCTGGAACCTGCTTCAGATTCTGTGTCTCCCACTCTCTCTGCTCCTCCCCTGCTCACACTCTGTCTCTCTCTCTCTCTCTCAAAAGTAAAATAAAAAAAAAAGTTAAAAAAAAACATACAACAATCTTCTGAGCCGTGAAGAAATAAAAAATCTGATTAACTTTAAAAGGCTGAAATCAGTAATCAAATACCTCCTGACAAACAAAAAGTTCAGGACCAGATGGCTTCACCAGTAAATTCTACCAAACATTCAAAGACGATTTAAAATCTATCCTTCTAAATTCTTCCAAAATATTGAAGAAGAGGGAACACTTCCAAATTCATTTTATGAGGCCAGTGTCACCCTGATATCAAAGCCAGACAAGAAAGCCACAAAAATGGAAAATTATAGGCCAATATCATTGATGAACACAGATGGAAAATTCTCAACAAAATATTAGCAAACTTAACTCGATAATACATTAAAAGGATGATATGCCATGATCAAGTGGAATTTATTCCAGGAATGCAAGTTGGTTCAACATTATATCCATAAAGCAATCAACATGATATAGCACATTAATAAAATGAGGAATAACAATTCATATGGTCATCTCAGTAGATGCAGAAAAAAAATGTGATGAAATTCAACATCCATTTATGATTAAAAATTCTTAACCAAGTGGGTATAAAGGGAATATACCTCAACATTATACAGGCCACAGATGATAAATCCACAGTTGATACCATACTCAATGGTAAAAAGCTGAAAGCTCTCCAAGACCAGGAAATAGATAAGGAGGCCCACTGTTGTCATTTTTATTCAACATAGTATGGGGATTCTAGCCATAGCAACTAGGCAAGAAAAAGAAATAAAAGGCATCCAAATTGGAAAGGCAATAGTAAAACCGTCACCTTTTGCAGATGACATGATACTATATACGGAAAATCCTTAAGACCCCACCAAAAAAATATTAGAATAAACGAATTCAGTAAAGTAGCAGGATTCAAAATCAACATCCAGGAATCTGTAGCATATATATATAACTAATAATGTATTATCAGAAAGAGAAATAAAAAATTCCATTTATAATTGCAACAGAAGGAATAAAATACTTAGGAATGAATTTAACCAAGGAGGTGAAAGATCTGTATGTTGAAAATGATAAGACACTGATGAAAGAAACTGAAGACATAAATAAATGAAAAGATTCTATGCTCATCACTGAAAGAATATTGTTTTCTTTTTTTTAATGTTTATTTATTTTTCAGGAAGAGAGACACAGAGTGTGATCAGGGGAGGGGCAAAGAGACAGGGAGACACAGAATGGGAAGCAGGCTCCAGGTCCTGAGCTGTCAGCACAGAGTCCGACACGGGGCTCAAACTCACGGATTGTGAGATCGTGACCTGAGCTGAAGTCGGATGCTTAACCGACTGAGCCACCCAGGCGCTCCTGGAAGAATATTGTTAAAATGTCCATACTACCCAAGGTAATCTATGGATTCAGTGCAATCCCCATCAAAATTCTAATGGAATTTCTCACAGAACCAGAAGAAATAATTCTAAAATTTTTATGGAAACATAAAAGATCCTGAATAGCCAAAGCAATCTTGAAGGAGAAGAACAAAACTGGAGGTATTATGCTCCCCGATTTCAAACTATACCTTGAAGCTATCGTATTATTATTAAAACAGACAGGTGGATCAGGGGGACACAACTGAATTAAACCTACACATATATGGACAATTAATTTATGGCAAAGGAGCCAAGAACACACAATGGAGAAAGGACAGTCTCTTCAATAATGGTGTTGAAAAAAATGGACAGCCACATGCCAAAGAATGAAAGTGGACCCCTATCTTCTACCATACACAAAAATTAATTCAAATGGATTAAATACTTATGAGAACTAAAACCACAGAACTCCTAAAATACTCAACATTGGTCTTAGCAATATTTTGTGGATGTGACCCCAAAGGCAAGGGAAACAAAAGCAAAAAAATAAATAAACGGGATTACATCAAAATAAAAAGCTTCTCCACAATGAAAGGAATCATGATCAAAATGAAAAGGCAATCTACTGAATGGGAGATTCTTGCAAATCACATATCTGACAAGGGATTGATACCCAAAATACACACAAAATTCATACCAATTGACAACAACAAATCAACCTGATTCAAAGATGGACAGAGGAAATAGACATTCTCCCAAAGAAGACGTACTCAAGCGTTAGCAAGGATCGAGAGAAAAAGGAACCTTCGTACACTGTTGGTGGGAATGCAAACTGCTGCAGACACTATGGAAAACGATACAGAGGGCCCTCAAAACATTAGCAACAGAACTACCATACGACCTAGCAATTTCACTTCTGGGTATTTATCTGAAGAATACAAAAACGCTGATTTAAAAAGATATACATACCCCTATGCGTTCACTGCAGCATTATCTACAATAGCCAAGAAATAGAAACAACCTAAACATCCATCAATGGATTATATATATTATATTATTATTATATTAGAATATAATATATTATTATTAATTAGTAGTATTGTAATTAATAGTATTGTTTTATTATAATAAAATTATCATAGTATATATTAACATAATATATTAATTAGCAACATTTTGTGGATGTGACCCCAAAGGCAAGGGAAACAAAAGCAAAAAAAAAAATAAATAAACGGGATTACATCAAAATGAAAAGCTTCTCCACAATGAAAGGAATCATGATCAAGCAGTGTGGAGGTTCCTCAGAAAATTGAAAATAGGCCCTACCCTATGACCCAGCAATAGCACTGCTAGGAATTTATCCAAGGGATACAGGAGTACTGATGCATAGGGGCACTGGTACCCCAATGTTTATAGCAGCACTCTCAACAATAGCCAAATTATGGAAAGAGCCTAAATGTCCATCAACTGATGAATGGATAAAGAAATTGTGGTTTATATACACAACGGAATACTACGTGGCAATGAGAAAGAATGAAATATGGCCTTTTGTAGCAACGTGGATGGAACTGGAGAGTGTGATGCTAAGTGAAATAAGCCATACAGAGAAAGACAGATACCATATGGTTTCACTCTTATGTGGATCCTGAGAAACTTAACAGAAACCCATGGAGGAAGGGAAGGAAAAAAAAGAAAAAAGAGGTTAGAGTGGAAGAGAGCCAAAGCATAAGAGACTGTTAAAAACTGAGAACAAACTGAGGGTTGATGGGGGGTGGGAGGGCGGGGAGGGTGGGTGATGGGTACTGAGGAGGGCACCTTTTGGGATGAGCGCTGGGTGTTGTATGGAAACCAATTTGACAATAAATTTCATATATTAAAAAAAAAAAGAAAAAGAAAGGAATCATGATCAAAATGAAAAGGCAATCTACTGAGTGGGAGATTCTTGCAAATCATATATCTGACAAGGAATTAATATCCAAAGTATACACAAAATTCATACCAACAACAACCTTATAATATTAAATTATTATTATAAATTATGTTAATTATCATTATAATATATCAATAATTATATAAATTATAATTTATAATGATTTAATATTATAATAATATAATACTTTTATTATAATAATATAACAATACTATATTATTATTATTATATTATGTATATTATACATAATATACACAAGCAGGGGAGGGACGGAAAGAGACACACACAGAATCGGAAGCAGGCTCCAGGCTCCAAGCTGTCAGCACAGAACCTGAAGCAGGGATCGAACTCACAAACCATGAGTTCATGACCTGAGCCGAAGTCAGACGCTTAACCCACTGAGCCACCCAGGGGCCCTGAAACTACACAGGATGTTAAATGAGGAACACAGATAAAAAAAAATGATGTGGACGTTATCTTCCAGTTTTTTAAAGACAACATTTTTTAGTATGTAGGCAGTATTTTGTCTCATTTTGAAATTTTCTGAAGCCAGTTCGTCTCTTTCTCATGGTAAGAAACCAAAATGTATTAGGTTACAAAATTTTTCTAAAAGTAATCATTCAAAAAACAAAAGAAAACAAAAAGAAACAAGGTCTGAGACAGAATTCCTTTTTTTCTTGTCCTTACAATACATCTTGGGGTTGGCAGGTTATTCTACACACTCACAATAGCTGCTAATGTAAGCATAAAATATTTTTCCTAACGTGCTTCAGGGATTACCAGAGTTATCAAATCAAACAGTACTACAAAGCACAATCCCATAGGCTCATATTTGATTATCACCACAATTTACAGCCAAATATTTGAGACAGCATTATTAAAAGTTAATGGCCTTCTGGTTTATAAAGAACTGTTAACTCTTTAACTTCTCCCATCCAAGTACTAACCAGGCCCGACCCTGCTTAGCTTCTGAGATCATTCAGGGTAGTATGGCCGGAGACTTAACTCTTTAACTTCCAACCTTCATTATATACTTCCGTGTTTACATTTTAGCGAGGACATCAAAATAGGGTCAAGTTCGTATGTGACAGTCAAAACAAAATAATATCTGCTTCCCTTATAATTTCTTGCTTCTTACCTATCATGTGAAAACACAGGATGATTCTAATTTTTTTAATCGTATGCATGTAATAAAAACAGAGTATAAGAACAGGATAAAAGTCCAATTTACGTGATCACGTTCAAGAACTGTCTTTTTGGCATGATAGCTCAATTAGAGGGATCACACCTTACATACATCACTTGGCTTAAAAAATGTTCACCAGAGGGGCGCCTGGGTGGCGCAGTCGGTTAAACGTCCGACTTCAGCCAGGTCACAATCTCGCGGTCCGTGAGTTCGAGCCCCGCGTCAGGCTCTGGGCTGATGGCTCAGAGCCTGGAGCCTGTTTCTGATTCTGTGTCTCCCTCTCTCTCTGCCCCTCCCCCGTTCATACTCTGTCTCTCTCTGTCCCAAAAATAAATAAACGTTGAAAAAAAAAATAAAAAAAAAAAAATGTTCACCAGAATCAACGGACAAAGACACGTGACATCAAACGCTTCCTCAAGCAAATCGGAAGGTATTCTAACAAAGAATACTGATTAACTTTCAAACAACGAAGATCACGAAACCCAAGCTAGAGGTAACACATCACTGTACAAAAACGAAAAGTGACCTCAGAAACACTCTTAAAATTCAAAAATGTACCACACATAATCAGCATTCAGAGCGAGATCACCGGGTTTAAGCGGTAAGCACGTTGCCGCGGCACTGAGTTGACAAAGCAGGTAAGTTTGACGATGAGGCTGTGACGTCTGCCATGCCTGCGTTCATCCTTGCTGCTCACAAAGACCAGCGTTAATGAAAGTGCTTTCTGATTTCAAGGCAGGTCAGAAATTTGAAGATTTATAATGGGGTATGGCGAATGGAACTGTCGAAAAGGGAAGTGACACTCACAATGAAATGGTCACATAATGATCTAGTTTTCATCCTAATTGGGAAAAAAAGAAAAAAAAAATCTTTGTGAAGAACCTGGCAAATGTTGTTGGGAAAAGAGGCTCACAACAAAAGAGGAAGGGAAAGGAAAAAAAAAATATAGTGCTTGCAGGGGTATTTCTTCAAAGAATTACAGAAGAGGTCAGAGATGATGTGGTGCCCAAGGAGACAGTGAATTTAGTAGATAGAGTACCTTCCTTTAAGGGCTTTATTCCCCTTTCATTTAGAATATAGAAAGGAGTCAGAACAAGACAAAAGACAAGGAAAGAACCAAACTTCCAAAATAGCATTACACTACATTATTAATAGTGTCATATTAAGAGAAATGACGGCTCTCAAAAGAGTACTTTTGTCTCTACTTACTTTAATTAAACTCCCTAGGCTTTAAAGCAAATTTGGAACTTTCTTTTAAACAGAAAAAAAAAAAAAACATCACGACTGATTAAGATTTGATTTCTGTCCTCTGATGGTCCTCAAGCACAGTTATATCCTATTCAAAGCAATAGAAACAGCGGCGGCAAAAACAAACCTCATCAAGCAATTTTCCCAAGACAGCGAAGATTTCAGCCTCTGCCCCTCTCCCTTTCTCACAGATAAATTAGTTCCTAGTGTGCCAACTTCCTTCCAGCAGGCACCGATCCATTACATTGAAACGATCCATGACATTGAAACATTACAACAAAAGTATACTAGTATGAGTGTTTCCATGAACTTTCTCTATACCAGATTACCATAACAAGTTTGCTTCAAAATAAACCGATGAGATTTAAAAAACAAATCAGCCTCAGGTATGAGCTCTGAAAATGAACACAGATAGCACATCTCTATTGCGTGGACACAACTTTAAAAATCCATTCTAGCCAACGTAATGTCATGATTCTTGACCTAACACACCTTAAAGGAATCATATTTCTTGTCTTCTCCGTGTGCATTGCCAATCTGCGCAAAACGGAAGTCATCCCCTTTCACGCATATACCCTGCCCAGCCCATCATTTCCTTCTCGACCATTTCACTTCTCCACTGAAGTCACCATTTTCTACTTGAAGGTTTGATGATTTTTTTGGCTTTTACCCTCTTTGATCGTTTGTATTTAATCATCAACGAGTTTGCAGTTAGCTGATTAAAACCATACCTTGATTGTGTGTGTTCCACTTGATTCCCATTACCTTTATCATCCCTCCCTCTCTCATTTATTAAATAAAAACCCTCGTCTGCTGACTAAGTATAAACCCTGCAAAAAAGTGTATGCTGACATTTTTGTCTATTGACTCTCTCCATGCCGGTCTATCCTGCTTACAATAGACAACTTTGTTTTCATAAGTGTATTCTTCTTGAATCAACAATGGTTCATTGCTGCCCAATCACAAGTGCAAATTTTATTTCCCCAATAACGTTCCAGTACTTTGGAGAGACGGACACAGAAGACAGGTTGACTGGACTGAAGGAGCTTATGCTGTTTGGAGATAGGACTTCCATCCTTGAAGCAGCTACAACACAGATCTCAGGCAAGTGCCAAAGAATAATTTAAAAAAACCAACCCAAACTATAGGGGGAAAACAAATATGGAAGCCTTTGTTCTGTGCTGGGGTTAGTTAACCTTAGGTAAACCGAAGGGAGAAGCAAAGATATAAGCAAGTCAAATCGGCCATGATAAAGAACAGCTGGAGATGAGCGGCAACACTGGTTTGGAAAATAAGTGAAGAACAAAGTGAGACCAACTGATGACTTTAAAATCCAAGTAGGAGAATTTTTACTTGATATGGTAAGGCCATGCAGAGGGTCCTCGGAAGAGATTTATTACGAGGAAAGAAGTCGAAGGATGATTAACCCGGGGACTCGCCTAGGGTCTAAGGACCTTGTGACAGCATTTGGCTAAAGTGATGACTGTCTTTGTAAGTGTGGAGGCTGAACAGACTCATTTGGTAATGGTTCATTCATTCAATCCACATATACCTACTGGGCACTTACCACAGAATGAGGGACACGTTAGTTAAAAAAAGTAGGTTTTCGCTAGGCTGATAATGGTTTAGAAATTTTTACACATTAGGATGTCTTGTTGAGATATCTTAGAGGCTGCTGAGTATTTGAGGAATTGAAAGGAGAGCTGAAACTGGAAAAAAAGTGCGTTACTTATTTGCCTGATAAACATATAGCTATTAGTGTTTAAAGCAGATTATACTCCTCAAATTTATATATATTTTCTTCCGGATTCATTGTATGTTCTATGTCGTTCTATGTATCCACTTGATGATGACTCCATCGCTATTCCTGAAGTTAACTATTACAGTTTCCTATGTAACCTACTGAAGGCTTAAAAATTCCTTGTAGATATTCATTCCTTCATTATAGCAATCCTACAGAACGGGGGGGGGGGAGGGGGTCTTCATTTAAATGCTTAATATCTTTAGAAATGCCTCCCGGGCTGATATTCCATCCAATTCCAACAAGTAAGACACAAATTACCTCCTTCATTTATTTATTGATCGCTTCATTCAATAATTCATACAAAGACATATACATTGAATGCCTCCAGTATTTCAGGTACCTGCCAGGTACTAGTGATTCAATGTTCGGTTAAACAGATAGTTTCCTGCCCTTTGGCAGCTCCCACTGTGTCTGACTCCAAAGCTTTTCTCCTACACTGCCCTCCCACTCTTGGGTATAAGCATACAAAGAGATTAAACACTATCCGGTAAATTATCGAAGAGATGAAATACGCTCATTTCTGAAAGAGTCACACGAGGCTTTTCTGATAAAACAATGCTGGAGTTATCCCAAGGCATGCATATTTCGGGCAGAAGAGCAGACAGAGGAGATTCCAGGACAACTGGGAAAGAAGCAAAAGCAAGAAGACGACGTGATGTGCAGAAAAGCAGTAGTTCACGTTGGCTAGGGCGTGATGGGTGGGGGAGGCGCTGGGAGAGGGCAGGCGGAAGGCAAATGACTTAGGAGATGAAGTCGGAAACATAGGACGGAGGAAGATTTTGATGAGCCTTGCCTTGTGTACGGGTTACAGAATTCACACACATATCGTACTGGCACCAGGAAGGTGCTTGAATGGTTTGAAGCAAATGAATGACAAGGTCTGATGCATTTTATGAAGATCACTTTGGCACCAGCATCGGGGATGGATGTGGGGTGAGTGAGTGAGTGTGTGTGTGTGTGTGTGTGTGTGTGTGTGTGTGTGTGTTATGTTTGCATGAGTGGTGAGGGATGAAGGTTAGTAGATATTCGTTCGCACTACTGCATGGAGTCCATAAACCCAAGCCCATGATGGGAATAAAGATGTGGGGCCACGTTCAAAAGATAATTAAGAGGTAGAATAAACTGATTACCTTAGCAACAGATTAAATACAGGGTAGGCTAAAAGAGAGAGATGTGCATGGGATTTTCAAAATACTTTCAGAAATATCTTTCATCTTTCGGGGCACCTGGGTGGCTCGGTCGGTTAAGCATCTGACCCTTGACTTCGGCTCAGGTCATGATCTCATGGTTCCTGGGTTGGAGCCCTGCTTTGCTTTGGGCTGAGTTGACCACAGAGAGCCTGCTTGGGATTCTGTCTCTCCCTCTCTCTCTGCTCCTCCCCCACTTTTGCTCTCTCTCTCTCTCTCTCTCTCTCTCTCTCAAGATAAATAAACTTAAAAAAAATTCTCTCTTATCTTTTAAAATTACTTAAAATCACACAATCTCATCACGTTAACCCTATTTGGCTCTCCCTCCTCTCATCATTCTGGAAAAATCTATCCAGAACGGGTTTATATTTCTGCTAAACTGTGGGTGTTACAATTTTTTCCTCACCAGTGCACTGTAGTATTTATATTGCCTCTTATTTGAAATTGCAAAGTCTATCTTTGTAACCCTCCATGGTGTTGAGGAAAACATAATACACAAGTCTCTGTAAACCAAATTCTTTTCTTTTTTCTCCCACATTCAAGGTGCTTTTCCACACAAGCCACTCACATCAAAAACAGACAAAGAGGCAGAAGGAAAAAGAATCATGGGAAGGAAGCAAATGGAATCAATGGAAACTGAACCTGATTTCTGAAAATGATGCTCATCACTGGGGTTGTAAGTAAGGCAATTTGACAGTAAATTATATTAAAAAAATAACATGATGCTCATGATGTGGCAGGGTGGAGACAAAGAAACAGGTAACAAAAAAATCTATGGAATAAATGTCAAAATCATGGATAGTGGATTTTTTTGGAAATTGGCTGAAACATAAGCCTGGGTTCACTCTTATTTTAAGTTGGATTCTGCTTACAGTAACGCTTTATTGCACCCTGAAAGTGAAAGGAATTGAACACAGCCTAGACTGTTGCAGACGGTGCCCAAACCTTGGACATAATGGATAATAACAAAGGAAAGCACAGAAAAGTGGCTATTTTTACACGGAGACTCTTACTGCTTAACTGATTACTACTCACATGTGTAGATGACGATTTGAAGATAGAAATTCCATGTCATATCTAACTTTAATATAGTGCTCTGTCTAAAAAGGATTTCTTGCTTTTCTAAGTCCAACAACTTTAACTCATTTTGATTTCCCAAAATACAGAAACATGGTCCCCAAGAAGTGCTTTATAGAATATTTAAAATAAACCTAAGTGTACATGTGCATGTATACTTTATGTATAAATGTTTATGCAAATGAAGACAACCATGAAGACAGAGATGAGTCGCAAAGTAAAGCATTATAAACCTATAATTTGCTTTTGTTACCATTTTGGAAGGGAGTAGGATATAGAATATTAAAAGTCCCTGTCTTTTTAAATTTTTATCTATTTTAAAAATTTTTAATGTTTATTTACTTTTGAGAGAGAGAGAGAGAGAGAGAGAGAGCGTGCACGCGCATGAGCGGGGGAGGGGCAGAGAGCAAGAGAAAGACACAAAATCCAAAGCAGGCTCCAGGCTCCGAGCTGTCAGCACAGAGCCTGACGCGGGACTTGAACCCACGAACCATGAGATCATGACCCAAGCTGAAGTCGGACGCTTGACCGACTGAGCCACACAGGTGCCCCTGTTAACCAGTGTTTTTAACTGAAACATTTGAGACAATTGTAGATTTATAAGCAATTTTAAGAAATAAAACAGAGAGGTATGTGGACAATCTGCTTGGTTCCCCTCAACGGGAACTTGCAAAACTTACACCAGGATATTCACATTGATAAAATGCACCCTTCTTATTCAGATTTCCTCAATTTTACTTGAAGTCCTGGGTGTATGTTGGCGGCGGGGGGGAGGGGGGAGGGCGGGGGTAAGTGTGTGTGTGTGTGTGTGTGTGTGTGTGTGTGTGTGTGTGTTTTACTATTATTTTACTACATGTCTGTGGTGACCAGTTTTAAACATAAGTTTGTTAATTGCTTCTTCGATAATTAGAACCTTTTGTTTATAAGAGCCTTTGTTTATAAGATAAAAACTGCAGTTGTAAAACCAAAGATTGTAGTTCGTGTTATCTTGAAGTTTAGCAGAAGTTGGTGGGATAATCTGTAAAGATAGCCAGATTTAAGGCCTATCTGTAAAGTTATTTTAGAAAAAGGAAACATATGCTCTATATCTATAAGCAGAATAAATTGTTTTACCATCTGCAATTGCATTGTAAAGGTTTTCCTTTTTGAAATAAGTTTTATTGAGAAGTTTATACCTTATTACCACCCAATCCTGTGGGCATGACAGGTGCCGGGTGGGGCGGGGTGGGGGTGGGGGGCGCGGTGTGGAATTTGCAGGGCAGTGGCCGGGAAGAGAAAAAGTGGAACAAAAACGTAATCAAATTTAGGTGTATTAATTGGTTATTTGTCAATTACCACTAAAGCTTTATCTACACATATCATTTGAAATTATTATCAAGAAGGCAAAAATAATAGATTTTACTCTGTGTTTTCATTTGAGTTCAAGTATACAATAGATAGCACCTATGAATGGCTCAAGGAAATGCTTTAACATTTTAAATAATTCTTGGTACAGTAGGTCAGAAAAATTCCTTCGCTTAAAGATGTCTCCTTCACTTCTAAAGCAAGGAACTTGCAGAAGTTTTTAAAATACAATTTAGAAGAAAGGGCAATAAATAAATTCATGAAGTAATGCATACCAAATGAAAACAATCCGTAAGTTAAACCCTTCTTAGGAGTATCCTTTCTGGAATACCGTGAAGGAGAAATTAATGAATAGATAAATAAGAAATAATAAAGCTGTGGTAAATTGCAGTTCTTTTAAGAGTAGAAATCTGCATGTTATTGGAATCAATTTGATATGATCGGTCATTTTTTTAAAGTTTATTTATTTATTTAGAGAGACAGAGAGAGAGAGAATCCCACGCAGGCCTCACGTCATCAGCGCCAAGCCCGACACGGGGCTTGAGCCAAGATCAAGAGTTAGACACTTAACCGACTGAGCCACTCAGGGGCCCCTTGACTGGTCACTTTTAAAAGATTAAAAAAAGGCATAGGAAAGAACACGAATGTCTAGCCTCACATAGCAAACCTAAATTTCTAAGTTTATGGGACTTTGGATTCACGGTGAGAAAGGCAGAAGGCAGCATGCCCAAGAACTAAGCTTTTGTGAATTAAAATATTTTTCTGCACTTCAAGTGGAAAACACTTTGAGCTAAAGGCCTTTAAGAATTCATTTTAGGGGCGCCTGGGTGGCGCAGTCGGTTAAGCGTCCGACTTCAGCTCAGGTCACGATCTCGCGGTCCGTGAGTTCGAGCCCCGCGTCGGGCTCTGGGCTGATGGCTCAGAGCCGGGAGCCTGTTTCCGATTCTGTGTCTCCCTCTCTCTCTGCCCCTCCCCCGTTCATGCTCTGTCTCTCTCTGTCCCAAAAATAAATAAATGTTGAAAAAAAAAATTTTTAAAGAATTCATTTTAGTTGTTGGTATGGTATTATAGCTAATTATTTTTATTCCTGAACAACGAACTATGTGTTTCCTGCTGTAGAAAAATAAGTAGTAATAAATTATGACACACACGTAAAAGAACCTCTGCGTAAGTACACTCCTTTCAATGATGCGCTTTCCTTACTACTAAATACAACATTTTAATGCTTGCGAAGATCTAGACGCAAACTACGAATAAACTTTCTTTTAAATATGGAATCACACAAAAAATCCAATTCGAATATAAAGCTTCAGTACTTCCTTTTCCTCTATCGGTTTCTCTATAAACCATCTCAAATCCTCGAGAAAATCTTTAGAAACGTCAACAGATTCCCTGCTTGGAAGGCATCAATACCTGTGGCATTCATTCCATCCGGGAAACGAGGCTGAAACACAAACACGCTGGATTTTCAATATTCCCTTTCGCTTCTATTACACCCCTGTCTCTTCTTAATATTCGTGATCGTGTCTACAAAACTGCATCATCGCGTTCCTGTGATGCTTTCCCGAAAACAGAACTCAGAGGCTTGATTCCCATGTCAAAAACTCCCTTAAATGTCTATTCAGAGGAACACGCCTGAAAACTTATCGTAATACGCTGCAGAAATTTCTTCAGGGCGCCTGGGTGGCTCAGTCGGTTAAGCATCCAACTCTTGGTGTCAGCTCAGGTCACGATCTCATGGTTCACGGGCCTGGGCCCCGCGTCGGGCTTTGCGCGGACACTGCGAGCCTGTTTGGGTTCTCTCTCCCCCTCTCTCTTTGCCCCTCTCCTATTCGCGCTTGTACACTCTCTCTCTCTCTCAAATAAATAAAACTTTAAAAAAGCAATTTCTTCAAAATTAACATTTTAAATTGACTTCATAAATTTGTGTTGTCAGGATCTGAAACACATGTAGCTCCTGTGCATCTGCACACGCTATTGGCTAGATTCCAAAAAGTCTTATTATTCACGTGAGTCCATCTACTCAAAGCTCAACAATACGGATACACAAAAACTATGCACTGTCTTTGGGATCTGGTCAACTTTGGTTTGAACCCCTGCGTCTCATTTTTCTAAGGCAGAAAATGTGGATTAACAGCCAGTACCCTGGAGGTCCAAGGAGAATGAAACTCAATGAGACAGTATCTGTCACAGCCTGTAATTGATAGCAGATGATCAATAAATAATAGCTTTTTTTTTTTTTTGGGTCTTCTTTCTTAAGCTCCTCTTTTAAATTTTTTTTTTAACGTTTTATTTATTTTTGAGACAGGGAGAGACAGAGCATGAACGGGAGAGGGTCAGAGAGAGAGGGAGACACAGAATCGGAAGCAGGCTCCAGGCTCTGAGCCATCAGCCCAGAGCCCGACGCGGGGCTCGAACTCACGGACCGCGAGATCGTGACCTGGCTGAAGTCGGACGCTTAACCGACTGCGCCACCCAGGCGCCCCTAAATAATAGCTTTTTAATTACTGCTTGACCCAAGCAGAATCGGCAAAGCCATGCTCTAGAATCGAGGTGAACCATATGAAGCCCTCATCGCTTCCCTCTCATCCCCTCAGGCCCATGCTAGGTCTGTGACCTTAACAGGTATTATTAATGTGTGTGGCACTCTTGGCCCCCAGTGAGGCCCTAAAAGTTTCTCAAAACCCTGAATCGGGAAGTTACCAGCAGTGTTTGAGTTAGCACGTGAATGTGACCCTCATTATCAAACCTAGGGACAACAATGTCTAGTGGCTTTTAAAGCCACTAAAAGAAGCCTCGTCAACTTGAATACCTTTTGGGTTTTCTACCTAGCTCTTGAGACACCAGTTTGGTTAAATTTAGGAAGAGTCACAGGTCACTGAGAACAGGTACACCCACCTGGAAGGATGGAGGTTCCTCAATGCTGACTCTGTCACACAGTCGGTCCTATTGTTGGAATTATTCAAGGCTACTGAGTTTCTGAAGGTACTACTAATGAAATGCAAACCCATGCCCAAGATTACCAGACAGTGCTGTACTAAGTAGCTCAGGGCACTGACGTATTCCGTTGCTATCCTTGGCATTTATTTTTCTTTTCTTTTCTTTATTTTTTAATGTGTATTTATTTCTGAGACAGAGAGAGACAGAGCATGAGTGGGGGAGGGGCAGAGAGCGAGGGAGACACAGAGACACAGAATCCGAAGCAGGCTCCAGGCTCCGAGCTGTCAGCACAGAGCCCGACGCGGGGCTCGAACCCACAAACCGTGAGATCACGGCCTGAGCTGAAGTCGGTCGCTCAACCGACTGAGCCACCCAGGCGCCCCTATCCTTGGCATTTAACTACATCCTCCTCCAGGGGCGCCTGGGTGGCTCAGTCTGTTAGGCGTCCGACTCTTGATTTCAGCTCAGGTCATGATCTCACAGTCTGGAAGATCGAGCCCCGTGTCAGACTCTGCGCTGACAGCGTGGAACCTGCTCGAGATCCTCCCTCTCCCTCTCTCTCTGCCCCTGTTGCTCTCTTTCAAAATGAATACATAAACATTTAAAATAAAGAAATAAATACATGCTCCGCCAGATCGACAGCTACTTATGTGTGCCTGGAAAGGCTGATTTGATAGATAAGCATCTGTCTTTACAACAATGTTCTCATTTTAAGACCAATCTTTAGTTTGTGGTTGTACAGAAAATATGCTGTTGTGTGCAAATTTACCACTCACTTCATAGTCAGTCCAAAGTCTTTGTTTTAAAGCAGTTTATACCGATCTTAATTGCTATGTGCCAATGCTCTTTGGTTTCTCTTTTGTAGCAGTTTATAATTACATTACGTTGCTTGAAAATCTGTAGTCTTGTGTATTAGTTATATACTTGGGGGGGGAATATGCATCTTTTTTTCAATGTTCATTTACTTTGAGGGGTGGAGGAGGGGCAGAGAGAGGGAGATACGGAATCCGAAGCAGGCTCCAGGCTCTGAGCTCTCAGCACAGAGCCCAAAAACGGAGCTCGAACTCATGAGCCACGAGATCATGACCCGAGCTGAAGTCGGACACTTAACCGATTGGGCCACCCAGGTGCCCCGAGATATGCATTCTTAAAATGCTCATACTATTGGTTTCTTATATAGTTACTCTACAGTGGAAATGTATATTGTCTAAAACATAGGCCATATTACCAAAGTGTATCACCAGGAAAAACTAACCAAAATAACTATAGTTAACTGGTATTTTTCCTGTCCTTCAATTTTTGAAAGACAAAGAAACAGAGAGAAAATAAAGTACAATTTATCAATACTAAAAAGCATGACTAGGGCCTGTTTTTAGGAGAATAACAGATTCATCTTCGTAGCATGCGCCTTTACACCTCTAAGACAGTAATAAAGTTATTATTTATTGAGTGTTTACTATAGGCATCGTCCTTTACAGGTGTTTGGAACTGTCCGTATACAATGGTACAGATTTTGTCATCCTGCACTTAGTTAACAATCATCTGCCCAAATGGTTCTTGCCATTTCTGAGGACTGCATTCCCGGTTAGTCTGTCAGTTCTTACAGTAAACTCTAATGATCGGTACCCGGCATTCTTGAAGTATGATTGCGAATGAACACATCCATCACTACTTACAGAAGCCAACCTGTCATTTGCTTCCCAAATTTTGAAATAATTTAGAACCACTGCTGGGGTGGGTTCAAATCCTAGCTCTATCACATCCAGCTGACTGATCCTCGGGTAAGTTAACCTTTCTGGGTCTTAATTTCTTACCTGTGTGCAGATGTTAAAATGATTAAATATACGACAAGGGCTTGGAACTCAACATGTGACATTATTCTCCTTCTTCCTAAACTTACAACTCTGATTCTTTTTTGCCCTTGTGTTTCCCCTAATGTTAAATATGGTGTTCCATCCCGGCCAATATTATCCAAGTTAGAAATCTTAGAGCAATCTCTGATTTATCCCACTCCATTACCCAGGCCCTGCCAAATTCAATCACTAACCAAGCCAGTCAACTCTGTCCGAAGAAATATCTTTTGAATTTCACTGCTTCTCTTTTTCCCTACTGCCATGGTCCTGGGCCAGACATTCATCATCATTTGCTTCGATTATGGAAATAGTTTAACATCTCTCCATGCCTCAAGGCCAGCTCTGTCCAGAAGAAATATAATGTGAGCTATATATATATATAATTTTAGATTTTCTATTAGTTAAAGAAAGCAAAAGGAAGCGAGTGGAGTTAATTTTAATAATACATCCTGCTTAACCCAATATAGCCTACGTGCACCTTCTCTACCGGGTAGAATTCAACTCACTCGTTGAGGCAGAGTCAAACCTCACCTCACTGACAGGATTTCCAGAAAAACACGAACACCCTTGACTTCCAATTATCCCCCTGACTTCCTAACTAGCATTTGCCTAAATTATTCACCTCCAGTCACTGACTTGTTCCCCTAACAGCCCAGTTGTAGTGTCTGCTATAGCACCTCACTCCCTTCTGCTTATTAATACTTGTGTTTCCTCCTGTCGACTTCCTGTCACATTCCTTGAAATAGCTGCGCAAGCATTTTTTAATCCCCCAAATCGAATCACTCTTGCACCAAGCTCAGGAAAGGACTCTGGTATCTTACTTTCTAAGATCGGAGCCATCGTAGTTTTCTACCTTCCTCCTTCCTATTCGTCTCAGACTCTCACGATATGTGTTCGTACCTTTTTATTATGTTGTTGATGAGGCAGAAATAACATACAATAAAGTGCACAGGTCTTAAGTGTTTTGTTCAACGAGTCTGGTGATAGTGCACATCCATCGATAGCCGCCACCCAAAACAAGATGGTAAACGTTGCCTTCACCCAGAAAGTTCCCTTCTGTCCTCTTTTCCAGATAATTCCCTTCCTCCTCCCCATCCCCCACCCCACTCCATGGAACCCCTCTCTAAGATCTGTCATCATCTGTATATTTTGTGTGTGTTCTTAGGTTTCATATATATTCATGCAATTGGAATCCTACAGCATGTTCTTTTTCATGCCTGGCTTCTTTCGCTTAACATGCTTTTGAGATCCCTTCATCATGCTGTGAAAGCAGCGGTTTGTTCTTTTGTGTGTGTGTTTTTTAATTTTTTAATGTTTGTTTCTGAGAGACTGACAGAGCGCAAGCAGGGGAGGGACACAGAGAGAGGGAGACACAGAATCCAAAGCAGGCGCCAGGCTCCGAGCTGTCAGCACAGAGCCGGACGTGGGACTCGAACGCACGAACCGTGAGATCATGACCTGAGTCGACATTTTTGTACGATTCTTTTTAAATGTATGTTTTTATATCTTTTTTGGTCAATATCTAAGACTGCAATTACCGGGTCACAGAGTAGATTTTTAACCTACAAAACAGCCGTCACACAGTTCTCTACAGTGTTTGCACCATACACGATCCTCGAAGGCGGTGTGTGCGAGCTCCCGCTGCTTTACGGGCGTCCTGATGTTTGGCGTCCTTAGTCTCTGTGACTGCGGTGCCGTGACACTACTCAGACTTTCTTGCTCTTCTGAAGCCCCTCCCCAGCGGGACAGACAGCCCCGCTCCTCCTGGCTCCACTTCTCCTCTTACCCTAAGCTTCTCCAGCCTCCTTTCGGACACCCCGTCGCGAGTTATTCCCTCCCTTCTTCAGCTTCTGGTGTTCCTCTTCCCTGGATCCTGACTTTCCCACGCGCTGTGTTGAGCTTAAAAGACGGAGGGGGTCAGGGCCGAATCCAGGCGGTCCGTTGTGGGCCGCGGCTGCCGTAATCCAGGTCAGACACGGCGGTGGCCCACAGGAGTGTGAAAGCGGGAGAAGGTGCAGCAGGTGGGAAATCCTGACCGGATTCTGAAGGCAGAGCTGACGGGATTTGCCGGTGAACGAGATGCGCAGCTACTCCCATAACCGCATCTGTGGCGATTACCGTTCCAAAGCTCTGCCGCTAACTGCTCAGCGTCAACAGGATAATGGTCAATTCACAGCTTTCTCTGAAAACTAATTCTCCGACCTTACTGGCTCTTTTGATGTCATTCATTCTCTCAATTATTTATTTATTTATTTATTTATTTATTTATTTATTTATTTTTTTAAGTTTGTTTATTCTGAGAGGGAGAGCGCCACAGGGGCAGAGGGAGGGTGGGAGAGAGAGAGAGAATCCCAAGCAGGCTCCGCGCCCTCAGCGCAGAGCCCGACACGGGCCTTGAACTCACTGAACCGTGAGATCACGACCTGAGCCGAAACCAAGAGTCAGACGCTTCATCGACTGAGCCACCTGGGCGCCCATTCGATACCTATTTTTTTTAACGTTTATTTATTTTTGAGACAGAGAGAGACAGAGCATAAATGGGGGAGGGTCAGAGAGAGAGGGAGACACAGAATCCGAAATAGGCTCAGAGCCCGACGCGGGACTCAAACCCACGGACCGCGAGATCATGACCTGAGCCGAAGTCGGCCGCTTCATTGGCTGAGCCACCTCAATACCTATTTTTAAGGGCTTACTGGGTATGTGGCAGGCCCCGTTCCAGGCATTTGGGTTACTTCTGTGGACAAAACAAGAGTAAATCTTTTTTTGAGGATTCTTTTGAGGGGAGACCGTAAGTAATCAACACAAATACAAAGCAAAGTACACGGTAACACAGTAGGCAACTGGTGCTTTGGGAAAACAGAAGTAGGATGGTGTGAGGGGCAAAGGCTGTTGTTCTGAACAGCAAGGGCAGGGGAAGCCTCATTGAGCAAAGACTGAAGGAAGGAGATGAGAGGGTTACACAGGAGGCAATCTGGTTGAAGAGCGTTCCAGGAAAGGGCTAAATGGTACAAAGGCACGCCTGGTATGTTCCAGGAACAGGAGAAAGGTCCACATGTCTAGGGTGGTACAGCATGGCGGGGAGAGGAGTGAGACGGGAGGTTCCGAGATGACAGGAGCCAGATGACAAGGGACCTTGTAAGCCATCACGAAGGCGAGCTTTTGCTCTGTGTGAAAGGGGGAGCCAGTGGATAGTTTTGAGATTAGTGACATAACCTAAATTACACGTTGAAAGAATCTCCCTGGCCACTGTGTTGACAACAGATGGCAAACGGGTGTCAAGGGTGAAGGCAGAAGAAAGACCAGAGAGGAAACTTTTGCATAAATCCAGATGCGAGATGTTGCTGGCTAAGGCTAACATGTTAGCAGCGGAGAGGAAAGGAAATTGTTGGCTTCTGAGCGTATTTTGCCAACAGAGCCAACCTACTCAAATTTTAACATACAAGTCGTTCCATCACAAAAAAAGTTAAATCTTTAAAAGCAACCGCCATGTTGAATGTCACTGCCTAAATTTGGTTTCAAGGGCTTAGACTAGACTGTGTCTCTTATATTTAGCTCTTTATTTAAAAGTTATTATTATTTTATTTCCTTTCCATGCATTCTTTGTAGTACAAAGTAGTAACACTGCTCCATTTCATTCATACATCTTTAGCGAAAAAAAGCTTTCATCACAGTAAGAAGCCTATGGTCTTTCTAAGTCTTAAAATATGTCACCAGATATCCCAATAAATTTAATCTTGAAAGTAGTGAGATACTATAGAAAAGAAACGTGCCCAGGTAAGCAGTTTATTGTACATCTGCTATAAAGGGATTTTGAAAAATTTTTGACATCCACTATTTGAGAAAATAACTTCAGATCCAAAATTTGTTCATTGTGCAGACATGAGAGCATATTCCAAGCAGAGTATATCTTTGTAAATCTATATCGACACCAGTCCATAGGCTCCCGACAAAGGGAGAGCGACCTTTTATGCCAAATGCAAGAGCTCACGGGCCAGCTACACCGTTTGCCAATTTGACACAGTACATTTTGCTCTGGGAGAAAGAAACAATACATGTAACACCAGCATGATAACTCAGAATTGTGAGCTTTTTGGAAGTAGTCAAGAATTGATTTTCATATTCAGTCATTCATACCGTGTTTCCTACGGAAGGGCCAAAGTTCTACGCATTGGGTTAGCTTTTTGTTCGTTCCCTGAGCCACGTGTTGTATCTGGAGAAGATTTTATCCCATGGTTACAACAAGTCATGAAACCAACAACCATGAAGAAACCTTCAACGCAATTAAAGGCTTTGATTAGGATGCACAGCTCATGGCGAATATGTCTCTGGCAACACAACCGAATCATGTCACAGACAGAAAAAATCTGTTCACTTGTCTGAATTTGTTTTTCACGGGCTCTAAATATCATATGGACATTAAAACATCTTTGACTCCGCGATATAAGTGACAAAAGCAAACACGTACTGAGGCCAAGAAAAAGAAGCCCTGGGGTATCCTAGCACCCATCCAAGTAACACATAATTGGTAGCAGAGGTTATTCTCAGAGACATGATGAAATCCGAGAAGGACACCCTGTCTGACCTTTTACAGAACATTTCAGAAGCAAAACAATCACATGAGGAATGCTTTCAATAACAATGGTGTACCAAGTAAATGAGTTCCTTTGATCGGAGTGGTGGAACGGGGTAACTGAATCCTCCGCAAGCTATTGAAATATGCAATAATTAAGGGGCCCTTCAAGTTTACTTCAACAGCTGGCCTTAAGTTGAAAAAGAAGATAGGGTTTCAATCTTCAATGCTAATGACTATTTAACAGATGTGAAAATCCCACTGTTCACTCTCTCCCGTCCTTCTTAAAGAATGCCAGGCAGAAATTTCGGTTCAAGCAAAATACTCTAGATGTCTAATCCATTTACGTATGCGAGCAGGAAATGTGTTTTCTGAGTATCTTATCTGGATGCATACAGGGGCACTATAGAAAAAAGACACCGGCATTTAAGACGGAAAGTTTAAAACTGTCCCCATAAATGACAGTGGGTGGGAGGGGGTGGGGATTTCGAAGGTGATAATAATTTAAAATCATTTCTGGGGATATCTGCCTCCATGTTTTTCTTTAGGCAATTCTATTGTTGAACTGACGACATAGGCTGTAACACTACCTCGTAGTCTTGGAGAGGGCTTGTTTCTGGAGAACTGTAAGAAATTCGCCTGCAGAAGAGTCTTGCTGGCCTGTGATCACTGGGTATGGCTAGGATTAAAAGTCCGCATCATGTAGTTTGATGCTTCTATCTTCACAGCCCATACACCCATACCAAGATGAGAATTAGCTGATTTCTTACTTTCCCAGCTCTTTTGGTTTTATTATCTTGGAGGTTAAAAAAAAAAAAAGTCTAGACAGTAGGATAAATAAGCAAAAGTAAGTGGTAATCAAGACTATGATTTCACCAGGAATATCTCTTATAATTTAGTTCCTATTCCTTTAGGATGTGCGCTTTATAAAATTGTGCAGCACGGTGTCTTGACTAATGATATAACTGCACAGATTAATAAAACTGTACCGCTTCATTCTGGTGATGGCCTAATTATATATGAGTACCGAGGAAAATGGGAACTTTTCACACACGGTGGGTAAGAACTCACACCGAATGGGACACGTTTCCAACAGAGATAAGTCAGACTGAACATACTCTTCTGAGATATTTATACTCTCGTGCTGGAATGCGCTGCCCCGAAACAACAGATACAAAAGCGAAAAGAGGGAATAAACGTGTGGATTTGAAAATGGATTTAAAAATTATCCTGGCAGAGAAGTATCTGACATTTCTGCGGAGCTAAAAGAAGAAACAGATGTTCTACCATCGCGGGAGTTCCTACGCATCACCTACCAGATGGAGGGAACGTACCGGTGGTTTCCTTTACAGGTTACAAAACTGGAACCAAAGCAGTATGGTAATGACGGGGCATTTTAACCATTTATCGTTAACCCACGAAACAAGCACGCGGTGCATGGTCCGCACGGGTCAAGAAGTGTGGCGTCTCGGGCAGACAGGAACAAATAAAACAAGGAATGAACTGGGGATACCTAAGCCGGTGAGCTGAGCCAGGAAGACAGGCGTTCTCGTTCTTGTCTGAAAGACTGTCATTTAAAAGAAAGACTGGACTCATCCCGGGTAGTCGGTAAAGGGACACATTCAGTACGGCAATAAGAAGGGACCTTCCGACACTTTAAGCTTGCCAAAAACAGGACGGCTGCCTCAGAGAGTGGTCAATCCCTTTCCGACGGTTGAAGGAAAGGCTGGAAAACCACGTGCCAGGGATCCTCCAGAAAAGACTCCTGAGGTCCCTTAGGAGCTGCCTGTGAGGCTCTTTCAATTCTCAGGCCCTTCTGATTCTACGACCTAAGCGACGTTTTAGTAAGATCAGCCGGTGTGAAAACGTATCAGAGCAGGAAAGCATGGCAGCAGGGACGGATACGGCCGTAGTAGAAACACGAAACCACGAAGACCAGAACGAAGGAGATGCCTCTGGGAATGCAGGATGGACACAGCTATTTCAATGGAAAAATCAATCAGAAAAGTCACTTTGGAAATGCTTTCTAATCAATAAGGACTTAGAGAAACACGATGCATTAAGACATTTCTAACAGCTTCTCTCCTAGCACATTCTCTACACGCTGAGGGTACTCATTACACGTTTGCCTCTCTTTCTTTTTACTTGTCCAAGATTAAAGAGGTTTATAATTTGTGTGGATGACTTTGCTTCTGCATCTGTTAAGACGGGGATAACAGGAACTGCCCTGGGGCGCCTGGGGGGGCTCAACTGGTTCAGCTTCCGACTCTTGATTTCGGCTCAGGTCATGATCTCATGGTTCCTGAGATTGAGCCCCGTGTTGGGCTCTGTGCTGACCGTGTGGAGCCTGCTTGGGATTCTCTCTCTCTCTCCCCCTCTCTCTCTGCCCCTCCCCTGCTCACTTTCTCTCTCTCTCTCTCTAAATAAATAAATATTAAAAAAATAATAGGAACTGCCCAGGCTAGATCGTTGTATTGTAAAAAGGATCAACGGATATGCAACTTATGGAAGTGGTTAACTTTTTATTCAAAAGGGATGCTTACTATTTTAAAATATTATAAAGCAAAAAATGAAAGCATTCCCTTCCCCTCTCGAATCCTAAATTCTGAAGATAACCAGTTGTACCACAGTAGTATTTTGAAAAATTAATCCAAATTCCCGACCATCACCCACCACTGCCTTTTCCCCTTGTATCTTTCTCCATATTCAGTGAATACATGGTGTCAGAAAAAAAGCTGTTAAAACAGAGTACATAGAAACACATTCTTAATCTTTGAGTTTCGAAAGATGAGGCCTGTGCAAGAAACAAAAAGGTTCTAGAAGAATTCTTGGATAGTCAGAGACAGTTTTTCCAGCACCAAACCCCTTACGCCCCCAGAGTCTTTGACTAAGATTGTGTGACTGAAGGAGAAGAAACTTTGTCACACGGGGCAGACGTACATTTTCTATGAATCAAAAGGGTCATGGAAACTACTGAGAGAGGGTCAGACATTTTATTTTTATTTTTAAAGGTTATTTACTTGTTTAAGGAATCTCTACACCCAACGTGGGGCTCGAACTCACAAACCCCAAGATCAAGAGTCACATGCTCTTCCAACTGCGTCAGCCGGGTGCTCCAAAGGGTCAGAATTGTTAAAGGTGTAGCGATGAGGACGGACTAATCCCAACGTGAGAACTCCACCCTCATGGCCCCAACTGAACCTATGTATCGTCCAAAAGCCTCATCTCCAAATACCATTGGCATTGGGTTTAGGGCTTCAAGACACAACCTTCAGGGAAATAATTCAGTCCATAGCACTCACCATAACGTGACCTAAATATCATCGTGCTCCGAAAATGGCATTAGGAAATTGATAAGAAACCTTGATTGGGCTATGTCTGTCTGGAGAGTTTCTACCACCTCCGCCTGGGATGGAGTCTCAACATTAAAACTTATTATTTAAAAGAATAAAGACAGTTTCGTTTCTTATGTAGCCCAAGTTTTTCTGGACGCACTGTATACATATATATTTTTGAAAATGCAATCAATCTTCATATTTAGTTTGACAGATTGTTTTTCTATCCATCCTACAACAGACTATAGGTGTCTTTGCAAGCTAGGGTGTATATATCTACACACACACACTTGTTTATATACATTTATATACACAATATATCATATCTACTTTTTAAAATTCTTTTTTCACAACTGAATAGTATTATTGCACGGCATGAATTCTCTTTTGGTGGGCATTAAGTTGCTTCTAAAATCTTTCTAGTATTTCTATAATCACTTCTATGACTATTTCTATAGGATATGTCCAGACAAATAAGATACAGAGTTGATAATTGTAGCCACATAAACAATTTTGGTAGATACTGACAAAACACTTCCTCACTAATTTTATTTTTTCATCATAAAAGTATCACATGTTCATTATAAAAACTAGGAAAAACAAAACTATAGAAAAATAAAGAAATCTAGAAAAAGAAGGAAACAAAAATCATCTGTAATCCATATACCCAGAGGCAGTCTTGTTTATCTCTTTCCTGTCCTCTTTTCCTTATACAAATATAGTCACCACTGAGATCATACTATATAGTTCTGTTTTGCTACTTTCCACATATCATCACGTCATCAGCATTTTCCCATGTCCTTAAATATTTGGAAGAATTTTTAAAACTGCCATGGACCATGAAGTTATGAGTCAGTTTTGTAAACGCTTTTAGGTATCACTGATGTACCGTACAATTTGTGATTTTGAAATGTGAACAAAGAGATTCGACAATTTTCAAGAAACTGCTAGAATTTTATACCCATCGGCCAATCCACTCTTAGAACATTTCCATCAATGCTGTTTTGAGCCCATCTCCCGATGTTCCGTTTGTTCAATTATTCACGTGAAATCCTCTCTGGCTCTTAAATATGCCTACCACTTTCTTCCCACTTGTAAACAGTGACAGCAAAGGCCAGAGGTTACAACCAGGTGGAAATGTCCCTCAGGTCACACCACGCTTTCTTTCTACAGGACCAGACCTTTGCACATAAAAGGGGAGAGAGATGTGTCCTATCTTATACGGTTTTAAAAAATTGGGATTTTCTGGGGCGCCTGGGTGGCTCAGCTGGTTAAGCACCCGACTCTTGGTTTTGGCTCAGGTCATGATCTCACTGTTTCGTAAGTTTGACCCTCGCGTGGGGCTGTGCACTGGCAGGGTAGAGCCTGTTTGGGATTCTCTCTCCCCCTCTCTCGGCCCCTTCCCCACTCAGTGCTGTCTCTGTCTCTCTCAAAAATAAATAAACTGTTTTTTTTTCATTAGCATTTTATACCAAAGGGAGAGACTATCTCTAAAACAGTCTTCTCTGACAAGTTGTATCTCTCTGTCCATTTGTTTTTCCTCTGTAACGCTTTTTTTTTTTTTATGTTGTATAATATTTTCTTTCCCTCCCTTTTGCACTCAGGCAAGACATGTTCACTTATGATGCCCTATTGCCTTTTTCGCTGGTGGTCCCATCCCAACTGGTGCTGAATGTGCGGTGTTAGCCCTTGGGAACTGGGGAAGCAGCATGAAACAGATGTGATAGTTGTCAGTTTCACTCCTGCTGCTCCCAAGAAGGAAGTCCTTTGTTCAAGAACAGAGCAGGCATGACCACCCACTGATGGCATTAACCAGTAGGAAAGGAGGAGTGAAAGAGCCTTTGCTTCCCTTGAAAATCTCTCTTCCCTTGCACAGAGACTGCATTAGCTTCACTCTGTTGCTTCTGCGGGCATTACTAAGAAATCGCTGTTTGTAGGCGAAGCAGCAAAGGAAGTCAACTCCAGGGAATAACCCAAGTTTTGAAACATGAAATGCTTGAATCGCCTTCGAATTGAATCCACTCTCGAATGATTAGAGAAGAAATTTTTAAAAAATATTGTGGAATATGTATTAGTGTATCCACTGCTTTTTACGTTTTCCAGTCTTTTAGCTTTCCTTGCGGGTTTGTAACAAATAGAAGTGTGTGGGGCTACATCTGAGAGTGTGTGTTTGCATTAAAATACTTTGGAAATCGTAATTCTAATAACTTGCTCTTGTGCACTGCAATGTGGCCAGGATTCAGGGGAGTGTGTGTGTGTGTGTGTGTGTGTGTGTGTGTGTGCTGTATTGTATTGAGGGGCAGAGTTACCACTGATGTATTGTGTGAGGAATCTCAATTCTTCATTTCTCAAATTAAATGTCAACAAAAGCATGTGCTTTAACATAAATCTGAATGAAATAAACCTTAAAGTGACCAGTGAAGTGAAAAATATTTTATGGAAAGAATACAGCAAAGCTTGGGCATTAAAAAGATCAATAGAAAATCCTAAAGTTTATTACAGGGTACTTGCAAAAGGTATGCATTTTTCTTCTCCATTTAGGCTATCATATTAGCATTTTCTGACTTTGCTCTAAGAAGGCAATCCTAGGAAGGCAGGTAAATATGTTCAGAGGGACAGAAGTTTGAACTTTAAATAGAACAAAGGACCTTTTGATTAGTGGTTGGTATTTTATTGTAATTAAACAAAAGTAGCGTGATCTGAGTAAGGCCCAAACAAGAAGGAACTCCTTATTTCTATGGCGACAAGGAAAATTACTCCTGTCAGAGGTTTTAGGGAACTCTTTGCATTACACCCATTTTGACTAATTTAAATAATTCAATCCCGTGTACTGCATTATTCTTGGGAATAATTAATATATACATATAAACTGCTTTTTAAGATACAAGTTAAGGAAGCACCATGAAAACTCCGCACTGGTTTGGCATAGGGAGTGCTGACTTTCAGAAAACAAAACTCAGATGTGAGGAAGAAAACAGAATGAAATAGAAAATGCAGAGAGGAACGTTAAAGGATTACCTAACTTGATTGGAGACTCAGTGGTCGCAGCTGACACCCTGGGGAATTAGGAAGCCAACTGAATTGCATTAAGTTCCAAGCCTGATTATGCCTTAAATAACCATAAGGGTGGGTGGCGTGGACATTTGGATTATTCTCATACATTATAATTTTGGATATGATACTTTTTCTCTAGCGAAACTATCAATTTTACCCTCTTTAGAATTATAATGTCTCCAATAAGAAAACATTAGGCTTTGAAGCTTCTCTGGAAGAAGCATAAAAACAGATTTATATCTAATGACACATCAGGACGAGGGGTCTGAGAGCCGATGCTACGGAAATACGGAATTATTGTTTACGTTAGGAGAAATACTTTAATGTGTGCCATTTTGTACCATATTATAATAAGATTAGAACTATTAGCTTTCTCGTTTTGTTGTGCTGATGAGATTAATATCAACTGAACCAAAGAGGTAAAGGCCTCGGAGGCTTTTTATACGTTTACATCCCCAGTCGACTTCCTCTTTCTCAATTGATATACAGTATCTTTTAAGGAGCAACATCTTTCAGCTTTGCCATTTTTATCACCTTCATCTAGAGTGCCTGCTGGCAAATCAGCGGCACGTCAGAAATGGGTGAGCAACATGAAGATATACAAGTGTGAATTTCATGCAGCCTGACGCTCCAACCACGCCTGGTAGTGTTGGCCACTAAAACACCGTGAGTACTTAGCTTCCACACCCCGTGTTAAGCATCTCATCTCAGTAGCGATTACAGCTGGAGTCCAGCTGCAAGAACCTGACAGAGATGCTGTGTGAATTCAAAGAAGCAAAACCACAACTCCTCAGGAGTGCTTCGCTTTGTTTCCTGGAGCGTTCGCACTCCAGGACGCACTGACAGGGCAGGGCTATTCCCGTCCCTTCCCTTCCTCTTCTGCACTCCGAGGGCAGTCCGCTGACAAGGAACCCAGAAACAGGATTCCCCCAGAGGCCACTGCTAAGCCCTTCCTGAATACATTAACAGGAAGTCAGACTGTAGCCATGGGTGAAGACGCGGCAAGGTCAACGGGCAAAACCTACCAAGCCTACCTGCAAGTTCTCTCTGTTTCTAATTACTCTGAAAAAACAAACAAACAGAAAATGGAATCCATCCGACCAAGCCAGAGGTAAACGAGAATGGCAACTTAGCAACTGGCAGGTTAACTGGTGACTGGAGATTTTGATAGTTAAATAAATTTACTCAGAAAAAAATAAGTAGATATGTGTACGGAAGGTTCAGACATCTAGGTAAAAATGTTTCTGATGCACAGGAAGCCGTTTTACGCCCAAGCATACCTGAGGGACACAGGTGGTGTCACCGACCCACTGGTGACAGAGCAGCAGCTGGAGGCTGGGGGGGGGGCAGGGGGGGGGAGAGCAGAGGCTGGTGTGGGGTGGGGAGAAGAGTGTGTATGCATCTGTCTGCCCTGGGGTGTGATTCGAATCCGCAGGGTGGGAAAAGGGAGACTGTGAAGTTAGAACTCCCATAATTTTGTGCCCTCCGGCTTCTCTTGGAGTATCAGCGGTTGGAGACGATGGGCAGATTAAACAGAGCGGGGGACAAATCCATCCATAAGGAAAACTAGTAACATGTGGTTTAATAAGGTCTTGGCTTAAAAACTGAGAACAAACTGAGGGATGATGGGGGGTGGGAGGGAGAGGGGGGTGGGTGACAGGCATTGAGGAGGGCACCTGTCGGGATGAGCACTGGGTGTTGTATGGAAACCAATCTGACAATAAATTTCATATAAAAAAATAACGTCTTGGCTTAGGGTTCTTTGTGAATGATGGCTCACTTGTTAGTTAAAATAAGACACTAATCTTTTAGGAAGGGAAATGAGTATTTGAAAATATTGATTAGGACTGAACCCTAGTTTATTCAACAAAATGTGAAAAAAGACCTAATTGCAGAATTATTAATTTACTTAGAGACAATAACTTTAACGAAGCTCAGACTGCTTGGTTCACCCAAACAAGTGATTAGAGTTGGCATCTGAACGGCAAATAGGATCCCAGTTAATAAATGTGTTGGTCATTTTGCTCTTTTTTGAAATTTGTGAATTTGATCTCATCAGCACAAACAGAACTAATTTATAAACAGATAATCACTGGAGATACTGTTGAATGGAAATGAGAAAAGTCCTTTCATTTTACAATTATGTGACAATTTATAATTTTAAGGTCCCCCTCCGGCCCCCCCAAAAAAAAAACCAACGAAAGCAAAAACAGAAGCTAGGAATCCTGTAGAAAACAGATAAAGTCTGGTAACCATATTTAGCAACTCATTCTTCACACACATTCGATGGATGATACAATTTGGCTGTAGGAATGAATCATTCATTCTTGGTTAAATTAATACTTGATTCTAGGCTCTCCTAAGGTCCAGTCTTCTTGCCTTTCCTTGCCTATCTCCTGGGGACTTTCTGATGAAGGAAATGTGTACGCAGTTTACCTAGTTCAGCAGAAGTCAGGATATTCAAATGTTTCCGTAGGTCTATCAGTTACGCCTTTCTCTGCTTATTCGTTACATAATAACACGGGTCTGTTGGAGTCGACACTTCATCCCATAGGAGTGGATCACCTCATCTCAGTGAGCCTTGCCATCCCCCGAGCACGCTTAGGAGTCCCCAGATTAATTCCACAAAGTGTTGGCTACAGGGTGGGGGGTGGGAAGGGGAAGGACACACTTGTACCAAAAGGACTTTCAACTTCAACACTTGAAAAGTAAAAACTTCTAGAGCCAGGCCATCATTCTCTAAACATAAAACTTTTAGTGATTCTTTTACAAGAGAAAAACTTAACTTTATTAAATAGGACAATTCATGCTTATGAATTCTAACGACCAAATGATTTCGCTAATTACTTTGTTGCATTCAGTTTGGAATAGTTTGCATAGCTGAGTTTCGAAGGCAATAAACTGCCTGAACGGTCTGTTTACTCCAGTGCAAGTTACAAGGAGAACTCTCTCCTTAAAGGACTTGTCTCTTTGAAATGCACAAAGTGGCAAAAAGCCAAGGGAAGCTGGTGCTTAAGCAACCAAGACTGAGCAGTGCCTGTGTGCATTTCAATCTCAGCCAACCGAAGTAAATGTTATTGGAGCTTTTGTGCTGTAAAATTGCTGCTTTCATGCCCACTGCATCCGACAACAGGAATACTTGGTCTCCTAGGAAGGAGGGCAGTCGTGGTCCTTTGCTGCCAGATTTTTACATTCCTAAGAAGCCGGTGGAGAAGTGGAGTAAAACAGGCTGTTCTGAAGGGGCGAGGGACAATGAGACTGACCTCCGTGGTGCATCTGGACAGAGAAAGAGACTACGCAGAAAAAAAAAAAAAAACAACTTACTATCCTTTTTTGCATTAAATGTTTGTAAAGACATTAATTCGGGAGCGTACTGAATCGGTGAATTAAATTTTTAAACCTGTTTTCAGAAAATATATAAAACTATTAATATTTTGCAAGTAAAAATCAAAATCAGTGAAAATATTGTTGAATTTTGAAGGGTAACAATTTAAAATTCCTATCAGGCCATTAATAGCTGCATTTGTGTTCCTGACATACTGAATGTTCCTTGACGTGCTATTTACTAGTATGGTTGTTTAGTTTATATTAGTATTTTATTTATTGGATCATTCATTCAGTGCTCATTTACTGAGAACCTACTATGAATCAGGCATGAAATTTCATTTCTAATGTTGCAGTTTTAAACGTACTGTGAGTCCCCAAATCTATGTTTAAGCCCCAAGCCATAGAGATAATTTTTTTTTCTTTAAAAATAATGAAAATAATTTTTTAAAAGCATCCAGTACTATACAGCTAGGCAACTAAATTTTTTTTCAGAATTATACTAACAGAATGCCTACAACATAAGCGTGATGTTTGAAATAAGTTTTAAATAGCAGTACTGCTAATAGGGGTACAAGAGTCAAACAGTATTTCTTGATTAAAAAAAAAAAAACAACTAAGCCTGTCAATAGTTACGACACATAGTTAAATGTATATACCTCATATCAAAAGAGATGGGGCGCCTGGGTGGCGCAGTCGGTTAAGCGTCCGACTTCAGCCAGGTCACGATCTCGCGGTCCGTGGGTTCGAGCCCCGCGTCGGGCTCTGGGCTGATGGCTCAGAGCCTGGAGCCTGTTTCTGATTCTGTGTCTCCCTCTCTCTCTGCCCCTCCCCCGTTCATGCTCTGTCCCTCTCTGTCCCAAAAATAAATAAACGTTGAAAAAAAAAATTAAAAAAAAAAAAAGAGAATTGTACTAAACAATACAGAATGATTTGGAATCACTTGTCTCATTTAGTCATCGACTGACTCTATTAGAATGGTTTGTTATGTTAATTATGGCCTTACTTTGCAAATACCATATATTTTCAGCATGTACTCACGTGGCCGTTAATGTGAGCAACAGAACCACATTCACTGCTTTTTTTTTTTTTGGAAGACCCGGGATATTATGGCATTATACGCTTGAGGCATAAACAACAAAGACAACCACGGCAATTCTGCCTCCCTAGTCTCGCTTTTCCTTAACCTTTTAAGCTGTTCACTGCTTTGGCTTTTAGGAAAAGTGAAGAAAAAGAAGACGTGTAAAATCATGACAAAGGAAAAAGGAAAACTTAAAAGGCAAAGGGCAGGAGAAATAGAACTCAAGCTGCAAAAAGACAAATCAGACAACAGCTCCTGGTCTCCCAAGGACTCAGGATATGATGAAGTGGATTTTGTTGCAGAATTCTTTTGATTATTTTTTCCTCCGTGGCTTTTAGACGGGTCTGCGTTTTAGCTGCCTCTTAATAATCCTATGACCTTGAGCAAGTTATTTAACCTTTCCATGCTACACATTCTTCATCTGTAAAACAGGGTTAATGACGCACCTCCTCAGGGCTATGAAAATTAAATTAAATATCACACACACACACACACACACACGCACTGCCGGCCACACTGGCTTGCGCACATTAGGCACCCAATAAATGTTGGTTGCCTGTCCCCTTTCCCTGGAACATTCACATTACTGACATGTATGGAAAGTCACCAAAGCTAAATAAACACGTAGCCACACATATACAACAGTAAGTCTTACGTTTCTCAAATCAATAATGGTTTTTAAAGAACTCCTGTTTGAAAAAGTAAAGAAACATTAAAATTAATCATCATTTTGGGTGTTTAAATGTTAGATTAC
The DNA here is from genome assembly GCF_018350155.1 of Leopardus geoffroyi. NCBI lineage: Eukaryota > Metazoa > Chordata > Mammalia > Carnivora > Felidae > Leopardus > Leopardus geoffroyi. The sequence continues at coordinate 13,456,800 of NC_059327.1, read as the reverse complement.
GAATTAAGCCTGGCTTTCCTAACCAGCCCTCCTATTGCGGAGATTTCTGAATTTTATTTTTTGGCTGCACATCATTTTTTTTTTTTTAACCACACATTTTAGACTAGCTCAAATAGAACATGAATGGGTTGCCAAGAGTTGTGCAGATATGTACACTTAGCATCAACTGTGTAGAGCTATCTGGGACCACTGCCGTCCTTTAGTTTAAATGTTGCTTTTCAAAGCTTTGAGTAGATGTCACTTCTACTGTAGAATCAATTATGCCCTCTCTAGATTCTTTTGGATCTATCTCATATTCTCTTATTACGTGTTAATGGTCCTATATCTTCGGATATCATCATGTCTCCAGTATGTTATACTTTTGGCAAATTACACCCCATCTGGGAGGTGGTCTCCCTGTGGAAGGGATCATTTGTTATTCCAAACCTCCTGATCTGTGAACAGGGTGAAATCATTCTTAGAGAAAAGACATGCTGTTAATGATAGAAAGTGTAGAGGACATTTTTTCCTCTGAAAGTGGAGAAGCCCACATTCATAACTGGGGGGACATAAGTGGTCCTGTGTCTATCATTAAGGAAAAAAAAAGTAGAAAACTGTAATTCTTGGAAAAAAATAGGAATTACAAAGATAATGCAGTTCAACTAATTGTTCAACCACACCAAAAAAATTTTTTTTGCTCTTTGCATGTCAGTGGTTAGATGTGAGGGGGACAGTAATTGCCTCTTGGCCAAAGTCAGGATATGTAATAAAACTGAGCAAATATGTATCTTTCATACGTTAGAATAAGAGTACAAACAGCAGTGACACTGTAACTAAGGAATAAAAACTCAAAAGAAAAGATCAATCAAATCAAAGATCAAGAAGAGACTTAAAAATCGCCTAGTCATTAGAAAATCTTTGTTATGTTTAAAACGGTTCTCTACTGTCCCAAAGCACAGAAGAAAAATGAATAGCTTTTTACTCAAGGGCTCCTCACATCCCCTAGGCTAATTTCTTTGTTAGGCACCACAGAGGTACATATATAAGCGTTGAAGATTGGTCATAAGTAATATGATACAGAAGGTTCTTAGGATGAAAAAAAAAGCTGAGACACCTTCCTAAGCATAATTCTGGATATTGGATGCCAGTGGCTGTAAGGTAAGGGAGTAGACACAAAATTGTTTGTTTGGCAAAGAGGAGAGATTGAGTTAAGAAGTCTCGTGCTTTGTGGGAATTTGGCACCTGAAGTGAAAGGGCTTAAAATCAGAAGCTTTGAAATAAGTTAAATCACGAGGCAGATGGACTGTACCTCTCCATTTTCTTTGAAGGTTGAGATCCTAACCCAAGTTATCAAGCTGTTAGAATTTGAAACAGTGCTCTTATACAAGCCAACAGCAAGAACAACTTTCAGTTCTACATGAGAGGCATTGACTCTTTGGTACACATCTTCACAAGGAATATGCAATCTGAGCAAGAAAGGAGAAACCGCTTAAAAATGAACTGTAATCATTAAAAGGATCAAAATCTTGCCCTCGAGTTTACTGAGAGTAAACGGGTTGCAATTTTCTTAACGATTTATTAAGATGATGAAAGTGAAGTAAGATGCATTTCTTATAGCAGGGCTTCCCTTGATGTGACCATTTATTTTTATGGACACAACATCATGTATGTCCTGGAACCAAGTGTTTATTTTCTTCCTGGCCAGGCTCTATAATGTTCTGAAGGACCGTGGAGAACTTGGAACGTTCTTCTGTAGTGGATCCCTAAATGCAGTCGAGATTCAACTGAGAGAAACAACAGGTTTACAATTTGAAAACATCTTTTAAAAATGTCCACAGTACATTCATTAGGAGGATCCATATTAAAATAATTCACTTGGTCTTAAAGCTTCCAAGTCTAATGTATATCATTTCACAGTTGATTTATTTAAAAAAAATTATTTTTGAAACTTTCTTTATTTTTGAGAGAGAGAGAGAGAGAGACAGAGCATGAGCAGCAGGGGCGGGGGGGCAGAGAGAGAGGAAGACACAGAATCCGAAGCAGGCTCCAGGCTCCGAGCCGTCAGCACAGAGCCCGACACGGGGCTCGATCTCACGAGCCGTGAGATCATGACCTGAGCCGAAGTCGGACGCTCAACCGATGGAGCCACCCAGGCGCCCCTGATTTCACAGTTTAATCCACTTTTTCCTTTTCCCATCCTTGGCCAACACTATACCAGATGGTCATCATCCATTACAAAACGATTAATACATCTCCCTTTAGCTTTCTCTCCTCTCTACTAAATAATTCAATTCTTGAGGTTTTTTTTTTTCCCCTCACTTGAATCTCATTTTCTATTCCTCTAATTAGCCTCGTGGCCCTCAGAACACTCGTCAAGTTTCAGGATGGTGCAGCAAAACTGAATTTTGAGAGTGGTCCAACCAACGCAAAATAAAATGGCTGAAATATTGAACTGCTAGACTGAGAGATCCTTGGGAGTAGAAACCAAGTCTTGTGTACTTCTGCAGTATCTGAAACATAGCAGGTGTTCAATAAATGAGGAATTAATGGGTTCGCAGTCATTGGAGCTCAAAATGCCACTCACTACTGGGAAGCAAATCAAGAGTTATCTCTTCGTTGATATATATATATATATATATATATATATATATATATATATATATATATATATATATATATACACATACATGTTTTAATTTATTTTTGAGACAGAGAGAGACAGAGCATGAGCAGGGGAGGGGCAGAGAGAGAGAGGGAGACACAGAATCTGAAGTAGGCAATATAACGATATTCCGAGCACATCTGATTCAATTATATTTACCATTATTAATTTTATTCTTATGTGGTATTATTATTCCTATCTCTTTGTCTATCTTATAAGAGATTCAAAGTACATTATCAGCACTATTTCCAGTTGTCAGTTTGAAAAGTTGTTTCTTCACGCAAATTCACTTAGTTGAGCATGTACTTATACAGTTTATTCGGTTGTCCTAAAACCCCTGCTCTTACAGTTCTCTAAAAACAATTAGTAGCAGGGGCGCCTGCGTGGCGCAGTCGGTTAAGCGTCCGACTTCAGCCAGGTCACGATCTCGCGGTCCGTGAGTTCGAGCCCCGCGTTGGGCTCTGGGCTGATGGCTCAGAGCCTGGAGCCTGTTTCCGATTCTGTGTCTCCCTCTCTCTCTGCCCCTCCCCCGTTCATGCTCTGTCTCTCTCTGTCCCCAAAAAATAAATAAACGTTGAAAAAAAAATTAAAAAAAAACAATTAGTAGCATGAACAGAATATTGTCAGAGTCAGAAAAGTTAGCCCAAGAGCTCTGTTTCAAAGAAGGGGGTAGCTTCATCATCTTCATTTTACTGGCACAGGGAGGGAGGTACAAATATATAGAGAGGCTTAACGGAAACTACTTAACCCAATTCCCAACTGGCTTACTCACTAGAGCACTGTTCAACCCCTGCAGAAGTTGAGATGAGTATTGTCCTTCCCAGTCCCCACCGCTCAGGACCTGTTTTCATCAGTGAACACTTACTCAGTAACTACTCCGTATTAAGCACTACACTAGGGATTGGGGTTACAGAAATAGAAACCTTTTATTTTCACCTCAGATAGTTCACACCAAACAAGGGCAGATTTATAGCAACAGAAGACCTTCCATACATACTTCGTGTTAGAGGTGTTACTAACCTGTCCCTAGTGATGAAAACCCAGCAAATCTGAAATAAACATTTTAGGCAAGTGTCATAGGCTAACAATTAAAGCCAGAATAAGGTCTTACAGAACAGAATCAAGAACAAGTCCACCCGATGCTGAAATTATTAACATGTGTAAAAGATGTTACCACCTGAGAGAAAAAGCACACATTAGAACAGGAAAGAGAAGGGGCGCCTGGGTGGCGCAGTCGGTTAAGCGTCCGACTTCAGCCAGGTCACGATCTCGCGGTCCGTGAGTTCGAGCCCCGCGTCAGGCTCTGGGCTGATGGCTCAGAGCCTGGAGCCTGTTTCCGATTCTGTGTCTCCCTCTCTCTCTGCCCCTCCCCCGTTCATGCTCTGTCTCTCTCTGTCCCAAAAATAAATAAATGTTGAAAAAAAAAAAAAAAAAAAGAACAGGAAAGAGAATAAGAAAACAGGAGTTATTTCAGGGACTTTGAGTCCAGTGTTTAGTTTGCCATCAACAAACAGATCTACAACTAAAACTTTTCATTTATTTTGTGAATCAGAGTATACTCAAAATCTCAAATTCTATATTTTATACTCATAAGATACTCATAATACTATATGTACAATATACATATATACTATGTTATATATATTCACAATATACTCATATATAGTACACTCATAATATACTCATCCACATTCTATATTGATCAACTCATCCACATCCATACACACGACCATATGAATTATTCTAGGAATTGGTGTTCTCTATTGTGAATCCCACATTAATGATTAATGCTGACTTTCTGAAAATTTTAAAATAATTTTATGGTCATGTTTGATAGTTTTTAAAAGGTACTCCTTATAAAACAAATAGGTATTGGATTTGAGTGGAATTTTTACAAGACCTTTAACTATTTTCACAGACAAGTAGGATTCTGATACATAAGTGTAGTCCCAAAGAAGGATTTCACTTTGATTTCCCACCACCCCAGAAAAAAACCACAGAAACAAACTGTAATTCCTAAATGAAACCAAAATTTCTTACTTTCTTTGCCTAGGAAGAAAAGAGCAGATTTATAATTAGACTGCAAAGCTGCTTCTTCCAGAACCTTCATCTGGCTGTCCTTAATGCCCTAAGGATTTTGGCCATACTTGACAGATAACAAGTATCCTGTGTTTCTTTGTAACCATCTGAAAGCCTGATTCTTCTAAACAAGAATGCATGCTATTTTAAAAAGAAAATACCTCTGAAAAGGATCTCAAAGGTGAAGAAAATTAAGCAAAGAGAATACTTCTAAAGCAGGCTCCTCACTGCACAGTGCATAACCCTGGAAACACGACGCAGACAATGGGCGGACCGCTTCTGTGGGTTTCAGATGCAGGCAAGCCTAACACTTACCTTCCGATCCTCTACAACAACTTACCCAACACCTAACCCTGATCCGAAACAACACTAGAAGCTAAGCACTTAAAGAGTTCTGAAATCCCACAAGAGGAGCCGGAAAACTCAAACAACACGCTCCTTCTTAGCCAGAGGGATTTTTACGCTATTACAGACTTCATCTTAGAACAGCCAACTACCCCGCCCATCTCTGATTGGGAAGGAACTAAAAGAAAATGCTTTATTTTTAAAAACACGAGTTTCTAAACCATGACTCTGCCTTTGAACAGAATTAATTCTTTGGAGTGAACTTCTTCGGTCTATAATTACTATGCTGACATTTCACTTGATTGTAACATCCACGTGCACACCCTTTGCATCTCCCTTCCTCCCTCTTTCTGTTTTTGTCTCCGTCTGTCTGTCTGTCTCTTACACGAACCAGAATGACTCACTGTTCTGAAAGAATTATAATTTTATGCAATGTCACGGGACACCTAAGAATTATATCCGGGACAGACTTCTTAAGCTCCTGTTTTACCTGACCTCCTCTCCTGCTCATTTAAGTAAATTATTGCTGGTTTGGAAAGCAGGAGGGGGAGAAAAATCACAGCGTCTCTGTTCTCTGTTTTGCAAAAGGAAAGGACAGGTCCTTCAGAAGATATCGCAAAGCAACCATGAGAAAAAGCTTCTAGCAGCCATGGTGGGGTACAGGGATGGGGCGAGAAGGGGAGACAGACAGCATGGGAACAGAATAAGGATAACTTAAGAGTTAAAAGAATTTCAGGCAGTGCTGATGCCTCTTTTTAAAAACAAGGTTGGCAATTGCTAGTGAATGCTGCGTTAAGAAAGATTCCAAGGCTGCCTAGGAAGATGGCCATGATCCACTACGGACATCTTTGATGAGCATTCGCGATGGGAGGGCTAAGGCTTATGCCACACATTTGTCATCTCTGGAGGAGAACACTTAAATCAGGGGACTAACCGCAGAATGCCAGCAGGCCCACCTACCCCAGGGATGCCTCCCCAGCAGAGATGCGGAGCCCTGAAGGCTAGCACGCTCCTTTTTACTCCAAAGCGGTAGCAACCTGTGTTGGAGGTGTTCGAGTATGCGTTCTAAATGTGGACATTCCTCAAGTTCCTAAAACTTATGCGTCTGCTATGAATACCGCACATCTGAAGGCATCTCCTATTTTCCCAACGCAAGAGAAAAAGCTGGATTTGGGCTGCAGGAACTCTTAATGGTACATCACAGTGGGTCTCTTTTTCTATTCCAATCAGATATGAGAAGAAAAAAAGTTTTTTGACAGAAATGCCAATAAATTGGGTAAAAACAGAAAACTGCTTATGTGGCTACTATAAAGAATTTATTTCTTCTCGGCCCCTTAATATCCACAATGACAAAACATTCCTGTGCTATGTATATAAAGAGATACCGAGTGACGAGTTTAAAGTAAGATTTTGGTTTCTTACGTGATGCGAAAAATAGAGAATTAAGTCAAACTAGGGAAAAGCTGTCGTCTTCTTGCAATGCAATGAAACTCCAGTAGGAAGTGTACCAACCCAAACTACACAGGGCTGGTCCTATACTCAGCACTGGCATCAAAATGTCCTGGACGAAGTCAGCACTTAGCAACCACCTCTGGTTGTCATGGAGATTGGATAATGGAGGAGGGAAATGTGTATGTTCAATAACTGATGAACCAGATAGAGAAGATGACACAGAAGGAACTAGGGGAAAAGAACTAAAAACTGAAATATGGGTTAGGATATGATACACGGAAAGTGTAGAGGGTCACCATTTTTTTTGAAGGAATGCTACTCATTAATATACAATAATAATGAAATCACATTCATGATAACATATAAACAGTTTATCAAACAGTTAAAAAGCATAATGAGAAAAAAGTAACTATAACATACTTCAGAAATAAATTTAGAAAACATTATCATCTACTTTCCGTTAAGAGCAAACTCAGGAAAATCTAAAATTAGGAGCTCACGGCATACTCTAGACCAAGGAGAGAGAAGTTTTTCAAAACAAACATATACATCTGAACGATTCTTCTGCTTTGCCATAATTCTGTTCTGCTAAACAAACAGACAGATGTAAGTAGCTACAGGTCGAGGTCCCTGCTTGTTCATGAAAATTAACCACAGGAGGTAGATCAAGAAATGGGAGAGGAGATATTCATTTTGTAAAAATATGCATATTCAAGATTTAGAAAACTAACACGTAGGATCAATTCAGCAGGAATCAGGCAGATCAGATACTACAAATATAAATGGGTGGCAAACCTACAGCTAAAGACATGAATTCAGGTATTTATTAACATACGTTTTAAGGCCTACGTATTCAGAGTCTAATACGCATGTCCTTTGAGGCGATCTCTACCAAGTAGAGGAAGGGGCATGTGTAGAACGTGTTCAAAAACAGATCCCTCTTGGACATTCTCTAGATTATCCACATGGAACGCATCCAACTTCTGGATGATCTGTGGACGACGTACATCTCGGGTGGGCTTCCCTGTTCTTTGCACGTCTCCAGACTATCTATGTCAGTTCCCTAGATAGTGTGGGTTTTCTGAGAATAAAAATGTATTTTAATTAACCGAAGCAAAACACAAATAAGGTAAAATGTTCAATTGGTTCAGTGATTCGACAAATATCTGTAGAACACCCACCATGGTCCTACCATGGTACCAGGTGCCAGGCGTATGGTAGTGAACAAACAGGCCTGTCCTCTGCCACCAGGAGCTTTCAATGTTTCTGGAAAGAAAACGCATAAGGCAGAAGGAAGCAAATAACAAACGAATTGCTTTGAAAAGAAACAAACAGGCCAAAGAAGTCGAGTGACACGGGAGGGCCCCACTTAAAACAGGGAGGCAAGGGTGCCCATGAATGTGAAGTTGACCGTCAGCGGAGATCGAAACACAAAGGGAAGTCATACCGAGCCAGACAGGCAGAATCTTCCAGGAAGAGGAAACCGAATATGCAGTTGAGGTGTGCATCTGTTGGCCAGTTTTGAAACCAAAAGGGGGTCAGAGGGCAGGGGTGAAAGGAGAACGAGACAAGAAGGGAAAGAAGGGAAAGACCAGTCTTGTTGGCCACGTGAGGTTCTGAGTAGTACAGAATTAAGAAGTGGCTTTTCATTTAAAAGCTCTTCCGCCTGCTAGAAGCCGCCAAGCCCAGGAGGCGACTGCAACGGTCCAGGGAAAAGATTCTGGTGAGTGGCTGGGACCCGAGAGGCTGGGGTGGGGCGGAAGACCAGTTGGTAGATTTCAGATACACGATGGAGGGGCTCCCAACAGTTACTGATAGATTCCCTGTTAAAAGATGTGCATCCATTAATGAATTCTTACAAACCAAAAAGAGGTGTTTCCAGGCAAACCAGAGGCACATCAAATAAACCATTTGTTTTTGGCTGCAGTTGTCTTAACAAGTTTTCCCTCAATTTTATGTTAATAGGAGAGAATCACAGTTTCCTAATTATAAAACTGGGTGACATCTTAGAAATCACCTCGGCTAGGGGCGCCTGGGTGGCTCAGTCGGTTAAGCGTCCGACTTCGGCTCAGGTCACGATCTCAGCGTTCGTGAGTTCGAGCCTCGCGTCGGGCTCCGTGCTGACAGCTCAGAGCCTGGCCCTGTGTCTCTGCCCCTCCCCTGCTCGCTCCCTGTCTTTCTCTCAAAAATAAATAAACATTAAAAAAATATATATATATATATAATAATAATAATACAAAAAGAAATCACCTTGGCTAAATAACGACACCTATTTTATGAGAAGCGACACCTTTCCGTTGGGAGATGTGAGCAACTGTAAATCCCTGGGGAGGACGCCGCACGCAGGCTTAGGGAACGTACTGTTACATTCTGCTGTACAAGCCCAGAGTTCCTGATCTACCCCAACTATTGTTCCCGTAAGGATACTGACGGCCAGGAGGTGTTTAGAGATTTGCTCACATCTACCTGGGTAAGAACTAACCCGCTGCTAAGGGAAAGCAATCCCATCTACGCCCCCAACTGCAATTATCATCCCTATAACGATCCCTTCGAAATGTGCATCCCCGGCCTTCACACTTCCCTCGGGCTCCTCGGCTAGACGTCTAACCGCCTGCGCGCTGTCTCCAGCTGCCAAATGCCTCAAAGTCACTCTGTTCACAGCAAAACTCATGACGCGCCGAACCTTGTCAGCTTCTAGTATACTCCGTATCAGAAACTGGCCGCATTGTCCCTCCTTTCACGCGCGTCATCCACGCACGTGTCGTCTCGGGTACCTTCTTGTTCCGCGCTCTTCCGTTCGATCTCTGTCGATATTTTCTCATTAAACATCTTCCGCCTACTTACGTTCATCTTCACTGCCCCCTCCTTGTAGTCACCGACTGGTTCTTTCACACCATAGTCAAAGTAATAACTCAAAATACTGAGCTGGTCATAGCCCCAGCACCTGTTGTCTGGCTAAAGATCCAAATCCCCAGACATCGCTTACCACAGAGCCCTGCTCCCTTAGCTGTGCTCCCGCCACACCACCGTCTCTCGGCCTTCTAACGTGTCACACCCCCTCCCGCCACCTGTGCGTACGCTCTCCCCCATACCTGAAATTCCTTCTTCTTGCCCCTCTTCTGCCCCATTGATGTTCTGCTCGCCCTTCCAATCTCAGGGTCGGTAACGGTTTCTTAAGTCCTGTCTCAGAAGTGACCTTACATGGAATTCTGTGATCACTGCACTGATAGGCCTTAGAACATTGTAAGCGCCTCAAGGCCCAGGACCCCTGTCTGGATTTGCTTACTTTTGCATCCTCAGCACTTAGCACAATGCGTCACGCCTCCAGGCGCTCCATAAATATTTGCTGATGGAACTGTTTTATCAAATTCTTCGTGGGTAGACGTTTGGCAAAATAGCTGCCTTTCTGCCCATTACTCCCTACTGTTCTCACCTGCCAAGTACAGGATACGCACTTACCTGTCTGACACGTGAATTAAAAAACAGTACACAGAAGTTGATCCTGGACCAGTTCATTTCCGTATTTTAACATGTGGATGTTGGGCACTACCAGCAATTTTCCTCCCGTTCAGAAAGAATAGCCAAAAGCAAGTGGGAAGTGCCCAAGAAGCCTCACATAATGAAAAACAGTTCAGCCTTTGGGAAGATTACCGCCAACGAATCCCCGGAAACTGTGGTCGGCAAGCAACGAGACGAGCCAACAGCTCATGAGTACGACAGGCGTACCTCAGTTTGATTTGTGCACAATCAGAGAACATTGTGTTGGGCACTGGGAAACGGAAGAAGACACGAGAGCACAGAACCCGCGAAGGGACACAAACCGGTCTATAGACATCCAATACCAAATCAACACGAAGGAGCTGGAAAAGGCTAGGTAATTAAGCACAAGTGGAAAATTTAGAATTCCTAGAGGCAAGGGGATGATGCAGGAACAGCATCACGGAGAAGAAAAGTTTTGAACAAAGGCAAGAAAAAAAATGGTCTCATGTTGGGGGACAAAGGAAGGCATTCTGCATGAGAGCGGAAAGGGTTTGAAGGGCAGAGACCAAGAAACAGCAGAAAGCAAAGTGCCTGCGTAAGGGATGGTGAATCAATCCTTCGCTTGAGAAGCTGGTACAGGGGCGAATGGACCATGAAAGCAAAAAGACAAAGTAGCTGGTGCGAACAACAGGTAAAAGGCTTCAATGCAAATAATTAGACAACGGAAGCAGACAAGAGAGAGCTTACACAGAAGAGAGAGGATCCAGGGATCCTGACATGGTGGGAATTTATACTCTGCAATTACAGATCTTGGTCTCACGGTGAACCGTGTGAGACTGTCCTTCTGAACACTGACTTAAGACACCAGCACGGACACGCTTTGATTTGCGTACGAGTTCCGCAGGGGCTGAGAGAATCCAAGGCAGATGAGATGGGGGAGGTCTAGACGTGAAATGAAATATTCTTTTTTATTTGAGATTAAAAAAAATCTTTTTAAGTAATCTCCACGCCCGGTGTGGGGCTGGAACTCACAACCCCGAGATCGAGAGTCACACGCTCTACGGAGTAAGCCAGGCAGGTGTCCTGAATGGAGATATTCCGAAAGAAATGGCGGAATCGGAGCTTGCCTACCTCTTCAACCATACTGTCCTTCCTTGTGGTTCTTACTCCTTCCTAACCGAAACACACAGTTAACTGTAGGCATGGCTTTTGTTCTTCTGGACCCTCCTTCCCCGCGGCCAGTGTGTCGATATTTTGCCAACTGTCAGGCTTTTAGTGAATCATCACTGAAGGCGTAAAACATAAACAAGCAGAGGGGAGAAAAAGAGGTTCCTTGACCTACGGCAGAAACGTGGTTGAGACGGGCCCATCTCACGCACAGACGAAATAGCTAATACTTATGTGAGTTAAAACCTAAGCTTTCTGAGCCAAGGAGGGGGCCGTTTTCAGGCGCGTGGGATGAGAAGCAGTGACTTCACAGAAGCTTCCACGGTGAGCTCGCGGAGGCGGGCTCCCTGCGAAGGCAGGCAGCCGAAAATAACACGAAATGTGTATGTTGTGCGCAGGGTTCTTCAGAGCCGCCAGAGCAGGGAAACATGGGAACCTCACCCCACCTCCCCTAAAGAGAAGCAACAGTCACTTCTGCTTGTTTTCAGCAAGTTGGTGGCATTCATTTTCTTGGCAGAAGGAAAGGAAAAAAAAAAAAAAAAGCATACACTCTCCCTGGCAGCCGGGATTTGGTCCTCTGACCCACTTGCGAGCTGCCATCAGCCACGAAGAAACCTCGCTGGAGCTCTCACTGGAACCGCCCGGAAGCAACCAGGATGGCACGCGTACTGGCAGCTACTTTGCTCGGATGCCCGGCAGAGACATGACGCGCGACACCCCCCCCCATTCAGTGGTCCTGCGGCCACCCCGACAGAAGAAAGGCTTGAGAGGCCATTTGGATGTTAATTTTCTACCGATGGCTTAGAAACCCCAACCCATTTTTTTTCCCCTGGACAGTGCACCCGTTGACTCCCGTGGCCCCAGCCTAATTACAAGCTACAGACTTGCTCTTGCCAGAAGAAAAGCTTGCTCTAGACAGGGAAGAAAGCGGTGATGGTAACGGTAGAAACAACACTAGTTAACCCCCACGGGTCTAAGGTACACAAAAACACACCGCGTTTGCGTGCAGCATTTATCTGCTTATCGGACAGAGCTCTGGGTTGTGATGAGGTCGACAGGCTATTTTCGAAAAAAGGGATAATAATACCAAGTACTTATATGGTGGTCATCGCATGCCAGGCTTTGTTGCAAGTGTTTTACACATACTAACGTATTTTCACTCGTGTAACTGTCACGTTAGTTCCGAGAGGTAGGTACTATTATTCTTAACATCTAGTAATACAGAACCCAATTATGGCTCCTAACATAATTATGGATCAGATGCCGAGCATAAATCTTTGAAGAAATATTTGCTAAAACAAAATAAAACGACCCACAGCAACAAATAACACTGACTTGGGAGACTGTTGAAATCAGGCAAGACTCCGTCCTCGGCCCGTATCCGGGACTAAAGCAGTGTTCTGGCTTTGCTGTCTAGAATGTTTGCGAAGAACATGTTAAATGACCAGAAGTTCTTTTTAAAAACAGAAATACCAGTAAGACCTTCAGGACAAATATCAAAATTCACCCAAACATGTACAGAGGGGAATAGTTGGAAATAATAAGCACCCAGTCCCACTGAGAATTTATTTTCCAGACGAAAAGGAGCAGCTTTTCTATTTGAAACTCTCTAGAGGATTTTCTGAGGCAGGGCTAATAATCTACGGAAAATTTATAACTTGGTTGCTGGTTTCCTACAACACTCCATACTATCGTTTCGATATACACATATTCTGAGGCTAATGGTCCAATTGGAAGAGAAGGGAGTGAGTTACAGAGGGAGAGCAATCCGATCAGTTAATCTGTCAAAGAAGTTTGCTGTGAAACAAAAATCATCCACCGGATTTCAACTTGCCTGAACAAGTAAAAACATGGTTATCCCAGGGGCCGGACAGGAGATGCGGCAAAAAAGATCCATTTTGCTCTCCGGCACATCTCTAAGCATATATCATTGTGAACGTAGTAACTGTCCCCATTTCTATTTTTAGTTAATTCAATTACAACTGGAAAACAGAAGCTGGAGTCGCTTCCCCAAACTACTCCCCCAGTAACACTCTCCACCGCATTTGGTACAAACCTCGATTTTGTACAATGTCCTACACAGGGCGGTCACGTAACTTGTCATCGGAACAAGAAAACTTCTAGGAGATGAGGTTATTCGTAACTATGCCAAGGCTACGAGTATCAGTAGGCGCTGTCTGGGGAAAACCAGCACGAGCACATGCTCTATCTGGCCCCATGATGTTTGCACGCCACAGTCCTTCTCCAATACCTCCTGTTTACCTTGAGCTCTGACAGTTCCTTCCCTGCCTCCTATGTAAATAGAACCCATTGTCAACACTGCCCTCACGCAAGGAAAAAAGATTTGAATTGAATACCTGTTCAGCCACTCACTATGTAATCCTGGGGAAGTTATTCAATCTCTCTGTGAATCTGTGTCCTGGAATCCTGTAGACTTGAATTCTGTCTCCATCCCTTGTTTTCTCTGCATCCTTGGGTAATTTATTTAATATTTCTAAAAAATAAGTCCCCCAGCCATGACATGAGGGAAACAATGCCACCTCCTGGGTTTGGGGAAAGGACGCATACAAAAATCGTCTCCAGCCACCCACTGGTAACCACATGTGGTAGTATGGACATCATGTTTTCTCTCTCCAACGAGGTTTTAAAACTCAGCAAATTTAAACCACAGTATATCGCTGATCTGATAGCTCCCTATTTTCCTACCCTTGCTTTCTGCTTTGCACAGAACCTCAGCGGCAACAAACTTAACAGTACCTCGAGCCCTCTGCCCCACGTTTCTCAACGTTGTGCCTTGGTATTCTTGTCCTGTGAGGTAGACATACCGATTGTCCTTAGAGGACTCCTCTTCACGCTGGAACATTCAGCTCACCTTCATTCCCTGCAGAGAATTTTCTCTGACTCCTTCCAAGCTGGGTTGGGTTTCCCTCTCTGACCTTTCTAAATATTCCTGTAATTACAGGAATATTATTACACTTTTATATGCGCAACGGTATTGTAACATGGTGTCCTCGCTAATCATCTTCCCAACCAAACTTCAAGTTTTTGGATGCTTTTTATTCGTCATCGTATTCTTCAAGGACACGGCCCACAGCCGGCCCAGTAAGTAACTACTGAATAAATGACTTTTGTTTCACTCAAAGCACTTAACATAATGTTACACATGACGACTCGGTAAATACTCAGCGGCTCATAAATTATTCCATGATACATCAATGAAAAGGCAACCTTTTATGTGAAATACACCAGGACCTCAAGAAGTCAAGGATTCTCTCCAAGCAGTGGGAATGATTTTACCAGGTACCTGAAAAAAAAGTTGAGTGACAGAGGTCATTTTAAGAACTGACTGCAAGTCCCTACTCGTGAGGAAGTCAGGATCACTCCTGAATAATTAAGAGCTGCATTAGAATTTGTGGTAAAAACACATCCACATGAAGGCCGGTCATGTATACATTACAAAAAGGCAAGATTCCTGCCCGCACAAAGGCGTACCTGCCAGAACTCCAAGAGACGCAATTCTCTCCAGTGCTCAAACACCTAGAAAGACACAGTAATAGGCCTTCCCAGTACTCAGATCATAATCAGGGAATCACTTGTGCCCTCAGAAAATAATGCCCTGCTTGTGCATTGTATAGGATGCATTTATTATCCCCATCAGATTTATTTTCTGTATCATATAGTGAACACCAATACTTTAAATCCCCTTAGAAGGCTTGTGAGTGAACTCACCATATTTTCATTGAGCTTATAAGGTCTATGAAAAATTAAAAAAAAAAAAACCCTGCATCTAATATTTCATTTTTAAAGAAAATGACAATTATAGAAAGGGAAACATTTAATATAATGAGACTGATCTGATAGTAAGAAGGCAGTAAACTGCTCAGTCTGTTGGTACATTATTAACTCTTTCTGGTCACTTGGGTAACATTCTGAGGACCGTACTAAAAGAGGTAATTTACTAAATGGTACCCTAATGGCCAGAAAGAGTTAATGTGGTAATCAAAAATGAGCAATTTACTTCTCATCAACTAATCAAGCTCAGTAAAATTTTTATTAAAATGCCTCTGATACTGTTCAACTGAAATTTTAATTGAAAAACTGGAAGCCATTTAGCTGAAAATATGGTAGGATGGATATTACAACCGATTAATCCAAGAAAAGTAATGGCGCATCAAACCGAAGAAAGACAATAATAAGACAACAACTATTACTGTGATTATTAGCACGATGCCAATGCCATCACCATCTTCGAATGTATGTTCTGTGCCAGTCACTATGACAGGCATTATACAGGCCTCACTGAATCCTCAAAATGGTAGGTTTTATTACCAGAAATGGAGGTGGAAAGAGGTAGTAAGTAGCTGAGCCTTAACTAGAAGTCAGTTTTGTCACATATCCCAATCTGTGGTTATTTTCTCGTACGCCGGGCTGCCTCCCAATATACAGACACAATTTTCGCCTACTCGCTATCCAAACGACCTGGAATACGCTGGAAACGGTTCATCAGTCAAACGTCCATTCCAGAGAAATTCTGATTTGTCTTGGTGCCAACCGTGCTTCTATTTCTCCTGGGCTCTGTCCTGTGTACAAAACCGTGCGAGCACAGCAGGCGTGGAACATCTATCCCCAGAAAGGCCTGGTCAGGTGCTGGGCCCTGGGTGGGCATCTGGGAACTCAGACTTCAGGAGAGCTCCCAGAATGCCCCGACTGAAGAGAAGGGCTCACTGGGTCGAAACGGTTTACATGAAGCGTGTGGTTTATACTGAATACCTGCCTTCCCTCTGTGAGTCTGCGATTTTGGTACACGCGAGGCAGAGAGTGCTTCCGTGACGAGCTCCCGGTCAAAGTCCTGAACGCCAGCGAGCCTCTCCTGAGCTTCCCTGGTGAGCACGTGCTCACACGTGCTGTCGTGAACGCATCACTGCAGCAATTTACGTGTGCCCTGCGTACCTGCACTGGGACAGACTGCCAGGGAGCTTGCGGCTGCCTCCCCGGGACTTCACCCCCAGTGCCTCCTCCCTTTGCTGGTTTTGCTTTGGATCCTTTCACTGTAAGACTCAGCTGTATGTCTATACAATGAGTCTTGTGCATCCTTCCGGCAAATCATCAATTCGAGAGGTGGTCCGGGGGACCCCTGACACAGTCGGCTTTTACTCTATGGTCACCATGAATATAAATAATAACACAGCCTTGTATAAAGGCTTTTAATATTTTTAATGTTTCTTTTTTGAGAGACAGAGAGGCAGAGTGTAAGCAGGGAAGGGGCAGGCAGAGAGGGAGACACAGATCCGAAGCAGGCTCCAGGCTCTGAGCTGTCAGCACAGAGCCCGATGCGGGGCTCGAACCCCCAAACTGTGAGATGATGACCTGAGCCAAAGTTGGACGCTTAACCGACTGAGCCACCCAGGTGCCCCTATACAAGCTTTTAGAATGTAGAAAGCCGAGATCTGTAGCACACTTAGAGAGAGCAAGGGTTTAGGTCCCTGTGATCTGCAAATTTCAAGCATTTTAACTTCATTCCAGGGCCCATTTTGTATCTCTACTCCTTTGATTTGCTTTTGGACCTAACGTTTTGGTAGTTAAAAATAATTTTAGTTATTTTTAATAATGAAAAAAATAGCTAACATTTCTTACTAGACGTCTCAGAAGACTTTAACCCAGCTGAATATTTCCCCTTGACAGACTTTCCTCCCTTGGTTTCCCGACAGCAGAAACTTCCTGTTTTCTTCTTACTTTGTCTCCTTCCCTGGCCAGGTAACTTCTAACCCCTCGTAGCCTTGGGTCCGAGATGACTTTTCTCTCTACTACTACTTCTCTCTCCATGAGTGTTCTCATCTAGTCCACCTGCTTGAGAAAATTCTCCCTTGAGCTCCAGACTAAAACTCAGCTGTCCACTTGCCATCTCTCTTGGGTCTCTAATACACATCTGAGACGTGGTAAGCCCAGGTAAGCCAGCACTGGTTTCCCCATCCCGTCCCCACCCTACCCTGAGGTCCTGTAGTCTCCTCTGTGTCAGGAAATGGGAGCAAAGAGTCTGGGACGCACTGTGGAGTCTTTCCTTTCCCTCAGTCTCCACAAGGGGTCCATGGGCGAGTCCTGCCAATTCAACCTCCAAAACAGATCCATTTCTCTACGTCTACACTCTAGACCAGTGTTTCTCAATGCAGGGTGGGGGGGGGGGCGGTAATTTTGCCCCTTGGGGGACGTTTGACAATGTCTGGAGACATTTTTGGTTGTCATGACTACGAGAATGGGTAAAAGCCAGAGACGCTTCTAACACAGGACAATCCCCACAATAAACACCTGGGTGGCCCCAGTCGTCACTAGTGCCAAGGCTGAAGATCCGTGCTGGAGACCAACGAACACAGACCACGGCTACACTTAATTTGTTTCTGCTTTTCACCGGTTTCTGTGTCTACTTTACATGCCCTTCGAAACTGCCATCAGTCCTGTCTGGAACAGGACAGAATGTAAGCACAGTTGAAGATTACAAACGGGACAAGTTCAACCCCAATCTGAGTGTTCCTAAAGCTACCTGCTGGAGAGGTGGCGTAGTCAAAAACTGTCACATGCCTACAGTTCAGAGATAGCTTCAGTGATCCAAAGAAAATAGGAGTCTGTTATGCTAGTTCTTCTGAGTGATAGTTGTTGTCACATGGACAAAAAAAAAAAAAAAAAAAATTAGAAAAAAAAAAAGTCACTAATCTGAGATGAGTAACTTTGTGAACAGGGTGAGACCCTGGCCACCTCTGTCACTTTAAAACAGAGGCAAGTTCTCCCTGACCAATCTGAAATGCCCACTCATCTCAAAAAGCAATCTTCCTTTACTGGTCGATATGAGAATATCTTGCTTACCTACCAAACTAAACACAGAAAATTAACTTAGCACGTAAAACCCTACGGGTACACAGGATAGAGCGAAAACTGAAAATAAATGTTTGTCTCTCGCTGCAATCTAATTTAGATCACTGGAATCTGTGCGTATGTCTACTTCTGTGCTTCTCACGCTGTACGATAATTGTTGACTTGGGATAAACTGTAAGCGTGGGGTCAGCGGTACATTTGGATATATATTCAGGAATCCTTGGCCCATAAATTGGTGAATAAATATTTATTAAATATGTCCTCGGTACTCCCTGAGGCTTCTGAAGCAAATGGAATGCGTTGGGAAAAATTTATATGATTCTAGCACAAAGGGCAGAAGAATGAAATGGGAACCCCAAAAGCTCATCCTGGGTCCACGGCCCTAGACAAACATGAAAAGCGAGAGGCACACAGCAGGGAGAAGAGGCCTGTCTTTTCAAAATATGTGTCCCTGCTATGTCCTCACAAACTCCCAAGTGACAAGAAAGTCTGTGCTCCCTAACAGGAGAAAAACAGGTTGGGCAATTTTTATAGATTCAGAGGCACATGAGACTCCTCCATAAAAGACAAAATAATCCTGTGAAGAGTGATATTTAAATTTTGGTTCATTTTGGAGTTCCTTCTCTAGAACACCAACTTTCTAGTGCTAATCTCCTTCCCTCCCAATCTTTTCAAGTTCAATTGCGACACTGACCCCAATATGTCATGTGCCTCCCCCTTCCGTGTAAAAACGCAAGGAACTAGAATCTATCCTGAAATCACTTCAGAATTTTAGGAATAGAAATTGGCAAGGTCAGGAGCCAAGGTGAGTTTCAGCTACGAGGACAGGAATCACAAAAATCTGTCACTGGGGCGAAACACAGATGTCGTGAAACAGCGCACGATCACGCACTAAGTACTTGGGGTACAGAGTATTGTACTTGGGGTGCAGTGCCAGACGGTGACGATCAAAGTAAGATCCTTTAAGCACTCTAACTCCACAACCAGACTGGTTCGTGGTGTGATGAAACTGCTTTTTGGAATTAACACAGAATTTACCGCAATAAACTATTGTTGTACTAAAAGAAACGTTTTGGCATGAATAAATGCGACCCTCATTTGTCCTTACCTTCTGGGTTAAGGTCTTTCCTCTTTAAATAAGTAGTTCTCTCTTTCTTCCCCCCACTACATAAATAGATCCAAGAAAAAGTTTGGTGTTTTTCCTTCGGAATTCTGTGATTTCGTTCAAGGGTTTACAGCATTTCTAACTTCCTTTATGGAAACAATCCTCGAAGCAGGTCCTGGAGAAACCCTGTGGGCTACAGAGAATATGACACCTGGTAGGGACCAGGAGTTTTCAAATCTTGCTAAGTTTTGGCGATTCATTTTCAAGATGAAGATGTAGGAAACGAGGGTTAGAAGAAATCTTGATATATCCTTGGCCTAACTCCTTATATATAAGGTGAAGATATCCCAGCTTAGAGATGTCAAACGACCCACCCCAAGTCACACAGCTGCTCCATTTCCTCTGCGATGTCACAGGCTGTGACACCAATCATCCATTTAATTACATCTTGTATGAGGTAAAATGCTACATCAAATGTACACAGCTGTTGTTTGTCTTTTTTTTTTTTTTTAACACCAACAGGTAATAGCTCCCCTTAACCCACAAAATTAAATGCCATCTTTTGTATTGGTAACAAAAGCACAAGCTTCTCCTAATTTAAAGTCTAATGATACTCCCGAATCACTTTTGATCATCTGTAATTAGGCATAACACACTGTGACAAGCATGTCACAATTTCCTCCTCCACCAGCAAGCAAGTTTCTTTTGACATCAATTAAAAAAAAACTCTACATTGCCATTTCAGAAAGTTAAAACAAAACAGAAGTATTTTTCAAAACTGAAGGAAATAATTCAGGCGACGTCAAAGACAGGACAAGAAGCGGGTTCCTAACCTTGTATTTCATTATTAAGGACTCTTGACTCCTTTAATTGAAATACCTGCTTTCAAATGTAACACTACAGACAATATATTACAGCTCTAAAGAAAAACAATATAATTATCCAAGTTCCATTTGTCAGAATGTATTATAGACACCAGTAGATTTCACATATGATTAGGAGCCCGGGAAAAGTCAAAGAACTCAAGAAGGAAGAAAAAGGGCTAATTAGTCTCAGGAAGATAAAAGACAAGTTACCACGTCGACCATTTTGCAAGCAGTCGTGATTATAAAGTCAGGACTATCCTCAGATCGATCACAGTCTGTAGATGAATCAAATAGAGTCCAACAAGTCAGCACAAGGAATGGAGACTGCCCGTCTGTTAAATGAATAAAGATGTGTTGCCACGTTCAAAGTCAGCAAGTAAAATAGTTAAGAGCAATGCAGAGCTCCAGACGCTTCCTCGTAAATTCGCACAGATCATTCATCCGCTCATTCAGGGGACTCACTGTCTGAGGTTGGGGATAGAGAGGCGACCATGACAGGCACGGCTCTACCTTCATGGATCTTGCCTCCCAGTAGAGGGTGCAGACGCTAAACAAAATGGTATTCTTCCTTCCCACGATTCCCCTATTGACATCACTTCCTGTAACTAGAATGGTGGGTGTGTCCCCCTCAAGGAAGGAGAGAGGGCTGTATGTTCGATTTGGACAAAAGCAAAGTGAAAAGAGAAGGTGAGAGGTGCCAGATAACTGGACTAAAGGTAGACAGCTACCGAGGGGATCGTAAACCCCAGCGACTAGGGACAGAGATGGTCAGAGGCTGCCTCTTGCACGTGTACAGATGAACCTGGAAGGGGCGACGCGACAGGACAAGGTATGTCGGGCACTGGGAAGGGTGGAGACGAAGCCAGATCAATCATGAGTCATTTCAGGTGTTTCCTGATCGTGTCCTCCCACGTGGCTTCAGCATTTTCCGTATTCCTTAGGCAAAGGTCTTCATTTGTTTGAAAATCCTGCTGGCTTCACCACCCAAGCAAACAGTGCTGTTAACTGACACAGGGTTGAGTGATTTTAGACCTATCGACTTCTGCAAGGTGGTGAGGACACAGCGAATTATAAGCAGGAGACTGGCAGGTGTACGACTCTTCCAGGTACAAAAATCCCTCGATGTAACTGCTACGAGGCAGATGTTAGTGGGATGGGTGGACATAAATATACTTCTAGCATACTTCATGGTGGTATCACATTTTTATTCAAACAGATATGCTTTGCTGCACAAGAAACTGATGTTTTGAAAAGCAGAGAATACAAAGGAGAGAAAGCATAGTGTGATGGAAAGTGGTTGCTCTTTGAAGCCAGACGGGCTACGAGTTCTCTGTTTCGGCATCTATTATCATATAACCCCGGACAAACAATCTCACTCACTGCTCCAAGCCTCCACATTCCTAATCTGTACAACTGGAGATGATAATGCTGCGTAGCCAACAGCATGGTTGTAATGATTACCTTCATGTCTGGAACAGGCAGCTACTGCGGTTTCCGGTTTTGTTTTCCATTTGAAAATTACATCCTTAATAGGCTACGGAGTCTACTTTGTGAAGGAACCCCCAGGGTCAATTCTTTTGCAAACTTTTGGACCACCCACCACATCTGCTCTTCACTCAAAGGCGGAGTCAACGAGTGGAAAGGAGTTAGGGTCCAGAGGTAATGGATACTAAACCCATCCACAGTAGTACCTCACCATGCGATTAAGTAAATTATTGAGCCTCTCCTGGGTCTTGGGTTTTGTTTGCTTGTTTGCACGTAATTCGATTCCCTCTTGTTTCGGAAGGCTATGACTCTAAGTCCGGACTTAAATACTGGTTTGGTTTGCAGCGAGATTTATCAGTGTGGAGTTGTACCGAGTCATTGTAGTGAGTCTGAAGAAACTGAAAGATGTTATTTTGGCTCCCAGTACAAGATTTTAGACATCACCATTTGAAAGGATAACATATTCAAGTATTTGGGAAAATAATAAGTTGCGTAATTTGACTTTTGCTTCTCTCGGAAGAACGTGTTCTTCCTCTTGTCCGAGTGAGCCGCAGTAACTACTCTCTCTATAACCAACTGAACTGTATGCCATAAAAAGAGGATGATTTCATCCAAGTCACGAGGGGAGTGATGGATAACAGAGGTCGTAGGAAGAAAGGATCTGGCAGGGACCGCAGGAACACGGCAACTTCTAGATTTTCTAGCTCCTTTTACATCTATGGCAAATTCTTCTCTCTAAACTGGCTCTTGTCCCTAGCAGGTTATGATGCATGTGAGGAAAGTAACACCCTCTAGAAGAAAGTAACAAAGTAAAATGCCTCATTTCTATTCCCTCCAAATATCCAGTCTTTTTCTCACTTTAAGAATTACTTTTGCATCAGAAAGTAGGGAGTGTTGGCTCAGATCCTACCCCTTCCAAAGAGGTGTGCCATCAATGATAGAAAGAAAAAGTTTCAACCACAACCCAAGCCAGTCGTAGGAGACATGAGAAGATACACTGTCACTGACACAAACATTTTCAGCATGTCCCAAATTTTCTCTTGGGGAAGAAAATTTGCCATAATTTGAATACTTCAATCCAGAACAACAGATTACATTCAGTTTAAGTTCAGGTGTGATGGCATAGCACAGCAAGGTGGTTATTTTCTCTTCTCAGTGGCCACTCATTTGCCATGAAAATAGGGAACGGGACATTGTCCCACCCATCATACTGTGTGTAAAGGGACCCTAACTGTTCCCAAGGGTGATAGGGTTGGTTAAGATGACGGAGGACAGAGCAGAAATAATTACTTCCTGGACAGGGTGAAAGCGGAAAGGAAAAATAGTGAGCCTTGATCAGAATTTCAGCCTTGAGATGGGAGCACTCCTCCTGTGTGTATAGTCGGGAGTAAAATTGGAAATCTCAATGAAGTCTTATTCAAAATGCATTTGTAAGTGGGATAACAGGGGGGCCTGGGTGGCTCGGCTGGTCAAGCGGCTGACTTCAGCTCAGGCCATGGTCTCGTGAGTCACGAGTTTGAGCCTCACGCCTGCTTCAGATCCTGTGTCTCCCTCTCTCTCTCTCTCTGCCCCTCCCCCACTCAAGCTCTGTCTCTGTCTCAAAAATAAATAAAATGTTACGTTTTTTAACATTTATTTATTTTTGAGACAGAGAGAGACAGAGCATGAACGGGGGAGGATCAGAGAGAAAGGGAGACACAGAATCCGAAACAAGCTCCAGGCTCTGAGCGGTCAGCACAGAGCCCGATGCAGGGCTTGAACTCACGGACCATGAGATCATGACCTGAGCTGAAGTCGGACGCTTAACCGACTGAGCCACCCAGGCGCCCCTCAAAACATTTTTTAAAAATGGGATAACAGGCGCAACAAATAGATAATGCAGAATTATTGAAACTTTATTTTCCCCCATGTGTACCAACTATTCCTAGCCACTGGTTCTTTATAGCTTATGGGTGTTAGAACTTCGTATGAGTCTCTTTTGCAAGTGACTTTTTTTCTACAGAGTAAGTTAAAAGCTACCTTACCTCCCATCTAAGGCACTTTGTGCAAAAAAAATTCTTTTGTGAACATGGAAGGACAACCCCGACTCGAATCAACCATGGAAAAGATCACATCTTGTTAGACCCTTACTCTTGTGGTTAAGAATTATTTATTAGTCAGTTTCAAAAATAAACTTAAAAAAAAATCCTATGGGAGGAGGAACATCCAGCATACTCCTGATAGACATTAAAAAGAACAGGGAGTTATTAAAAACACAAGCGAACGCACTGAAATATTCTGATGTTATTCATTAAATTACATAGAAGTGACTATTACGCTTTTGATTACAATTCTGTCTTATGTTACCGACCCCCCATTTGCTACCCAACCTGTAGGACTTGGCACTGGCATCCCTCTCTGCTGGAGATTGTAGCCTTCTGCAGCCAACCTGTGGCGACAGTTATCTCTTAATTAAAACTCTACATGCAAATATAGAGGGATTAAAACGTGCTGGTGCAAAAGCACACACAAAGCATGATAATTTATAATCCTTATGCAATCCTTTTCATCTAATGCTTTAATACCGACGACGACTATCGGAGTCAGTGGGAAACTTTCCCGGAGGAAAAATCTGCAGAGCCAATTCTTTCCATATATATATTAAGGGACGCGACAGTATAGATCTCCCTATCGCCCTGTCACTTCTCGGAAGAAGAATGGCGGGTTGTGTTTCCCTGCAAGAGATAACGCTTTGAAATATGTGAAACGTTCTACGGAGGGCATGATATTTCCCTTCATAACTGATGGCGGTGACCCATTTAACCTTGAATCGTGAGATATATTTTGTAAGTTCTAGACACTTCAAGCACTAATGAACTGTCATTACCTTTCTGATGCAAATCTGAAATAAAAAATGAAAGCCCCCTTTAACAGGCTTCTGTACAGTTATTATTTATGTACAGAAGGAGTACATCACTTTGACATATATTTGAACTTGGAGATTTTCTATTATTCCCTAGAAAGCTAAGAGCAAAAAAATTCTATAAAGCTGCAATAGCAAGGGAATTCACCTGGTTATCAATTACCATTAGAAAAAATAATTAGAACTATGGCCCAGGAGAAAAGGAAAGAGCTGATGTATGAATTTCACGGCACTATAATTATTTTTCTTTTAAGCCATTTTGTTGTAAAAATAATACATCGCATCCTCTCTAGAAGACACAAGCCTGTACTAACTTGTCCCAAACTGATTCATAAAGAAGGAAATTCACTTCTAGAGGAAAAAAAAAAGTTTGTGTTTATTTTGAAGTGTTAACATCTGTTGTGCAATCAAGAGTGGCAACAAACTGTCACGCCGGCTCGTACATTCAGCAGGAATAATTTAATGCACAACTTTGTTGTGTTTGCCTTCTGAATGTAGCTACCCTCAGCTACATCCAGAAATGAATACTCAAACTTAGCAAGATGTATCTTCAAATCAAAGCAACAGGAAATGTCCTGAGGGTAAAGCACCCTACATACACATCTAAGATGTTGTTTATACACCAAAGAACTGTCTGTCCTTGGCTGGAAATGAACGTGCTTGTTTCTGCGGTGACGACTGACTGCTTTCTTCATTTTGCTTTCAGATTTTACTCAGTTCTGTACGTGACCTCGTAATAAGTGCACGTATTAACAGCCCAAACCAACGATATCCAGATTCCTCTGCCCACCTCTTGAATATATTCCAGAGAAAAATTTATCATCAATCCTATAAACGACTGGTGAAAAATATTCCAAAATTTGTTTCCAAATAAAACTGTTCATAAAAATGTAAAACTTCAGGCCCTGTCAGATTTTCTTTCTGGGTTACATGCTTCCTGTAATGTGATGCACTGGGAGTCATTGTTTAATATTTCTGGCAAAGGTTTTTTTTTCAGGAGAGGCACTGTGGTATTGTTGAAAGAACAGAGGGTTTACAGGTAAACGGATTTGGAGCCACGAAGACATGGGATTTGGGTGTCAGCTTCCTTACGTAACAAACGTTAACATCTCAGGCAAACGTTCTAAGCTCATCTGGGGTTTCTCTCTCTGGCCTTGCAGATGTTGCTTGATAGATTGGAATAAACTGTAGAGGGACAGAAAAATTATACCTTTATACTAACAGAACAGAAATACACACAAATATTAACAGCAGCTATCTATGGGTAGTGGGAGTTTTGTTTTCTTTCTGGTTTTCCAAATTCTCCTCAGTCTAATAGAAATATAGGTGAGCCACACATGTAATTTTAGTTTTGGTAGCCACATTAAGTAAGTAAAAAGAAACAGGTAAGGGGCGCCTGGGTGGCTTGGTCAGTTAAGCATCCGATTCTTGATTTTGGCTCAGGTCACGATCTCAGAGTTGTGAGATCAAGCCCTGTGTCAGGCTCTGTGCTGGGTGTGGACCCTGCCTGAGATTCTCTCTCTCTCTCTCTCTCTCTCTTTTTCTCTCTCTCTCTCCCTCCCTCCTTCCCTCCAGTCCTCCCTGAAATTCTCTCTTTAAAAAAATAGGTAAAATTGAGTGTAATATTACAGTAAACGAATTCCAGTATGTACAAAATAAAGCTTCAGCATGGTGTCAGTGCATAAAAATAATTGATGTGTTTACTTTTTTTTTTTTTTTTTTTTGCACAAAAGCTTCAAAACGCAGCATTTATTTCACACTTAGAGCTCATCTCAATTTGGCCTCGCCACATTTCAGGGTGCTCATTTGCCAGATGTGGCCAGGGGATACCGCACTAAACTGTACCACGGATGGACTGCGGTCCGGAAGCTGGGCAAGTTTCAAACTTCTGCTGCGTCCCAGTTTTCCTCGCAACACATACACTGAGAGTTAAAGAAAACTGCCAGGATAATGCCCAGGACACAACAGGTGCTAAATAAACGGTAGCTGTCGTTAGTTGTATTTCTGAATAGGCTTGGGATTCTCATATAGTCTTTGATTTTAGTCTGTTACTGTATTTGTTTCCTACTGCCGGGCAACAATTTGCCGCTACATCTTGGCTGTTTGAAGCAACAAATGTATTATCTCACACTTTCTGTGAATCAGGACGGTCCAGGCACGGATTAGCTGGGTTTTCTACTGAGGATCTCACCAGGTTGAAATCAAGGTGTCAGCCAAGCTGCCATTCTCGCGGAGTTCTCAAGGTCCCCTTCCAGGCTCATCAAGGTTGGCCGAATTCAGTTCCTTGCGGCCACAGGGCCGAGGCCCTGAGCCCCTGGAGATCCCCTCTCGCTACAGGAAGTTCACAACACTGCCCTTTGCGTTACCCTTGAGGCTTCCCAGAGAGGATCTGTGCATCTGTCTTTTGTATGGGCTCTCCTAAAAGGCCAGGCCCACCCTAGACCATCTCTCATTAGATTAATGATTAGTCAACTGATTAGGGACTGTAATTACATCTGCAAAATCCCTTTGGGATATAATGTTATGATGTTTCATCACATTTAAGACCCCACTCACGCTCAGGAGAAGCGGATGCAGAATATGCACGGGGGGGGGTTGGGGGGGGATCTTGAATGTCATCTTAGAATTCCATCTCACACCGCCACCTTCTGATACACCGGCTGATGTTTCCCGACAATTTGTGTGTTTCCAGTGTACCTAATTCAAATACCATTTCCAAAGATTACCAAGACTATGAGGTACCAGTAACACAATTAACACTCTCTCCCCCACCCCTTAATTTTTGGATTTAGGTCTATACATCAGAAAGGCAGGCTTCCAAGGCTTAAGAATCCAACAAAAGGGGTGGGCGCCTGAGTGGCTCAGTCGGTTGAACCTCCCACTTCTGGCTCAGGTCAGCCGCGTCAGGCTCTGTGGTGACAGCGCGGAGCCTGGAGCCTGCTCCGGATTCTGTGTCTCCCTCTCTCTCTGCCCCTCCCCCGCTCGCACTCTGTCTCTCTGTCTCTCTCTCAAAAATAAACACTAACATTTTTTTTTAATTAAAAAAAAAAGAATCCAACAAAAGGACAAGAAAAGGGATGGAAAAAAATCAAGGATCTGGGGCCTGCTTATCAAGTCATGGCATCAGTAATTCCAGTGGAGACTGTCCACTAGTCTGGACACGTAGGGGTTTACCTGTATTTATTCCCATGCAGATGAGGCATCTACTCCTGAATCTACTCGTGAATCCTATGCGCATTCACAGGATTTCAAGTTTTCAGGGTACTATGGATATTTGCAGCATCCACTTTGAACTGAATGAAGACAGATATTAAGACTAAATACAAAATGTACAAACAAACTGCCTAAGACATCAGTCTCTTCTCCCAGACCTGCATTATGTTTACTATTGTGTTATGATGAAGCTTGTTTTTTTTTTTTATAATTTTTTTTTAACGTTTATTTATTTTTGAGACAGGGAGAGACAGAGCATGAGCGGAGGAGGGGCACAGAGAGAGGGAGACACAGAATCGGAAGCAGGCTCCAGGCTCTGAGCTGTCAACACAGAGCCCGACGCGGGGCTCGAACTCACGGACCGCGAGATCGTGATCTGAGCTGAAGTCGGACGTTTAACCGACTGGGCCACCCAGGCGCCCCTGAAGCTTGTTTTTAAGACAGACTAACAGAGACACCACAGGAAAGAGGGAGAAGACGCGCTGGGATTTCAATGGCACAGTAAAACTGAGATTTCTCAAACCGATGACACCCTGGAACCTTCTTCCTTCTTGCTACGTTAGGGTTTTGGCAGCTCAGAGAAGTTTGTCCAACTCATATTTTAAACATTCTTAGTTGGGTTTAGACCCTTCTTTGCTTCCGGCTGCATGTTAAAGTCATGAAAGGAAGAGCTTTAAAAATGCAGAGTTTTTACTCCCTTCCCTATTTTCTTTTAAAAACCTAACAA
This sequence comes from Leopardus geoffroyi, assembly GCF_018350155.1. Classification (NCBI taxonomy): domain Eukaryota; kingdom Metazoa; phylum Chordata; class Mammalia; order Carnivora; family Felidae; genus Leopardus; species Leopardus geoffroyi. The sequence continues at coordinate 13,428,474 of NC_059327.1, read as the reverse complement.
TCATTCACCTGCCTCATAGTTTAAGATCCAGCAGGAATTGCTATCTTGGAAATCTCTTTTTTCTGATATAAAATGCACTCAGGGGCGCCTGGGTGGTTCAGTCGGTTAAGCATCCGACTTCGGCTCAGGTCATGATCTCGCGGTCCGTGGGTTCGAGCCCCGCGTCGGGCTCTGTGCTGACAGCTCAGAGCCTGGAGCCTGTTTCCGATTCTGTGTCTCCCTCTCTCTCTTACCCTCCCCTGTTCATGCTCTCTGTCTCAAAAATAAATAAATGTTAAAAAAAAATTTTTTTTTAAATAATAAAATAAAATGAACTCAATTCTTCTTACTCCGATGAGGATGAACCAGGGGAAACCCAGGGAAAACACAAACTAGTCATTTCTCAGGTTTTCCCCGGTGATATACATTAGTCCTGTACAATATTTTTCATCTGCTTACATACTTTCTGAAAACGCTCACAGAGCCCTGCAAAACTTTTCTATCACTAATACATAACAGGGAAAGAAGAGCCACCTCTTAAAAATCTCATAGTAACTTTGAAAAAGAACCCCAGTAAAAAAAAAAAAGTCCACTTGACTACTTTGGGGTTTGGCCAGAGGACAGCCAAAACACCCTGGAACTTGCTGTTTTTTTAAAAAAATTTTTTTTTCCAACATTTATTTATTTTTGGGACAGAGAGAGACAGAGCATGAACGGGGGAGAGGCAGAGAGAGAGGGAGACACAGAATCGGAAACAGGCTCCAGGCTCCGAGCCATCAGCCCAGAGCCTGACGTGGGGCTCGAACTCACGGACCGCGAGATCGTGACCTGGCTGAAGTCGGACGCTTAACCGACTGCGCCACCCAGGCGCCCTTGGAACTTGCTGTTTTAAGCAAATCTGACAGTGGCATGATCATCACCATACTCCGACCTTATAGTAAACTTTTTTGAAAAATGTCTTGAAGTATTTCCACCCTCGTTATCTCACTGAATAATAATCATAATCCTGTGATGTAGGAATGCGGTTATTTTCAGTCTGGCTTAAAGACGAGACTGGCAAAAAACAAAACAAAACCGAAAAACCCAAAACCCAAAAACAAAAACAAAGACCACAGATGAGACTGGCTTGCTGGAGGAGACACAGAATTGCAGTTGCTGACTCAGGACCCGGGGCTGTTTCCCACGGATCCCGTTAACGTCCCGATTCCACGCGCCCACAACAGATCAGGTGGAGATTTTCAGCCAACTCCACGCTCAGGACCACAGCAGACGGACAGCGTATTTACTTTGTGGCGAAGCGAACAGGACCACGTCAGACTTTGGTATCCACACGCTTTTCCGCCATCAACGTTTTGCTCTAGGAAGACCATGGTGCACACCTTTGAACTGGAGATTCATGCAGGGTGCAGCCCGGTCCCTACACAACTGCTACTTAAAGCTGCGCGTGGAACCACAAAAATGTTGTGTGTGTAACGCTAAGCCGTATATACTGCAGGTTCTACTTAAAACTTTGTAATCAGTACTAGACTTCGACTCTAATACAGGAAAGAAGATCACAAACTCACAGAATTGTAAATAACTTCCAGTAGTAATTTATCATTTCTTCTGGGTGACTGATTCTAAATCATCCCATGTATGTATTAATAATACACATTTCAGAAAGCCTACTCAATCTCCATGAAATCTCATTCCTATGCTTAACAAAGCTTATACCCATTAAGCCGTCCAAAATAATTTACATCAAAGAAATTATGCATATAATTATTAATAAAATATGTAATCATGGGCACATATTTACATATATATATATATATACTTGAATATATATTAAATATATACTAATAAAGATATTCTTTGATCTTTCTTAATCTGGGCCATAGCTATGATAGGATTCTTGTTGTTAGTTTTAGGTTGTCCATTTAAAATTTCTTTTTTAATGTTTGTTTATTTTTGAGAGACAGAGACAGAGTGTGAGCGGGGGAGGGGCAGAGAGAGAGAGAGAAAGAGAGGGAGACACAGAATGTGAAGCAGGCTCCAGGCTCTGAGCTGTCAGCACAGAGCCCGACGTGGGGCTTGAACTCACAAGCTGTGAGATCACGACCTGAGCCGAAGTCTGATGCTCAACCGACTAAGCCACCCAGGCGCCCCTAGACGGTCCATTTTTAAGCTAACTAATTGAAATAGTTGCAATCTTATTCTAATTGTTCCTATTATCTTTTTCACCTTGGCCACTTTGATCTCTTTCCTCCTAAGCCCTTTACATTCCTTTTTTGAAAATTTCAGCATTTATTTAGTCTTGAACATGCAAACCAGCCCATTTCAAGAATTTCACGTGAACCCTGTTTCTGCCCCTCTTAGTTACTGTTGTTCATACATATATTTATCATACATATTTATACCTTTTTCCCTTTCAGACCAAACTCTCTGCAAAAGAAGTCTAACTTCTTTATCTCCCACTGTAACTTATTCTCCCTGAATCACTCCACCGGAATTGTTTTCTCATTGACCACCAGTGACATCTTATCTTGGGAAAATCTAATCTTGGGATTCTTCATATTATTTTCTATCATCGGCATTTGCTGCTGTTGCTCCCTCCTTTTCTGGGTGGGGGGAGAGAGCGTGCAAGCCAGTGGGGGGAGGGGAAGAGGGAGCGTTCTCGTGGGGCTCGATCTCAGGACCGTGAGATCATGACCTGAGCCAACATCGAGAGAGTTGGACGCTCAACTGACTGAGCCACATAGGCGCCCTTCACTCCCTCTTTGCTTGGTTTCTTAACTTTACTGATTCTATTATTAAGATTTACTGTTCCTTCCCACTCTCTTTGGCTTCCTCCTCTTCTTCTATTGGCTTTAAAATTTTTAAATGTTTTGTATTCTAGAGAGCCGTAATCTGGGAAATTTTCTTGCTCCCCACTTAGGCCCTTAGACAATGTCCCATAGCTTCAACTGACATCAGTACATCTATGACTTCCAAATCTAAGTTTCTTTTATGCTCCAGACTAGGGTTTTCCAAAGAATGGGCTGTGACATTTTAGTCATTCATGAATTCGCTTTAGTGGCTTACAACACATATTTCAAAATGGAACAAAAAAGATGGCACAGACAGCAACTATCAGAGTGCATCACACAAAGAAAGGGGTATTGTTTTGTGAAATATGAAATCACATCTTTATATAGCATCAGATATAAAATGCATTTGTTACTGTGTGTCCTGGGTATAAAAGATTCAGGACACATCTTTACAAATGCCTCCTCGATATGTTTACGTGGATGTCTCTCAAGCACCTAAACTTCCCAAGTTCTAAACCAAATTCATGATCTTTCCCCCTCAAAACCTCTTCTTCTAGGCTCTCGCTTTGCATAGTCAGTATCATCAAACTAGAAGTCTGTGAGTGATCATCTCCTCCTTCCATTTCTTTATTTCTCACATGCCATCCCCATCAAACCCCAAAATCCTCACTCCTAAACACCTCTCAATCTTCCTCTCGGTTCCCATTTGCACTGCTTTCATTCAGGTCCACAGCATCTCGTTTTAAAATAGAGGACTAAAAAAAAAAAAAAAAAAAAAAAAAAAATAGAGGACTAATAGAAAACTTGAGGTTTAGTAAGGCCAACGGATCAGGGGACGATTATAATTGAGAAGAGAGCTTGTGACTCACAGATCCTAAGAGAATCAGGGATGCCACACCATGTGGGGCCCCAGGGGGAGCACCAGAGTCAGTCGGGAGGCAGAGGGAGTGGGGGGGGGGGGCGGGCTGTGAGCCAGAGCCTTTACTGTGGTTTCTGCAGGAAGGAACGGGCAAGGCAGGTAAACAAGGCTTATGACTGTCTAGTTTGTGTAATTCTGGCAGGCTCTGGGGCCGTGTCTGGCTGTGCAATATCTGGCCGGGGTAATTAGGGAAGGTGTGTAACTGCCCAGAGTGTGAGAGCCCAAATGAAAAACACCGTCCTGGCCACATGCTTACTATCTCTGGGAATTAGCTAACCCTGGGGTAGGGGGGAGCGGTCCCTCCAGGACAGCAAGATCCCAGATGTCAAAGCATCAGAAAACCGAAACTAAAGACATGGTTAATTCGCATTTGTCACCGTCGCCTGAATTATTGCTCTAAGGGTCTAACCTATCTCCCTATTACCAAGCTTTCTTACCACAAATTATCCTTCTAAAAGCCAGATCCGATCGTGGATCTATAGAAAACTCTTAAGTAACGCCCCCCACCCCCAGGACCTACAAAATGAAATCCAAAGGTTTCTTTTCTCCATTCGCGATCCTCAAAGAGCTAGCCCCTAAATTCTTTTCTAGCTTCTTCTCCCATCACACCCTGCAAATCGATGGGAAGGGGGAAAAAATCCATCATTCTATCACCAACACATCAAATTACTTTCAATTTCCTAGGTATGCTCCCTTCTAATTCTTCGCTAAGTGTAAATTTAATTTTTCCATACTTTCAATAAAAACACAGCTCCAATTTTGTGTTTTAGTATAAACCTTCCTGATGCTAATACGGTTTGTGCTATTTACCTTTCTTCATTTATTTTTTACTGAGGTACAAGTAACACATTATGTTAGTAGCGGGTGCACAAGGTACGGTGTGTATCTGTGTATGTTGTGACAGAATGAACAAAGTAAGTCCACTTAAAGTTCATCAACCGCACATAGACATTCGTGTTTTCAGGATGAGAACTTTCAAAATCCACTCTCTCAGCTACTCTCAAATATGCAATACGGTTTGATTAACGATAACTGCTGTAAGTTATTCACCGTTTTTTCATGTTTATTTATTTATTTTGAGAGAGCAAGAGAGCGCGGGCGGGTGTGGGGGAGCGGCAGAGGGAAAGGGAGAGAGAGAATCCCAGGCAGGCTCCATGCTTTCAGCACAGAGCCCCACACAGGGCTTGAACTCACAAACCCTAAGATCAAGACCGAAATCAAGAGTCGACGCTTAACCATCTGAGCCACCCAGGTGCTCCTTATTTTGCCTCTGAACAGCAGGAAAACTCTGCAGTGAGCGGGTCTCCCACGCTTTACCAAGTTACTCCATTACATCCAGACACTGTGACCCTGTCCCACCTCATTTTTTATTTTGCTTCGATTATTCGTAAATAATGCTAAATGCTATGACTGGGCCAACCGGAATAGACGCATTTCTGGCTTTTGACTCAAAATGCCAAAATGCTTCCTGAAAGGACAGCATGTTCTAGTCGGTGAGAAATTAATTGTGTACGTATTAACCTGTCCTGTGTGCCTCAACAGCACTGGATGCTATTTCTATCCTGAAGGAGTGGGCACCACTGTGTTTCTGCGAACTATTAGTCTAGGAGTACTAGACGAATCAACCCTAAGGAGGCTGGATTATTGCATTTTAGATTAGGAAAGTGAGGCTCCTAGCGATTAAATCCCATGCCTGACGAAACACAGGCAGTTCACGGACCAGGTTGCTCGTTATTTCCACATCGCTCCCAATATGGTCGTATTTTCCGAGTTTTTTTTTTTCTTTTTATGAAAGTAATACGAAAAAATAAATAAAAGTAATACGTACTCTCTCACATATACAAGGTAATAATCAAATCTTTTAGAAGTCTCAGAAATAATGCCATCATGATGTCATAAAATATTTACATCTCTTAGTGCTCCTAGTGGGGATATGTGATCATTTCCATAGTAAGGTAACGTGAGCTGCTGTAGGATAAACTCTGAAATATCAGTGATGTAATGTAAGTTTTTCCTTTTATTTTTAATTTTTCTTAGTGTTTATTTTTGAGAGAGAGAGAGAGAGAGAGAGAAAGAGAGAAAGAGAGAGAGAGAGAGAGAGAGAGAGAGAGACAGAGAGAGATGCAGAACCCAAAGCAGGCTCCAGGCTCCGAGCTGCCAACACAGAGCCTGACGTGGGGCTTGAACTCCCGAGCTGTGAGATTACGACCTGAGCCGAAGGCGGACGCTCAATCCATGGAGCCCCCCAGGCACCCCTTTTTCTTTCTAACAGCAGCCTCATATGGAGCTTAGAGTTCATGGTTTACCTGCCTTCGGTGTTGATGGCTCATCTCTCCGGGTTTGAACCATGTTCACACCAGGAACTTCGTTTTTCTAACAGTTTAGTTTCTTCTTCAAATAATACCTGACTCTTAGATGACTGGGAGGTTTAACGACACAATGCATGTCAAACACTCTAAAAGGACCTGGCACTTTGTAACAAATCAATAAATATTAACTTTTTTTTCTACCCGAATTCTTCAGAGGTCATACGTCATGATGTCTATGCTCATCATTTCCTTTTTATCTTTTAACGCTGGAGTTAAAAAAAAAAAATCTAAACAATTTGAAAGCACGTGTTGTTGCTTTCTTATCCACGTAGAAGTGCTACCTTCTCAGAGTTTCAGTCCGAATAAAAATCAAAAAACGAAAAAAGAACAATGAGAATAGAAAGAGCGAAAACAGAGCTAAATAGCTCTTAATCTGTACTGGAGTGCTCTTCAGAAACCTTCAGAAGAAAGCTGAAGTTAAATGCATTCTCTATTCATTTTTTTAGTTGAAGCAGAAAGTTCAAGCAATTTTAACAGCTTGAGTATTCTCAACACGATGCCAAGAAATGACCGATTTAATTACTGTTACTCTGCCATGGCTTGACGAAATGCTAGCTCTGCAAAGCACAGTCAGTATAGACTCACATCTAATTCTATTTCAGCAGATTTAGGACGGTGCTCTGCACTGCGGGTTGGTTTAAAAGGCTCAAAAATACATTTATTTATATTAATTTATGGAAGAGTTTCGCTCTCTCCATAAAGGATGATTTGGTCTAGGACTTCATTGTGTCTGAATTACAACTTAGTAAGTTGGCCTGTTGCTATCATGAATGTGGACAGAAGACAAGACTCGTGAGTCAGAGGCCGAGACATTTATTGTATATGGCCCGGAAAGCAACAGGAGTTTCCACGTGTGTTAGCTCCTTTGGGCCCCAAGTCCATGGGCCCAAATGGATGCTTATGCACACAGTGGGTCTGTTTCACAGTTGAGCACTGACCCCGGGGAATCCATGGTTTTATAGCAGCCAGTAAACAAGCCTGCTCGTGGCCAACACCTCATCCCTCAAGATTTCTCGCTACAAACACAACCCTGAGAAACGATCTGGGTGAAGAGCGGACAGAGCCTTACATTTTTAGCACGGCAGCAAAAACGTGCAGGGATGTTCAGGGCCCTTCGAGGATTACCTCTCCTAACAAGAATCCAAGGTGGCTTACAAGTAGACGAGATACGTAAGATGAAAAAATTAAGCTTCTTGCAAAAGAGAAGTATCACAATTAATACTGGAGGGAAAGTTAATACATAGAAACGGTCATCAAAGATTCTCTGCAATTGCTAAAGATAGGCCAGTAACTCAGCCCTGCACTTTCCAGTGGTAAGAACACACAGAGAAATGTCAGTGATTTTTAAGACTCACAATATCAAGAAGTATAATTAAATGCTACATGCACGCTACAAACAACATGGGCAAGATTTAAGAGCATAAAAAAATCAGTCAGAACTGGAACAATCAGAACATGTATCAGTCCTTGAGGCTGATCTTTACAGGATAAGGAGGATTTCAAAACTGTGGGTCACAGTGAAAAGTATTTTAGGCAAGTGGCACATGACAGGGTCATACCGTGAAGGCAGCCAGATGAAAGGGTCTGTCCTCAGAGCGAAGAACGTACGTCACGGGAGTTCGAGGGGAGCTAGACCGAGAAAGGCCTGGACCGAGGGAGACATTTAGTACCGATGGAGAAGAAAAAAAGGCCACTTTTGTAATTTCCTAAGCAAGACAGTGATTGATAAAGCAGCATTTAAGCTAGGTTAATATGGCCACTTTATTAGGAAAAAAAAACAACAACAAAAAACAACGGGGGCTACACTATGATGGTGGTAATGAACTAGAGACTAAAAGGTAACCAGGAGAGACAATCCGAAGAAAATGTTATAGGATTTAGTAAAAGCACAACTAAGACCTTCACAGCACACTGTATTTTTGTGTCAAATGTTTATGCCTTCCGGCGTGGGTGCAGAAAGGATCCTCGATCTGAAGTATAAACTATTGTATCTATAGCTTCTCAAGGTAACTATTTCTGTTTCGCTTCCCTCATGGATTTAATTCCAGCCTTGTGTTTTATACACGGTACTCGTTCATGGGAAATATTCCGTGTCTTGTGACAACAGTTACCGAAGTGGATTACAGACGTGAAAAGAACATTCTATGGAGTATTTTTCTCAAACATCTCAGAAAACAGGAGCATGATTATTTATGAGGGTAGTTTGTATACTATTACTGGAGCATCCTGGACAATTAATAAAGAAATCTCAATGCTTAGTATATTATGATGACATTATATTACATATTATAAGGTATTCTGTATTACCGTAGTTTGTATTATAGTTTTTTTTTTTGCTAGGAAAGGCCAAACTGCTTAAAATAGAGCTTGGACCTCCCACAAGAATCTATAACTAGAAATTACAAACGAAAAAGTGGAACCACAGAGACGGAGATAAACACATATGAGGACAGGGTGACTCTTCCTTGATCTGAGTGTGTGGCTCACGGCCAGCAAAGGTAATTTTCATTAAATTCGGTGCGAGATACGTTTGTTCTGGACTACAGGATGGGTGCTTACATGCTTCACTACAACACAAAGGATCCCCGCCAGATTATCACAGCCATTTTCATCCAGGTGCATTAGAGTGAGTATGTTAAATAACTGATAATTCTGTCTAATTGAGTCGCATCACAATTTCCATGTGCATCAGAAGGCAACATTAGGGAATTAACAATAAATAATTATTGACTCCTACTTCATACTGCCACATTTTTACAAGCAAAAGAAAATTTACTAGGCGATGATGTCTCATTATAGCTGGCATGTAATTTATTTCTCTGTTGGAGCTGAGTTTATCAACTGTTTCTGTCCACGCAGAGAAAATGTTCCCACCTAAGAAACCAATACAAGAACACAGGTAGGAAGCTGGAAAGCTTAATTGAAAGTCTAAGTGAGGCTGTCACTTTGATTCAAAGAAAAGAAGAAAGGCCGGTGTTTCATCCTGTCTGATCCACCCGCACAAGGTCTAATTGCGTACGGATTAGCATCACCGTCTATCAAGATCCCGTGTCAGAATACACTGCCATACAATATGTTAGAGGAAAAGGATCCCATCATTTCATTTCTTATTATTCAACTATGTGATATACGAAAGTCAACCGGACCGATGAGCTATAAAGAAAGATGAATACTTGATGAGTTTCACGAAGCTTAAATACCAATGATAGTGGTGATTTTTGCAAAAGGGTCGTTCAGTCACTGTTGCCAGCAGGTAGGAGTTCAGAGAGCTATGCCCAATTTAAGAACAGGATAATATCGGCGCTTTCGTTGCCAGATGGGATTTATAGCATTCCAGTCACAGTGAGCGGACTCTTAGAGAAATAGCTATTTGAACGGAAGCCATACGCTACTTTGAAAATCTCAAACAAAAGAAACCATCCCTTGTGAGTATCTGCAACCAAGGTCCATAGGACACCCTACAAATGATTTATAACTGAGAAAATGCAAGTAAGCCCTTCAAAGACCATCAACAACAGCACCAGTAATAATGATGGCTAATGTTTATTGCACATTTACTGTGAGCAAGATATTGTCAAGATTACATATGGTGGTTCATCCTCATAATAATTCAAGGAAGTAAGCAGTACTAGCCCCCATTTTACACAGAGAAAACCGAGATCTCATAAGGTTAAATAAACTGCTTCCGATCACTCAGCTATTTCGTGACAGAACCGGGATTTCAACGCAGGAAATCTGATGCCAGAACCCGCAGAATTAACCACTCAGTTGTCAGGCACCATCCGCTCTGGGGCACAAGGGAGGACAAGTCTCTTTGACCAGACTGGAATTTAAGACAGAGGTCACATTTACAATTTAGGTATATGAGATAATCAGTGCACAATATACAAGAAAGTAACATAAAGATATGAGTATGAAAGCTGTGTGCGTCCATGGTATATTTCTATTTCCCACAATCTGCCAGAGGAGAAAGCAGGAACCATACAGGAGACATTTAAAGAAATGGGTTGGAAGCACTGTGTTTCAAAAGTGAAAATTTCCCAGACACTTGACTAAACGTTTTGCAACGTGTCTCCTTCCTCAAACACAAATTTATAAACTTCTGCTTTCAAAACTTCTGCCATGATATCGGTAATTTACTGCATTCTTCCTTCTATGGAAAACCATTCTCCTTCAGCACCATGCTTCCAACAGCTTTCTGGGCAAGACTGAACTAAGACCCAATGCTTCCCCACTGATTTATAGAAAAAGCCCATGCAGTTGTCTATGAAAGACTGACCCCTGACAAATCAAGCTGAGGAGATGATTCCGTTCTGAGATACAGAAGTCTGCGGGAACTGATTTTTGAAGACATTTGGCAATGAGTTTCCGGGACCCAGAAAAGGCACAACGGTAAGAGTACTTGGATGAGGAAGAAAACAGAAGACAGCTGAGCTGATCAATTCTCAGAGATCTTAAGACCTCATGTTATATAATGTTAGATATCCATTTTTAGACATAATGACAGAAGAGGAAAAAAGACGAAAGAAAAATGTTAGCATAATTCTACGGTCTTTACATTTTGAACAAGTCAGTCCTCCTTTATTTCATCTCATTTTCGTGTGTTTTTTTTTTTTTTTTCCCTTAGTGGTAACCTAAAAACTTAATACGAATGGAGAATAGCTTTTCAATTTCAGATGTTGATTCCAGCGTGTCTCTTAGGACTGTGACCTACTTTAGAGCTCTACTTTTTTGCAATATGCAACCTGACTTCAAAAGAGGGTTTTATGGATCATGAATATGGCAGATAAGATTAGACGTTCCATAGTATTTGCCTATGAAGACTAAACACAGATAAACTTAACCAGCCCATTTTCACTACTATCAGGGCAACGAACGCCAGCCATCCAACTCACGGACCGACTACTTCTAAGCACAGACAAGGAAATTCAAAAAGATGTCATGGAATTCTTCCATGGAAAGGTTCGGTATCAGGCCCAAACTCACCTCTTTGAACGGTGGTCATCCATTTACTTTAATCTCTTGTGGATAAACCTATTAGCTGATCTAATAAAACCTGCTTTATAAATATACTTGGAGTACACGTACTTATGTTAAATCCCAACCAGAACGTAAAATATTGGAAATACTGGAGACCAGGCATTTATCTGACGATCACTTTTCATTTTTGCACAGCATATAAGAGAGATGTAGAAATCCTAACACACACCTGTGCGCACGCGCGCGCGCGCACACACACACACACACACACACACACACACACACACACACCTTATTGTGTAATTATGTAATTAAAAAGGCAGAAAGATGAGTGCCTGGCTGGCTCAGCTGGCAGACTATGCGACTCTTGATCTCAGGGTCGTGAGTTTGAGCCCCAAGTAGAGATGACTTAAATATATGAAACTTTAAAAAAAAAAAGAAAGAAGAAATGAACAGCCTGTTTTTTTGTTTTTTTTTTAAGCATACCATGTGTCAGGCCAGTGCTTGACTCTTTTGAACCTTTACATACTTTCCACTCATTACTATTTAGCTCTGTCACTTAAGACGTTAATATACCCATTTTATAGATGGGGGCATGTAGCTGAAGGTGAAGACAAGATTAAACTTCAGGCTTTCCGGGGCGCCTGGGTGGTGCAGTCGGTTAAGCGTCCGACTTCAGCCAGGTCACAATCTCGCGGTCCGTGAGTTCAAGCCCCACGTCGGGCTCTGGGCTGATGGCTCGGAGCCTGGAGCCTGTTTCTGCTTCTGTGTCTCCCTCTCTCTCTGCCCCTCCCCCGTTCATGCTCTGTCTCTCTCTGTCCCAAAAATAAATAAACGTTGAAAAAAAAAATTAAAAAAAAAAACAACAAAAACTTCAGGCTTTCCAATTCCCAAACGCGCACTCTTTCAACCATACTGTATTATTGCTAAATACTGAAAACACTTCCAATGTAGCAGGTATCTAAAAACAAAAACTGAAGGGCCTTAACGGCTATCAACATGGTTTCATGCATCTACCTTGGGCTAAGTGAAGCCAATGCTGGCTGCAAGCGATGTGCTCAGTCAGGGCTTTCCCTTGGCTCTGTCCTCCCGAGGACTTCGTCATTTCTGCCCCTTTCTGGACCAGAGCTGTTGTATTTCTCTTCAATAGCGATTATCTTCGGTCCTCTCCATTTCCAACATTCCGGGATTTTACCATGTGAAGCATCATCCTCTGAGTTCTGTTTCATTGTCAACATCTACCTTTCCAGAGAGAAACTTAATGCTTTGGTTTTATAAGAAGAAACCTGAAATCTGTCTCCTCCTACCTTGCTATGTAAGGCATGTTTCAGCAAGCACATGACGACAAGGCCAAAGCAATGATTTATGTGGAGTCAGTGATAATGCCATGAGGAGACGAGAGTAAGACTTAGAGGATGAAAATAAAAGCAGAAGAGGCAATAAGAGGCACAGAAATAAGAGTAAATAGATTTAAAAAGAACATATAATAATTTAGACATTTACATAAGTATTTTCCTTTCAAAGTAAGCACTTTGGAATGCTATCAGGCAGTTTGGTGGGCTAGATCACACAGTTTGGGGTGTGATACAGATTTTCATCTCTGCAAAGCGGATTTTATTTTTGGAAACAGACACGTTATTTGGAGTACCGAGATGCTAGAGCACGTATGTGTTCATGTGGAATTAACCCTGCCAGTTAGAAATGAGAGGCTGGTACAGAATAACAATACTTTTTAAATGTGGCCTGTAAGCTGACCCCAAAGGTATTTCTACAGGAGGAGTTTCAAAATGTTTTGATCGATATTGATGATATTGATGTCAGTTTATAGCTCCCTAGACAGTCACCAAGTAGGTACTGTGGTGTTGTAACAAGTTGCATCAGTCTCACATACAAATACCGGGAGTAAGATCATCATCACAATATCACTAGACTGAACTGGAAAAGAATACGTAACAGCACGGCATCGAAGCCTCTGTCGTACAGTGGCCCAGGCTGGGGAGATGATAAGCAGCGAGGGCAGAAAACAACGCACGAACGATCTCCTGAAATGCAGTCAAAAGCAATGATTTGAATAACTGATAGGAAATGATGGTAGCTGACAGACAGGCTGGCAGACAGCTGCAAGGAGGGGGTTGCTTTTTGCTTGTATGAGGTTAGAAGCACGCCCAAAATAGCAAAGGGTCCCCGGAAGACAAGTTACAAATGCCCTCTGTGTTCAGTATGAAAATGCTCTTGATCGCACATACACCTGCTCATCCACACCTACCTCCACAAGAACTAATTCACTTTCAAGCAAGGGGGCTATGAAGTTGCTTTTTGAAATGAAGGACAAGCAAGAATCGCCTCTTTGCAGGGGGTGGCCTCACAGCCAGAGCGTATCTGGTAATAGCCATTAAGCAATTTATTTGTACTCTAGCATTTAGGGAGAACCTGACTCTGTGTTACCTTTACCTTAAAAACCAAATCCCAATCAAATCTGTAATTGGAGGTTAGTCTATAGGAAGGCTAGAACATCGAATCAAGAGACTTTAGTTAATAAATATTTAAGGAGTCTCCGATTTCTAGCTAAGGATGGCCAATTTTTTTAGGTTTATTTATTTATTTTGAGAGAGAGAGAGACGCAGAGTGAATGGGGGAGGGGCAGAGAGAGAGGGAAAGAGGGAATCTCCACTCTTACCAGCACAGAGTCTGCCCTGCACTCGCAAACCATGAGATCATGACCTCAGGCAAGATCAAGAGCCCGATGCTTACCTGACTGAGCCACTCAGGTGCCCCAGGATGGCCAGTTTGATGAAAAAAGTATGTATCTCCTCCTCCTTTGCAGATCCTTTAAAGTAACAGTGAAGGTATAAATCAGAAAGTCAAAGAGAACAGAGCAGATACAATCGTGGATGAGTTATTTCAACAGACTCTTGAACAACGGAAATCAGCCTGAGATCTGGTAAAAGATTTGGAAGGACAGAGGAGCTCCAACAGAAGGGGTCTCTAGATATTTTTTTTAATGTTTATTTATTTTTGAGAGACAGAGAGAGACAGCATGAGTGGGAGAGGGCAGAGAGAGAGAGAGAGAGAGAGAGAGAGAGAGAGGGAGGGAGACCCAGAATCTGAAGCAGGCTCCAGGCTCCGAGCTGCCAGCCCAGAGCCCGACGCGGGGCTCGAACTCACGAGCCGTGAGATCATGACCCGAGCCGAAGTCGGACGCTCAACCGACTGAGCCACCCAGGCGCCCCCTAGATATTTACAATATTTTTGAGTACTTCCTGTGTGTCAGGCACTGTTTCAGGCCCTGAGTAAACAGCAATGAAGAAACAGCAAATTTCTCCCCTCGTGGAGCTTAGAGATATTCCAGCTGGGGAAGACAGTCAACTGGAACAAAAAAAGATACAAATTACATAGTATGTTGGATGGTATGAAGTAAGCGGAAAAAAGTCAGACAAGGGTAAGAGGAAGTGCAAGAATAATAAAACTCGGGAGGTGGAGTCAGGGAAGGCATCACAGCGATGACGATATTTGAACAAAGACGTGAAGAAAGTGAGGGCATGAGTCACGTTGTAATCTGGGATTAGCAGATTAAGTTATTTGTTCACAATTACATCTCCCCTCATGGCCTCATCACACTTCCCCGACAGACTGATTCGGGGCTTGGCTGTCTGACCTGCTGTGATCCGTGGGATCACTTACGTGAAGCTTGCCACATCTAAGCAGAAATTTTATTTTTTTTATTTTTTATTTTTTTAAATTTTTTTTTTTCAACGTTTATTTATTTTTGGGACAGAGAGAGACAGAGCATGAATGGGGGAGGGGCAGAGAGAGAGGGAGACACAGAATCGGAAACAGGCTCCAGGCTCCGAGCCATCAGCCCAGAGCCTGACGCGACGCTCGAACTCACGGACCGCGAGATCGTGACCTGGCTGAAGTCGGACGCTTAACAGACTGCGCCACCCAGGCGCCCCTAAGCAGAAACTTTAAATGCACTTGCCAAGTTTGGCTCTGCCCCCACCCCGCCTTGAGTTTTTGCCTTCTACCATAAACCATATACCCCGGACAGATTACCTGGATCTGAAAATGAGATGTGTGGAGCAGAGCCCAGCCAATCCCGGGAGAGCCACTGCCAATCTGTAACCAAGTAATGCAAGTCCTTGATACATGAGGTTTGTTTGTTGAGACAGTGTAAATGTAGCAAGTACACTCTAGGCAGAGGAAATAGGAAATGCAAAGGCCCTGAGGCAGAAGCGTGCCTAATCTGTATAAGAAACAGCAAAGGAAGACACGGTACCCCAGGCAGGAGTAGAAATTTATTTTAACACTGCTCATTATCATTTCCTCTTCCAGGTGAGCTACAAAAGTCAGATTTTGGTCTATTTGTGCCCAGTATGGCGTCTGGCTTAGAGCGGACTAGAAATTTTATAAATATAAAGGGATAAACGAATGAATGAAAAATAACAGCAAAGAGCTGGTGAAATTGGAGAGGAATAAGTCAGGGGCAGAGTCTGCCACTGAACTGACTGGGGCAATGAGAAGAAAGTGGAGGGGCACCTGGGTGGCGCAGTCGGTTAAGCGTCCGACTTCAGCCAGGTCACGATCTCGCGGTCCGTGAGTTCGAGCCCCGCGTCGGGCTCTGGGCTGATGGCTCAGAGCCTGGAGCCTGTTTCCGATTCTGTGTCTCCCTCTCTCTCTGCCCCTCCCCCGTTCATGCTCTGTCTCTCTCTGTCCCAAAAATAAATAAACGTTGAAAAAAAAAATTAAAAAAAAAAAAAAAAGAAAGTGGATTCAGTCCTCACCACCCTACAGAAGCTCAAGACTGCGAAGTCCCAGGTATGACAGAAGGAGAAGACATCTGGGACAGAACACTGGGGAACAGGGTGCAAGTCTACACAGAGAACCAGTCGATTCCCACCCTACCCCATGGAAAGATTCCCAGCAGCCAACCGTATACACTCTCCCAACCTCCACTCTGATCAGGAAGCTAAAGGCATATTCTCTGGAGAAAGAAAGTGGGGAAGACTATGGACATCACACATGACGGGAGGCATAGGACAGACGGGTGTCACAGCTAAAATGGATGCCAGCTCTGAAGAACCGTATGACCAATAAGCCCCTTTGTCAATCTCTGCAAACGAACATTGGCAGCTGGGCTGTATACCCTTAGGACAAGAGAGCAGAAGACTCTTCAGCAGAAATGACCCAGTTTGTTGATAAGCTATACTCACACATGGACATTTGCAAAAAAAGAAAAAAAAAAGTGACTTTTCTCCAATCATAAAACAGTGACATGTACCAGTAAAAACCTCCAACCCATGTATCTTACTGGTCAGTTTGGGCCACCGTGTCAAAAATACCATAGACTGAGGCGCTTACACAACAGAAATGTGCTCCTTAGAGTCCTGGAGGACTGAAGTCCAAGATCCACGTCTGATGAGAGCCTACTTCCTGTTTTGCACATGGCTGTGTTCTCACTCTTTTCTCACATGGAGGTGGACAAAGAGATCCCTTGGCTTTTCCTCTTCTCGGGTTTTTATTTATTTTTGAGAGAGAGAAAAAGAGACAGGGGGAGGGACAGAGAGAGAGAGAGAGAGAGAGAGAGAGACCCAAGCAGGCTCTGTGTTATCAGCACAGACATCCTGAGATGACATCATGGGGCTTGATCTCATGAATTGTGAGATGACCTGAGCCAAAATAGTCAGCCACTTAACCGACCGAGCCACCCAGGTGTCCCGGATCTTCCTTTTTTTTTTTTTTTTTTTTTTTTTTTTTTTTAGAAGGGCACTAAACCCGTCATGAGGACTCCAC
Organism: Leopardus geoffroyi; assembly: GCF_018350155.1. Lineage (NCBI taxonomy): Eukaryota > Metazoa > Chordata > Mammalia > Carnivora > Felidae > Leopardus > Leopardus geoffroyi. The sequence goes on along the minus strand of NC_059327.1, from coordinate 13,411,648 downwards.
ACTCACAACCTTCTCTAATCCTAATTCCCTCCCCAAAGTCCCACCTTCAAATATCATCAGATTGAGGGGGAGGATTTCAACAAATGAATCTGGAGGGGACAGAAACATTCTATGCATAACACCAGCCCACAGAGCCTTCTGTGTACCTTTAGTACCCTCACGACCCATAAGAATAACTGAAGATCACCTAAAAAAATCCTAACATGAATGAACAAAAGAGGTCAACATAAATGGACAATGCAGGGGACAGAAAAAATTAAAATGAGCAACCAAACATTTTAACATTCAAAGAATTAAGACAACACTTATATCCAAATACATAGCCAGTATGCTATAATAAATAAGCAACATGTATGAAAGAATTCTTGGAAATTAAAAGCATTTTGTCAAAGTAAGAGAAAATTCAATAGAAGGATTAGAAGTAGAGAGAAATCAATCAAATTAAAAGCAAAAGAGATCGCTCTGAGAACGCAGAAGAAAAAATGTGATGGGAAAAATGTGAAAGAAGAGAGAAGAAAACTGGAAAATCAACAAAGGGGGTTTCTATAGCCCCTCAAAAGGAGGACTATGAAGAGAAAATTGAAATTATCAGAGAAATACCCTAAGACAAATCCTCATAACGAAGTCTCCAAATTTAAAGGGCCCATGGAATAACAAACACAATGAATCACACACACACACACACACACACACACACACACACACACACACACACACAAAATACTGTAAGCGCCACCCATCCTAAAAAGTTACCACCCTAAAAGCTTCTATGGGGTATGGGGTGGGGTTGAATCGATTCTGGTCAAAGAAGAACGAGAATGGTCTTGAAGGTCTCAACCGAAATAGCAGGATGGCAATGCCATCCCAATTCTGAGAGCAAATACTTTTCAACTGAAAAGTCTTCACAACACATGTGAAGGCAGAGAAAAAGGACGTGTTCAGAAATGTACAAATTCAGGAAATTTACTTCCCGATACTGAATCTTAGGGCTTTGAGAATATACTCTAGTAAAAGGCAAAAACAAAACAAAAACAGAAACAAAAACAAAACAACACAAAAAACAACAACAACCAAGAGCCACACAGGAGAATACATATAATCAGAATAGAATCTACGGTTCTAAATTAACACGTACTTAATGACTACATTTAAGTAGTCATATAACTATACTGGAAGAACGGAGAAAAAGTAAGTGAAGAACCACAAGAGAGACGTATCCTCATGTCATAAGATGTGAACAGATAATATCTAAAATGGATAAATTAAGAAATAATGGCATATTATCTAGCAACATGGATCTAATCACCAAACAAACAGCCAAAGTGTTAAGAGCCCCTGCTTCCGGATATGGAAATGACAGATCTTTCAGGGTCATTGAATATTTAACTGTGGACCTAAATTATTGTTATGAAAAAACCATTTATGAAAAAACAAAGAATCTAAAATATAATTCAACTTTTTCTGTAAAAGCCCCTCTACTAACGTTACCTTCTAGATATTTATAAGGTCTGGGGAGACCCTGTTACTCTAACTACAGTGTCATATAATAAGATAAATTGCAAAGGTTAAAGATATGTGATACAGTCTTCAGTAAAGATCCTTGACTTTTCGACATAACTTAATTTTTGTACTCTCAATGTCTCTTTCAAACTGGGTTTTTCTATCGCCTCTTTCCATGTTTTTATTGCCTTGATACTGATTTGTTTCATCTTGATTATCAGTATGGCTGGTGGTAGCATGGGGTACCACTACTGTGCTAACTAGGTCTGTACTCTTTGCCTCTTACTACCCAAGTAAGACAAATATTTGCTTGGCAGAGCTTTTTGGAGGTGATAAGCGATTAAATCACCTGATTATCAGCGTTGCATAGCTTTCTCTTCACTTTCTACATTTATAAACAGTACATGCTGGTCATCCTAAAAGAGTTGGAAGGGTCAGAGAAATCAAAAGACAAAAGAAACAGCTAAAACCTTCCTCAAACTCTCTCCATCCAGAAAATACATATGGTTATAACTTTGAGTACACTCTTCCAGAATTCTCCCAAATATACACTGCATATATATTAAATAGGAACATACTACATGTAATCTGCTACAACCTATTTTTCTAATTTGTCTATCATACATTCTATCAATAATTATTACAGATCATATAGCTCTAAATCAGTACTTTCCAAGATTATGTGATGTTCAAACGTGTACTTCAAACAATCCCCTATTGCTGGCCACTGAAAGTTTTTTTGACATTACAAATAACACTGATAAATGTTCTTGTGCACACACACACACACACACACACACACAATCTTCCAAATCCTTTCCTTAGAATTTCAAATATAAATTTCTAAACCAAATGATATCTACTTTCAAAAATTTAAAACATCTATTGCTAAGCCGTATTCCTTAACTGTTTACCAGAAAATCCTCCCACCAGAAATGTATGACAGTTAACATTAGTAAGCTTTTAAAATCTTTGCCAATGTGAGAAATGAAACATGATATTTCACTGCTATTCTATTCCAATTTAATTGATCATTAATAATGCTGGTCATCTTTTTTATGGTTCTTAGCTATCCTTGCCACCTTTTTGTACATTTTCCATTTTTCTATTGTGTCTCTTTTTTATTGATTTGTAACAACTCTTTATATATTAAGAATACCAACCCTATGTCATATCTGTAAAGAATTAACTCATTCCTGCATCTCTCTAAAGCTTCTTTTTCACATTTAGCCTGTGATGAAAATTTAATGCCTTCTTGTCAGTACACAAAGCTATTTTGAATAGTGTGGAGGTAGGTGCCAATGACGATTAGTAAGGAAAACATATCATCGCATATGGGTGCTATATTAACCCAGATCTGCTGATGTGTCTATACTAAGGCAGCAGGAAGATAAAAGCAGCCAATCACAATCACTCCTCTGCCATTTGATGTCCCGTGTTTCCTAGCCGGCAAACCTACCTGGCACAAGGTTTTCAATAGAAGCTACAATTTGGGAACCAGAAAGGGGGAAAAAAAAAAAACTAGCTTCAGGAGTAAAACTTGAAAACAACTGTTGGGACTGGCACCCCCAGAATTAGTTAAAGCTGCTCTAGCTTATTCCTTGGCCTCTGTGTAAACAAACAGACAAGGATGGGGGTGGGGGAAGGAGAAATGGATTATGGGGGAGGAAGGGTCAATGTAATGCATGCCTGGTTTACAGTACAAGACAAAAGTAAGTTGTAATCACGTAAGAATCATCTTTAACGTTCAATACAGCTGACAATAAATGCTTTTGAAGATGGTCTTCAGGACACGATACTTTCTCAGTATTTATAATAATTCAATCATTCATTGATAAGCTCTAGGTATTCATCCAGGCTTATTACGTCTCAGCTACTTGAGTATTTATTTCCTGGATTCCATCTTTCTTCTTGAAGCACCTTCAGGCATAGACCAGAACTTCTGACACCAAGGAACAATATTTTGATGGTTATGTAAACCGTAAGTGCCTTACTTAAAAACTGCTTTTCACTCTTTTGGATTCTGGCTCTGTTATTATTTAAAGAGGTACACGTTGGAAGAAGTTTTTCTAAGATTCCCCTTAAAAATACACAGATGCTTTAGCATGACGTTTGCTACCCAAGGTTTATGAATCCAGCAGGATAGTCTATAAAAGTTTTAAAGAAGAAAGTAATGTATCTTGGGAGATGGGGGGGTAGAGATTTTAGTAGCTGGGAATCTAGCCTACAGTTGGTTTTATACCATTGCCAGTCAGAACCTGCATAAACTGCATCTCCTGTCACCAGCTGCCTATTTTTCTCAGCTCCCAGGGGCTGTGAGCAGTGAGAGTTCTAGAACTTCTTCAGTGGAGGCTCAAGAAGTTGTCCAAACACCCCGTGTCCTTAGACGTATTTATTTGTAATGACTTTGGAGCAAGTAATGACAATGATGGGAGAAGAGCATGGCGATGGGCGGTGAGGAGGGGAACGAAGAGAGAAGAAATGGGAGAGGAGACAGGAGGGGAAAGACCTTCCTTCCTTAAATATTCCTTCTCTGTGTTTATACCGACACCAAATCCATGGGCCACGGAGTGTGGCAGCCGGCTTTTCTTTGAAGGACTTTGGAGTGATAACAGACCTGGGTTCAAATACTAGATTCTTGTACTAGTTCTGTGATGCTGGGAAAACGATTTGTCTTAACTTCTGAGACTCAGTTGTGCCATCTGAGAAGTGGGACCACTACCTCAGAGAGGAACTGTGAAAATTGAATGCCATGGTACTTTTTTTCACAGTATTTTTTTTTCAACCGAGGCTCTAATTTATGTTCATCCCTATTACCCTACACATTAAGATGGAATTCTTTTACCTCCAAATTTAAATGGCACTCTTCAGATCATCCTACTTTCTTCTTTTTTTAAAGTTTATTATTTTGAGAGAGAGAGAGAGAGAGAGAGAGAGAGAGAGAGAGAGAGAGAGACTCCCAAGCAGTCTCTGTACTGTTCAGTGCAGAGCCCAGCTCGGGGCTCAAACCCACGAACCAGAGACCATGACCTGAGCTAAAATCAAGAGTCGGATGTTTAACTGATGGAACCACCCAGTTGCCCCAGATCACCCTACTTTATTTGAAAATTAAAAAAAAAAATTTAATGTTGATTTATTTTTGAGAGAGAGAGAGACAGAGACAAAGACAGAAAGAGAGAGACAGAGCACGAACAGGGGAGGGGCAGAGAGGGAGACACAGAATCCGAAGCAGGCTCCAGGCTCTGAGCTGTCAGCCCAGAGCCCGACACGGGGCTCGAACTCACGGACCTCGAGATCATGACCTGAACCTGAGTCAGACGCTTAACCGACTGAGCCACCGCAGATCATCCTACTTTCAATAGCCTCGGTCCTATTCATTGCCAGACAAGTGGTTTCACTTCCAAGTCAAGTAGTTTCATGCTCCTATCACATTTATGGACACTTGGTGTCCAAAGTAAAAACTCTATACTCCTATTTTCAATCTTCCATAAGAACCATCCTACAAAGCACCTCCATGTTCTAGTAAAGGCTTACTATTACTTAAGACAAGACTCCTTAGCTCTCTGAGGAAACTTGCCTATGGAGAAGTTTATACAGATGTTGCTTTATTTATTTTATTTATTATTTTTTTTTTAACATTTATTTATTTTTGAGACAGAGCATGAGCAGGGGAGGGTCAGAGAGAGGGAGACACAGAATCCGAAACAGGCTCCAGGCTCCGAGCTGTCAGCCCAGAGCCCGACGCGGGGCTCGAACGCACGAACCGCGAGATCATGACCTGAGCCGAAGTCGGATGTCCAACCGACTGAGCCACCCAGGCGCCCCCAGATGTTGCTTTATAAACCATCTTGTGCACCGTACTGCAATCTAGGATTTTTAGCATGTCTTTTAACAAATTTCTGAGAAAATAATTTTTAATAGAATTTGGCAGTTGTCTAGGAAGCCACTGAAAAAGCTAACAGGAGGGAAGTTTTAGCAAGGTATCACCCGACTTGGTACCATCTCAGTGAAACACAGAGTGATCAGAAAGGATCGTGACACCATTAACTGGGCAGGCAGGGCAACAAAAATACTCCACAATGTATAAAAATTTCTCAAGAAGTGAGGATACATGATGAGGAACAGTTTGGCTAATAGCCCTCAATTTCTGAGCTAAATTTAATGTGTGTCAATGATCATCACCAACATCAAAAACACTCACATCCTGGAGCTTTAGCAGACATCACACAAGGAGATTACTCGAGGCAGCCCCTCCCTTCGAAGAAGCCTATGGCTTAGATACACTTTGGTCCCACAAACGCTGCACTGGGAACCTCAACTCTTCTGACTATGAGCTGTCATGTACTCATGAAGATAAAAACCATCCAAAGGAAACAAAACAACACACACACACACACACACCCTTCATTTAACGGGCCTGCGTTTTCATCCACTTGACTACTGACAGTATCTTACTGTATCTTACAGTATTCCCTTTCTGGAACAGTTAAATGGGCAGGGCTCTTTGAAATTCCTACCATATCTATACACATCTATGTTTATTTATTTATTTTTAATTTTTTTTAACGTTTATTTATTTTTGAGACACAGAGAGAGCATGAACGGGGGAGGGTCAGAGAGAGGGAGACACAGAATCAGAAGCAGGCTCCAGGCTCCCAGCTGTCAGCACAGAGTCCGACGCAGGGCTCGAACCCACAAACCGCGAGATCGTGACCTGAGCCGAAGTCGGACGCTTAACCGACTGAGCCACCCAGGCGCCCCAACACACATCTATGTTTAAATGCCTACCTCTGATCGCTTTTTATGAAGAAGAACACTTTTAACTTCTAATGGACTGGATACAACTAGTAACTGTGCCTAATTGTATCAGATGCATAAAACTGCTGCCTGTTTTTTTTTTTAATTTTTTTAACGTTTATTTATTTTTGAGACAGAGCATGAACAGGGGAGGGTCAGAGAGAGGGAGACTCAGAATCGGAAACAGGCTCCAGGCTCTGAGCTGTCAGCACAGAGCCCGACGCGGGGCTTGAACCCCTGGACCGCGAGATCATGACCTGAGCCGAAGTCGGCCGCCCAACCGACTGAGCCACCCAGGCGCCCCTGTTTTTTTTTTTTTAAAGTTAGGTTGCCTATGGTCAGTCCTCTAATATCAGAAATGCAATTCTAGCGTTCAGCGCCTGTTTTGAATTGATCAGGAAAATTGCCACTTGTACGAACATTCAATTTCATACCTTGAACTACTAAACTGAGTGAGACTCTGTATTTTTAAGAAACTAGTTTGAAGAAGATATTAAAAGATACCCCTAAATCCAAAGAACTTTCATTTTGTTATTTAGTATCCCAGCAAAACTAATTCTAGAATTTAATATGGTTGAAAGCATTTTAAAATAGCTGTGAACACACCACTCCCCCTATGCCTTAATATAACACGTAATTCCTTTTTGAAAGCCCAGAGTTCAAAACCACTTGTTCATTCTCAAACGTTAGTCAGTCTACATTTTTTCTTGATTCTGTTGTATTCTACAATGTTCTTCAGTGGAAAATCCAGAAACCAGGATGTGTTTTGATCCAAGACTCAAAATTAGCCATTACCAATTAATGATTTGAGCTACCCGTTTGCACAATGAAAACCTCCTCTCGTTACCTTATCCCAGAATGGCTTCCGATCCTAACACATTTAGCCTCGGTTCGTCCTATCTTATAAGTTTAATGATAAGTCATAAAGCACACTCAGCAGGCACTGTTCTGTGAAAACAAGTAGTCACGCTTACATTTTCAAGAGTTTCAACTGTACTAGACAGATTTTTAATGAAGCTACCACTGAGGAAGGAAACAAAGTAAATAAAAGCAAGTATCTATGTGTGCACTAAAATTTACAATGACTGTAACAAGCAGCAATCAATCAAATCTCTCCCCTGAAACGATCTCTTACAAAGCACAAAGTCACTTGAGCTGAACACACAACAAATAGCCAGACACACACACATCAACTAATTAAAGGCCGATTTTCCACAACAGGAAAAGAACAGTTCTTGCTTAGAGATGTCTAAAAGCCGTTTCTTCCCTCGGAGAAAAATACACTCTTTCTGTGGCTTGAATAAACTCCTGTATATCATTTGCGTAAAAGGGGGTGGGAGGGAGAGGGAAGGTAGGCAAATAGCATTGCTAGTCTCTAAATAAATTAGCTCTGTTTAAAAGGGCAAGACTAATTCACTACTTTTATTGTGACTTCCATTATGCTAGAAGAGTAATATTAAACCACTTCAGAGTACCGACAGAATACGGATAAACCAAGAACCGTGTGACCGGCCCCTTTAAAAAAGGGGTCTGGACCTAGCCACAAACTTTAATTCCATCATGCAACAAGAAAATGCGGAATAAATTAACTTTTCCAAAGGGCCATTATACCTTAGTTCCTCATTACAGATCTCATTACAGACTGTCTTTATAATGCTCACCTGACAATATCATGTAAAATGCTTAGCTTCTAAGGTCAGTCTAAATAAGAGAACAATTCTCCTATTTATAGCAAAGGATGAACTTTTCTCATTTAGATGTTTAAGCAGCTAACCCCTGAGTTTAATGTAATTAGGGAAGGGATATTCAATTTACAGTATCCACAAGTAATGATAATTAAATTGATCCAAAAAAGCTGTTGGTAAGCATAAGATACCTTTGTAATTACATCCCGTTTTCAAAATGACTTTAGTGCTGTGAACTTGAAGCATTTCAGCAAATGAAGGCCAATACACTTAAAACGAAATCTACAGTAGCTTAAGAGCCAGGCTGTTTGAAATAATGAGCAACACGACCAGAGGGAAATCTCAAAAAACATTCTATAACTCACCACGACAGCCTAAGCTTTCTCCTTCCTTGTCACAAACATCCATTAAAAATATGCAAGATTGTCTTCATGTTTCACCAAATTCTTCATTAACAGTCTTTTTTTTTTTTTTTTTTTTCTCACCAAAGAACCAGTTCTCCTTATGTCTCTATTACGAAAGTGGCTGATCACAAGCTTCAGTGTTGTGTTTTTTTGGAAGAACAGACAAGAGCTATGAATATGAAACCGTTTTCCCCGTGAGTCCTGAAGATTAGCTGGGTCAGCATTCCACCAGGACCAAGGTGAAAACTAAACAAATAACCATGTTCACAGCAGCTGCAGCGATCAGTCTCCGGAAAATTATTCAGGCATTATGAGAAAGACGATATTAAACGCTGCCACTTGAAGCTTCTGTGGCTCTCTGAATATTCACATCAGAAAAGGGGATGAGCTCTTAAGGGGTATCATCAGAGAGCCTGCCCATCGGAGCAGCTTCCATTAAGTTTCTGTCTTAAAGGAGGGAGGCGGGAACCTCCGCCTGGCAGGCAAAGGGCTCGTCATAATTCATTAATATCACAGCTCCGCTCAGGTTTCCGTCAATGAGCCAGGCAAGAAGCCTACGAAAAAAGGTGCTGAGCGCACAGCTTCTCCAAAGATGCTGTTGTAACAGCCGTGGTACCACTCGCTTCTCCTGCACTGGAGACTGGAGACCTTCAGGAGTACTGCCTGGGAGAGCGGGGATCTAATAAATAAACATCACCTCGCCTCTGTCTCGACCACCAATCTTGATGTCATGTTCCAAAAGGACAGGGAAGAGAAGGATTCAAAACGCGGCCAAAATAGGAACCCTACAGAGTTCCTGGTACTACTCAAGTACGCCTTCAAGTGACAACACGAGCTATAACGTATTCGTATTTAAGGAAAAAAATTACTGGTCTTAAGAGAATGACAGGAATCAGAAAGAATGGAATTGTCTCTATTGCCATTTCTTTTGAGAAACACGGTTATTTCCAGGGAGGGGAAAGAAGCAGCCATTCCACATGGTTCCAGTGAAATGAACAACTTCTATCATAAAAGGAATTCTGTAACAAAACTCATGTAGTACTATCCATCTGTGTTTCCAGAACAGAGTATCCTGCGCTGACTTTTTGTTTTTCATTTTCCTCCCCCATTTTCCTGCTCCACGCTCCAAAGGACCAGGAATCTGGTTCCGGTGAATCCAGTAAATCTGAGTATTTACTCTTTGTTTTTGTTTACATGGCCAAAAGGAGGGAACTGGACAGTAAATGCGCAACGGACCCATCCGCAAAGCAGCAGAGAGTGGTATATTTAGTTATAAGAGTGGCAGCGGTAAAAGGGTGTTATAAAGACCCACATTTCCAGTTTTGTTCATTTTACTTTATTAAAGATGAATTAAAAGTTATCTCTCAACTATTTAGAAAACAATACACAGGAGATGGGCAAGTTATACGTTTTTAAACATCAACGTCACTTTTCTAATTCTAGTAAACGTGATCTTGGTTAGTGAACCAATTATACAATTTCGTTTTCCCAACTGCTGTTTTTTAACTTCATTTTAAACTTTAATTTAAATAAGATAGGATCTATTATTTAAAGCGCATAAAATCAACACTTAGCATTAATGTATAGCGTGATCATAAAACGAAGGTACAATCTGACTGACTGGAAAGAAATCAATAGTGGTATTTAATGACTTCATGAGGAAAATAAATGACCCTCGCACCCTTAATGGATTAATGTCGGTTATGAGCAACACAACATCGCATAATGCTGACACAGTGTCACTCAGAGTGGTATCACTTTTCATATGAGGGTCTTAAAGCCTTATCAAAGGAAACGGTGCTTTAATGCTATTTCAGATGCCATTTTGGAGAGGATTTTTACAATCCCATTTCCTAACGCACACAGCATGCTCTGAATTGTTACAAGAGGCTTTCGTCATTGGCACATGTCCTAGGTCACCCTTTGAAAGCTTTCCAACAAAATGAAATCTTAAATATATAAAAAGGATCACAACTTATCATATTAGTCAAATAACTAGTATGTCATAGTGAGTGTGTCCTCTCTGGATACACATCCCTGAATGTTGTTCCAGAATGTTCTTTTTGTCCTTTCCCTAGGTAAGGAAAGAAGTCTATGCTACACGGCGGATTCCACAACATAAAACACATGTACTTCACTTACACTTACAAACTGCTTCATGATCAAAGCGTATCCAGAAGAAGGCCTCACCAATAACTTGATATGCAGCTATTAATTTGTAAAGTCATTAAATTTTCTAGGAAGTTTATACAAGGATGAGTTTTTCTTTTCTTCTAATAACTCACGTTCTCAGAAGAAGGGAGAACGCAGGGGCACCTGGCTGGCTCAGTCGGTTCAGCGTCCGACTTTAGACTCAGGTCATGATCTCACGGTTTGTGAGTCTGAGCCCCTCATCGGGCTCTCTGCTGTCAGCACGGAGCCTGCTTCGGATCCTCTGTCCCCTTCTCTCTGCCCCTCCCATGCTCTCTCTCTCTTAGAAATAAATAAGCATTAAAAAAAAAAAAAGGAAGAATGCAGATCTCCTCTCCTTATGACATAGAATTATAGGAAAATATAAACTACTCCCCTTTACCTCTTTAGGAGATGCTAATATATGCACAGTATTATTTGCAGATAATTTGGATTTTGTCTGTAAAAAAAAAAAAAAAAAAGGTGACCACCGTGAAACAAAGATTTAACAAATATGCCGTAGTTTGGACTGTTAATTTCTGTTGACTATTGGAAACCAACACGAGTAGGAATAACAATGAAATTCTGATGCGGTAACTCAGATTATTATTTTCTCCCGCATGGTTTAAAATTCGTCTCTGACGGATTCAGCCGCCAGTCGCCGTGAAAACTTCCAGGAACCTCTCTGAAGATCTGGCACAGTTAAGAAGTTCAGAATAGGAACAAATGCGCCAAGATGTACAGAAGCTACTACACTTATTTCTAAAAATAGCGGGGTTTCAGGCTCTCCGTGGCTTAGGGTTCTCACGAAACGACACTGAAGAATTCTTAAGATAGAACCAGGAAGCTATAGCTAAAGATTCCTGACTGACAGGAATATTACTTCCTTTATCCCAAAGGATATAATAACTTCTGAAGTAAATGTAGCATTATAATTAGTTATAATTGACTTTGTCTTTTAATTTTTAAGGCAATCTATAAATTATGGATTGTTGTGTCAAGTAGAAGACAGTTTTTGACATCACACCGTATATCTCATTATTGTCATCAAAACCAGGTTCTTTATCAGGGTAACTTCTCAGCCTGCTAGATTTTCAAATTAGTTCAGGAAATGTTAGCTTTCTATGACTGAACCGCAGCGCACAATTTTAACACGGGCTGTCATAATTTTAACGTGGCTTCGAATACTACAAAAATCCGTAGTGCGATTAGGAATGCCAGGAGAATTACTGGGAACGTAAGCTTATGAGGATACATCCTACTCGTACTGCCCCTCGTTTTGAGAACCGTGCTACCCGCGACAGCACTTTTCCGCTCTATTCTCTGCCCTCCGTCCATCTTCCTTCAGCACATCCCGCCCGCTGAGTAAATGCAGTCCACTGACATTCCTCTGAAATTAATGGAATGCCAGCATCTACCTGTTCTCCTCAGCCACTCAGCAGGTGCACTTTACCTGGAACATTGGGAATCAGTGAAGCAACTGAAAGGGAAGGATTTATTTCTCTCTTTCCAATTACTGTTCCGCACCCCGATCCCTTCCTTCTCGCTTTACACCCATGTCCAAGGCAACACCTGCTGACAGCGTAATGCAATACCATTGCAACCTTCCCCGTGTCCAAAGTGGATTCTGTAGGTGTCCCCACATTAAAATCTACGGGAAACAATTTAAAGCTGCAAAAAAGCACTCCCCTGTGACTTCTTAGAATCAACTGAATATAATTCACCTCTAAAAGAAAATAGGGAAAAAAACGAAACGCCATTTTTACTAACGTGTTTCACAACTTTCAACGGAATCCTTGAACAGTTTGAAAACACTACCACTTTAACATGAACAAAATGCACCGATGAAACTATAAATATGCATACATACCAAAAATTAACAGAGTAATATGTTGTAGGAGTTAATTAAAAAAAACTAAAGGAGGGGCGCCTGGGTGGCGCAGTCGGTTAAGCGTCCGACTTCAGCCAGGTCACGATCTCGCGGTCCGGGAGTTCGAGCCCCGTGTCAGGCTCTGGGCTGATGGCTCAGAGCCTGGAGCCTGTTTCCGATTCTGTGTCTCCCTCTCTCTCTGCCCCTCCCCCGTTCATACTCTGTCTCTCTCTGTCCCAAAAATAAATAAACGTTGAAAAAAAAAATTAAAAAAAAAAAAAAACTAAAGGATTTGAGATCAGATTAGAGGCATGTACCAGGATATGAAACATAATCAAAATGGTGCAAGAAAATATCAGGCCATTAAACGCTTATGGCTAATAAGTTTGATTGTAAGCTGTAACAACTTCTTCATATATATGGAAAAATATATATATGGGATACAGATGTATACATATACATTTTATTGAAATTTTTAATGTAATGAAGTTAAGCAGATAGAGTTGTTTAAAAACATTTGGGACATACATGTAGTGAAATTCGTTACTCATGGGATGAACACTCTTTGTGTCCCAAACTTAACTAAGATAAACAAAGGTTTACATAAAGATATTAGTCCTGTCATCATTTTTGGAAGTAGCTTTTTGCTTTAAAGTTTACTTTGTTAACTAGAAAATGCACCAACCACATTGCATTCAAAGAAAAACCTCATTATAAATCTTTTTTTTTGCAAAACCTACTTAAAGACCAAGAGCGGGCTTACTAGCCATGCCCCCGAGATCAACTAAATTTAAAGTTCTGTTTGAATCGCGAGAGTGTTTTCAAGTAGTAGATGTGAACTACCCCATCCCCTGCATGGGTTACAGTCTTTATCTCTTCTCTCCAAGTTGTGCCTGTATCTCTTACGTGCGCTATACTGGCAAGTTAAGAGGAAACATGAGAAAAGCACAAGTAGGCATAAGCCGAACGTGCAGTGGGTAGAAAAGGTTCAGCAAACTGTAGGTCTGTAGCCCAGCATCGATTCGAGTGTTGGCGCTCCACATTCAAGCTCACTGTGATGGCTAAGATTCCCCCGGCACCACCAAGGACTACATACGCCTACGAACGTCAGAAACTCCATCACTCCCAAAATCATTACAAATGTGTTTTGGGGGGGATGATTACAATAAGCAACAGAGAAATGTAACCTCACACCATCCTCCAAGCACAACCCATCCCGCTGACCATTCCACAAAATCAAAAATAATAACCACTTAAAGTATACCAGTGTTTCCCCCTAACATCTGATGTCTTCATACACCAGTGAGTAGGACGGGACTTGCTATTTGGGGAGCACTCGCCTCGCAAGGCCCAGTAGAGGAGAGCACTAGGGATGCCGTTATCCAGAACTCTCTCTCACCAATGCAAAAAAGAAAAGGTCAGCATTTTAAAGACGATGCAAAGCACCTTATGTGACTAAAGGTACAGAAATTAACCGCAGAGTAACTTAAGTAACTCCTGGCAACGTTTGCTGGCTATCGTGGTTATTTAATCATGATGCAAATAAATCTACATTAGCTCTTTGGCCAACACGCTCACGTATTAATGAAATAGTTGAATATTTACAATTATTCAAAAGGCTAAGTATTTTATAGAACAATATAATAAGGATAGAGTCAGATATTAATAATTTATAATGCTGTACTGTCTGTCTGGTGGTGAGCATTTTCTAGAGGAACACAGAATTAAAGGATTGTTACCTGGGTGAGACGGCAGCTTCTTGCTGGTCTGTTGTACGAGGAAGGAGGTAGGAGAACAGTTTACCCATTTCTGAGTAGGGAGAGGGCCATGGGGGGGGGGGAGAGGGCCATGGTGAGCGGCATGCAAAGAATGGTGGGAGGAACAACAGTAAACCCAAACAACGCCAGAATAATAGGCTCTGACATGAGTGCCTGGGTTAACTAACGTCTTATGTACCCCTCTTGCAGGTAATGTGAATGGGAAAACAAATGCTATTGTAGAGAAAAATTATTATGTTCAATATTTTCTATTTTGCACGGGGAAAATGTATCTGGAATTGCTGCCCGGCTAGCACTTCAGATTTGCTGTTTGAAAAGTAGACCAACAAATGTAAGGTCACACAAAGCTGGGGAAAGGGCAATAAAGAGGACCCACCACGATCTCATCAAATAATGCTGTCTGCAGTCTTTCCACGTAAACTAACCTATTAAAATGATGAATTAATGAATTTCTTTTCATTTTTTTTATTTTGATTCCCATCAGTTAAATATACAGTGTTACATTAGTTTCAAGTGTACAATATGATAATTCAACACTACCATACATCACCCGGTGCTCACCTCAAGCGCCCTCCTTAATCCCCATCACCTATTTCCCCCAGGCCCCCCACTCCTCCCCTCTGGTAACCATCAGGTTGTTCTCTGGAGTTGAGTCTGTTTCTTTCTTTACGTCTCTCTCTCCTTCTTCCCCTTTGCATAGTTTTGTTTCTCATTTCCACATATGAGTGAAATCATATGGTACTTCTGTTTCTCTGACTTGTTTTGCTTAGCATAATACTCTGGTTCCATCCGTGTTGTTGCAAATGGCAAGATTTCATTATTATGGCTGAATAGTACTCCACTGCGTAGCTACACCACATCTTTATCCATTTATCAATGCTTGGCCTCCATCTGTTGGCTATTGTAAATAATGCTGCTGTAAACATAGGGGTGCCTGTATTCCTTTGAATTAGTGTTCCTGTAAAAACGATGAATAACTTTCAACACCCAGTCCTTGAAAAACATTTGCCATATTGAAAGCCACAGTATTTTAAAAATAACAGGGGCCGTAGAGAGAACCGCGTTTAACCTCATTTCACAGATGGTAAAGACAAAACTAAATAAACTTAGCCCCAGGCCGCACAGCTAGTTAGTGGCAAAGTTAAGTGGAGACCTCCACAGTGTATTTTATGCACAGATTCCAAATTACTGTTGGTGACACACTGCTCCAATCCACTTCCTCACTGGCATCCTGCCACTTAGAGCAAAGTGCACATTCTTAATCTGGAGTTCAAGGTCTTCCTTGGTCTGGTCCCAAACGTACCTTCCACTAAGTTCAAACCAGACTGAACTACCCACTAGATCCCTGAATGGCTCTTCTAGGGGCTTCATCTCATTTTTGGAACACCCTCCCCCACCCCTTTTCTTGCGATGTCTAAATCGTTCACACCTCGAAACACCTCTCCACTAGTCCTTTCTGATCTTCCCGGCTAAGCCTTACGCTCTCTCAAACACTCTGTCAAACGGAATTTGGTCTTCACCGCACACAATTTGTCATTTCCTACCTTGTATTATATTACAGACATGTTTGGAGTTTCCTTACCTAAGGTAGCTTCTGTTAAGGCAACACCTATTCAATCTGCACCCATCGGTCAGAGTGAGGTACTTCTTAAAATGATGTATCAGACCACATTAGCCCCGGTTTAAACCCAAACCCACTTACCCAAGCTTTCAAGAGCCCCCATGATTTATCCCCTTCCTACCTCGCCCACCTGCCCCCACAGCATCCTCTGCACCAACACTGGCCTCTGTTCTGATCTTTACCAGCACAAGGGTCTTCCTACATCCAGGCTCTTCGACAGGCTGCCTGCTCCCTTCTGCTCTGAACACCCTTTTCCCAGATCTTTGCTCGGCTGGTCCATTCTCATTTTTCGGGACTTCGTATCCTCACGGAGGCATTTCCTGACCACTCTATCCACAGATGTCACCTTCTAGGTACTCTCTATCACTTGTTCTGTCCCATCACTGCCCCCCTGCCCCTCTGTTACCGTGGTTTAGTCCTCCTTACATAATGACTTTATTATCTGATTGCAGACCTGGAATAGAAGTTTCCATTACGGCAGGAACTTACCCTGTCTTGTTCAATGATGAATTACCAACGACTAGCACACAGCAAGCACTCAGGAGACTATATGTTGAATAAATGAAGTAATGAAATTTTCTCACTATCTCTCACCACTCTTGGCATTGTATTTCACACATAGCAGTGCTGAAAATAAATATTTGTGTGATGAAGGAGGAAGAAAAGAGAAAGGAAGGGGCCAATCATTCTAGTTTCCAACTTCTATTCTAATGCATTTTCCATTATGTATAGTTTCCTTCCTATAAAATATTGAATGACTAAAAACACGTATCACATTGTATTCTTCTAGAAACATACAAAATCATTTAAAAAACCCTCCAAAATCAAAAAGAAGAAAGGAGGGGGGGGGGGAAGAGGTAAAGAATGAGGCAATGTTTTGCTCAGAGAGCATATGCTGCTATCTTTACTGCAAAAATTTTGGATAATTTCTAAGTGGTAAGCAAAGGTTTTGTGAAATTATGTTAGTCTGTTACACGTGACGAGAAAACCATCAATCATTCCAACAGCAGGGTGTTCTTACTCACACTTAACTCAATAAAGTTTGGTTTTTCTTTCTATTAAAGTCTAAATATTTTATACAAGCCTACTATGTGACCTGGCATGTTCTTCCCCGTCCCTCAAATGCACACAAACCCTGAATGCATAATTTACTACTAAAATAACCAAAGGTTATTTCCCAGTTCCCAGTTATAGAAAGACACAGTACTGGTTTGGAAATTTATACTCTGCGGCACTTCAAGTCATAGTAATATTTATATGGTGAATATAATTATGAAAATATAGCTTTGGAGATCGTGCACACACAAAACATTAGAGAGTGAATTAAATTATTTTGCAAGGAGGGGGTGCCTGGGTGGCTCAGTCAGTTAAGCATCTGACTCTTAGTTTCGGCTCAGGTCATGATCTCACAGTCTGTGAGTTCAAGCCCCACGTCGGGCTCTGTGCTGACAGTGCAGAGCCTGCTTGGGATTCTCTCTCTCTCTCTCTCTCTCTCTCTCTCTCTCTCCTCCCCAGTCAAGCAAACTCTCTCTCTAAATTAAATACACTTTAAAAAATTATTTTGCAAGGATATGTTTTTCCTTGGTTCATTGCAGCACATTTTAACAGGTAGTACCCTTTCATTAGGTTTTACTCTTTCAAAGTAAAATTTGGAGTCTGCTGTTTACATTAAAGATGAAACTCTTTCCACTGTACAGAACAACAAATGTTAAGAACTCCAAGCATATTATGTTCATGTTCTATCTGAGAAAGCACGGATGTAATCACTTTCCAAAAAGTAATCAATTCACTTAAAGTGAAGAGAGTTCAAAACGATCTTTCAACCATTGAGGAATATTTATGTAATTAGAGTCATTTAAAAGTGAAAATGAAATGAATCTTTTTTTTTTTTTTTAGCAGTTGTAATGTATTGTTAGGCCCAGTTCCTTCAATTCTTTGTTTCTCGCTACCCCTCTGGACCCTCCCACTCCTCGGCGGGCATACCCTTCCAGAAGTTCCACATAATCAATAATTCAATAATTTCTGGTTTCACATGCATTCTATTACATAATACATGGCTTTCTTCATATGGTCTCCATGACTGATTCCTCAATTAAAATGTGAACCTTCCTCCCGAAATAGTTCTTATCCTGGTACCCTACAATATCGCAATGTTCCCCAAATCCTCCCTCTCTGACATCTCTTCCTGGTGGTCCTTAACTGCCAGCTACTCACTTCTCCTTCAATTTACGATTTTCAGCCTGTATTTGTTTTCTTGGTTTGACTCCTCCTATGACTTGCTATGCAAAGCATAATAAGGGACACCCCCATGCTTGGCCACGATCTCTGGCATCGTATCTAATAACTCTGTTTGTATACACGATACATTCTGCTTAGATTTAGGTAACTTAACCAATTCATAAAATTGAAGCTATTTCTTGCTATAGGCAGTCACTCCATCCTCTTCAGTGATACCATCTAAAAAGAAAAAAACACAACTTTTCATCATGGAAATGAAACACATTTCCATGTGTCTCCACGTGTGGCTAGGCCATGCCACTTTTTCTCCTGTTGGTATTTTCTCTAGAGTCCTCTTTTGGTTTGACACCCACTGCCTAGGCTGCTCTTGTGTCCACCTGACTCCGGTCTCCCAAAACAAACTCTTGCGACAATGGCCTCTTTCAGTCGTAAACCCCATCCCTTTGGATTTGTCCCCGTGTTGTCTCCCAAAGTGATCTGCCTGTGCTTCCAATCATGTGTCATCACCTGGAAGCAATTCTTTTTTTTTTTTGCCATCTCACAGAAAACACACTCAAGTTCTTGTCATCTGTAGAAATCTAGGCCTCCCCTCCCTGTGAAGCCTAGCTTAAAACTCATTACTGCTGTATCTAATTTCCTATTTTAATCTACTATATTCTAGAAGTCCTGTTCTACTTTGCTCAACAATTTAGAGCTTTTGTTTACTTTATCATAAATTACATCACCGCATTGAATAAATACTTATGGAACACCGACCATATGTACCTTTCAGAACCTGAGACTAAATGTTTGAATAAATCCCCTGAATCTCATTTAGGTCTCACTGAAAAGAGACATCTCGAGGTTTTACTATTTGAGTACATTTTTGCCTCTTCGAGGAAAAGGAGAGATCTTAGTTTACATTTTGTAAAACATGCAGGTCTGGTCAGCATGCCTAGCATAAAAGGGGTATTTATTAAACTGCACTGGCTAATCAAATTTGTTTCCAGCGGTATATTTAATGAGTATACTAAGAGTCCAAATAATAAAATCAGAATCTCTCTTATTTATTTGCCCACACCTAATGACATTATTTTGTATTAGGAAAATAAAATCACTTTCTACATTATTCTTTCTCAAAAACTGTGGTGTTTAAACTGTGTAGCTTTGATGCATGATAAATACAATTAACCCATTATCTATGGTAATTCAGAGTACAAAAAGATAAAGAGAAAAACATAAAATGATAACAATAATAACCATCACTTATAATGTAGAGCACTTTACATTTTATCAGGGGACTTGCAATACAGACATTCTGGTGTAGATACAGAATTAGATTTTGACGCTGGTTTGCATCAGTCATACAAAGGGCTAGTTCTCTTCTAGATCATATTGCATACCCCAGTGGTTCTGAAGCTCCTAGAAATCGGGTGCAGGAATCAGAAGGTTGAAGGGAACGTCCACTGGGGATTTCCTTTAACACTGCTGACGTTCGGAACGAAGTTATGACGGAGGTGAGGTGTGTCACCCAATACATTACACAGAGGAAGAGAAGAAGACGACAGAGGGCACGTGCCTGGTCATGGAATACAGCTTTCTGTTCTGTTTTTGCCTGGAACTGGATCTCTTCCTAGGTTAGGTAACTAACAACATCTGGAAGACCTCAAGGGACTAGATTTGTCATGAAACCATTTGAGAAACTTCACCATGTTTGAGGACAGGGCGGTATTCATCGAGGGCCATCTGCACGAAGGGTAGTCCTTTACAAAGAGAGGAGCCTAGAACTCCACTGGACCACCCTGATGCACTTGGCTGAAAAGGGGAAACATGACGCAGGCGGAAAGTCTCTGGGCCCTTCTGAAAGAAAAGTGCAGCGTTTGGGAGGGAGATCTTTCACTCCTGTATTTTTTCAGTGGCTTTCGTGATCCTGATCTCCACATTTTTATTACCAAGATTTTTATTGATTTACTCTGATCAGCCTGTTCTTTTTCAGCATAGCTGTTCACTGTCCGAGAATTACATTAACTACTTTAGGTCCCATGTTGCATCAGGGATTGGTAGCTGTGAACTGAAACCTTCACGCTGCCCCTTCCTGAATGGAGGTATCTCAGGGATGTAGCAGTCCAGCCAGGAGTATAGCGACCTGTAGTTCTGGGGCTCATTTATCACAGCAGATAGGATTTCTCATAGGGATGTCCCACAAAAAATAAACCTTCTTTTTTTTAAAACTAAGTCCTAAGGATGGAATGCAACATGGGACGCCTGGGTGGTTCAATCGGTTGTGTCTGACTCCTGATTTTGGCTCAGGTCATGATCTCACAGTTGGAGAGGTTGAGCCCTGCATCAGG
This sequence comes from Leopardus geoffroyi, assembly GCF_018350155.1. Taxonomy (NCBI): domain Eukaryota; kingdom Metazoa; phylum Chordata; class Mammalia; order Carnivora; family Felidae; genus Leopardus; species Leopardus geoffroyi. Next base: position 13,391,256 of record NC_059327.1, on the reverse strand, counting down.
GTCTGCACTGACAGCGTGGAACCTGTCTGGGATCGATTCTCTTTCTCCCCCTCTCTCGCTCTCTCTGCCCCTCCCCCACTCATGCACGTGTGCATGCTCACTCGCTCTATCAAAATAAATAAATACACATTAAAAAGAAAAGAATGAGGGGCGCCTGGGTCGGTTGGGTGTCCGACTTCGGCTCCGGTCATGATCTCACAGTTCATGGGTTCGAGCCCCACATCAGGCTCTGTGGTGACAGCTCAGAGCCTGGAACCTGCTTCGGATTCTGTGTCTCCCTCTCTCTCTGCCCCTCCCCTGCTCATACACGGTCTATCTCAAAAATAAGCACTGAAAAAAAAAAAAAAGGAAGAAAAGAATGAGATGCAACACGCTACACTATTTTTTCCTTAAATTTGCTTTTATGGTTTATTAAAAATGGCCACTTGAAGATCTCTCCACAGCTTTCCATCAGCCTCCAGGTAAAGTTCAAGCATAGCAGATTGGCTTCAAGATCCTTAGTTTCTAGCCTCATCTCTGCCACTCTGCCTTCACCCGTCCCTCTGTCCATCCTGAGCCACAAGCAGTTCCCCACACCCCCATCCAGGGTGCACATGCCGTGCCCTCCGGGAAACCAACACGACACATGCATCCCCGCTGGCCTAACTTCTCGTCACTGCTTGGGTCTCAGCTTCCATGTGATTTTCTGTGGCAGATCTGTGCGGGATCCCCCCAGGACAGGTTAGGTGCCCACCTCCTGTGGTCCCCTCGAATCCCATACTTACCACTGCCGTCGTAAGTCGTGCCACCCCCCAATTTCCTGTTGACTGGACCATATTTAAGAACGGATCCTCGGCACCGTATCCCAGTGGCTCACACAGTGCCTAACACAGCAGTTACTCGGTAAATACTTAACATACCAAAGCACCGTTTGGTACATTTGCTTTCAAAAAACCGAAAAGGTAAGTCACATCAAATTACAAGTCACTTTTTGGCCTTCACTCTTTATCTCTAGAGTCAACTATGACACACTGAAAATTTTAGTGAGATTCTAGTGAAACATTTATGTATAGTTATCTTGATTCAACTTTCCTGATTGCCTAGTCAGGGCTGAAATTGGGTGTGACTGTATATGGTATTAGATAGATCTGCTCGATTTATACATGATACGTTTTGTTTGTTTGGGGGTAACAAAGGAAAATAATTTGTGAAATCATCTGAAATGTTCGCCTCCATAAAGTTGCCATTAGGCGAAGGGACCTTTATCACTCTCGTTTTAAAAATTAACCACTTAACACTGCTTAAGATACAAATGAAGCCTTAAGAAATTCCTCTTACAAGTTCAGTATCAGCAGTTTTAGTGAAACATTTGTAATTAAGGGAATTTGTTATATACAGTTATTATGTTCCTCCTAAAAATATAAATGTGGCCAATGTTGTGAAAGCCATTTGCATATCCATTACCCCAAAATACTGATTTACATACTGTATCAAAACTTTCTCTGAGTCTGAAAGAAACATAATTATACCTTTATTTACAGCACATGTAAAATATGTTCTTGCAAAAGTATCTGAATTATTAATGTAAGAAACTATGAAAAACATATTTGAATTATTAATATAAAAAACTGAAAAAGCAAGTACTTAAAGGTAGTACTTCACTTTCGTAGTTAAAATGAAACATAAAACTTCTAACTTATGGCTTAAAAGAGAGAGGATTTATGGTAGAGAACTTTTAATTTATCATTACATATTTAATAATAATAATTGCATTGTTATCAACTGTACCGAATAAAAAGTTAATTTTCACTAACAAGCTTTAAAATAAATAATGTAAAGATAATACAAATTGTAGTCGTTGTTGGGATTGACAGTAAAGCACACAATTATCTGTAACTCAAATAAGGAACAACCGGCAAAAATTTTAATACATTTTCCAATGGCTACCAAACCCAGAAATAACACAGGACAGATTCTATCATTATCATTTCCTTTAAAAATCTGATATTCCCCACATCCTCATGATCTATAAAATTGTTAACACACATTCTCCTATAGAGGTACACAATCAGATTACTATGAATCCTATTCAAAGGGCACTTTTCATCAGCTAACAACTTCCTCTCTCTATGCATGAAAAATTACCATGTGGTAAAAAAATATTATCACTATTTTATCACTTATGGACGGGAACACAGGCAAATGAAGTTAAGCTTCTGTGAAAAGGGTTCACTCCATCCATATGAGAAGCAGCAGGGTAATGATTATAAGCATAAATCCTTAAACCATTCTGCCTGGGTCCAAGTTCCAACTCCAAAACCCCCCACCTGTGTGACCTTCATCTCTTTGTGCCTCAGTTTCCTGTAAAACAGATGATGAAAATAAGACATGCTTTACAGGGTTGATATGAACACTAAATACATGAATCGGCATCAAGTACTTAGAATAGTACCTGGCACATGATATTTCCTATTATCATCACGTATTTTCTACTGTATGTCAGGTATTGTGCTGCTAGAAGGTAGACTGTGAACAAGACAAACATGGCTCCTGATGGCGTGAAGTTCTTAACAGGCATATTAATGGAGACGATGACAACCTTCTCATATTGCTACATGTTTCCGGGTATAACTCGCTGTCGAGATACACAGGATGTTACTGAGAACAGAACGTGGATACACTGCTCCTTTTGTGATGGGGAGTTCCAGCTCTATTTTCTACAGGCAATGGCCTGCTCACCTCTACGACAACTGGGTCTACATGGCCCTCAGGTCAAAGAAACTGAGTTGCTGGATCACTTAGGCTCATTTCACTATGTATTCAGCCATAAGCTAACAGGAGGTAGCTGCGTTGCAATTGCCCTTCAATACGGCATAAAGTGCTGGTATTAAATAAGGGCTCTGGAAATTTTCAACTGTGACCCGCACACACATCCTCTACAGTCCACGTGTATTATTTATTCCCATCATCTACTACTTCTACTGCAAAGACATATTGCTAATGCTGCATGGAGACCGCCACACTTAAAAATGTAGCACTAGATACAAGTAAACAACTCTGTGTTTAGGGAATACATATATATATATAACATGTACTAAGGAGTCCTGCCTTCAAAGCTTGAATATGAAATGATGGTGATGTACTCATTCATAAAGAAAACAAACAAGTGCCTTCTTTTCCCTCTATGTGTCCCTAAAATAACCTAAGAGTTTCGGTGATATTCTTAGTTTCAATGAATATGCTTAGATTCAATATTCTTGAAGTATATGTGTACAAAGCCAAAACAAATGTAAAAATGTTGAATTTAGAAATGAATCTAAAATCCTAATGTGATTCATATGCTGAAGATCTGCACAAGTATTTGCTTCCTTGGATCCTTTTTATTTTAATATGATGACCTCTTTTAAGTACATTGTAATAAGTTACAAAGAAGGCCTCCTAGGGGAAAAGACCATAAAAATAGATCATAGTCCTGTGGATGATCTTCTTACGGTTCCTGGAAGGAACGGACATGAATGTCTACCTCTCAAGTAATGCCAATCTCTCAGAGGCCATGCTACCCCACCACGTACAAGGTAATGGCCTATATGCAGGGACTTTCACAGGTTAGCAATGAAAATCATGCTAAAATTGCAAAAAGTTAAGAAACAAAGACGATTTTCTCTTATCCTACCCTCAAATGCAGTGAAGATGCTATTCTGCAATGACAAAATTTAATCATATTAATATTTCAACAGTAATAATTGGAAGGTTAGACTCAATTTTTTTTTTAATCGCAATGGTGGTATCTTCACATTCCATTCTCTCCACGTTACTGAGAAAAAATAAAATCAATCTATCATTATGTTCATAAGACTATGTAATAAATCTACAATATGGATTCAGGCATGATAATACTTGAGTTTACTTTGTCATTATTTTGAAAGACATCATAAATTCAAATGCATTATTGTAACAAAAAATGTGTATTTATGGTAAAACAATAATTATCCTCTCAAACCTAGTTTTCAATGAGTGATTCTAGTTTGGTATGTCCATAAGAATAAATTTATATTATTTTTGTTAAGCTATAGATACTTTCTTGCTAATTCAAGTGTAGTATTTAATAAAATTCAGTTTATAATTGATGGCTTTTGTTTGTAGGTTAAGAAACACTGAAGTATAAAGTTAATTTACATTGCACTTTAAAAGTATTTTATTAAGATACACTATCTTCATTTACTAAAATGTTATGAACTATGCAAGACAAATTTACTTCTTTGCTGTACTGTGTCTTCCTCTCATCAAAGTAACCAGGGAGGGGAGAGAATAAAAAACAAAGCAAATATCACTTCTTAAATTTTGATATAAAATTTTTAAAAAATCACTGAATTATTGTAAAAAGTAAATTGTACTCTAAAATAGAATAAACGATCTTTTAAAAAATACTCAACATAAGCACAAAGTTGAAGATTTACCGCATATAATGAATCTTTAGCACAAACATTTGTTTAAAGACTATGAAAAACAAATCTGAGCAATACTTACTATAAAGGAATTTAAGAAAAGTCAAGGTAAAGGAGAAGAGATACTTAAATGACTTACTTATTGTTCAAAAGTACAAGATAAAGGAAAACTATTTAAATTTTAGGTTTGTGTCAGGATTTTCTTTTTGTCTCCTTGTTTATTTTTACATTTAAAACTTAATTTAGAAAGTCTTAGCCTCCGTTTGAGGCTTTTTTTTTTAAGTCTATTTTAAACTACATTTAAATCTGGGTTTAGAAAACCTTAGACTCTCTTTGAATTATTTTCCAGAGTCTGTTTATAAATACTCAATTATTCCCTTTGACAAAACGAAATGTTTCAACTCAAAGCCCCAAGAAATAGAGAATTCTTGATGGTGATTATATTAAAACAAAACAACTCTTTAAAAAGACTAATATTTAATAGAAAGAAAAATATTTCTTGCCTTCAAAATCAATAACATGACAGCGTACACCTCAAAATCACGCCTTGAATACCCAAGTCTCTTCTGAGGTAACTGCCTAAAAAGAAGTCAACTGAGATGTGACATACTAAAACCATACTTGAGTCACTGTGTAAGAATTCATTTTGCATTTAGAAATCCACCACACAAATCCAGAGTTCCTTAAAATAAAAAGCCTAAGAAAATGCTGCCAAATATTTAAGTGTTTGATTTTTCAAAAACTGTAAAAGAAAAAGAGAAAGAAATAAAAGATCTTTCAAAAATGTAAAAGAAAAAGAAAGGAAAATGACACAAGTAATTGTTCACTGTGGTTTGCTAACGTGTTTTCAAAGATACAAATTCCCAAACACAATTAGAACCAAAGTTTTAAGTTTTCATCTTTACTAAGGCAGCCTTTATATATATATATACATATACGTGTGTGTATATATATGTAAATATATACACACATATACATATACATATATATGCATGCTCTTTTCCCACTTTGGCAGAAAGGAAATGGTGATTTTTGAAGAATACCATTAGGACACAGGCCTGCTTGTATTTCCAGGAAATTTTGGCAAACAATTAACTATAACAACAGCTTCTTCTGGCTTCCGTTGTGAACGGCTTTACTCTGAGACACCAAGAGAGTAAAATCTGTGATGTGCTGTCACGTTAGTATTAAATTCTGCACTCCACCTAAGATTTTATGTGTTAAATTATCGTTGGTTTTTGTTTTACTTCTAGTCCCAATTTCACAAAGAAGCTCAGCATGACGAAAATAAGGGACTCTTCCTCACAGTTTAGAATAAAAATGTGATGGTTTGAACCAGCTTAAAAATTCTGCAGTAATACCGAGAATATTCTCAAAAACAGAATAACTGCTGATGGTATTTTTGAAAATATATTGAAATACTTTGTGTTGCTATCAATCATATCCGAAACAGAATGCAAAGTAGATTCCATTAAAAACATCACTGTACCTTGCTTTTATCTTCTCTCTTTATATCTATTTTCTAAATGGGCAGGCAAAAGTCAGGGGAAAAGCTTTTTTATAATTCTATCCATTTATGTATCTTCAAAGAATTAATATCAACAACATCATAAGATAGTTCCTTATGTACTGGAAATCCTAAATCAATATATTGATATTTCCATCAGAAGAAAATGATACCCCATTTAGAGATCAAAAATGTTTACTTCTTAATTTTGTAGTTAGGTAGAATTCTCCATAGAATGGAAAATGACAAAAAGCAATTTATCAGTAGACACATAAAATAAACCTATTCCTTTCAAGCATGGACTCCTGTGTTTATTTACAAAGAATGAGAGTATGGTAAAAATAATATTTTCAACACTACAAATGAGGATTATTACCTCAATTTCTAAAGAAATGCCTCCCTCAATGCTTTCTTCAAACATCCAAATCCCAGCTTAATAAAAACAAATGGCATTCCTCATTTCTTCAAAATTGCACATTCGATATCATAAGCTTTGTTTTTTTTTTTTTTTAACAAGACGCTAACACTTTCAAATTTAGTAATTAAGTATTCATAAGCCTGAGTTTAAGCGGTAGTGTTCTGGGGATGATGGGCTGACTATGATAAATATATTTATAACTTTCAAACTAATGAATTTAAATACATAAAAATAAAACAAATAAGAAGGGAAATTAAAACAATACAAAATCCCTAAAAGTGGTCTTTGGTATTGCATCACATGACTAAATAATAAATGTGTGGAGTAGTATCATTGAATCTTAACATTTTTATCCTTCAGTAATTCTATCCACCTCTGAATCTGAAAAGCAGCTACAGTCAAAATTATAGAGTTTGACATTTTCAAGCTAAAAATGTACATTTTTGTGTCTGCCAAGAAACTAACCTGAACACTTACTGTATTATGTTATTGAAAAATGTGGGTAAGTATTAAATATTGTAAAATATGTAAGCGTTGAACCTTTTACTTTCTAACTCCAATTTCCAATAAATTTGGAAAGTATTTTATAAGACAAATATTCCTTCAAGTAAAATATGCTACTAAATAAAATGTGGCATATGACAATCAATCCTATCCAATGGATTTAGTCAACAACCATCAACCACGAAGGTTTCCCATTCCTACAATAAGCCCAAACATTAATAAAACAAAGAATATTTTAAATCACGAATTTCTAGAAATTCTACATGATTAAATAACATTTTGTCCAGAATCATAACTAATTTAACACCACTAACAAAAAAGGGAAGATTTTAAATTGCAATCTATGACGGTGCAGAGGTAAACTTTATTCAGGTTTGTGCATTTCCTTTCCAGTGAGACATCTAGATAAAATTTGTAGGGTTGAGAGTCTTGAACAATGGTAGAAAAAAATTTTAATGCTACACTGATGTTTATGAACATGAATTTTTTTACTGCCCTCTAGTGGCGAAGAGTCAAGTCACTGTATGAAGATCAAAGCCTGTCATGAGGAACACACATGATGGGGGAGGGGGCTACAAAAAGATCTTGAAAAACAGAACAGTTAAATTTTACGCCACATGTCATACTTCTCTTCAGGAGATTAGGAGATTAATTATTAAACAAAATAAGACTCTGTATATGAAAGTCAAATTTTATTTGCTAAAACAAATTATAAGAATTACATGAGCAGCCTTAATAAAGTCACAACATTGTACATCAGCCACAAAATACAGTCAGCGGGTCAAAAAATGAAAATATCAGTACATTTTTTCAACAAGATATTAGAAGACTTGACTCATTCTTTAATTTTACTGGACTGGCTATTTTTAGACCTTAGAGGTGATCTTACAAAACTTACTTTCCATGCTCTCTAAAATGCTAAAATCTAAACAAATAAAAGTGTGAAGTATTTAAATTCCACAGAACCAAGTAGGCTAAATTAATATTCAAATCTGTGCACGAACGACATTTTACAAAGTAGATTTCACGAAAACAGTTGTCCCACGTAGAAAATTTACAACTGATACGACATAAAAGTATATGTACTTTTACACTAACTTTCTTTTTCAACCAAATTAGTCCTCTCCAAGTATTTTCCTGAGCACATGCCTGAGTCTATTCATTATTTTGCTCTCTTTTTCGATATTCATTTTCCATCATGAGAAATAATGGTATTTTTTAGGATGCAAATAAAACACAAGATCATTGAAATAGCTGTCGAAAAATAAAGTATTATGAGAACTGTGATATTCTGGATCTCAGATATAACACGTGCCAAACAGCTCCACGGTATCGAAAAAAGCATGTAATCCTGGAGTTGTATGTAGTTGATTCACATGGCTTGTCTTAGAGGAGAATCGGAGAATGCAACAGACAACCCAACAGAAAGAATAAAACCCTCTAGACCTGGACAGGAAGGTTACGGTAGGAGGGAGACAAGGGGACAGGAGGGACAGGCTGTGTGTGCACCCTATCTCCCCGCTTCCTCGCCTTCAGGAGCTCTGTGATCATGGGAGATGAACTGAGCGCTTGACGATTTTTGTGTGTTTGTTTTTACACAAGGTAAACAGTGCCTGCAAACCATGGCTACCAGGCCCTTCTCTCTAGGGATTTCAATAAATGTTGAAGGCTGATTATGTCAAAATGTGGAAGAAAAGCATCTTCACACTTTCTTCTGGGCCCAAACACGAAAAACCATCAGGAGGCTCACGGGACTCTCCCCACACACAAGGAAGCACAATCCTGAAACAGCTCTCTAGTCATTTCAAAGATTCAAGTAAGTGCAAAGTGCTTGAAGATTTTCATCAAGTGGAAAATTCTGGATGAAAAAGGGCATTTGAAAAGCACTGCCTTGAGCAGTTCTAGCAATAAATACAGCAGACAAGGGCACTAATAAAATCTTTTTAAAAGAATGTTAATGATGCCACAATCCTCAAAGTTAATATTTAAAAGTAAAAAATGTTCACAGAAATATGTCTTGTTCCCATTCTGCTATGGACAGCAGGTGTCCCCTGGCGTAGAGAACTTTCTGAACAGTTCAACACAGACTCATCCCAATTGCGTTCCAATTCCCGTTCAGAAATGGAACAAGACCACTTAAAATATAAATAAAACAGATTTTTTTTTTCAGATGCAAGTTTTCTAAGAAGTTTGCCAGAATTAAAAAATTAGGATAATACATCTCTATAGCAATTACATTAGTTACAATTAGTCTTTGGGAAGAAATACTAGAAACCAGTTTCCAAAGAAATCCAGACACCAAGAAACACTTACGAAAAGAAATGTGCAATGAGTGGCTAAAAGAGCAAAGACACGGGCATCAGGGACAATTTTGCTCTTTCTTGACACAAATTTTGGCAAAATAATTACAACCCTAAGTTCACTTTCTAAGTTTCAGCATGTATCAAATTTAAAAAGGCTTTAAGAGTAATGAAGAAAAACGAGCGCTCAAATTATCATGTCAAACAAAGGTTTCACTGAGCTGACATTCAGTGTATCTCATAATCAGAAACAAAAAAGTAATAGATAATGTTTTATTAGTATCTTTTCTACCAACTCTTACTCTGATTAAACACGTAAACTACTAAATGTGATATTTAAAGAAATGGGGCTTTAGAAACTGTGTCTTTCTGAGACAGCTTAGACTTTAAGAATAGACATTAGTGGGGTGCCTGAGTGGCTCAGTTGGTTGATTTCGGCTCAGGTCATGATCTCATGGTTTGTGAGTCCGAGTCCCCAGTCGGGCTCTGTGCTGACAGCTCAGAGCCTGGAACCTGCTTAGGATTTCTGTGTCTCCCTCCCTCTCTGCTCCTCCCCCACTTGTGCTCTGTCCCTCTCAAAAATAAACATTAAAAAAAAAATTCTGATTTTCAAGGCTACACACTCCATACTGGGAAGTGTTGTTCAGCTTCACTGTCAGACCCAAAAGTTCACTTCTGCAGTTGAGACAGGGTGTGACTTAAGGAAAAGAGTAAATTCGAAGTATTAATTCAGCACAAGAAACACTTAACTAACGGCGCATGTCCGTGTAGTTTTTAAAACTTGATAAAGTACAATGGGCTGCTGAACTTTTATGCTTTTAAAAAATAATTTTTTAATGTTTATTTAGTTTTGAGAGAAAGAGACAGAGTTTGAGCGGGGGAAGGGCGGAGAGAGAAGGAGAAGGAGAATCCAAAGCAGGCTCCAGGCTCTGAGCTGTCAGCACAGAGCCCGATGTGGGGTTCGAACCCAGAAACTGTGAGATCATGACCTGAGCAGAAGTCAGATGCCTAACTGACTGAACCACCAGGCGCCCCTCAAATTTTATGCTTTTGACGTCACTCTTTGCCATAAAAATTAACATTTTCTAATTCTTAAAAAATTTTTTTTCCCATTAGGAACATTCTTCCAGCATTAAAGAAATCCATACGTCAGTCTTAAAAACTTTATTTCCTTACCAGTTTTTTCTCCTCACCAAGGCCAAACAATTAAACTTAAAACCATACACAGGAACCACAACCATACCATCTGTTTTTACTGACGGGGACTGAAAAAAGAAACCTGTTTTCTAAATCTGAAAATAGGGGGAAAACATAAAGGTTTGGTAAAGACTAAAGTGGCTTTAGATAAATGTATCCATTTTCAACACCCACTAAAAATCTCTGAGGAGTTTCAGCCATTAGAGGAGACTTCACTCAATCAAGTGTAGGTCACTTTGGAAGTTGTCAGGTAATACCATCAAGGGCTTATTTGGGAATGGTAAATGCCATTTTTTAGAAAGCAAAGAGGGTCCACTTAGGGGCCCCTCACAAAATCAGTCTAAGTAACTTACACAAAAGAGGACCATCACATGCATTCGACAAAGCTGCAATATATTCAAACGTATGAGAGACACAGGAAGACAGAGCACAGAGTTTGAAGAGGACAGTACCCACAAAGCTTGAATTCTCTTTTGGAATCCAATTAGCGTAGTCACTTGAGAGACGCTAAATTCTTATTTATCCAATAAAGATGGCGATGGACGTATCTGAGTGATTGTTCAACAGAGACAGATATCAAAACCATCTGCGACTACAGAAAGGGAAAACGGCTGATGAACTAGTCAGTGAAGACAAAATCCCTAAGTGTGGGCTTGCTACTCCTTGTCATTTACATAAGTTAAATTTATGAACAGAGTAGAGAAGTATGCATATGTATGTAAGAAGGGATGTTAGGGTTTCTAATGATATAAGCCACTGAAGTTATCAATCTTGTAAGAACTGCAAAATACTTTTCTGAATTTCCTCTGCTACTACGGCATTTCAGCCCCATCCTAAATGTGATTTGTTCTCTAAAGCTTCCGCCTAGTAATTTTCCTCAATATTTAAACTTTCATAAAACTAGGACAAAAAGGGGGACCGGTTTTAGATAAGTAATATACATAAATAGTAGACATACCCATTCCCCATGCCTTTGTCCCAGATTTTGAATTTACTTAAACTGAAAATCACAGATGTGTTTTTAAAAGAACAGAATTTGCCAACACAGCAAGACGGTAACGTAAGCACAGGCAGATCTAAAGGGTGCCCTTCCTCTCCCTCTCTTAATAACAACCAAAACGGCCACAGGCTACCCCACCTAGAGATCACCTAGCACCGAAAGAACACATCACATTACAAGAACTGTAGGAATTTCAGCTAGTTCCACTGTAGCTGTGACCCGTTAGAAGGAAGATTCTCCCAATGAATTTGCATTGCTCATCCTGAGAAACAGAATTAAGGACTTACACAGAGGAAATCCTGATGAAACGTGGCTCACGTCACCTCCGTGAAGAACTGAGGTGTGCAGATGGGGGTAGGTCTAGGAGAAGTGAGACATCACTTGCAACCCCTTCAGCTCATGGGGCCCAACAGCACTAGGAAGCAGCTACTAAGGTTAAATTTAAAGCTACAGGCACAGATAAACCAGGAAAGTGCAATTAAAAAGAAAGCAGGGGATATAATATCAGTAGCAGATAAGGTAGTAATCTCTCATATTAAAAAAAAAAAACATTAATTTGGATAAAAAGAATCTATTAAAGCTGCAATATGCAATGAAGATACAGTAGGCATGAACTCTATGTAACAAATAAAGCAAAAGAATATGAAACTCATTGAAAAATAAACAGAAACAAGGGGCACCTGGGAGGCTCAATCAGTTAAGCGTCTGACTCTTGGTTTCGGCTCAGGTCATGATCTCACAGTTTGTGAGTTTGAGCCCTGTATTGGGCTCTAAGCTGACAGTAAGGAGCCTGCTTGGGATCCTCTCCCTCCCTCCCTCTGCCCCTCCCCTGCTCATTCTCTCTCTTCTTCCTCTCTCTCAAAATAAACTTTAAAAAAATAATAAAAATAAACAGAAACAAAACAATAATGAAAGACTTTACAAATCTAACAGGTCTTTCAAATAACATGAAAAACAAAGAATACTTACACTTGGGATTTCAATCAGTGATTCTCAATCAGGGACAGCCCCACTTGCCTGGGAATGACTGGAAAGGTGGTATGGGGAGGGCGAGGTGTTTGCGTGGCTACAAAGTTGGTTTAGTGTCTACGAGCAAGAGTTAAGACCACTAGGTATCCTGAAACACAGGGATAGTTCCTCAGAGAGCACACTTAACCCATCTATAACGCTAACAGCATCTCAGCGGAATTATATTCAGTCGTCTAAATCATGAATAAATTTGAATTTGCCTTAATAGATACAGAGCAAATGTTGATACCTACATATAAAGAATATACTTTTTATTTATTTTTTTTTTTAATTTTTTTTCAACGTTTATTTATTTTTGGGACAGAGAGAGAGAGAGACAGAGCATGAACGGGGGAGGGGCAGAGAGAGAGGGAGACACAGAATCGGAAACAGGCTCCAGGCTCTGAGCCATCAGCCCAGAGCCTGACGCGGACCGTGAGATCGTGACCTGGCTGAAGTCGGACGCTTAACCGACTGCGCCACCCAGGCGCCCCAAGAATATACTTTTTAAAAAATACAATCATTCAGAAAGATGTATTCAGTATTAGGTAAGAGGCCTTCAAGTTGTGGTATCTGCAATTCTGGGAGTAAGAAAAGCTCTTCTAGGGGGTGTGCATGCCTGAATAGCCCAAAGGAGTCCGTTTCAGGCCTTGATACTGATTTGGCTGAAGGGACAGCTGCAGAAGAAATTTTCCTTTCTTACCTACACTCAAAGGACAGAAAACCATTCAAAAGTTGCCATGTGGCAATGCCCCAATATACACTGTAGAGCAGTAGGCTGAAGAACAATCAACAGTTAAACTGTACCCCAATAAAACAAAGCATTACGAACGCTTAACACCCCATTTCATTAAGGGATACACTTCCAACAGAATTTTATTTTTATAGCCAATAATTTTTTATTGAATATGCATATCTGGTTTTGGATCAGGTGCATACTGACTATATTAAAAACTCAAAGCAGAAATTTTGCTTCCAGTTCTTAGAAGCTTGTAGCCACAGGGGAAAAAAAAAGTTAATTCCACTTCTTATTTACCTATGGCTGCAAATAAAGGACTTTCAAGAATAAATAATAAATATAATTTAATTAATAAAACTAAACTGCATTAAAATAAAGTGTTCTCAGGAAAGTGGAATGAAAATACAAGTCTCAAAGAGAACATAAAAGAGTGTAAAATATCCAATTGTCAGCTTCTTAATTTATTTGTACATAAAGGATGGTGAGCATAAAATTACTAGGACATTTACCATTTATTATTAGTAATGTACATTTAAAAATTATGTTCTAATTTTTTTTTTAATGTTTATATATTTTGAGAGAGTGAACAGGGAAGGGGCAGAGAGAGAGGGAAGAGAGAATCCCAAGCAGGCCCCTTGGTGTCAGTGCAGAGCCCAACACGGGACTTGAACTCTCAAACTGAGATCATGACCTGAGAGGAAATCAAGGGTCAGACACTTAACCAGCTGAGCTACCCAGGTGCCCCATGTTGTAACAGTTTTATACAAAATGTCAATATATGTCATACATTGGAAATTAATCCTATGCAACTGTTCTTACTTGTGATAAAAAACATTAGATTTTAACTAAAAAATGTGTGAGAGTGTATTTGGTTTTTCAAAATTCTTTTAGTGAGACTATAAGGCAAAAGTTTGAAGGACACTATCAAAAATGCAAAGAAAATCTCAAAAAAATTCTAACAGCTAACACTCTCCAAGTCACATCATTGGATTCCAATAACCCAGAAAAATTAAATCTGCAGTTGCAAAATGTACACAAATTAATGATTTAAAAACACCCACACACAGAGGGGGACAAAGCCGTACTCATCAGCATATTAGTAACCATAATTATGTTCAAGGAAAACAACCAAAGGGGGATCAGCTAGATTAGATCAGGGGTAATTGGAAAAGAAAAAAAAAAGAGAAACAATTATAAATTAAGGAGGTAAGGTTTGGAAAAAAAAAAAAAACAAAAAACATGTAACAGAGACCTACTGCTAGTCTAATCAGGAAAAAAAAAAAAAACCCTGAAAATAGAAACATAAAACTTTAGGATAAGAAAAAGGTAGTTCCAAGTATATTTAGGCAGAATAAGAGAAGCAATTCAAGGTTCTAGAAAGAATGGAGGTCTTGGCCTCTACTCTATAATTTACTCACAAGGCAAAAAATCTTTTGAAATGTCTAAAATTAAAGAATCCACTCAAGAAACTAGCCCCCCCCCAACACCTGGGTATCTTTAGTAATTAAAATGAAACACCCTTTTAACTTTCAGGGAAAGTTTAATTGGCAATAATGATAGGGAAAATCCAGCCAAATGTGTTTCACTAAAATTAAATTTGACTCTTCATCATGTCTGGTGACAATAATTATTTAATGAAGTTAAAGACTTCTGGATGTAAGTTCTAAGAAAACAGGAGAATAAGTCATGTGCACCGTGATATCATATGGAATGCTGCTTAAATGATCTATACATCTATGATTATCTCCATTTCCTTTTTATTTCTTAAGTACTTACTTTTATTATTTTTTTTTTTTAATTTTTTTTTTCAACGTTTATTTATTTTTGGGACAGAGAGAGAGACAGAGCATGAACGGGGGAGGGGCAGAGAGAGAGGGAGACACAGAATCGGAAACAGGCTCCAGGCTCTGAGCCATCAGCCCAGAGCCCGACGCGGGGCTCGAACTCACGGACCGCGAGATCGTGACCTGGCTGAAGTCGGACGCTTAACCGACTGCGCCACCCAGGCGCCCCAGGTACTTACTTTTAGAAGTCATCTACCTAATTTATAATAGACAAATATAACTAACAATATATTTATTTTTATAGACATGAGGAAGCTCATCAGATAAAGACAGTATACAGTGGCACATCTGCTCTCCTAACAGTGGAAGGCCACTTTAAAATGTTTTTAGATAGTCTGAATGTACTTGCATTACAGTCAAGTTTTTATTATACTGAGGATAATTAAGCATGTTTTAGATTATTTTCCTCCCCCTGGCTGTCCAGCTTCTGGTCATTTCACTGCTCATTAAAATTTCCACAAGAAAATGGTCAGGGAAGGAAATCCCAATAAATTTCTAGGCAAGTATAATTTTATTCTTATTGACAGGTAGGGCACATTCCGTTACTGGAGGATTTCTATACCAGAAGAACAACACCAATGTTCATTTAAACGACTTAAAATACTGTCCCAAATCTAATTTACTTTTAAAACCCTGTCATTGTCTCATTCAAATGGAAAAGTTTCAGGGCTAAGCAACAAATGTGTTGCAATTTACCTGGAGGATTATGGGGCCTTCCCTCTAAGGGTAGTTCTCTTAGGACCTGCAGGCTTCAAAACATCCCAGAATCGACCCACGCTTGAGGCAAAGGGTTTTGAGAGCCCCTGCCTAATGGATCTACACCGGAGCACATCTCCGACGGCAAACTCTCACCTGGTGTTTGCAGAAGCTTCAAAACATGGTAGTGTGACCAACGTATTTTATTTTCACTGCTGGCAAAGATGAAATACAGATCTTTCCAATTTCCTAGGACCGCTTCTCCTCTTAACAGCCATTATGGTTTGCTGTTCATTTCCTTTCCCCGCTTGGAAATTATCTGTATACATCCTATTCTGTAGCCTACTGTAGAAGGGATAGGGTTGAAGTCCAAATATGTAACCAAAGGGGCTGTGTTCCTGGCATTCAGAACTGAGAGAAATTAATGTGATAGTATTGTTCTTCTTCTGTTATACTCTGGGTTACACAAGAACTTGCAGGTTATCCTGCGAAGCTTACGACATTGTGAGGAAATAGTTTTTGAGTTCCAAATACACTTTTAAAATATAGAGTTATATAAATGGGGGGTTGACTTTATCTGTCTGGCGTATACAGCGTTTCATTATCAAATTTATAACACAGCATTTATGTCTTACTCTTACTAGTTCATAAATAACTCACTTAGGACAATATAGCCAGATAAATGACTTTAGGGCCCCACCACGAAACTAGTTCCAATAATATATAAAAAACTTCCATACTTTTTAATGATGACCTTACCCGAGGGATAAGTTAGCATTCACTGCCACTTGAGATTCTTTCCAACTCTACGATTCTATTACTCATTTCTAAAAATGGCCCAGTCCCAGCTGGATATTTTGTAATTAAAAAATTCAAATTTATAGGAACTCTTCCAAATGTCCAGGGATATCTGATACAACAGAAGGAAAAAAAACATTATTAAAATCACTCCTTTATATTTATTATAAAGTAGGATTTTATATATACATTATGCAGGTAGAAATATAACGATTTTATTTTTTCTAAGGCTGATGCCGTTATTTTACAATGTTTATTTATTTTTGGGACAGAGAGAGACAGAGCATGAACGGGGGAGGGGCAGAGAGAGAGGGAGACACAGAATCGGAAACAGGCTCCAGGCTCTGAGCCATCAGCCCAGAGCCCGACGCGGGGCTCGAACTCACGGACCGCGAGATCGTGACCTGGCTGAAGTCGGACGCTTAACCGACTGCGCCACCCAGGCGCCCCTGATGCCGTTATTTTAATAAAATACTGGTACGAGCGAAAGATACTAGGTAAGAATCCAGAACTGCATTTAGTTCCCTTTCTACACGACCTATGTACACATGTCCACAAATCTCTTAAATTCACTGGGTCTTGATTTTCTCACGATCTTGATAAGTCCTTCGCTACCTAGAGTTATGTAACTCTTTTGAAATGTAACACATGAAATATGAATTAGGTGAATTGAAAATGTGCCAATTAACGCTTTAATTTTATTTGACTACTGTAAAATTATGAAATTGGGGCATATGGCAGCAGAGCTTAACATTAAACAAAACAAGAGATATAAATCTCAGCTTGTTTCTTTATTCTACTTTTAAGAATTCATTTATGCAGAGGCTCAGATGCTTATCAATATTCAAGAATAAACACTGTTAGAGACAATGCTTCCATTGGAGATTTGTACAAATAAACACAGACTTTCAAAAAATCACTCACTGACTCTTCTGGCTAACTATGTAAAAGAAATTCTAAAATCATCTCATCATACTGACTTACGGATCTTTATTTTAAATCACTTATTTTAAACATCCATATTGAGATTAGTTTTTTTCCCCCAAAGTAATTGGCCAGTAGCTCAAAACACAGATTAAATTAGTGACTATTATTTTTGGAAACAAAGGAGAGATAGTGTTAATATGCTAATTATAAAACACCCACACCTTCCATACCCCCCTTCGCAGTCTCCCACAACCCCCTACACACACCCTCCCACACATGAGATTTTGTTTATTTTCAATTTACATAAAGGCTCCTGAGAGATAAGTAAATAACTTGTGGCTACCAAGCCTAATACAGTACTAAAGGGGGATCCATTAAAATTAATGTATCAAATTGGGTTACTTATTTCTAAACAAATCGACAGAACTAAAAAAAGTAGACTGGCAAAAAAAAACCACGTGTTATTTTCTTTATCAGGAAAACTTCCATGCAGGTGTGGGGAAAGAACACAGTTCTGGTCCATGATAATGGACATTTGAATGGAGGGGTATTATGTGTCAGTTTAAATAAAAGTACAATAAAAGAATTTCAGAGCTGAAAGAATCTCTGAGATTTTCTATTCCAAGCCAATCCTTTTAAAAGGTCTTTTGAGTCATTATTTAGGATTTTTGTAATCCAACCCAAGTAAGGCAGTGGGCACCAGAGCACAGATTAGAAGCCACATCGCTGACATCCGTCTTGTCCTTACTTGTCCGCATGGCCCATGGAACGCAGAAATCTGGCCACCGTCAGATATACGGGGGATCCTAATGCTAGAAGGACCTAATGCTAAACAAAGTAACTTGTTTTTGAACAAAGTGGGAGAAACTTGGTTATTTAATGAATAAATGATGATGAAATACTTTTACGCCTTTTATTTGTTGCATTTGCCTCTGGGCTTTGAAACATTTTAAACTGGCCAACATTTTTTTTTTTTTATAAATTTAATGATTGTTTACATTATTAGGAATTTAAGTTTTATAAGTCGGATCATTCCCTCCACCTCCTTCTCCTGTGCAACCTGAGGGACAACCAGAGACAAGACCCGGGTCTTCCTGACTTCCTTACACGGCACTGTACTTAAGTTCATTTCAAGGAAAACGGAACAGAGGAAGTAAACTGAGCAACAGAGGTGACAAAGCACTACGCTCTCCTCCCCACCACCCCCCCCCCCCCGCCCCCGATTCTCCCAGGCCAGTCATTTCTGGAATATCTGCCTCGGAAAAATATTCTGCAATAAGATTCAGACATATTTTCATATAATAAAATGTACTTGTCTTAGAAAACCTGTCGAACACGTGTTTAAAAATTTATATTATTGAATAAAATCAATTACGATTGTAAACAAGAAAGACAGGGAAGGTCTGGGGTTTGAAACACATTCCTCCCCAGTCAGCACCTGGGCTGACATTAAGCTGTGGGCCGTCAGACCTGGGGAAAAGGTGTATGTACTTCAGGAAAGTGGAGGCTGGGAGGCCCATTTGCTTCATGGAGAAAAAATATCCCAGCAGTAGAAGAGAAAGCTGAGCGATCATCCAACAACCTAAGTGGATATTCTTTCAGGCCTGAAATGAGACATCTCCGCAGATGAATCCTACTGATAAGCCCATTGCTATCCGACTGGTAGAAAAGTCCTTGATCCAGAACCTTTTCCTATTCTCCACCCCTTACCTCCCCCAAAAGGCACAACAGACGTTTCTACCACTGAAGATTTACAAGGTACACGTTCACAGAGAAGGGTTTAAGCCATATTCCCCAGTAGTCTGTTTTACATATATACCCTCCCCCTGGCAGGGCTGACCCCCAGTGGAGCGACAACCATGTACAGTATGAGCACGGATGCGCCTCTTCCCTGGTCTGCAGCCTCCCTAGTCCACTACCCCGAAAGGGTCTCTCCCACCTAATTAACCAGTAGCTGTTCCCTAGGAAAGGATCTCATCCATCATTCCTTGGAAATATAACACTTTAGACTTCAGTGTATCATTTATTGTCTTGAAAGATGATGATAAACCTCCTGAAATTCCTGACCTAGATATCTATTCATTCTCACGGAGAAATACTTCAAGCTCTTATTAAAATACGGTTGATATTTTAAAACAATTCCCGGGTATGTATGGGTATTTCAATTTTGCAACTCAAATCGAAGGCCAAGGGTAATTTTTTGAATAAATTACAAATAAGCTTTGTTGGCAATCATAAAGTTCATTTGTTATACCACTTATTTTTTTCATTAAAAATATAGTAAGTTTAGGGGCGCCTGGGTGGCTCAGTCGGTTAAGCGTCCGACGTCGGCTCAGGTCATGATCTCATGGATCGTGAGTTTCAGCCCTGTGTCAGGCTCTGTGCTGACAGCTCAGAGCCTGGAGGCTGCTTCAGATTCCGTGTCTCCCTGTCTCTCTGCCTCTCCCCTGCTCATGCTCTCTCTCTCTCTCCCCCCAAAATAAATAATCATTAAAAATATTTTTTAAATAGTAAGTTCAAAACATACAGGGAAATTGAGAGGCATAAGACCATGCCCACAAAAATTTTATTACAACTAATGATTACCTTGTACTCTATAAAACTAAATTTACAACTAGAAGAAAGTTTATATTTTCTGAGTGCTATATCTGTAAGCTCGTCAGCCTCAATAGCTTTTGCTTCTGTTTAGTTTTTCAAATTCTGAAAGTAAAAAAAGAAGCATAAAAGCTAAATTTTAATTGCCCCATGACTGAATAGCAAACACTCAAAATTCTACGGCCCTCCTACTGGAGTTTCCCATATAGTGAGATCCGGGAGAAGAGACACGTACGTCAGTTTTGGCAGATAAAATACCTTTTAAAGAACAAGAGTACGAAGGTATGAGTGCCCAGTTCTAACTTCTCTCAACCCACTAAGGAATGAGAAAGCAAAAAACTGAGGCCAGCAAAGAAAACCATTTTTTACCTGCTTCTTCTGTGTTACTTTCTCTCCCACTGTAGTAGGCTGAATAGTGTGCCTCCAAAATTCATGTCCACCCAGAACCTCAGAACGCGACCTTATTTGGAAATGAGGCCTTGGCGGCTACAGTTAGTTAAGATGAAGTCATATGCTTTGGGGTAGGCTCTACATCCAATGGCTGGTGTCCTTGAAGGATGAATAAAGGACAAGGTGAGGGAGGGACATAGAGGGACAGAGGGAAGATGGCCACGTGGAGACGATCTGAGTGAGGCACAGGCCAGACAACGCCTGGGCCACCAGAAGCTGGAAAGGGCAAGGAAGGCCGTCCCCTAGAGCCTTCAGGGGAAGCATGGCCCTGCTGGCACCTTGACTTTGCGCTTCCAGCCTCCAGAATTACGAGAGATTCAATTTCTGTTGTTTTAAGCCACCCAGTTTATAATAATTTGTTAAAGTAGCCGTAGGGAACTCTACCTCCTCAAATGCCTAGGAAACCAACCAATGAAGCATTACATGTTTCTTGGGCCGGTACAGTGCTTTGTTTCCTGTTTTCATCTAGTCTTTGGTGATTGACGCTAATGTTTAAACTTAGCCATCAGCCTAACAGCCTAGTGCTATCACCCAAAATGGCATTATAGTTTGGCTTCAACCTTTTCAGTAATGATGAAGCTTGGTCTATGTTTAGTAAAGTTTAACACAGACGTGAGATCTGGACCTACCTTTGGCCAATGAAAAACAGAATAAAACATTCTCAGTAAAAATTTAAGACCCCAAACCATTTTATTTCCACAAGAAACTCGTAGGTATGCATTCAAGTGTTATGAGCAAGACAGGGTTGTAAGAATACTGTAAGACAGTATACTTATTTGTGAATTTCTTATATCTTAATATTAATTAAGCACCAATGCCAAACACAGAGTTGGTACTAAGTATTTCTTTTTTAAAGTGTATTTATTTTTGAGAGAGAGAGACAGCGCGTGTGTGCACATGGGAGGGGGGGCGTGGGGGGCAGGGGCAGAGAGACAGGGAGACCCAGAATCCAAAGCAGGTTCCAGGCTCTGAGCCGTCAGCACAGAGCCCGACGCGGGGCTAGAACTCACATACCGTGAGATCGTGACCTGAGCCGACGTCGGACGCTTAACCGACTGAGCCACCCAGGCGCCCCTTAATAAGTATTTCTTAAGTTAAAGTGAATACTCTAGCAGTATACTATTGCTATAAATACCTGGGAACGGTGATTTCCAACTCCCTAATACTTTCATAAGACATTTATTTATTTGCTCCCAAAACATTTTAGTGTTTTCTTTTACCAGTTTGTATAAAACCACTGTAAACATTTGTTTTACTGTGTTCAAGCTCTTTCTTTAAGAAAGACTTAACTATTAGAAATTAACTTTAATGGGCTATGTATATTTTACTCACTCCCCTGAGAGTTTTTAATCAATACGCCCTTTCTCTGCCCCACCCTCTAAAAAAGTGTCAGTAACGCTACCGAAGAAATTCTGTCTCTAAAATAAGGCAATGGATGTTCAGAGACCACAAACGAAGTAAATTTAGGGAGCACTGGGGAGAGGAAGAGTATATTCAGAAAGCTTCTAATTCAACAAGCGGAAGATACAAATATATTAATCTTACCTATATACAAAATGACATTAAATGGTTCTAAGGTAGTAAGATTGTAAGGTAAAAACAGAAGTATGGCTCTCTCACAGAATCTATCTGAAAACATATTATTTCTCTGAAATCATCTTTCCATGGCACGCAATTTTATAACTTCTAAAATTCTAAATCAATACTGCATAGAACTACACATTACTGCCACATTCACCATAAGCCTGGTTCATATTTTAGTATTTCCAACTCAATTCGAGCTTAACTTTCTTGTAAAATTTTCTTTAAAAAGTTTTAAATCTGGCAAGTGTAGTAATACCAGGATTCCTCTGAATCACAGATGAGTGTTTTATATTTTACAAAACTCATTCTTTCGTGAGCACATTATTTTTAGCTTTTCGCCTTTCAACTGTGAGGAAAACATCTCTAAATCTAAAGGTTAATGATTTACTGACAATGATAAATGTTTATAAAAGTGTGGCAAATTCTTGGTCTATTTGAGAACATTTATTCCTTAATATTTTATTAATCACAGTAAGAGCCTCTGTTACATTTAATGAATAGCACTTTTTTCAGGAAAAGACTTACACAAGTAAGAGACACTCGGGCTAACGTATTCCAGCAGCTGAACGATCCACCTCAAGTACAGTGAAATGCTGGCAACAGATATAAGGGCTAATATTGTGAGTAACATTCAGACACTACTGGGTCACCTCACAATGACCGTCACTGCTGCACCTCACCTGCAATGGTTTCAAAAAAACAATGCTCTTCGTGTGAAGTCTTATTTCAAGGTGGTCTCCCAGATTCAGGCAGAATAACGCTGTGAGTGTCTTTCCTTTTGCTTTTAAACTACAAAAATGATAAACTAGTCTTTTGGGGTTTTTTTCACAAGACTGTGGCTTTCATATAGAGTTAGAAAACCCTCAAATTTTTCATTTCACTGTTTTTTTCAACTATTACAAAAATATCAAGCAAATTTAAGTGGTTCTTTGCCAGCCCGAAAAAAGTAATTTTAATTGCATGTCTGTAACGTCTGAAGAATGCGAACTAAAAGATAGACCTAAAGTTCAGGCAGTCAGTCAACAGGCTTCTCTGTTCAGATCAAGGGGTTCTAAGTACATGCCTTCTGGGGGAGGAGGGCTGTTGAAAAGTCAAACAAGCAAACAAACAAAACCCCAAACAGAAGACATAATCTCTGACCTTGAGTTTGCCATCTAAAGAAAGCCATCGGGTAGAGAGCTTAACCAATTGCATCAGTCTGTGAGAGCAACCTCTTAAGAGCCCAGGGGAGGCTGTAATGAGTATGTAAGAAAGGAGGAAGTCTGCAATCCTTTGTTGGAAAAAGTGACTGAGCAGTTAAGATGGGAGTTGACTAGGAGGAGAGAAGACGTTGCTGGAGGACGAGACAGGTACGACAGCTTAGCACTCCTACTCAAAAGAACGCCAAACTTGGAGTCGGCTGCCATTTGGAGTCCCGGATCTGTCACTATCAGCTGTGTAAACTCAATAAAGTCACTTGATCTTTCTGCACCTCGATGTCCTCATTCATTCAATTCAACAAGCATTCGGTCCGCACCAAGTGCCACCAAGTACCAGGCGTGGTTCTAGGCTGGGAGGACACCAACTTTCATAGCAGTTCCTGCCTTTGTGAAGCTTACATTAATGAACTGTAACATTTAAGAAATTTGAGAGAAAGCCACGAACTGAAAATAACAGGAGGAAAAACCCATCCTGGGTTGGTTTCTCTATTTCTGCTATTTCCTCTTTTCCCTTCAACAACCAGAGAGATCTTCCCCAAACACATTCTGTTCTCTCACCGTGTTCTACACCAAATCCCCGGCGGATCCCAGATGAACACCTAAATCCTTTTATCTCAGATTCCAAGTCTTCCATGTCCTGGCTTCCACCGACTTCGTTAGCCTCATCTTCCAAAATTCTCTTTCATGAACTTCATGCTCCAAGTAGATTATCTGATATTTTTTCAAATATGCTTCACACGTTCCAACTTCTGAAATTGCACATGTACCTCCCTCTGCCTAGAACGCCTCCTCTCTGTCACTTGTCCAGAATCCCACCCCTTCGTCCATCGGGTTCAGAGACTTTCTTGATATCATGATAAGGTTTTCTGAGTAGGAGAACGATGAGAGAGAGAAGATCCCTGAGAAAGACAATTTGCCTTTTTGGGTTGAAGAGGAATGTGAAAGGCAGGGTAGCTAATGAGGAAGATATTATAAAACATGACTGTGATTGCACAAGTAAATATTTATATAAAGTAAATATATATACATATATATATATTCAAAATCAGTACTTTATGACTAATGACTGAGTATAGATAAATAAATGGGAAGAAACTAGTCTAAACGGACTCAAGAGAACACAAGTAGGAACTGGATGATAAAGAGTGTACCAGATTAGGTTTCCAATCGGTGCTGACTACATTCACTTTTTAAAATTTACGAACTGATCTTCCTTAATAAATTTGTAAATTCCTAAAATATGCTGCAGTTAAATATTATGTATTGATTTCAAGTTTAGAGAAAGAGAACAGAATTTGCCATATAGTAACCACGACTAAGTACAGTGACAAACTCAGTGATTACTGGGTTAAAAAAATCTCATTTTATGAAATGGAGCACTGACAATTTCACTAACAATCGGGTTCAACACTGACAATTTCACTAACAATTTCCCTGCGTTTAAGGGAAGGAGGAGCTGTGTGATAAATAGCACATATAGAACAGGATCATAAAAGGTGGCTAACTTTAGATCTCTTGCTTTATTTGAAAGACATCAAATGTCACAAAGATAGCAAACATCACTGCCAATGCTCCCTCTCTCCCTGCTCCTCCCCCTCCTGTCCTCTCCCAGACGGCCACTCCCTGGAACTGCTGTTTATCCCTCCCTGGCACAGAACCTTGGTATTCTGCTGTGGGTTTCATCTGCCACATGGGATATTTTAGCCTATAGTAAAAGCAGGCTTATTTTCGTCTATTTCATTGTGACCGACGTCTATTTTAGCAACGTGAATCGGATGTTTCGTTGGATTATGATTGACTAAATCATTTAAAAACAACAACAAAAAAAGTGTAACTGGGAATTCTCATAAACAGAGCAATCACACACATACATATATGAAAATATATGTATGTAAAATGTATACATATCTGACTGCTATGCTAACAATAACATATATTCTTGGTGAACTTGAGAGGAATATATTTTAATTTGTTAACATTTATTCATTTTTGAGAGACAGAGCATGAGTGGGGGAGGGGCAGAGACAGGGAGGGACACAGAATCCAAAGCAGGCTCCAGGCTCCGAGCTGTCAGCACAGAGCCTGACATGGGGCTTGAACTCACGAACTGCAAGATCATGACCTGAGCTGACGTCGGACGCTCAACCAACTGAGCCACCCAGGCGCCCCAAGAGAGAAATAATTTAATGGAGTCTATCAGATTTACCTTTGTTCAATCTTAAGGTCCTCTGTCCTAGGATCACAACAGTGACCTATTGTTGTAGCAGAGCCTAGAACTACTTACCTCTGTTTTCCAAGTGTTTCTGTTTCCACACGGCAGAGATTAATAAAATCTTCAAGTGCTCTCTTTCCAATGAGGTACCTCATTAGAGGTTAAAGTACACCCTAAGAATTTGGAGGTGGGATTAGCAATGTTACAAATTAGCAATATTATTGCTAATTGAGATATTTCTGGAAATAGGGGTCGGAAAAGAATTTTATAAAATATACACAAGGAGATGGTCTTTTAAATGAAAAGATACTATCAGCTTTCTTTCTCCACAAATACACTTTAAAAATATTTAATACTGAATTTCACGCATGTTCTGCCTCAAGTGAGGTGGAAAGATTATTATGTTTACAATTCTAGTGCCTATCTCTTGAGAAACTGAGGCACTACTGAAATAAATATTATTAATAAGTATTTTAATAAACCAGGTGTTTATACTGATATCAGAGCATGAAAGTAAATAACTTTTCTCAATTTATGAAAAGACCCAGCACCTGAATCCTCTATTCCTAACTGGAAGCATAAAAAGCATACATTTCTATATAAAATGTAATATGCATGAAATTTAAATATACTTTAAAGAAATCAACATATTATCATACACTCACAGACCTTAGAAGTTTAAAAAAAAAATCTAAGCACCGTTTAAAATCAACTACATCAGGGGCGCCTGGGTGGCTCAGTCAGTTAAGCGTCTGACTTTGGCTCAGGTCATGATCTCACAGCTTGTGGGTTCGAGCCCCACGTCAGGCTCTGTGCTGACAGCTTAGAGCCTGGAGCCTGCTTCGGATTCTGTGTCTCCCTGTCTCTCTGCCCCTCCCCTGCTCACACTCTGTCTCTCTCTCAAAATAAATAAACATTTAAAAAATAAATAAAAATAAAATCCACTACATCAGTTAAAATCAACTACGGAGCTTTGTTTCTAAATTTCTAAATTTAATTTTTCTGCCAATTAAGGACACCATTCGTGGGTTCAGTCCTTAATTGTGACATGTAAAAAGGGACTCTCATATAATGCCACGCGACACTTTAACATACCAGAATTCACCCAGATGAATATTATTGCCCTCAAAGGGTCATCTCAGGAGTCATCCCCTATTTTTCTCTTTCGGGAAGGACTCACAGCATATATTTAACTGTGGTAAATACCCTCTGAATACAGATCTAATTTTCTGAAACAGCCCAGTGTTGGTTAGTCAAGCCTGGGAAGAAAGTGAACAATCAAATGAGCTACATTGGTATTTGATCGAAACGAGACATGCCCATACTATAGAACAAGAACTAGTCTTGTCTGTGTGTTGCAAATAAACTCAATTTCAAAACAGCAGTTTCAAAGAAGTTTGGTTAAGGCGCTATGATGGAACATGAAAGCAGTAACAATCTATTTGCAGCAAGGACAGCCACCTTCACTTTCAGAAGCCCTTACAACCAACTAACCACCAAATTCGCAAGCAAACGCGGCCCCACAGTTAGCCACTTCCCTGGAGGCTGGCGAGCAGATTTCCTCCGCAGGGAACGCCTTCTCTTCCGACTCCTTAGGCAAGCTGAATTAACACAAAAGCCAGCAGAGAGCCCCAGATTCCCTAACCCATGACACCTTCACAAAAAAATGCAAACAGATGCACAGGAGAAGCAGGCCGTGTACATAAAAAGAAGCTAACCCTGTAATACAAAATGTACAAACTTAGGATCTATTTTATCCATGCATAATGCTTTCTTACCATTTTAAGTTTGATTTTTCCCCCCAATAATTTTGAATCTGCTGAAGAAGTTTAACAGAACCTCTACTAGAATCCGTATCATTTGAAGCCAATGGTCTGGTTTACCTCCTTTTACAAGAACAATTCAGACTCCGGCAACTTTTCTAAAGTCACACAAGCAGATAATAAAGTGCTAATTTGTTTGGCTCCCAAGCAGAGGTTCTTAGCAGGCCAAAACTAGAAAAAAAACAAGACCACCAATAGATTAGCCTTGGGCGCAAAGGACTAAACACAAATATAATTTATCATTTTGCCAGGTTCAATAAATACCATTTTGATGTGTTAATAGCCTTTAACAATGAAGGCATTCGCTATCAATTACATACACAAACCATTAAATAGGGAATAGAAGTGTCAATAAAGGCATAATCTACTAATTTTCTAATCAATGATGCTAATCATTGCCGGATATTAATCAGGGAGTGGACATTAGCCATAACATAGATGATCATTTATGATTATGGTTCACTAAAAAAAAAAAATCTAAATAGTATTAAAAGCAGAGTACAATACTAAACACATATTCCCTCAGTAAGTACTTGTTGATAAATGCTTCGCCTTGAACAAATGGAAATATCTGCAACATTCAATGATCCCAACGTTTACGAAAGGCTGCGTACAGGCACATTTCTACTCTACGACAGTAAAGAGAACTTACATGTAAAGCGACGTGAGGACTACAGTTGAAACAAAACCTAATTTAACTTAACCTGGAGGCAGAATTCAGTAATGAAGGCTAGAACTTCCACATTAGGACCCACCCGCCTTTGTCCTTCAGTAAATGAATAAGCCTTAACGCAAATCACTTAATCTCTTGAAGCCTCAATTTTCTCATCTATAAAATAGGGAGGCAGAATATTTCCTTCATAAACGTCCTGCAACACATGTGGTCCTTTACCATCCCGTAATAATTGTTGCCAAGGCAAAAAGCAGACAGGAGGTCAGAGGCCCTGGGCCCAGGTCACTTCCCAAGGGAGGGACGTAGTGTCTCAAGGTCATTCCCAAGGGAGGCGGGAGCGCGTCTCAGGTGTGTGCTTTCCCTCTAACCAGCAACTTACTTAACGGTTCTCTGCCTCCATGTCCACGTCGTGAAGATGGAGATTATAAGAGTATTTAAGTCCATGAGTTGCTCTGAAGGTGAGATGAAGTATCTGTACAGAGGGTTGAGCGCTTAGGAAACGCTAACAATAAACGCTGGCTATTCTCAGGCCTCGCTTTCCCGTTTCACACGACCTGTGGTCTGGACGAGGTGATCTCAGGCGTCTCTTCAGGTCTGAAAATTTCTACTCCTACTCGCTTTCACAGACGTTAGAAAAACTGTTTTTTACAACTTTGTGGGCTGTTTTTGCTCCTAACGTCGATGAAGATGGGGCAGGAGAGGAGAAAGCTGGGGTTTCTTTTCCAACCTTCCACATCGATTAGCCCTCTGGTAAGAAAAACTCTGAAGGGCTGCTGGTTGTTCCTCCAAATGGTCACATTAAAGAAAGTCTTCCCTACATCAGTCACCCGGAAAAGTCTCCTTAAGTATGATGTTTGCCAATGCAATGCTAGCATTTTTTTCTTATTCAAATTTAGTGTTCTGATTCAATGAACTATTGGCTCCTTTTAAATGTCCTTAATTGTGGAAATGAACGTTTTGCTTCACCTAAACACTTAACACTAGTTGGGACCCCACTTACCCCAAAATCTCACCTGACCAGAAATGCAAAGAAATGAAGGTAATAAACCAAAAGGGCCAAAATTCACAGAAGTAGCTGTGAGAATAGTCTTTGTTCATAAGCTTCTATTCCCTTTTTATGCAAAAATTATAATAACAACAAAAATAGCTTTGGCTGTTTAATGACAGAGGAATAAGAAGTGAAAGACAGCATGACGAGAGAGGAAAATGAAAAATGTATCTTAAAAATTATACCTCCGCTTGAGCTGCACACGTAGTTAAAAATTCTTACAAGAAGGAATGTAAAATCTGGAACAGGTCTGAAATCACACAATACTATGTTCAGATCGTTGTTCTACCATTTAAGGCCTGTGTCACCTTGAATTTACTTAACTTCTCTAACAGTTTCCCCATCAGTAAAAGGGAGAAATCCCTTCTAAAAGGGATGTTGTGAGAATAAAATGAGAGGGCATGTATAAAACATTTTGCGTAGTAAGGACCCCAAAATGATACATAATAGTAATATTTAAAAAAAAAATTTTTAACATTTATTTAGTTTTGAGAGTCAGAGAGAGAGAGAGCGTGAGTGGGGAAGGAGCAGAGAGAGAGGGAGACACAGAATCCGAGGCAGGCTCCAGGCTCTGAGCCCCAATGCAGGGCTCAAACCCATGAACCGTGAGATCATGACCTGAGCCTCAGACTGGGAATACTTACAACAGCTCCTGGGTAAATGATTATATTGTAACAGAGTTCATAAGGATGATCGTCCATTACCAGGAAGCTAAATTATCATTAATATACTTTGTTCGATAAGCACTCAACAAACATTTATTGAGTAACTACTGTTTTCTCAGACTTATAGTTTGTACCGGCACCCACAGATGAGTAAGACACAGCTGTGACCCGAAGGAACTTGTCCCCCTAGTGGGGGAGAGAGAACTGTAAACACACGACTGCAGTACCCTGTGTTAAGTGTTGGAACAGAAACACGGACCAGGCACTATGCAGTAGCTAGCTTTGCCGGACGCGATCTGTTCAGGCCTCAGACACGAAATGCCGCAGAAGCTGACTCGTGAAAGATTTGTGACAGGGTAAGAGATGGCCGAACGAGCACTAAAGGAACGTGTTGAAGCATGGGTGCCTGGGTGGAAAGGAATGGGCGGAAAAGAGAAATGGAGGTAAAGGTGGGATTGTGAAAAGTCTGATAAGACATATAAAGAATTTGGACTTGATCCAAAAGACCTCATGAAGATGTTACGCAGGGATGTGCCACGGTCAGAATCACGATGCCGAATGACAATCACGGCGATAGTTCAGAAGCTGGATTCAGCAAGAGACAGACGGAGGCAAGGAGACCAGGTAGAAAGGGCTAACAAAAGAATCTAAAGATGAGATGAAAAGAGCCTGAACGCAGGCCGTGAGAGTGGGAAGAGTCGGGGGGGGGGGGGTGGTTTATAATTCCTCTTAAACATATTTCCATTCAGTATGTTAGTTTTTAAAATAAAAAGTCCTTAAAGTACTAAATCCCTTGCGATCAATAAATCTGACCCTCCTGTCATAACTCTTCGTGGCGATTCTGAGTTCCTTAGATTTTAGTGTTCCATAATTCATAGCAAGATGATAAGGCGATAATCTCTGATAAAGTTTGAAATCGTATTCTAGGTATTTTGATACTTGGCCAATTCTTTCTTTCTACGATAAGATCTGTACTTCGTTCTGGTTAAATGTTAAGAAAAAAGGATTCAGGAAAAAGTAAAGCATCAGTTAAACCCCCACCAGTTACGTCTGACAGCTTGGCCTAGGAAAACAAAAATCTCGTATGCAGCACTTAACTGCTCTAACTGGAGTTTCCAAAAAGGCTACATCTTGCACCATGTTTAAGAAAACTCTTCCTATTACTGAATACTGTTCAAATATTTAAGCAAGAATTTCATTTGAATGGAGTCGATACGAAATACCTCACCAAGGAAATACTGACCACAAAGTTAAGAAACAGAAACTATAGAAACTATAAACCTTTTGGTTTTGTGTTAACTTTTTTCAGCAAAGCGAGGAGTCCAGAACAGCGGCCACCGAACTACCAACACGTGAACAAGCTTCAAGTGAACACGCTTAGGCACTTGTAAAAACAAACATCATTCCCATTATTCCCAATGCTAAAATTGAGGTTGGCAAGGCTCTCCTCTTAATAGCTCAAAAACCATTTCAAAAGTAGCAGGAAAAGCAGCTACTTTGCGAAGAGACTAATCATCGTCATTAAAAGATCCTTAAAAGCAAATACAGAATGGTCAGTCGGCCTGGTCCCCTTAATTTTTAATGAAGGAATATCTTCAGCTCTGTGGATGCATGAAATAGACTTCTGGAGGAAAATGTACTGTCATTAAAAAGAAAACTGATTTTAACCTTCACCTTCACTGGTAATCTACAATCACAGGAAATAATATTTGAAAACAAAACAAAACAAAAAGGAAATATGAGACAGAGGAAGAAGAAAATCTGTCAGGGCTAGAACAAACAAGGTGGCTATCATAAAATAGCCAAATGGTTTTCTCCACCTCCATCAAGGTCACTTTACTGATCCTGGGCTCAATAAGATGATAATGCATTTAACCACTTTCCTTGCATCTGACTTCGACCTCACAAATCCAAATGGCCTTGTTTAACTACTCTGGCCTTTCAGCATTTCCCTGAACAAAGATAATTAAGGAGATGTACTGCCCCCTACTATCACAGGAATTGAAAGACAAATAAACTTTTAAGAGCACAGCCAGGTGTCTAGTCCACTAATGTACAACTTTTAAGCAGGAGGTAAAATGAAATAATGGTTAAATAATTATAAAAGGTTAACAACGTTAAACTTGTTATATACGGTAATTCTGTTTTATTTAAGAGAAAAAGCATAAAAAGAGTTCCAGGCCACATTTCACAGGTCTCCAGATAGCAGGTTCTCTCTCTGCCTGCCGGATATAGTTTAAGACAATGGAGAAAAGGTACTGTGCAGAAACGAACATGAAAAATTTCATGAAAACTCCCACACATCCTTTTAATTTAAAAACGTTTACGGTGACCCATATACAAACATAAATAGAAAAAAGTGAAGTGTTTTTCCACATTAGTTCTGTATTAGTCATTTCGGTAGGCTTTATAATCCATTCTGCTTTGTAAATGTGTAAGACAAGATGTTTATGTGAAACGGCATTTAATGTGAAGAGAGGGAAATAACTCTTAAGAGGGAAACTCTTTTTCTTTTAAATACTATAGCACGTGGTTTCCCAAATCTTACTATTGTTTAGATGTGATACTCCCTCAAATATCTGTGTGTACTTCTCTAGTTTTATTCTTCCCCCGTGAAATGAATTTATTGCCAGTAATACGTGTACCATAAACTATTTCTGGGATACCAAAGAAGTAGTTGTTCTCTCCCCATTGTAGTAAAGATTTAAGAGTACGTATTTCAAAACTTAAACACATAGGATTCGTAACCGAACAGGCAGGTTTGTAGCGAAAATCAACACATAAATTTTAAAGCAACGGGTTTCTTAAGTATTAAAATATATACCATGTCAAACCTTGTAAAACAATATATAATCAAATAACTGCTACACATCAAATTATTATTCTCTATGGGGAAAAATTTTTCCACATGTCAAAAAACAGCACATTCCGAATATCTAAATGCACACAGGTTAAAAAAATCTTAGACGTAATTGTGTATCACAATGACCTTTTATTTTAGGCAAAACTGTCATGAAAAGTCCTATTAATGTATTCCGTATCCTCTATTGCTAGAGAAATCTGTAACGTCAAGCAATCCGATACATGTAAATATAAAGAATTTCTAATGTAAAATACCTATTTAAAGAAAAAATGAAGTGTTACTCTTGGCTCCAAAATAGTCACTATTTGAGGATATAGAATCACTTCGTATACGATTACAGCCAAAACAGCACTTAGGATCGAGAACTTAACATCTATATTTATATGCTTTAGACTTTTCCAGATCAACGTGATGCAGCAAAATCTTGCTGGTAATCCTCATCTAAAACTCTGGGAAGCCCCCTGCTCCTCTCTCTTATTCTCTGACCTCCTCATCTTTACATTCTTCCCTCTCTGCCTGCAAGTTTCACCCCTTGTGTTTGTGTCTGTTGCTGGTGTAGCTAAAAAACCAGGTCACTGGAAGATCTAGCTCTTTAAACACGGTCACAGTTGTGAAGGGTTTGTAGCCAAAACTATGGAGAAGTTCTGATCTAACCCAGAAGGGTACAACTCACGTTAGGGTAAAAAAAAAAAACAAAAACAAAAACAAAAACAAAAACAAAACCCAAAAAACAAAAAACGAAAAACTACTGCCCATAATCCCGTAATCACTTACTTTCGCACTGAGACATATCACTCTATCTCCTTCATGGTACCAAATTCACAACACCCAAACATCCTTAAGTTAGGAAGCATATCCTATTTCTCGAAAGTTTGGCGCTAAAGCACTCACATCCAGGATAAGCTAGGAGGTCAAAGCATGGCTGGAATGGAGATGTGCATCTATGCATACCTATATTCGCACAAAGAGTTAAGAAGTCTATAGTTAAGCAGTGATATACCACGTCAGGGTAAAATGTAAACTTTTTTAATATGAGGAGAAGTTAACAAAAATTACTCCTTTAGATAAAGACTTAAAACAAATATAACATCCTATACTTGGCTTCTGCATTTAGATTGTTAGAGAGGTGGTTTGTAAAAAATCTTCATTCACAATTGTTTCGTCAAAGTCCAGAAAACAAAATAAATTATAAGCATAAAGAGACTGATGCTCCAAAGCCCGATCTCTTAATTGCTGATCAGAGCTGAAAATAGATCTTTTTTTCTCCACTAATTGAATGAGTCTTGTTAAACCTTTTGAAATGCACTTTAGAAAATGCAAGAATACAGCTCAGAACAGGTTCTTTAATTTGGGTCATTTTCTGTTACTTGCAGTAGTGACGGGTGCTTAGCAACGCTGTTCTGGTGGCCCTTTTAAGGAAATGAATACCTGGGATACAGCATTTTAATCTATTTTATGGCATTAATTATCAAGATCACTGTATTTTAGACAGTGCCTCCTTTGCACTTTCCTACATTATGAAAGACAGGAGTCCCGTGATTAATTGGATGTATTATTTGAGATGACAGAAGATCCTGTGAATCCCCTTTCCAAGTAAAAAAAAAAAAAAAAAATAATAATAATAATAATAAGGACATAAAAACTAATAGTAAATACAAGTCACAAAGAAGGTTAGCTTAAGTGTTTAGACAAGGATCTTACACTGAAAATCAGTATTCAGACATCTGGAAGGGTGCACGTTAAGTCACTTTTCTTTTTCTAAGTCTTTGAGAAGAATTAAATTCTTTTATGCCGCACATTAGGCCGCTGTATCTAAGAAACGTGATGCGACCCGTCCAATGGCCAACGTGTGGGACGATTTTATTTGGTACTCAAAGACTTGCACCGTGTTTCAAACACCGGTTTTAGGAAAGAGGACTTTTACCTGAGAGATGTGAACACGAACAGCCTTTTAAATCATAACCAGGTTACTCACTTCGTGTTTATGTTAATGTGTTCGGGGGATCAACTAGGAGGAAGCCAAGGAAGCAAGGTAAAATCAAAAGCTACCAACCAGTTCTCAAGGAATCGAACTGCCATGTTATCCTCTGTAAACCCATCCGTTCGCATCTCATCAGTAATTAGCACAACAGGTTTAAGAAACTAGTAATTAAAAATATTTGGAACACTCCCTTTCCCTTAGCTCTCTGATCTCTCACTTATCCTTGTTCAGTGTACAACTCTTCTAACTTTTCCCTCCTAACCACACAATTCACTTTAGATCCCATGTGCCGAAGAAGGTGACACTCTTCCATAACGGCATTCTCTATCTTGGCGGCTAATAAGAGATCAAGTGATTCCCTCTTTGTCTGGAATGTACCCTAATTTCAGTCCTTAATGGCCAATTCTTTAAAGCTTTTAACGCTTAGCCTCCAAAGAGGAGAAAGACACCAGGTTAACAACCTGAAATCACATTTCTGGGGCAAGTTTCAGTTCATCGGTTCATATAGAACCAGCATCTCATTAAATTAAACATAGTTTATACTTGATTTCCAATTTATCACCCAACTGTGTAGATCACAGTATAAAATGAGTCACACCCAAATTTCACAAGTTTTTTAACCTCTTAAGACAGATGGACACCGCTTAGGCTTTGGGGGCTTTGAACCAGTACAGCTGCATTTTAACGCCAGGGAATCTGCTGGGGGAAAAAAAAAATGTGGGCCACAGACAGTATATGCTGCACTAGAATATTCTTCTACTGAGAGAGGCTCGCTAAGTTAGCTGTATTTCTAAAATGCCTTCTCTGGATATTTTCAACCCTTTCTTCAAGACTACTTTAACAATTAGCACAGAGAGGTCTCTGCATGAAGCTCTGAAACATTTAAAACCAGAGAACAAAAGGTTTATTTTAAAAAGGAAAACCTTGGCTTGTACAACTCCAGACGTGAATCTGCTTTCAATTACTGAAAGTATTTCCACTTCAGTGGAAAGGGATCAAATCTTCAACTACACCATCTTAAGGCACTGAATTTGATTATATTAGGCTTTCAGAAGACAGAATGACTTTGTGACACAGGCACATAGACTCTTAACATATCATATCTGAGATATTCCAGAGAGATAGAGACGCCAGCACAGGAAAGGCAGGGAATGTGACTTCTCATCTCTCATTCTGAGAGATGCCACAGATCTTTGTTTTATTCTCTGGCAATACGCACATCAATGGTAGAAAGCTTTCTACTTTACTAGACAGTGCACACGTTTCCCCCAGCCGGCCCCCAACTATTCTTCCAGGAGCAACCTGCATGGAAACACAACGGCAAAGTTGGATTTCTTTTAGAGACTCGGCTGTACAAAACCCTCTCCTGGCAAAAATCACACACGAAGTGTTTCGCATGAGAAAAACCGCTCTTTTAATTAGCACGATTATTTTGTACCTCTTTCCCCATTAAGCAATCAGTATGATGGCTTTTAGTTAATGGAAGCAAAGGGCTGATTAATCTAAGCTCAATGCAGATTTTAAAACACATCCAAGCCATAAATTACCCAAAATCACGACTGCTAAGATTTGCTCCCAACGACTCCAACAAGACGGCATCGCAAAAGTCACCGAATGCAGGAGAAACGACAGCTTTACCTCGTGGATCAGGACTGTATACTACCCTTTAAAAAAATTAAAAAAAAAAATCCACCTAATAAAAAATACCGGGAACAAAAGACTCCGTTCTCCCCGCGGCTACCTGCACCACTCCGAGGGACGAGGAGGAATCCAGAAAGTTCAGCCTTCGCCTCCTCTAAACCCCCAAATTTGGTCCCTCAGGGGTTAAAGAGCCACCTCGTTTCAGATGCTAATGTTGCCTCTGCGGCGATTCTAACCCGCGCGGAGCCGCCTCCCATTCCGACACCACCGGGGAGAGAAGCGGGGCCGCCGCCGCCGCCGCCGCCGCCGCCGTCCCCGCCGTCCCCGAGCGCGGCCGAGCGCGGCCGAGCGCGCGAGCGACCCCGCCGCGGGTAGAGCCGCGCGAGCAGCCCCGCCGAGAGCCGCGCCGGGAGCCGCGCGAGAAGCCCGCGCGAGGAGCCCGCGCGCCGCCCGGCCGCCCAGGCCCCGGCTGCCTCCGCCGCCTCCGCCGCCTCCGCCGCTCACCCACCTTGCCGCGGCGCGCCCTCGCTGTGGCCGTGCGGAGCCGAGCCCGGCGCTGCCAAGTTGCCTCGGTCTGGAGCGTATCATGTTACAGCGCCGGGCTCGGGGCTCCGGCTGCGAGCGGCAGCCAGACATGATAGGCTGAGGCTCCTCTGTTTACACCCGGCCGCGGAGGGGGCGGCGGCGGCTCTTAACCCCTTCGCGCCGGGCCGGGCCGCCGCCGCCGCCGCCGCCGCCGCCGCCGCCGCCGCCGCCGCCCCGCCAGCCCTGCGCCCCGCCGCCGCGGCCCGGCCGCCGCCTTCCGACCCTTCCTTCCACACACACGCGCGCGCACACACACACACACGCATGCACGCACACGCACACACACGCCGGGGCATTTTAACAGCCATGCCCCAAACGAAGAGTGTGAAAACTGCACCAAAAACTGGTTACAGGCGTGCTATAAAGACCTGATAGGGGGTACTCCACCAACACACACACGCACACGCACGCACACACGCCGGCAGCCCATAAAACATCGATATTCTCTAATGTGGTTTTTCGGGTGGCTGTAGATTTTGCCAAACAGCTTTCTTCCAGAAGCACTACTTTGCTGTGCTCACAAAAGGACCTCATTCCCCCGGCGCGTGAATGAATCCCGACCCCCGATCCGCCACCATTCATGCATCCCCCAGCCGAGCTGTTTACTTAATCCAAAGAGAGCGGTGGCCGCACTCCCCCGGCCTCAG
This sequence comes from Leopardus geoffroyi, assembly GCF_018350155.1. Lineage (NCBI taxonomy): Eukaryota > Metazoa > Chordata > Mammalia > Carnivora > Felidae > Leopardus > Leopardus geoffroyi. The sequence goes on along the minus strand of NC_059327.1, from coordinate 13,353,928 downwards.
CGAAACTCAGTGCTCCAGCTCGCTGGACGCGCTGCTCGGGAAAGGTGGGTGCCTCGGAGGCGGGAGGGGCCGGGCACCGGGCCTGGAGTCCACAGCGCCGGCGGGGGGACGCGGGGGGACGCGGCGGGGACCGGCTCGGCCCCCCCGCGGGCCCCGGGGCTGCGCCGCCGAGACTCGCCCGCTGAGGTCGGCCGGGGGCTGCGCCGCGCCCCCCTCGTGCGCCCGCGGTCTCGGACCCCGGCGACCGCCTAGGGGAGAGCCGGGCCCGCACCCCGGGGAGGGAGGAGGGTCCCCGGGGCTGGCGGCGTGTGCTCACGGGGTCTGAGCGAACTCTGAATGATGTGCCACGGCTGGACAACCCTGATCTGGACTAGCTAACGTGGTGTTCCAACTAGCTTGACTTTTAAAATAAAACATGCTTCAGTATTGCGGCCCTTCCATTTTTATTTAAAAATTGCCTCCCTCCCCCTCCAGATCCACTCTTGTCACTATCTTTGTATTGCCTCCAGTCCAACGTCCCTCCTTCCTTTAATTTGTCTTTTTTTTTTTTTTCTAGAACATTCCATCCCCCTCAGCTTCTTCCTCCATTAAACTGAGAATTGAATGTGTTAGTGAGTTTTGGGATTTACCCGTGTTTTCTTCCAATTCCTCAAGACCCCTCCGTATTTTTATGAAGAAACAGAAAACAAGAAGCAGACGTTACGATATGGACATCAATCAGCACATCTTTATATGATTAGCTGTCAGTCCACATTGGAACGAACTGCCGTCTAAATACAGACTTAAGCCAAAAAATTAATACTTTAAGAAAGGGTGAGTGTGCTCCATTTATCAGTAAGATCCAGTAAAGAATGTATTCTCACCTCCATCTGTGATTCAAAAACAGTAATTTCTTTTTCCTCTGTAGCATACTCCTTTTACCTTGACTTTTGTCACTTTTTACATCTAATGCTACATATGGTAAGGGGAGCACAGCTCATCAACCTCTTGGTGGATACTTTTCCTTCTCTGTTTTCATTACCATCTAACACATTCATCATCGTACATGGAAATGTCTGGTGTTACTCAACGCTTAAGTCTCTACCCCATAGGGTTCTTTTCTTTCAGGCATGATGGCTCCTCTAAAATCGTGACTCACAAACATTCTATTACAACATGATTATCACAACCATCATGTCTCTTCTTCCCTGAGTGATCAACATGTTCACCCTTTCATTAGGACGTTGGTAAGGTCCCCTAGAAATTGTTTAAACATGTCTTTGACACAGCCTAAATTTCAAAGTTATTTCAGAGTTTTGCAAATCTCTTTAGTAAAATTGGGTCAAAAAACAGAACAATAGATATTTTGTGGGGCTCCAAAAGACTTCTGAGCTCTTAAGCAAATATCTTCCTAAGTCATAATATTTTGAACATGATCGTTTCACAGATCAGGGTGATGTGTGTGACTCTTCCTGTGTGTGTGTGTGTGTGTGTGTGTGTGTGTGTGTGTGTGTGTGTGTGTTTGTGTGGGGGGGTGTTGCTTGAGGTAATTGCCAATAAACACTACATAACTATTTAGGCCAGAATCTGAAGAGGCTGTTCAATTGGACTCTTAGAGCAATTAAATAGGTAAAACACTGCACAACTGGAATTTTTCAGGACCTGCGGGTCTTGTCCACGTTTCAGATACGTACCCCTGGATTTTCGATGACACAAATTAGCAGATGTGGATTTGAATAAGAACATTAGAGGACACAAAGGGGAACACTCTAGTGGGAGGAATGAAAGGTTTTAAAATCTTAAATCCCTGTATGGGCCAAGATGAATCTCAAGAAGATTGATATTTGGCCTCGTCATCTCCCCAGATAAATGCTATGTAAATCGGTCACTGATTGATAGCATTTATTAAAATTCCAATTTAAAATGCTAATTAAGCAATGCCCATTTATAAATATCAGATACAGGTAGGTCAATTTTTATACTGGACTATATTGGAATATTCTACGCGTATATCTAGTCCTACCTTTTCTGGACACAAAACTAATTATTTCCAAATTGCACAAAGACGGTGTCCCTTGAGAATAATCAAGGGCTTACTTTGAACAGAGCTGAGCAGCAGCGGCAGCAGCCCATGGGGAAGAGGAGGGACAGACGTGGTTTTAAACAGTTTCTATCGCTGAATAGGGAAGGATGGTTTCCACATACGTCTTCCCGAGAAAAGGCAAGTTTTGTGACCACTCCCACCCATACGTTAAATCACTGCCATCTTGGAAATAAAGGAGTCTAATACAGAGTTCTATAGAGACACAGAATAAGGCCCACATGAAACTTCTATCTACTATAGTTTGCCATATTGATGATATCAGGAATAATTAGCATTATGGATACTGCCTTTTATAACTTAAGCATTTCTTGTCTAAGATCTGCAGAATTCCCCACAGTTCTACGAGCAGACACTATTAAATATGTTGAATTATGTGGCTATTTTATGTTGTGAATAAATAACCACATGGAATCATGCTTGCGCTATTAAATGAATTTTACTTATAACTGAATTCAGTTCTTTAGGCATAAAAGCCTAATGACTGCACACCACAAGGAAGATTTTTAAAAATGCATGAACCAAACCAAATCAAAGCAAATTGTATTTAAAAAAAAAAAAAAAAGCCCATGAATGAGCTGTTACTTCAAACTGGCACCAACTTAGCTTTAATATTAAGACTTCTTCTCACCTCTTTCTACTTAGGCCCCAACCCTTGAAAAAAAAAAAAAAAAACAACCCCAGAGTTTAACCAAAACTGAGGTGATTACCTTTTTTGGTCATGATGAGGCACTGAAATCATATTGTCAGAGATGCTAATATAAAGTCAAAATCAAACCCTTTTACCTCTACTGAACATGGGATGTCTGATAACAAGCGACACTGAGCGCTTCCTATGACTGTCACTCTATTGAGCATTTGACACGTGCCCTTTTTATGTCTCTAAGCCCTTGTATTGTTATCCCATTTTACAGATGAGGACCCGAGAACTTAAAAGAGAGTAATAATGGTCCAAATAGTTACAGAGTACCAGAGCTTAAATTCAGCCCTGAGGCTTAAACCATTTCACTAAAGCATTGACTCAGTGGTTAAAACTGGTATCAGGAGGACAGATTGCTTTCAAAATCCAATGCATCAGGAGAAGCCACGCCAAAGATTTGAAAACATGATTTTTCATGTTCAAAATTGATTGATTGTGGATTTGGCGGGGGGGGGGGGGGGGAAGAGACATAGCATGTGATTTTCCCTGTGTTTTATTTTATTTTATTTTTAAATTTTTTTTAACGTTTATTCATTTTTGAGAGACAGAGAGAGACAGAGCATGAGCAGGGAAAGGGCAGAGAGAGAGGGAGACACAGAAGCGGAAGCAGGCTCCAGGCTCTGAGCCGTCAGCACAGAGCCCGACGCGGAGCTCGAACTCACGGACCGCGAGATCATGACCTGAGCGGAAATCGGACACTCAACGGACTGAGCCACCCAGGGGCCCCATTCCCTGTGTTTTAAAGTTACCTCCGGAGTTAGGGTAACCAGGAGTGCCCCTATTGCTAGTAGTCTCCGCAAGCTGGAATCTTGCAGTGGAACGAAAATAGTTAACAAACATTCCTGATTGGGGAGTGGCAGAGGTCAGTATGTTTCTGTCACGCTAGGATTTCGTTTGTCTAAATGGACTTTGGTACAAATTACACATTTATTTGTAAACTTTTTCTTTCTTAAATTACCAATATGTCAGAGGCACTCAATGTCACCTAAATTAAGGGGCACTGACATCAACAGGTACATAATAATTGTACAATTACTTTGTTACATGCTGTGCATACAGTTTTAGATTTCATCTTCTGTTTTGCAAAGGGTAATTTTGTCAGTAGCAAGAAGGTCTCCACCAGCTATGTGGGTTCTAACGTAAAGCTGTATTTAAAATCATATTTCTGGGTCCTTTTCCCAATAGAGTTCAATTATCACTTATACTGGAACCGAAATAAAGGTTTGAGAGAAAGGCTCATAATAAAGTCCAATTCATAATTTTCACAGATGTCTAAGAGTAAATCCAAAAGGAGAGTATAATACCTAGGTGATTCTTTGATTTAACCCACAGAACAATCCACCCGCGATACAGCTTTTTTATTTCATAACTATCTGCAATGACCCACATCCAAAATCGTTTCCGAAAGGTAAGTTTTCTTCTTTATTTGTAAAGATGCTATTTCACCAAAACCACTAATGCCTCCTGAAATCCAATACTATGTGATAAAGACCTAAGACTCTCTCTTTAGATCTCCAATCATGTTTGTTGTGTATCAAAAGAAGTGGTTCTTATTTTTGTCCTAATTCAGGTGACCTTGGGCAGGAGCATGCTGGGTCCTCCACAGCCTGGGCAGGCAGGGAGGAGGAGGAAGCAAGATCTGGGAGTGTGTGATGAGGTCTGGACTCTTTGCAGGGGGCAATCAAGCAATGCACTGCATCCAAAAGGCTTAGCGAGCTTCAGCCCTGTGCTGGCAAGTATCCAAGCGGGAGGGAAGGGGGTAAGGAAGGGAGATCATTCCTCTCTAGTGGTGAGAGCAAGACAGGGGTTCAAGAGGGCAGAGCTTCAAGAGAAATCCAGATGGTCAGCAAGAGTTAGCTGGGGGTACGTATGCCAGGAACTGGGTATAGAGCTAGAGCTGAGGACTCAAGTCACATCACCAAGTGCCCAAAGGCGATGTTAGAAGGGAGTCTGTGGTAGACCAGTGCATAGAACCCTAATTCCATGAATAAACCTCCATGATGGGGGGACCACAGGAGAGGCCAAGAGAGAGGGAGTGCCATTCACCCCTGGAAGGTTGGATACAAGGTCTCAGGCAGAAAGACTAATTCCTAAGCCCACCCAGGGATGGCAGTATTCGTCCATGCTAGACAACGTACTGGGTTCAACCTATTTTTATGTTTTGAAAATAAGGATATATTTGGGGGTGGGGGTCCTTTGAATGTATTCTTTGACAGTCTATGTTTAAGAAACTGAAATGTGGTAAATAACAATGATTGCACTGTTTTCATTACAGAGTAATTTTGTCCGTCTTTATTGACTCTTGATTTCCAACCATCATTCCATTCACCCAACCCATATTTTCATATTTTAGTGTTAGTTTTCAAACACATTTCCAGTTAAATGTTAAAAAGCTAGGCAATATACCTTTGAAATTAAATATATTACTATAAATACTTTGTCTTCTCTGTTCAGACACCAAGAATCGGTTACTCATTGAAGTTATTAGGTATGAAATTGTCTACAGAGGCAAGGAGCTATTCACCAGGTCAAATCCTTAATGCCGGGGACAGAGCAGAGAAAGCACACACACGTCTATAGTCGCTCTTGAAAATTTGTAGCATTAACACTTTCAAAAGACTGCCTGTGAAGTAGGATAACTTTTTTGCAGTTTATTTAATAAGTCTTTATTGACAAATTTAGATAATAATTGTTATTTTCGGACGGTTTATGACACAGTCACATGGAACACGTTTTTAGTGATTTTTTTTTCTATTTCGTGAACATAAATCATGTCTAAGCACATATTTTTATATGTCGTTTTAGATGTAGGTATATGCTTGATACTCCTGCTTTTCACCTGGCCAATTTCTGCTTGTTCATGACTTGGCTTCGCAGTCCATTCTTCCATTTAGTCTTTTCTGACCCACTAACAATAGTTTAAGAGCCCCGCTTTTGAGCTCCCATTGAACTCTGCAAATACCCTTTTCTAATATTCATCATACTGTGTTCTGCTGCCTATCAACCTATCTGTAACTCCTTCCAGACCATAAACACATGAGGGCAGGGACCACTTCTTTGCTGATTCCCCAGCACTTACTAAATGTCTTGCACTAGAGACACAAATATTGGTTTAGGGATGGGTAGATTGAACTGGAAGCAAAGAGTCCAGATTGAAGAAAATGCTTGCTAATTAAAATAAGTCTGTCATTTGTATTTATCACACTGTTCTGTAATTATTTAGTCCTCTTTCTGTCTCCCTCTCTCTCTCTCTCTCCCTCCCTCTCTCCCTTTCTCTCTTTTACACACACACACACACACACATACACACACACCTTAACCTAACCCAGCCTAACCTAACCCACATATTTGAGGGCAGAGACTATGACCTAATGGCACCTAGCACCATTGATAATTTGAGATTGCTATTTTTTAAACTATAAATGTATACTTTTTCATTCTAAGATTCATGGGATCCTAAAACTGGACATAAACTTAATATGTGATCTAATTTGGTCATACCCTCCGGATCCCCAGACACAGACCACCTATTTGTTTGTTGGTTCTTCTCTTTTTTTAAAGCCCTACCAGGCCGCATCCATTTCAAGTGACACATTACAATAGTTCACATTGTTGACCGTGATCAATTCTATTTTGAGAGTCTCTAAATCTCTGACGCCACGATTTACGCCCAAATGCTCTTGCCCAGGCTTCAGTAGACACAGAGCAGCTGGTCACCATTTTTCTCACTAAGTGTCCTTCATATTCGTGAAGACAGACTGTGTGTCAATCTCCCCTTAAGATCCTCGTGGCCGTGCTAAATAATCTCGATTGCTTTTATTCTATTTTACTGGTTACTCATGGGTCTAGTTTTCATCTCTCTTATCATCCTACTGGCTGTTCTCTGAAGCTCCTTCCCAGGGTGTGGGGGTGCGGGTGGGGCTGAGAACCACACTGACTGGGTTATCAAGCTCTAGGTGTAGAGGTTTAGGCCCCGGGAGAGAAGCAAGTCCTACGAGGAGCCAGAGCGAAGGCGAAGAGACTGAAACAAGGATTTCATTTCTTCAAAGTTCTATGATGTGCGTTTGCTAATCCAGCCCACAACTTTGGTGTTTCTGGGAGCAGAAGACGAGAGGCGCTGAGGGAACTGACTCTCGGGGGGGGGGGGGGTGGGTACCTCTATACAGGGGGCACGGCAAGGAAGTTCAGGCCCCAAGGGAGACGCAAAGCGAAGTCTAGGAAATTGGAGAGAATCGGGGGGTGTAGCACAACAGAGAAGCCCCAGGGGAGAGGTTTCAAGAACTGAGGTCGGGACCGTGGAGGGTGATGGTTAACAAAGCTGCATGTCACAGATTAATACTTACGATGATTGAAGTGAAATGCCTGAATTTGGCAGGAAGAAAGCAATTTGTGGCCTAAAGGAGAAGAATGTCTAGCAGAGTAATGGGGTGAAAGTCAGATTTAAAAGCAAGAGGGTGGGGAAATGGAGACAGCCAGTCTGCAAACCAGTGTTTTTCCTCAAATTTTTAGATTTGAACTGGACTCACATTTATTGAATGCCTATTATGCGCCTGAAACACCTTAGGTATTTTCACATGAGATGCCTTCTTGAATCCGCACAGGGCAAGACTAGTTTTAAACCTAGTGTAGAAAACTGTATTTCCATTACTTACAAAACCCTGTAGGGAAAAATATACTGGTTCTTTTAGGCAACTTTCTACATGAGGTCTCTCTCAGTCTGCAAAAAGCAAATGTGCTTACTTAGTGTCTTATTAGGGTAGCTTCAGCAGCCTAAGGGGAATACACATGGGGGATAGATACACATGGGGGAGAAATGAATTTTCTAAAAAGCGGGAGGGAGGCATGAAGTAAAAGCCAGGTTGACTCAGAGGCTGTCAGGGAAGGAAAATTCTAGTTGTAGTGTATCTCGTCTTGGGGGCTGTAGCTTCTGAGTGACAGCAAGCTTCAGGGACTGTCTCTTTCTTTGGAAAACCGGTGCAAAGGGAGTTAGGTTGTTCCAAAGGTCTAGAGTAATTAAAGGGAAAATAAAGACATCTATTTAATTGATGCTAAGCAAGGTGTATTCGTAAGACAAAACATCCTGACTAGTAAGGCAAGTGTCCAGGTGACGATTTTGACATTACACTACACAGGTGTTTCAATGCCTCCCATCCTTGGAGGCAATTTGATTTTGACACAGAAACCACCATGAAAATACAGCTCTCTGTTATTTTTGGCCAAAGGCCTTTGCAAGACTTTCAACAAAAGGTTTGTACAATGTGATCATTCAAATGAATTTTAAAGATTAAGGCAGAACGAGTTCGAGTATTTTAGAATTAATTTCATAATATTACTCATTAGATCAATATATCACTGTGTCACTTTAACTACAGTCTAAGATAGCTTTAGCGCGGATGATAGAAGCAGCCAGCGTTAAGTAGAAAGGCTCCCACGGTTAGGTACAAGTCTTTGTGGAATAAGCTGTATCTTTTTTGTTTGTATTCTGGTATGGATGTTGGGTAAAATTTACTGTCAAGGAATTTCTGGCAGGGTTTCAGAAGGATGGTTAGAATGAGGAATTTTCTGACTGGCAAAGAGCAGTTAGATGAGGTTGTGATTAACGGCAACTTATGATTAGTGAGAAAGGTCCTAAATTATACCTAGGCATTTATTCCACAAAAAGCCTGGTGATTATTTCCAGCGATTTTAATAAAAACACATAGTGTCATAATCAGTGTCAGGAATATTCATGGCTGTAATTCAGATAAGCAGGTATCTTTTTGTCCGTGCCTTAGATGCCTTGAATGGGCATCACTAAGACCACACCACAAAATGAAAGAACCTAAGGGGAACAGAGAGGCTTCGATAGTTGGTAGGTTGGAACCGGTGAAGAAAACATCACAGCCCACCCTTTTGGGATTTCTCTACTTCTCCACAAATTCTCTAGGCATCCGAAAATCTGAGTTCTAGACATCACTCTGCCGATTGGCTGTGTGACCTTGCTAAGCCCTAACTTATCTGGGCCTCGATTTTTCCCTCTAAAAAAAGAAATCTCTCGGGTCTTTTGAATCCTTTTTTTTTTTTTTTTTAAAGCTTATTTATTTATTTATTTATTTATTTTGAGAGACAGAGAGAGAGGAGAGGCAGAGAGAGAGAGAATACCAAGCAGGCTCTGTACTGCCAGCACAGAACCAGACGTGGGACTCGAACCCACCAACCATGAGATCATGACCTGAAACCAGGAGTCTGATGCTTAACGTACACTTTTGAGAGAGACAAAGAGACAGAGAAGGTGACGGGGGAGGGGCAGAGAGAGAGAGAGAGAGAGACAGGATCCAAAGCCGGCTCTGTGCCGACAGCAGGGAGCCCCATGAGGGGCTCGAACTCATCAACCGTGAAATCATGACCTGAGCTGAAGTCAGCAGCTTAACCGACTGAGCCACCCAGGTGCCCCTCATCTTTATTCTACTCCATATATTAACATTCCAGGTGGTAAGATACTGCCCACATTCCAATGCATTTAAGAGGTGAAAGTTTCTTTCCTTCATAAGAACAGCATTGGTGACTTTTTTTCAGAAGCCAAGAGACGTAACAAGGTGTGTGCGAGTGTGTTTGTTATGGGGGGCAATCACGTGTGTCGATTCTTCCTGGCTAAGATTTACATTATCTTACAAGATCTCATTCTTCTAATGCCTCTGTGTCCCATCAACAACTTTCAGTTGTTCTACAAGCAGAAGGCTCCTGGTAAGTAGGAGTCAGTGCCAGTCTTGAAGAGATCATACAACATCACCAAATGTTAGGACACAAAAGAAACTTGGAGCTCATTGCTCAAACCCTTTGCCTTCTCACAGGGCAGCCAGTATATATAACCCTAAAAACCAGACATCTCCCCTAAATATTATTAGCATGACCCCACCCCCAACCCCATCCCACACCTCCTTAAGCAAAGGAAAAAAGTGTTAACAGATGTTAAGGCAAAAGAAACACTGCCCACAGAAAATTAAGAATCCCTGAGACATTCACAATCAAACGTGAAACTGCCCGGCCCCCTCTAGCTAATGTGAAATCTAATTAATATTGTTGTAACTAGCAGAGAAAAAAAAAAAATCTTTACCTGAACGTAGAATTAGAATGTTTATAATTTTCCACTTCTTTTTTTACTTCTAAAGGATCAAGAAGCCTTTTCAAAGAGTAAAATACAAATCAATATTCAATTTTCCTCCAATTATGAAGAAATAAACCAACTTCACATCTTTTTTGTATCTGTACTGCCTGTGAATTTGCTGCTTTTTTTTACTCTCATGAGAGAATAACTAAGGATTACCTTCCTCTGCAGAGGCAGCAACTACTTATGCCTAAAAAGGGAATATTTGAAAATTCTTAAATTCATTCTTCTGCCTTTTGCCTTATCCTATTTCAAATCAATTTCCTATTTTCTCACGTTCCTCCCGGCCAGCAGCTGCTCCTTCTGGGCCTTTATCTGGCCCGAGGAAGGCAGGCAGGCAGGCAGGCAGGCAGTTGCCTGTTTAGCTGATGCCAGCCGTGTTTCTATGCTGGAGACAGAATGTCTGATCTCCATATTACAAGCAGCTTCCAATTGCCCCGTCTTAAAAAGCATCGTAACACTTGGGTCCACAGGCGGGGGTCCCCTGTCTTTGTTTTCTTTGGGAATTAAAAAAATTTTTTTTTTCTTGGAATACAATCTCTTATGAAGAAGGGCAACAATACTAATAATCAACTCACAAGTCAAGTCACTAAAGGAAAAAAATTCACCTGCAGCGTAAATACTGAAGACTGAAGAAGTCGTGTCATAAACACTGTATTTGTAGACTGTCTGAGGCAATACACCTGAAGTAAAGGAGCTTTCTCTGGTGGCCTGGCAGGGAGAATGGACTCTCCTGAAAAAAAACCGTAACTTCCATAAAACCGTGGAACTGGAGAAGACCATGAAAAGATTTCCCCTCACCTTCCCCCGCCCCCGAAATAGACCTCTATATAAGTGGAAATGGCATCTAGAATTCTTGGTATGTTCGACTCACTCATCAGACTCTTCTCGGTATATATCCAGAATTGTAAATGGCATTTTTATAGACTTCAAAGATGCCGGCTGAAAAGAACAACTTGCATCCTGGTAATTCCCACGGAAATGCCCACATCTCTTCTGCAACCATTGTCTGATTGATCTGTGCCAAAGCAGTGTGCCCAGACCTTCAGTTTGGCTGCTGTGGCTGCCCTATGTTCCCCCAGTGGTCCAGCCCAGCACACATGACTGATTGGCACTCTTGGTAAGGATTACCTAACTCCCTCCTTTGACTTTCTAAGCCTTTTTTTTTTTTTTTTTCAATTTTGTAGTGTACAGAAAAAGAAAAAAAAATATCATCTGGTCTAATCTCTGGGATATAGTTTTATAAAGTCAAGGAAGACAGGACAAAAAAGCAACTTACAAAGAAAATATTCTGATATACTGTTCTTCTAGTTTATTTCTATAAGGCATAATCATCAAGTTCTATCTACTGTACAAGCTACTTATTTCCTGGCACCAGACTCCTCTTCTGATTTTCCCATTTTCTCTGAAAGCTGTCGATTCTCACGGTCACGTCCTTTCCCTGTTCTCGCCATGTTCAGGCAGGAGTTGCTATGGCGCTCGTATTTTTACAGGTGCCTCTTGCACCCATGTTTTCTTTTTCTTTCCTCTGGAACTTTCTTTCTTCTAAGTCTCATTTCATTACCCCTATGCTAGGTGTGTCAATAACTCTGACACGGTCTCTGCATTCCTCCTCCAGTCCATATGCCAGGCAAGCCTTCCTAATGACTTACTTGCAAACGCTCTTCCCATGCTCAAATCCTCATTGGCTGCCCATTGACTACAGAATAAATCCAGTCCTTAGCCTATTACCTAAGAAGACCCTTCGAGGCTCATCTTGCCCTTGGCAATATGATTTTGCTCGGATAGAACCCTACCCTTTCTGTGCCTCGTGTGACTCCCGATGCTCCCTCTGCCTAGATGCCCTCCCCTCTCGCCCTTCAACCCTCCCCTCTCTCTCCACCAACCCCCCGCCCCCCAACTCCCGCCGCCTTTTCTTTAGCTCTGACTTACATAATCATCGTCAGCTCTCAAGGCCTAATTCACAAATTATGTTATTCCTTGATTTCAATTCCCAGCCAGGCTCATATCCAATCACTTAATGTCTTCAATAGGATGTCCTAGGGGCATCTTAAATGTAACATGTTCAAAGCTAAAATAATCATCTTCCGCAAACTTCCTATTGCTTCTGCATTCCGTGTGTCAGTGAGCAAAACCTCTGTGTCCCCGCCAAATGCCCAAGGAAGAAATGTGGACGTCAGTCACTCTTTCCTCTTCCGTCGGCGTTGCCCGCCACCCCCCCCCCCCAACACATGACTCCATCCATCAGCCTTCCACTCTGTTTACTAATTCCAACACTACAGTCACTGCCCTCCTTAATGAAATCCTCAACTCTCACTTGGCTACAGTATCATACCTGCCTCCATTCCCGGCTTCCTCCGACACACTCTTTACACAACATTCAGAAAAAAATCCTTCAAAATGACAGATACAATCATATCAATTTCCTGACTGAAAAAGTTTAAGTGGCTCCCCACTGCCATTAAGATAACCTCCCAACTCCTTAGTAGGGTTTATAAGCTCCATTGTGACCCAGCCTCTAAATATATATATATATATATATATATATATATATATATATATAATTTAACCTGACTACAGTCCAACATAAAGACTTCACATGCTAGAGAAAATTATGATCAAAAATATACCACATTGCATGCACATCCAGGTGGATGCCCGATAAACAGTAAACATAAAACATGTTCTGAATTCAACCCTACCACAAATGCCCTTTCGTTCAATTTTGGCAGGCAGAAATTTTATCTATCCTTTCGCGTTTAATGCCATTTTCTTCTCAAAGCCTTCCTCGACCAATTAGTTGACATTAATCTCTTCCTCTCTGTTCCCCTAGCTCTTCATTTCTGATTGTATTACGGCATAATTCCCCTTGCTTGCTGTGGCTGTCCCACAGGCAATTCTAATGCAACGTGTCCAAGCTGCCTGTCACTCTCACGCCCAGAGCCATGCCTCACTCTTGTCCTTCAGATTTCGGTTCGTGGATGTCCCCCTTGTTGACTAAGGTAAAGTTTCTTCAACTCCAACATAAGATCATCACCATAGCCTGTTTTTCTGCTCCTTATATAGGTGAACCTCACCCCTCTTTCTGTTCATGGAGCTGCTCCCCAAAAGTAGACCCTCATCGTCTTGTGCCCGGACTTTTGAAAAGCATCCTAAATATTCCCTCCCTCCCCTGTCCTTCACCTCGTCAGTGCCCCACTTCTGTCGCCGCCAGTGACCTCTTAATAACGCCAACCTGCCCGCGTCTCTGCTTTATTTCCGACACAGGCAAATTTCACCTCCTCAGCAGGATGTAGTTTAGGCCTTTGAGAACAGGTCCTGGGCCTTTCTTTTTAAACTTCATCGGCCGCTTTTCTTCAACCTGTCCTACAATCTCCCTTCATAAAAGGTGCTACTTCTGCTCCTCACATACACTTTGCCTCGTTGAAGAATAAAAGTCCTAATCACACTCCTCTACACATTAACCAGCAAATTCAAATAAATCGAACGTTTCCTCCACTGGCCACCTTGGGTGACTCGCCAGACCAAAACCACAGCTGCCTCGTGGGATCTATGACAGCGCTGTATCGAGGCCTGATGAAAACTACAAACCATGGGCCCAGGAGTCAGACGGTCCTGGATTCCAATTCTATCTCTTCCACTTACTAGCCGTCTGATCTTGGGGGAACTACTAGACATTTCTGAGCCTCGGGAATGTACGCAAAGTAACAATAATGTGACACCTATGTCACATCATTGCTGTGCAAATTAAGTGAGATAGTTGAATAAAGTTGGTGTATCTGCACCGAATTGGGGGCAAATTTTAAATGACCCTGGCTAATACAACTGTAGCTAGCCAGTGACCATGAACGTTTGGTTCTACAGTAATAAAGATTTTGAGGTCTTCCAAATGTCAAAACTCATAACCTCAATTTGATTTAAATTGTTAAAGCAAAATAGTTTTACTCCTCGGCACTACTCAAAGAGTTAACTCGATCAATCACTTGAGGCGGTAAATTACTTAAAAGTTAATATTGCATCTAAAGAGTTTAAAATCGAGGTACCACATAAGTAAAATCCTCTTTTAAACTTTTTTTAATGTTTATTTATTTTTGAGAGACAGAGAGAGAGAGAGAGAGAGGGAGAGAGAGCACAACTGCAAGCTGGGGAGGGGCAGAGAGAGAGAGAGGGAGACAAATGATCCAAAGCAGGCTCTGCACTGTCAGCACAGAGCCCGATGTGGGGCTCAAACTCACGAACCTGGAGATTATGACCTAAGCCAAAGTTAGGCGCTTAACCAACTGAGACGCCCAGGCGCCCTTCGTTTCTATTCTTATCATACTCGTCTAGAGCCATATAGAAGAAATTGCTCATGCAATTTATATATGAGCATATAAATAAATTTCATCCTCAAATGTAGTACAATTAAGCATTGATTCAAAAGTTATGAAAATTAAATGATTTTGACGGACACAAATAAATATTAAAGTTAGTTTTTAATACCCAAGAGTGCCAAATAATGCTTAACAGTCCTATGATTTACCAAATTGGAGAAGAATTTTGAGACAGGGGTTATTTCTGACACACATTTGTTGCGTGTGAATTGGCAAATATTCTTTGAGTCTGGAAGATGAAAAGATTATTCTCCTGTTTTTGGAATAGTGACAGCCATAACATCCCCAAACACATTTCCCCAAAGAAGATAATGGAGTTGGTTAGAGTCTTTGGAAAGAAGTAGCTTCGGGATCTATCGGGTCAAAGACAGAATACGTTTCCTAGCACTGAGAATTATCGGACCTTGCTCTCTGTATGCCGCACATATCTGCACACAATTAAACAGTATTCATCTGTTGGGCTTACCAGACCAGGGAAGCATTTCTGCCAGCAAAATCTCCATAATAAGAATTAGTGACCATCAGAGATAGGAAAAATAACAATACAAATGACTCCCCCATTATCTTGTTTGGTATTATTTACTTCCTCTTGGAGAAATTAAAATACTGTGTGAGGAAAATTCAGCAAAATAAAATGTTTTTAAAATATGCCTTATTATTCTAATGTATGCATTTATGATAAAATACGTGAACTGCCAAAGTCACACAAAGCCTTCCAAAAGCCCCTTTTTTGGATTCCCTTGGCTTGGCTTCACGGCATCATTCTTATAACTCTGGTTCCAACGGATTGGTTGAATCAATAGCTGAACCAAAGAAAGCCAACTGTTGGCAAGGACCATCCATAAAATGGTCCGCCATGATAGCTCTGCCCAACAGGGTTATGCTCTATACTGGATGGAGACTAGACTCCATTGAATAGATCCTGTCTTTGGAAAGCTGGATCTGGAGACAAAACAGGGGCACATCGGTCAGCAGTGGAGGGGGAAGCAGAGAAAATGTGACCTGACCAGGTAACTATGACTAGATAGCTATGGGTAGATGTTAATACTCACTCCACTTCCTTGGAACCTGCCTGAAGAGTTGCTGATGTGTCATGATTGACATTTGTTTCTTCCAGGCATATTGAAATGGGTTTCTGTTTTTCTCTTTCTTTGCCAAGTATCTTCATCATAATTCTTTATCACCTAGGTAACCCGAGTACCTCTAAATCCTCACATTCCAAAAGCCCTTCATGCAGTAACTATCAACATGCTGAACCCAAGCTAGTTTTCTCCGTATCTTGGCTTAGTTAATATTTACTCACAAAAACTGAACTCACAAGAAAGGTCTCTTTTAAAATGTGCTGTATTCGGGGCACGTGGGTGTCTCAGTCGGTTAAGCCTCTGCCTTCGGCTCAGCTCATGATCTCGCGGTTTGTGAGTCTGAGCCCCACATCGGGCTCTCTGCTGTGTGCCCAGAGCTGGCTTCCGATCCTCTGTCCCTCTCTCTCTCTCTCTCTCTGCCCCTCCCCCACTTGTGTACTCCCTCTCTCTCTCAAAAATAAATCAAAACTTAAAAAAAATGTGTTGTCTTCATAGCAAATCCATTAGCATGCATTTTTTTTATTGCCAAAATGTTTTGAATAATCATCTGTCAATCACATTTTCCTTTTGTGGGAACAGAAAGGTCAGCAAGTTGGCAAAAAAAAAAAAAAAAAAAATGACAGCTCTGGCGAGGCTTTTGGTAGGTGGGATAAAAAGTCACTGCTCATGTACACAGCTGCGTGTAATGAATGCAACATGTTTGAGGCCTATTCTTGGATCAGTTCCCCTCTGTTTTAAACTCAACTTCTCTTGGCAAGATTTCTGGGGCCATACTGCGTATGTGTCTGAATTCCTTCAGCCAAAACCCCTTAATATGAAAATTCAGCAGTATTGCATTTTGTGTAGATGTCATGACTCAAAACCCAGTCTGTTTTATGTACCATATGAATCAGGACTGACCTCTGTATTACTATGGACTTATTTTTAGCACAAAGTGATATTTATCTATGTCATTTTCTATGGCTTATAGATAAAAACGGGCACATATTTTATCCTGTAGACTTACAGTTTATAAGGAATATGTACAGGAGGAAAAGCATTTTTAAGTGAATTAACAGAAAATACATAAAACCCAAACCACAGCTTGACTTTTACCTTAATGAGCAGCGATTCTGTTGCAGAAAAAAGAGCCAAAAAGTTCTCTTCTGGGGAATCCAGCTTCCTCTCTCTCCCAAAAGAGAACTTCCTCTTAAAATACGACTACCGGGGTGCCTGGGTGGCTCAGTCGGTTGAGCGTCCGACTTTGGCTCAGGTCATGATCTCGTGGTCTGTGACTTCGAGCCCCCCGTCGGGCTCTGTGCTGACAGCTCAGAGCCTGGAGCCTGCTTCGGATTCTGCGTCTCCCTCTCTCTCTGCCCCTCCCCTGCTCACACTCTGTCTCTCTCTTGTCTCTCAAAAATCAATAAACGTTAAAAATTTTTTTAAAAATAAAGAAAATATGACTACCATTCCTTAAAAAAAAAAAAGAGCCCCCTCTTGTTCAAAGTTTTTCCTCTGTATTCTAGAATCTAAGCTGTATTTTAAAAAATAAATTTTCAGAAAGACTGTAAATGGTATCTCAATCATTAATGTATTTAGAGATCTAAGAGTTAAAAGTAATGACACAGACTTTGTTTAATTGATATAAGGAAAAAGATGAATGTTTTCCCAAGTGAAAAAAAAAACTACACTGTTTTAGGTTAAAATTTATGAAGCTGGAAAGTCTTATTGAGTGGATCTCTAGAAGTCACTCAGCATATAAAGAATTTGAGTATCGAATCCAAACATTAACACAAAAAGATTTTGAAAATAAGCTAGAAATCATGAACAGATGCCTCAGCATGAAGAAAATTAGAAATACAAATATGCAAAACCGAAAGGCAAATATTTTGGAAACATGTTTGGAAATTCAATATTTTTCAACAGTTAATGAACATTGAGGTATTATATTTTCCATCAGAAGGATTGGGGATTATTCTATAAATTCAATAAAGAATCTTATTATTTTAAATTATACCTATCAAAGTATTAACTTTAGGTTCCGAATCACGTAAAGTTTAAAAACACTTGTCAGATCAGATGATGGGATAATAACGTGTTTTTATACAATATTAGTTAAGGAGAATGATCTGGACCCTAAAGAAATTAAGGCATTGAAATAAGGGCTAAATATTCTGAAATGCAATTAGTTTACTGCAAAATACATTAATGACTAAATTAATCCCTATTTGGTTTTAACTTCTGGTAAAAACGAGTCTAATTTGATAACACAATCAAGATGATTAAAAAATCACGCACTGATTTTTTATTCATATTTCTGCAAAGAGATTTGCCTAAGTGTGAACAATGGAAAGACAGTCCTCAGTCATTGTCTTTGGTAGTTGTCTCACTGGTTTTCAGGTTGTTTCTTTGACTTCATAATTTTTCTAGAGTAGGGCATCTGTTCTTCATCAGGTGTTCAAAGTCAAAGATTCACAACTACCTAGAATACTATGAAGGGGGCAGACCATGCCACCCCAAACTGTGCTACTTTGCATGTGGATCATTTTGAGCCGAAGTCAATCAAGACCCGACTCAGGACAAACTTTTCCTTCTCCCTCACCCACCTAAAAGAATTTAGATAGGGAGCCTGACCCAGGAAGACAGTTATTACCTGAGACAACTTTTGGTCTAAAGGATCTATCTGTATTGGGGCTCCTAGGTGGCTCAGTCGGTTAAGTATCCAGCTTCGGCTCAGGTCATGATATCCGGGTTTGTGAGTTTGAACCCCGCGCCGGGCTCTCTGCTGTCAGCATAGATAGAGCCTGTTTAGGATCTTCTGTCTCCCTCACTCTCTGCTCTTACCCCGATCGTACTCTCTCTCTCTCTCTCTCAAAAGTAAACATTAAAAGATTTTTTAAATATAAATAAATAAATAAATAAATAACCTATCTCTATGGCAGGACACACATCTGATTACCAGATATCTGCTCTTATCTTCCTGTGACTCCCATTTCAAGCCCCAGTCTTCTCTCTTGTCCTGAGCTTAGGACGACATAAAGTCTCAAACGGCCGACTTGTCCTTCGGTCTCAAAACTTTGGGGGTCCCATAGGCACAAAATGAAATTTGTTTTTCTCCTGTTGATCTGTCTTAGATCGATTTAATTATTAGACCAGCCAAAGAACCTAGAAGGGGAGAAGGAAAAATTTTCAACCTGTACAACTACATTCTCAGTGGTTCTCCAAGATGGGAGGGTAGGAGCTACCCATAAAATGAGTTACCTACTTAAGTAAATCCATGGTTTGTCACTGCGGAATACTGCAAATATTCATGAGAACAGAACTTACGGTCCACGTGTAAATGTTGGGACTGCATCAAGTCAAAAGAGACATTTACTCCCAAACCAAATTATATATTTGGACCATTTTGGAAAGAAATGTATAATAAACCATTGCAGAAATTCTAACATGTTCAATTTCCACTGTGAGTGTTTCTGATTCAACTTTCGGTCGCAAATTCAGTAGAGTTCATTCAGTGGAAGAAGGCGCTATCTTTTGATAGAAAGAATGGAAGCACAACGTTTCAGAGATTAACTAGGGATCCATCAGATTATGACCAACCATCCTTCTTGGCACTTTGAAACATCTGTGTCTCATCAGAGATTCCAGAAAATGCAGTACATACCGCAGTGAAAACATCTCCTCCAACCTCTCTCCCTTTTTAATGGAATGTTTTACCAAGATTTGTTTTATGTGTTTGACAGAAAATAAATTACTGAGATAGAGGAGATTATCTGAAGATTTGTGATCCTTATAGAAAAGGTTAATAGGTAATAGGAGTTAGACAGGTTCAACATTCAGGATATGTAAAAAATACGAATGCTTTCAGTAGTAGTCTTAAGGATGCAGAATAATTTGGGTTCTTTGACTTTCTTCTCTTTTTCTTTCTTTTTTTTTTTTTTTTTGTTATTAAGAAATAAAAGCAAGTATCTTCCTTGATTGCTCCAGAGACTACAATTGGGTTCAACATAGTCCCCTAAGTTATACAAAATGTTGTTTATTTTCTGAAGCCAATGTTTAAACAGCACAACAGAGAGTAAGAAGTGAAAAAGAGAGTTAATGAAAAGTAAAGAGTCATGTGGCTATTTTCTTGGATAGCTTTCTTTATTTAAAAAAAGTCCACAGCGGCGCCTGGGTGGCGCAGTCGGTTAAGCGTCCGACTTCAGCCAGGTCACGATCTCGCGGTCCGGGAGTTCGAGCCCCGCGTCAAGCTCTGGGCTGATGGCTCAGAGCCTGGAGCCTGTTTCCGATTCTGTGTCTCCCTCTCTCTCTGCCCCTCCCGCGTTCATGCTCTGTCTCTCTCTGTCCCCAAAAATATAAATAAACGTTGAAAAAAAAATAAAAAATAAAAAAAGTCCATTAATGTAAGAAGTGGATATTCTCAAAAAACCTGAAGACGCGGTAAGCACTAAAGTTTGATGAGACATCCCAGAAATCTTTCATATCTATATCCTGCCATATCATCAAAGAGAATAGTCAGTTTCTACATAATATTCCTATATTCATTTGGGGCATACCTAGTGAGGTTCAATATAATTTTAAGAGATAATGTCAGCAAAAATTTAATTAGCTCACAAAAATGGCACTTTTCTCTACGTTGCTACTCTTTCCCCCTTTAAATTCTTCTTAACCTCAATTGTTTCAAAAAAAAAATAACCCAAATCTGGGGCACCTGGGTAGTTCAGTCAGTTAAGCATCACACTCTTGATTTTGGCTCAGGGAATGATCTCATGGTTCCTGGGTTCAAGCCCCAAGTCGGGCTCTACACTCTTTCTTCCTCTCTCTCTGCCCTTCCCCCTTCTAAATAAATAAACTTTTTTTTTTCTTAAGCAACAAATCTGTGGATTGTGGGGAGGAGGATGTTGATGTTCTATCTTGCCTGTAGCAAATATACTCACTTTTCTATGGCATTAACTTAAAACGAGGTCAAATTTAGTTTATCTTAGGACAATCATATCATTTTTGTCCACATGTTATTTCTTTTAAGGGTGGTAACATGGCAATATCTGTGCAAAATCCTCAAATAAAACATGTGCTTTTTAACATTCTTACGTTGAATTTTTTTCCTTATGTACATAAAAAAAAAAAAAAAAATCAGGCTTAAACCAGAGATGACCGCATTTAAACAGTCAACATTTAAAAAGATGGAAAAAAAAAAAGTATTAAAAAAACCTCAAATCAACAGGGAAAATCATTTCCTTCAATATTTGCTTTCTAAGGGGTAAATACTGGAAAGAAAGTGACTTTAACTGAAAGCCTCAAATCTGAGGAAGATGAAAATGCAAATTGTCATTAAAAATTTATCAAGATAGTTTCACATGGAAACTCAGAAGAAACATTCCATTTATATTTTTGCTTTTTCACTTTTTCCAAAAGCGCTCCTGGTTGGAATGCCACATGAGCCTTTAAGAATATTGCAACCAAAGAAAATACGGGAAATACGGCTCCAGCCCAACCCTGTGAGATCAAATGGAGGGGCTACATAGTAGCTTACTCATCTGTAGGGTTTCTTTCCTCCCAAGTGTTTCGCTTTAACATTCAGATACTTTAATGAACGAAAACCACTTTTTCCAAAATGTATGGCATTTGTGGAGCACTGATAACCCTGCCTTAATTATCTCCTTGAGCAGTAGAATATAGTCAGATAAAGGGACCGGACTTAAAATTTCTCTTTTTCATAATTAGAATCTGGTAAAAAATAAGGACTAGCATATACTAAGGTATATGTTTCTACTCACTGAGCTTGAGTAAAACTAAAATACATCCAAATAGATTTCCCCGTGCCTCGTAAGCAGCCCATTAGAATATATTAAAACTATTTTAAATCTTAAAATATGGCTTATTAGCAACTGCCAAAAACATTCTCTCGAAATTAAACATATTATTGTTATGGTTGATAATAAACAGGTGTTTCTTGTTTCTTGTTTTAAAAATAAATTGGCCATCTTGGAGGCTGGAGTATTAACATACGAAACTCTGCGTACAGTTGAGAAAACAAGAGTATTTTGTAGTGGTACTGTTCTCTCACGTGTTGCTGATTTCGAACTTTCGATTTACTCTCTCACCGGGCTTTGTTGACGCCATTTTTAAAGCACAGGTTTTCAGAACACTACATCCTTAATACAGCACGTTGCCAAACAGTCTGAAAGAATAATGCAGCCATATTGACTACAGCTGTGAAAACTTTATACTATGGATTTCATATATTCAGAGCTATCTGGGACTAAACTTCAACTTCTGCAAATATCAGGTGATCTGGAAGAAAGAGTTTCAAGGATATGAAGGCGTCACTAATATTTTCTTTTCTGTCTCCCCTCCGCACCTCTCCTCCCCATGTCCTCCAGAGAAAATATTTTATACAACCTGAGCAGAACTCTGAAAATAAGGTCAGAGTAAAGAATATTCTTTGAAATGCACACACACACACACACACACACACACACGAACAAAGGAATCAGGCAACGCGATGCCAGTGGATACGAGATGTGGACAGATTTGGGAAGATGGAAAACACAAGAACGACTAAAACCCAGCGAGGCCAGGTGAGAAAGTTAAATCAACCGAGGGCCAGCAGAAAGGAAAACCATCCAGCACAAGCAGATTCCCGCTCTAGCAACTCAGAGAGGCATGGCAAAGAGACGCCTCGTGCTCCCGAAGTGTGCTGTGTGGAAAATTACTTTTTAAAGTATCTTACTGACCACACCTTCAAGGTTATCCACCATCTGCTTTGTAAGTATCGTAGAAGAGAGTCCAGAAACGGAGTTGAATGACAGGTGGTGTTGTTTCGAGGTCAAGAACAAGAATGGTGGGGCAAGACGGACTGTCATCTACTAGCTCGTGGCCTTGACAACTTAAACATTCTGTGTCTCAGTTGTATCATCTGGAGAATGGGGGTGACAATTATCATACCCGCTTCGTAGAGTCACTGGATTAAGTGAGTTAATACATATGTGGCATTCTTAGAATGGTGCATGGGAATTGTTAGTCATTATTTTTTCAGAAAGCTGTGAGAATCGTACTATAAAAGTAGTAGAATTAAAAAAAAATTTTTTTTTTGTCCACATACATTGAGCACATTCTTTCCAAGAAGGTTGATCCCAATATGCGGTGAAATTGAATGGCAAGTCGATTCTAATTTCCAGTTCTTTCTCCAGAAGGGACGATTTCCAGGTCTCCACCAAACCCGGAGAGAATTCTTAAATTGGTTTCTTGGGACCTTCCCTGCTCAGTGATGCCCTAATTTACACTTCATAATTTGCAGCCTGCACGTGAGGCATTCTTGAACAGTCTGAACTGAAAAGAAATTCTTATCATAATTAATTTTTAAGGCAGCAGGGAGTTGGTTATGAGGTTACCGGAAGCCAAAAACAGAAGCGGCGATGTCAATGTGACAACAGGTCTAAACAACACAGTTACGCCTTCCACGTCACCACCGAGTTAGAGTTAGGTGTTTGGTTTCCAAAGGTGCAACTTCCTTTGGTGATGCCATTTGCCAAGGGCTACAGCCCCACTGCTTGCTTGGCTTAGCTTCTCACATTACAACAGACACTCTTCTAAAGCGAATTTTTAAAGAAGGTATAGCTATCCATTGATAAGTACCTTTATGGCCTTATAAAAATTTGCATGGCTTCAGAGATGTTTCAAGACAGAGGAACACATCTGCATTACAGATCACTTTTACAGAGACACAAAGAAGACTGGGCTTGGAGATGAGGGATGTTTTCCCCCAAGCATTTAAGAAGTTATCTTAAAACAGTTTCTTCCTAACCGCAGTGGGATTCGTTTCCCAGGGCAATTGCCTACAACAGAGCCTCAGAGTTGCAAAACTGGCATTTACATTTGACCTTCAGCTGCCGGTAATCCAGGAGGATGAGCTCCAGGAGGAACCCTGGCATTCAGAAGGGCCACCGTTGGCCCTGGAGGTCTTGGTTCAAAGGATTTGGGCTAGCTGGTGGAGAGCCAGTTAAGTTGCAAATCAAGAATGCAATGTCCCCTGCTGATTAGAACGAGCTTTGACTGTTTCTTCTTCCTTTTTGCATAGCTCATTTCATTTCATTTTCTTTTGTTTTAGAAGAATCCCAATGAGCGTAAAAATAGGCCTGATTCATCTGAACGTGAGAGCTGAAATCTGAGTTTTCTTTGATTCTTTCTTTATCCCATTTTGCCTTCTTGCTTGCCCTCATCATGCTGAACGGGGAAGACAGTTATGGCCAGAGGCTAAACATTTAGGAACAGAAGTTCCCTCTTCGGGTTCTTTTGGAAATGCTCAGAGAGGATACAGCAACCACCAGGAATTTAAGCCCACACACCCTTTATTTCGTTCATGTTTCAAAGTTATACAAAAAGCATGTAAGAAGGGGAGAAGCTCTGGTCCAGAGGGGTGAGTATATTGTGCCAGGGTTATGCTTCTTCCTGGTTTGCCCAACAGCTTCAGGAAGTGACACGGTAGAACCATCCATCTCTGGAGGCTGTCACTAGGCTCTGGGGATAATACCTTCTCTAGCTACTTTTTCTCAGTGTGGGTGGCAGTGAGGAGACTGTGAAATAATAAAGGATTATGATAATGAAGGCAAAGATGACGATGGGCAAGGATACAATGGTTCGCGAAATCTGAAAGGCAACTAGTCTCACAGTGCAACTTTCAATCCCAAGTGCCCCTTGTCTGCACGCATTTCAGAATTACCCTCTGAAAACTGCTCTACAAACTGTTCAGGGATGAAGCCTCTTTCATCTCTGGAATAACCAGATTCACTTCGATGGCGCCATACTGTTTCATCTTGCACCCTGAGGACCACGTACAGGCTAAGCCAGAGGTTTCCAGAATGGAGTGACGTGTAGGATATGAGAAAACTCCTCACCTATTCACAATGAGATGTGTCTTCTAAGTGGGTCACATGAAAAACAGAATTTCAAGCTGTCGATTTATTACCAGTTTGCTAGTGTGGCACTAACCCAGGATGTCTTTATAACAGTCCTAACTTTGGATACACCGATGGTTCGGTATATATCCACTTATCAACCCTCATAGGACTGTTAGTGGTGTAGGTGTACAATCATATCCACAAGATCCCGCCCCCAAAGCAGCCATAGTGAGAGTAAATTTTCCTTTAATTGCTCTGCGCTTAATCTCTTTCAACTGATTTATCTCAGTAAGGCTTACCATGGAATAATTGTAGCTCCGCTCCACTTTTTAATTGTGCAATGGCTCTAGAAACTTCCAGGCAAAACTCATCATTTCACAGAAAAGTCCCAGAGGTCATGCCTCCCAAATTAGGGGCCATACGTGGCAATGATAAATCTTCACCAGTATCGTGAGAATGCACACGCATGTGTGTGTGTGTGCACGTGCCTATGTGAGCATGTGTTTGAGAGGGAGAAAGATCCACACGAATGGATTATCTTGAATGGGTGATTGGGTTCAAGGATGCAGTATGCAAGTGACAGTGCCCAAATCGTTTCATAGCCACAAAGAGGTTAATTTAAAGCAAAATTTGATCCTTCTTAGAACTGGAGAACAAAACACCAAATTCATATTTGTGAGAATTAGAAATCTATCCAAAATAGAGGGCAGCGTAGCAAATTGGGCAACATTATAGCAATCAGATAGACTTGCCCAATCCCATTTCTACCCCTGACTAGATGGATACAATTGGACACTTTTCTTTTTTTTTTAATTATTATTATAACACTTATTTTTGAGAGAGAGGGAAAGAAGGAGTAGGAGTGGAGGAAGGGCAGAGAGAGAAGAAAACACAGAATCTGAAGCAGGCTCCGGGACAGCTCAGAGCCCGACTCGAACCCAGGAACCATGAGATCATGACCTGAGCCGAAGACGGACGTTTAACCCACTGAGCCACCCAGGTGCCCCTGGACACATTTCTTAACCTCAATTTTCTTATCTGAAAAATGTGGATAATAATAGTATTTACTTCAGAAGGTTTACGTAAAAGTTAAATGAGATCATGAACAACCTACGTTTCACATAGAGCCAGCACAACGGGCTCTGGAAGTACTGATTTGCAGTGATGATTACTATTACTAATAAAAATCTTAAATAAAATAAAGAAAGATATAAAATCATACATACAAGATCTTTGTTAACTCAGAATTTTCAGCACCGAAGACAAATTTTCTAAAACCATTTTAAGAAATCATCTTCTGTATATAATCTCCTTGTAACTTTCCTGCATACCCCTTGAGGACAGATGTGGGGCAGATTTGAGGGCTGAGAGAGGTGGGGCATCACCCTTGGCCATAGGTCATCTCGCTCTTAGGACTTGCCTCAGATTGCCAACCTTTCAATTCTCATGTCCTCACTTCCTGTCTCCCCCTGGGTCCCCAACACTGGAACTAGGTGATCGAATCCCATCACTACTCCCAATAATCGTTCAGGTTCGATTATTTCTGTGTTTGTGAAACCCTAGGATTAAACAGCTATGTGGGGTTGTTTTCTATCTCCTTGACTTGTTATCCTCGCTTGTTATTTGAAAATAAAACTGAAATTGCCCTAAAAAGAGTATCCAGTTTCTTGACCAGCCTCACCATCTACAGTGATCCCAACATACTCTACTTCGGACTGAAATGTTTTCCTACTTTTTTGGTCTACTTTTGTTCACCAATATTTTTGAAAACATCTGTTCCCAAGGCAGATCTTAGAGCACGGTTTTGTTTTTATGTTACCACCTGCACGAATAAACGTTTTGGAAATAATAATGTCATAATTCATTTTTATTACAATTTAGGGCCAAATTATGGTGTTTTTTTTTTTTTTCAAAATTAGGAATACTGAAAAACCACGTACATACAAATCTTCAGGCATGAATTCGACGTTTTAAATCTAAATCTGTTCAGAGAAGTCCAGGTATCACATATATACTTAAAACATGAAAACGGTGCTTAATCATCTACATTTCTAAAGAGCTATGTTAAAAACATAAACAAAACATCAAAATGATTGACTCTATCTGGCTTTTCCTTTGACTCTGTCCTAGAGCACAGATTTTAATTCTTTACTAAACTTGTGTGAAAATTTAACTATCATTTAGGGGGGGAAATCTCTCTCTTTTTGTCCTGATATCTCTTTTTATCTTAGCTTCTTGATCCTTGATGACAATGTGACAATTGTTTTTCCCTCAAAGAGGTTTTTGGCCTTTATTAGATAATAAGTCCTTTTCTGGCATTGATTATTTTTCGACACAGGATACTATCTTTTATAAATGTGTTTTCTATCATTGTCCTACACACTGATATTAGCAACCTACAAAAAATGAATGCAAACAAAATAAAAACAACAATATGCAATGTAAAAATATACCATTCACAAGAGTAAAACGGTGGGGTAAGTTTTTGTATTGGCAAGAATAGCTTTTATGTTTATTAGGACACTAATAAACATTAAAATGTTGCAAATTATAGATGAAGGAGAAACAAAATTGAAGATTTATTGGCTATTATTGTTTCCTATTCTGCCGGCCTGCTACATTGGATATGGAGCCTCACTACCTTAGAATTAAGTATTTTGTCATTTGTGTTAACAATATGCTGAGTGATAGGGGCGCCTGGGTGGCTCAGGTGGTTAAGTATCCGACTTCAGCCCAGGTCATGATCTCATGGTTCGTGAGTTCAAGCGCCCCGCGTCGGGCTCTGTGCTGACAGCTCAGAGCCTGGAGCCTGCTTCGGATTCTGTGTCTCCCCCTCTCTCTGCCTCTCTCCAGCTCAAACACTCTCTCTCTCTCTCTCTCTCTCTCTCTGTCAAAAATAAATTAAAAAAAAATTTTTTTAATTTAAAAAAATATGCTGAGTGATAAAATTTTTATCAGAATATAATATTGATGTGGACCATACTGCAGACAATGTATTACTATAAGATTAAAAACAATGTATCATAGGGTTAGGTGTTTCTTGATTAATACAATCATTTCCACGTTATTAGTAGGAAAGAGCACTTATTATAACATGCTTTGCGTAACTGTACAAATTCATTATTTTATAGCAAATTCTATCTAGAAACAATTTTGTCACAGTTACTTTGGGAAATCAGTTGTGACCTTAGAAACAGTACTGACTTGGTCACATGCATATATTCAGTAATCTGATTTAACTCATGAGTTATTAACCCCAACTGAACTCAGGAGTAAAATCTCATAAATACCTTGAAAAATTGTAGTGAATCAGAAGAAATGTTAAACTGAAATAAAAACAATCATGAGACAGCCAGATCATGAAAAATTGCTTGATTCAAAGAACTTTTAAAGGTTATAGCTCTATTAGAGGGTTTTAAAAAAAGAAAGCAATATGGGATGAAAAATACAAAGAAGGAAAGATATTAATACGCTCCCTGCCTCCTTTTTGTTTCATTCTGCTCCTTTTTTTCTAAGAGGTTACCATTGTTGCAGCTGGTCAGAAATATCACATTCCACGATGTCCCAAAAGGTTTTATGTGACTAAGCTTGACCATACTTTAACTTGAATAACATATTATGCAGCTGTTGAAAATAAAAACACATTGTGGATATGCGAACGGAAACACCAAGAAGAGGAAAGCGACATCTCTGGGGGTGTGAATTAAGACTGCCCATTTCCTATAACACTCGATTTCCACAAATATTACGGCAACTAACCATAGACATTCTGAAACACAGGCTCCAGGTGCATTTTAGTTGAGACAATTTCTCGGTACTTTCACAAGTACAGTTAAAAGTTTTATTTTTAATTAATTCAACATATGGTATGTTGGGAAGGTAGGGGGATTGGATTTATTATAAGGTGTCTCAGGATGATATACACGCCAAACAACTCCTTTTATTTATTTATTTATTTATTTATTTATTTATTTATTTATTTATTTTTAAATTTTTTTTTCAACGTTTCTTTATTTTTGGGACAGAGAGAGACAGAGCATGAACGGGGGAGGGGCAGAGAGAGAGGGAGACACAGAATCGGAAACAGGCTCCAGGCTCTGAGCCATCAGCCCAGAGCCCGACGCGGGGTTCGAACTCACGGACCGCGAGATCATGACCTGGCTGAAGTCGGACGCTTAACCGACTGCGCCACCCAGGCGTCCCCAAACAACTCCTTTTAAACGACTACAACTAGCTCGGTATAGCTGCACTATATAACACGGAAAAAAAAAAGTAGATCAGATATGATTGAAAAACCCATGTCTACATCATATGTCCATTTTTACTGTGAAATAACTTCTTTTACCCTTTATTGTTAAGGAAACTCTACACCCAACCTGGGACTCAAACCCACAATCCTGAGATCAAGAGTCACCTTGCTCCACTGGCCGAGCCAGTGAGGTGCCCACCTTGGAATAATTGTTAAAAATTTCAATAAGCAATAATTTAGGGGCGCCTGGGTGGCGCAGTCGGTTGGGCGTCCGACTTCAGCCAGGTCACGATCTCGCGGTCCGTGAGTTCGAGCCCCGCGTCGGGCTCTGGGCTGATGGCTCAGAGCCTGGAGCCTGTTTCCGATTCTGTGTCTCCCTCTCTCTCTGCCCCTCCCCCGTTCATGCTCTGTCTCTCTCTGTCCCAAAAATAAATAAACGTTGAAAAAAAAAATTTAAAAAAAAAAAAAATAAGCAATAATTTATTTTATTTTAAGGTATTTTAAATTTTAAGGTATTTTAAGTTTTTCTGTTTTTTTTTTATATATCGGCAATTTACGATACTTAAAATATTTGTACATGATTGTTTACTCACTGTCACATATGAAAATAGGCCACTGATACCTCTACGCCAATGAACTTACTTTTACATTAGTTTAAAATTTTTATGCGCAATTTTTTTTCTTTCCATCTTTGTTTTTCTTTTCACGCCAAATGAATAAATGAATATATGAAAGTTGATTTCTAGTGAAAAACGTTCAAACCTGGCTGCCAGTCAAAGTGTTCATATATAACATAATAGATGTATATTAGTCCTTTCTAATTACAGAGCAAAATAATTTCTGAGTACTAATTTCGGTCATAACGTTATGTTTCTTAAAGATACGAAAGTCAAACTGACTTCCTTCCTACTGCCAAAAAATCTGTAGCACATTTCCGACATTTGAAATGCTACATTCTCTTCTGGAAATCAAAGACAACAGTGCCAGCATGATGAGACAACCAGGCATTCAAATGTGCCATGAGGCTTGAAAATCGCTGTGGCCAGAAAGCACCGTTAAAGAAGCAAGCAAACGCTTACCTTTCCTCTCCCTCCTGTGAAAGGCCTGAAATCTGTAGGTTTATGGACAAAATAAAAAATAAAAAAAATAGACGTAACGGGCATTAAAATATCTCAAAATGGCATGCTGAATAATAGTGTGTCACCAATTAGTGTTCAAGGCAGGAAATTGACCCACTCGTTTCGACAATGACAAAGGTTGAAAACTAGCACGTGGCACAAACGAAATGAATGAAAAGCTGAAAATTGTTTTAATCTTGCAGTCCCCATAAAAAAGTATTTTTTTTCTTAAAACTATATGTAAATCTGAAATTTATTTCATCCTTTTTTTTTTCTCTCTGAGTCTGGTTTCTACATGTATCTTCGTGTGTGTGTGTGTGTGTGCGCGCGCGCGCACGCGCGCGCATGTTCTGGACAATCATTTCACATACAACGTACACAGCAAAGCTTTTAATAGCTTCACAACAGATCTCTGAGAAATTTTATGGGACTTTACCTCACACAGGTCTTGAAGTTAGTTCAGTATTACACATGTTCTAAATGAACTGTATTTCTATGCAAGTGCAGAATCGGAAATCCTATTTTAACTTTTTTTAATGTTTATTTATTTATTTAGAGAGAGAGAGAGTGAGAGCAAGGGAGTGGCAGAGAGACAGGGAGAGAGAGAAACCCAAGCAAATTCCACGCTGTCAGCGCACAGCCCAATATGGGGTTCGATCTCAAGAACCGTGTAATCACGACCTGAGTGGAAATCAAGAGTCCGACACTTGACCAATTGAGCCACCCAGGCGCCCCCAGAATTCCTATTTTAAAGAATCACTTCAAACCCAAACTGCTATGGTAGGTTTTGTAAATGTAGTCTTATGCTTTTAAATAAAAAAGCTAAGTTTTCTTTTCTCCTGAACGTACATTATAAACTACATAATTAAAAACTCATTTTACATAAAGCATAGTATTTACCCCATACTAGTTATAAAAATGGTATATTTCGGGGCGCCTGGGTGGCGCAGTCGGTTAAGCGTCCGACTTCAGCCAGGTCACGATCTCGCGGTCCGTGAGTTCGAGCCCCGCGTCAGGCTCTGGGCTGATGGCTCAGAGCCTGGAGCCTGTTTCCGATTCTGTGTCTCCCTCTCTCTGTCCCAAAAGTAAATAAACGTTCTGTGTCTCCCTCTCTCTGCCCCTCCCCTGTTCATGCTCTGTCTCTCTCTGTCCCAAAAGTAAATAAACGTTGAAAAAAAACCCAAAACTTTAAAATAAAAAATAAATAAATAAATAAATAAATAAATAAACATTAAAAAAAATTTAAAAAAATGGTATATTTCACTTAACTCTCCTTCTAAACGAAACTAAGCTCAGTATCTACCTCAAATAAATTCTAAGTACGTTGTCAAATTAAACAACATACACAATCAGGGATAGATTTTGACAGAAATACAGGTAGGGAAGAGCACGCGTTGTTAGTAAAATAAATCTTGATTTGGTCGGGTCGCATATCCAAAAAGGCCCATCACCACAATTAGGCACAAAATTTGACTAGGAGTTTCTTAGCAATTACAGCAAAAATGAAAGTAAGTTACATAATTTCCACTTTATGAAAGAAGAAATCAAATTTACTTGCAAAGATAAATTTTTCTAGAAACTAAACTCTGGAAGGAACATATTGAGTTCTTTGTGTATAAAATAATGAGCAAAATCTTCAATGATCAACTTATAGCTTCCATGATTAGCTCACTATGCTATATACCAACCTCAGGACGCTTTTGTGCTAATGGAGTAAATTACATTCTCATTGACATGACTACCTATTTAATTTAAGAGATTTATTTAACTATTTACTTACTTACTTTTTAAATTATTTATTTAAGTAATCCCTACACCCAACATGGGGCTCGAACTCATGACCCCAAGATCAAGAGTTGCATGTTCTTCCAACTGAGCCAGCAAAGTGTCTCAGGAGATTAATTGTAAGTAGTATTTACAGGACTGAGTCCCCACCTTGGCTGAAAGCTCCTTTAGGACAGGAAAGTTTTGGAACTATACCCTGTGCAGTGTTGATTAAGTGAGAGATTAGCTATCTCCTTCCCTTAGGAACTTGAATTAAATACCTTGAGTGGCAGTTTAGCTGGGAATAGAAATCACTTATTTTTTTTGTCTGTGTACCTCAAAGGCATTTTGTAAAAATCTTTTGGTTTTTATGAATGCTCATGAGAAGACTTTGGTTTGAGAATTATTCCTTTGTAGATAATCTTTTTTTCTCAAGTTGCATTGGTATTTTTTCCCTATCCTTAACATTCTATATTTTCTTACCAAAGGTCTTTTTTTTTTCTTGCTCTGCACATGGTATGTACGGTCAGTCTTGAATATTCAACGTCATTTTCCAGTCTGGAAAACCCGTAGCCACCACCTCTTTGCATGCTGCTTCTCTTCCCTTTCATTCATTCTCTGATATTCCTATAACTTATATATTTGAAGTCTACCATTTTACCTAACACATGTCTTATTTCCTCTCTCATATTTTTTCAATCTCTATTTCTCTGTGCTCTAATTCTGACTGAATTGTTGAATAGCACCTTCCAGTTCCCTAATTTTTGCCAGCTATGTTGAAACTACAGTCTCTCTGAGCTATTAATGTTTTTAATTTTAAGGACCATATCTTTCAGAATTTTTAGTAGTGTTTTTTCATACGCTCTGCTCTTGTTTCATTTCTGTTTTGGTTTCATAGTTTCTTATTCTTCATGGGTATTATTTCTCCTCTCATCACTTTGAAGATAATAAGCATATTTAGTTAAAATTATTTTCATTTCATACGCAGTGAACTCATCCCCCAAACATTAATTTCACTGGTTTTCTGGGCTTTAATTTTGCTTCTGTATTTTGGCATTTTGATTTGCATACTCATTTGGAAGAGTAGTTTACATGTTCTCTGTCTCTCTCTCTTTTTCATTCATCTCTTTCTGTTTCATGGTATTTTGGTTGCCTCCACCTAGCCATTGACACCCACAATCCAGAACCAGATCAGTAACGTGGAGCTT
The DNA here is from genome assembly GCF_018350155.1 of Leopardus geoffroyi. NCBI lineage: Eukaryota > Metazoa > Chordata > Mammalia > Carnivora > Felidae > Leopardus > Leopardus geoffroyi. The sequence continues at coordinate 13,321,331 of NC_059327.1, read as the reverse complement.
CTGGTCTGTCATGCACCTGGAGATATTACACATACAGTCCCCAAGTCAGGGAGTATCTTGGCTCAGGTCTTGACTAGCAGGCTGTCTGCTCCATGCAGCTGCCCCCAGATCCTCTGCTTTCTAGGGAGCAATTTATAGACCTTGTCTTCCAACTTCCTTTCACTACTTTTCAGCTCCAGCTCAGTCCCTGTTTTCAAGCACAGAGACTGGCCTAGGTCCAGGACTTTGATGGGGCACTTTTAGCCCCAGTCATTCTGTAGGAGACAGACTCCCGCCTGTTGCTGACTGCTTTCCTACTCAGATTCCAGTAGGCTCTCACTTCAGCTTTACTTCCTGGTGCATTTCTGTTATTTTTCTCAGCTAGAGAGAGATTTATCTTGTTTTTGGTTACAGATTCGGCTTAAATTTTTCCCCCCGTTTTATATTTTATCAGTTTGGATGTTCAGAATCAAGGAGGCAATAAGGAATACGTGAGTGTAGGAGGGTGGAGGTCAAAGTATGAACATTGCCATCTTCACAGGAAATCTTCCTTGTCTTCCAAATGACAATGTCAACCTATTGATATTATGCATACTAAGGACAATGTGTTCTCTTCGAGTCCTCTCCAGAGCTAAGCCAAGGATCCCAGAGCACTTGTACCGAATCACCCTGAAACGTGCATGTATTTTATTTTTTTTAAATATTTTTTAATGCTTAGTAATTTTTGAGAGAGAGAGAGAGAGAGAGCAGGGAAAGAGCAGAGAGAGAGAGGGAGACGCAGAATCCGAAGCAGGCTCTGGGCTCTGATCTGTCAGCGCAGAGCCCCACGCGGGGCTCGAACCCACAGACCACGAGATCATGACCTGAGCCGAAGTTGGACGCTTAACGGACTGAGCCATCCAGGTGCCCCTCAAAACACCCATTTAAAATGCATATTCCTGGCTCTTCTGCAGATTGAGCACATGGGAATAACTGAGGGGTGGGAGCCCAGGATTGTGCATTTTTAACTGCACTCTAGCTGTTTCTTCTGCAAACTGAAGTTCCCAGTATGTCACTCACAGTAAAACTCTGCTTATAAGAATCCCCCAGGCGCAGTCTCCTTTGATCCCCAGAGGGATGGTGAGGGTGCAAACACCACAATCAACTACATTCTTGACTGTACGGGGAAGTAAACACTTTTAGCCCAAGCCCCTCCACGAAGTATCTTAAAAGCAAGAAAGTAGCCTCAAACGGTTATCTGGTTAGTTACTATCAAGCAATTGCTTTCTGTGTAACCACCACAATGCCTACCTAGTGACTGACAAGACATCTCGAAGCTTGAGAGACAGGCTTTACATGATGGCTCTTGACCACTGGGTAAGTCCGTGTATCAAACCACCACAGTTGATGGTGACTCACAGCAGGTTAATGCCCAGTTTTAACTCCCTCCTTTATACCTGCCTTTGAGTACACTGAGGCAATGACAAGGGAAGAAATGTGAATCGAATAAAAAATGATGACAAACGCTTGTCCCAAGCACAGTACGTATGAGTAGAATGTATTTCAAAGAGGAAAGGAGAAAATATTCCAAATATACTTTACTTCAAATAGAGTGAATGAAAAACAATGTTTTCATCTCTGCCCCTAGTCATGCAATATGGTGTATCAAAAACAGAGGGTGAGGGGCTGGTTAAACATCCAACTTTGGCTCAGGTCATGATCTCACGGTTTGTGAGTTCGAGACCCATGTCGGGCTCTGTGTGGACAGCTCAGAGCCTGGAGCCTGCTTTGGGTTCTGTGTCTTCCTCTCTCTCTCTCTCTGTCCTTCCCCCACTCATGCTCTCTTTCTCTCTCTCTCAAAACTAAACATTAAAAAAAGTTAAAACAACAACAACAAAGGGTGAAGCTTATACCTACGTATTTCCATAACCTGGGAAAACTTCTCTTTTCCATTTTCATTCATGTGCTTTTCATTTGTGGTCCTCACTTTTAAAGACAACTTCTCATGTTGTCCTTTTTCTCTGCTGTGAGTCCCTCCCGAGCGCATTTTAATTTTCATGTGGGTGGTGATGCTTATAGTGATTCCAAGGAAGCAAGTCCCATTAATTACAGCAATGTGTTATAAGTGGAAAGTCACAAAATTATTTTACATGAGGAAAAAAACAACCCTTTAAAAAAATCTGTCTGGCATCACGCCAGCTGAGAGCTAATCATTAGTAAGGCCCAGAAAAGAGAAATACTGCGTCTCTCTAAAGACAGAGGGAAAGTCAGCTCCTGTCTCTAAAGGTGCTGGCGCCCTCCTTCACGGCTGTCACGGGTCCAGATACAAGTGCAGTCAAGACCGCATGCCCCTCTCGTTAAAGGTCTGAGTAAGCCACCCCATTTTCAGAACGAGAAAATTCAAGTGTTGCCTGATTATTACACACGTGGCTGCATTGTCATTATTGTCTTCGTTATTGACATCTTCCCAGCACCCATGGCTACTGTAGGGGTTTTAAGTTTATTTATTTGCTAATTTTTGTGAGGGAGAGAGACAGCACAAGCCCGGGGAGGGGCAGAGAGGGAAGGAGAGAGAGAATCCCAAGCGGGTTCCACACCACCAGCACAGAGCCCAATGTGGGGCTCAAACTCGCAAACTGTGAGATCATGACCTGAGCCGAACTCATGAGTCAGATGCTCAACCGACTGAGCCACCCAGGCACCCCAATACTGTGGGGATTTTAAATAGGAAGACATGACCCTTGTGGACTTAAAATTATAAGACATAATACAGCAGTTGGATATTTTGGAGGACACATCGATAACTAAAGACAATGTCCTCATTTTTTTTTTTTTTTTTTTTTGCAACTTGTATATTCTCATTACAGTATTGTCCTCGGGATGGACTTAGATCTATAAAACAGTCAAGCCCCCTCTGTCATCAGTATCTTTGTGACAAATCACCCACGTAAATGGGTGGCTGAGGCAGAGTCCTCACGATCCAACTCTGAAGACGTAGTTGTGACTGACAAGATCCTACACCGACCACAGGTGGAAAGGGGTGTAGTTAGTTGTGCTGTGGAATTTCTAGCCCTGGTGCTGGATTTGCTCCCAACAGGGAAAAAGACTGCAGCCAAATCTCTGGGGGCTATTTCAGCTAAAATGGGACCAGGAGGCCTCTGTTTTGGCTGCTGGGATGAAAGAAAAGATGCTCCTTGTAACTCAAACTGGAACAGGAACTGTATTTTCTCATAGGAACTGTGCTATAACAGACATATTGCAGATTTCATTTTTCTAGGATGCTGTCTATAGCCTTAGAGATGATCCCACAGAGATGCCAGGTGCCCCAACCAGATAAAAGCCAGCCTGGTGGATGGGAGACAAGCCCACAAATGTCCTGATGGGCCAATGTGGCATAGCTCTGACCTGCACAGAAATGGTCACTGGCCAAACTCCGGCAGTGTTACAAGTGGCTGTTGCTAGGAGCCACGTCTATCTGTCCTGTCTCCTCACTTGTGCTTCCTCCCAATTTGCTCTGTTTACCTCCTTTGTCAGAGTGTCACGGCACAGATGAAACAAGTTTTGGTTATCCGCCTGCCCCATTTATCTGAATCCTCGCATGGCCTCAGTTATCCAGAACCTACTTTGTCACTGCTTTGCTGACTGATTCCAACCGAGACTCAGGTTCCACTTCTTTCGACCATGCCCATGCTGCTAACTTAGCAGGAAAGAGGCTGTTAAAAGGCACGTAGGTCACCTCATGTGATACAGATAGACGTATTTTTGAATATTTCATTGTGAATAACACTGGCCAGGAGATGTGGGTTCCTCAGGAAGAATGCCTCTTAAGTGAATGCAGATACATTCTTATTTCGCCCACACTGAACCCCCTGAATTTTAGTAAGAAAAGGATGCAGTATAAAAGACTGCTCTTTATTTTAAACTTTTCAAGTAGGCAAGTTCAATTTGTTGTTTTTTTTTTGTTTGTTTGTTTTTTTTTAAAGAGAGCCAAAGTGCCATGCAATGCTAGCCACCCATGACTGTCAGCCTTACCTTCCATTCCCTGCCGTCCTTCCTCCACCATGTTTTCATGTCAGGAAGCCTTTTGCCTTCTCCTCTTTAAGAAGTGTGCAGAAGATAAATATTTGCCATTGGTCCTCAGGTTTTTCTCTAGAAGAACACAATTTTTCCAGTCCGGTCCAGCACAGTTTGAGCTTTCAAATCTGTACCCTGAACTTGCAGGACTATGGTATGTATTTCTGCCTCTATTTTATTTACGTTCTGTTGTCACAGAGGGGAGTTTCTCCTAAGGAATTTGGATGAAGGGCCTCTGGGAAGAATGGTTGATAAATCGATACCTTTTGGGGGGAAGAAAAAGTTCAAATGCAACTAAGTTAATTTTTATCCCTATTCTCGCAATGATTAACTAACTGACAAGGCCTGCAAAGAGAAACTCCCTGGTCAATATCCTTTCTCCTACTGCACACTGAGGTCTTAGGGTACAGTCCTGTTTGCCTTTTTCCCATGGTGAGTCTATGATTATACTTTTTGTAGACGGCTCTTACTACGACAGCAAGTCAGGATTAAAGGTGAGTTCATCTCTGAAGAAAGAAACCACAGGTACATTTGAACTCAGTAGGTCAGGTTTATAAAAAACGGGCAGGAGTTTGCTGTAAACACGAGGAAATCTCAAGGTTATTTGTATCAATTACTTGTGCATTAATTCTGAGAGGCATTTTTTTTAAAACGCATTTGGTATTACCATTCTAATACTTGATGATCCTGTTTGCCAAAATAGAAGGAAGATCTGGAAATGAAGAATAAGTTTCTTAATGTAGCATAAAGCAGCAGAGGTATTATGGAAAATCAGATCATTTGCTAATAATCTATTAGGATGTCTTTTTGAAATGATGCAACATATTTTGAACAAATGTCAATTTCATTATTGAAACTTTTAAAATTCAGACTCATTCTTTATAGCTTAAAATGCTCAGTCCCAAGTCTTTCTTCTTGCCGAATGTCAGTATGCAACAAAATTCATTCATTCACTCACCCAACAAATGTTTGAGATCCCAGGTCCCAACACCAAAGTCATTCAGGTTACAATGTTATAAAAAGTAACAAGCAATGTGACATTTTCTTTCTTGTAGGAATGACATTATTTAAAAGATTTGAACTACTTACTACTAGCTTTTTCTTCATAGAGGTGTCAAGGGTCACACTTCCCTATAATATGTTATTTTGATATATTTTGATAAATTTAGTGGCTAGAAAATGAAGCAGGTGACCCTGAGAATCTCAATTCATCTATAAGTGGATACATCTTGGTTGTATTAAAATTCAACCTGAAAGGGTAAGAACCAACCTAGAAGTAAAAAAAAAAAATTAGTTTTCTAAATTGATAACTCAAAGTTTATTTATTCCTTTTCCTATTATTGAATGTATTTTATGTGAAACTGGCTTTTATGTTAGATTTCTATCCACCAGAATTGGACTGAGATATTCATGGACTGAGTATAAAGCAACGAAGCTGACTTCCAGAGGCCACCCATCAAAACTCAATCCTCTCATTTTACGGCCACACCATGGATAGAAAAGTCCTCACATCGCCTCCTTATAATTCTCATCAGTACAAATGGAGTGAAAGCAAACAGCATTCCAGATAGAAAGGTTGTCACTCTTCTGTTTCCTGCTCTAAGTTTCTTCCACTGCTTTCCTTTGTCCTAAAAAATCTGAAGATAGCAAATCTGCTCGTTACGAATCGGGCAAGAATTAAACATCTGAAATGTAATTAATCAAATCCCATTTCAGTCTATTTTTGTTAGTGGAAACAGACACTCAGATTCAAATGTGCTTCTGCAATTTTATCTTTTAACATGAAAACACTGTCTTTGACATTTCTATCTCCATAGCTCTTGAGGAAGTTAGAGCGAATCTGATGTTCAGACAACAGCTACATGTAACCTTTAAAACATGTAATTTCATTTTATTTTATTTTTTAAAGTTTATGTATTTATTTTGGGGGGGAGGGGCAGAGAGAGAGAGGGAAGGAAAGAGACAGAATCGCAAGCAGACTCTGCACCATCAGCACGGAGCCCCACGCTGGGCTCGAGCTCACAAATCTTGAGATCATGACCTGCTGGAGTCACCCTGGCGCCCAGCATCTTATTTCAAAATTAAGAACGGGCCTTATTAATTATCTGAAACTTCTGACAGGTGGAAAAACCGAGGAGAGACGGTCGTGCCCAGGGTATTCAGCCACCAGCGTACGTCGAGTTCCTTAAGGATGGAGATGATGTTTCCTCCTCTGGCACCTGCTGCCCCGCATAGTGATGCACTCAGCGCGCGCCCCTCTATCCCTGCTGAAAGCGCGGTGCCCAGCGCGCTGTCCTCAGGATCCAGAGGGAGAGGGGAGGAGACAAGGAGACAGTCAGTCCTGGAGGCCACCACCCCCTCTCTCTCCAAAATCAAAAAAACAATTAGGAGCACAACAGGAGACCTTCGGGAGAGTGTGGGGCGCGGATCAGGAGGCTGGGAGCAGATCTCACCCCCTGAGAGGCCAGGTAAACGTTACAGGGAATGGTGGGGCAGGGGGGTGCGCGGAGGACCCTCTGCTTGGGAGCTGCCAGTAACTGTGCCTACTACTTTTTTCAGAGTTGGGTGCTGGGTTTGACTCCTCACCCAGAAGGTAGGGAGAGGGGTTCTGCGTGAAAATGAACTTCACCCGCAGCAACTTTTGCGGCTGCCTTCCTGTTGTTATTTAAGGGACCTGCCTTCCACGGGGAGGTGTGAGGCAGCAGGCGACCTGACACCACGGTGACCGGTGATGATGAAGAGCCTTCCGGGAGAGTCCAATGCGTATGAGCCTCCGCCTTGGCCTTGGCCTCAGCACCCAGCACCGTGGGTGCGATTCTCAGGCTCCTTTGATGGGGAGACGTATATTCTAATCAGCAGAGAGCTTACCCTTCCTAAGGGTCATCCTGTTCGAATACAAGGGAATGGGATGCGTTAATGAATACTCATTGCGGTCTGGGGCCCCTTGAACTCAGAATCCAGATTCAGGAGGCACGCGCCTGACATTAGCAAAGCCCCGAAATTTCTCATCAGCCGGGCGGCACTGCCTGCACATGCAACGTGTCAACACGAGAGACTGGAAATACTGTCGTTCAGCGCCTAGTTCTCAGCACCCTGATTAGGCATACGCTGTCAGCTTCATTTGTACTTGAGCCATAAAAAGAGTTGCGGCGTGATATTGTCTTCAAAATTCTGGCAGGATTTATTGACGGCTGAGATGACTGTGTTAGTTTTGCTGCTATGCTGTTAAAAACTCAAATTTGTCCTTTTTTTTTTTTTTTTAAGGTGATGAATTACTTCACTTTGCAGGTGTAGTTTCCATATTCCAAAATAATATTTCTGACCTTGGGGAAGATTTAGATTGAATACTCTCCGTTAAGCATTCATAGATTTTTCACACTTAGGCTACACACTCAGAGAACTGTTAGGAACTTGGTCTTCAATAGTCCTCATGACGTCTTACTGCCCTGAACAATGTAAAGGGTTGTGGTCATTCCTATTTGACTGAAAAAGAGGGGAGGCAGAATTTCAGAAAACTTTTTTTTTTTTTTTTTATCATCAGACTGTGTTGATGGTGTTCGAAAAATGAGTTAGTACATTCTGAAGCACAAGCCCAAGTTTTTATTACTAATTAATAAAATAAACTTGGTACAAAGAGGACCTGATCTCTTTTTCTTTAATTTTTTAACATTTGTTTATTTTTTGAGAGAGAGGGAGACAAAGCACGAGTGGGGGAGCAGCAGAGAGAGAGGGAGACCCGGAATCGAAAGCAGGATCCAGGCTCTGAGCTGTCAGCACAGAGCCCGACGCGGGGCTCGAACTCAGGAATCGTGAGATCATGACCTGAGCCGAAGTCAGACGCTTAACTGACTGAGCCACCCAGGCACCCCAAAAAGAACCCGTTCTTCAACTATATCCTGTTTTGCAAGGGTATCCTACCTTCCCATGCAAAATATGCAAAAGATGCACTGCCACTTAGAGAGAAAACAGATGAAAGCCAATCTTCTCTGAAGAACAGATAACAATTTAGCCAAATGTTCCAACTCCATTTCACTCTCCCATTCATCAGATAGGATGTCCGTAACTGCCTAAAGATCTTCAACACAAAACATAATCCGAGGTATATACTGTTTTTGCATCTGTACTTACAGTTAAGACACAGTGGAGAGCGCCTGTGGTCAGTTACAAGGAATAGCAGTCAGAAGTCTCCAAAAACAGATGCACAATCTTTTATTTATTACAGACCTTTTTATTGTTACAGCTGCACCATCATTATATTTCAAAATAATTCCTTATGCTCTGTTTGTTTGAACCATGGAAGTATATCATCGTGCCTTTGTAAAAATGTCTTAGTGGAGAAATCTTACTCTTGACTGATCAACCTTGGGACTTAAAAGTAGATTTCACTTGACTGAACTGCCATTTTTGCCAAACTGTGTCTGAAAGATAGGAATCGTGGACAGCCTGCCTCAGAAATGCTCGGGATGACCCTGGCATCATAACTTTGGTACAAAATACAGATGTGACCAAAGCAAGAATCTAAAAATCTAAACATCATTTTGAATTAATTGAATTGTGACCAATGATACCTAAGAGACAAACTGGTTTTGGGACATAAATATATTGCCAGCATTGTTATACGTTTCCTTTTATTCTCAAATCAAATGTGTCAGGGAAGTGACCAAAGACTCTATTTCACTACAGGAAAGTTCTGTTTAAAAAAAATTTCATATTCCAGGGCTTAATTACCTTTTAAATCATATTAAAATATCACGTAGCTTACAAAAAAATTGAGTTGTCTCATGAAACAATCGTTTGGTTCACCAACACTTATTAACATAATTTTCCCCTTATCTCTTTGTTCACATCCTAATTGTAGGATAAGAAAATCCTAGGCAAGCGTAGCAAACAGGAAGTTTTACCCACATAAAAATTCCGATGAAAACCAACCCAACTCCCTCACCCTTTCCAAAAGGAGGTAAAGTATATTAAATTTTCTTTTAGGCTCACTGCAATATTTTCATTATGTCCACTTTGATTTATTTTGGGCCATGGATGTGCACATGTTTATTTTTCTGGCTGGTTATGTCTACGTTGGCCCAGAAAACAGACTACTGTCAGCATAAAAAGCACAATGCTTTGAAAAGTTGCACTGACTTTGTTTTTACTGTAACAGTAGCCAGTCAGTGTGTATCAAGTTTTGAAGCCTGAGGGACAAGTGTCCCCAAAACCTGTACACCGAGCAAGTCCACATATTTGCAAAGATGGCATTTTGCCCATTAAGTTAGAAACAATTAAAACAAAGGTCCTTTCCCCTATGGCTTTAAATGTTTTTTTTAAATGTTTATTTATTTATTGGGGGGTGGGCAGAGAGAGAGGGAGGGAGAGAGAATTCCAAGCAGGCTCACCCCATGCTGTCAGCACAGAGCCCGATGCGGGGCTCGAACTCACGAACCATGAGATCATGACAAGAGCCGAAATCAAGAGCAGAAGAGTCAAATGACTGAGCCATGCAGGCGCCCCTCCCGTATGGCTTTCCAGGAAATAGTCAAGAATAGCAAAGGAAAGTCCCTGATCATTTTGGTATCCCAATAAAGTGAGTAAAAGCAGCTAGCTATTGAGTTCAGAGGTACAGGCTTGCCCATCACCTGAACTAAGGACAGTTCTCGAACTGCCTTTCATGCAGCGTGGGATACACTAACAGGTATCTGAGCACCAGTGTTCCACGCTATCGCAGGATTCTGACATCCCTTCCACTTACGACCTCTGGCCATCTGTCTTTGTTAATCAATATCTGTAAACTCTGTTTGCACGGATAAGAAGAGTTATAGTGAAATGGGTTGGTAAATAGATAAAGTGGTCTCAAGGTGGAAATGATAATAATGGGCCAGACTATCCCCCTTCCATCCGCTTCCTTTTCCATTCCTTATTCACTTTTCATCTGCACTTGGAACTACCACTGATAACAGATTAAAGAAAACAACAAATGCGAATGTTAAAGGAACGCCTTTAAGACTTGAACCCCAAAATATCAGAGAAACCAACTCTGCAATGCTCAGTCATCAAAGGACATCTTTAGGTCTGTGGTAATTTATAACGCATAAATGCAAGAGAAATTCACATTATAAAATAAGAAAATCTGTGACTCAGTGTCTCACTTAATATTCGTACTCATGGGCAGCCTTGGGAAAAAAAAACAAAAAAAAAAACAAAAAAACAACCCAAAACCATTTTGATAAAGCAGATGTTGAATGGTCTCAGTGGAAAATGATTGAAAGCCTGCACCATGTAATTATTATAAAATACCACACATCTGGTACAAAGTTTGGCCTCATATCAAAAGTCATTTAGGACAAAATGTGCAAGGAGACTTCTGGCCTCATGAAAGTCTGAGCCTGTAGTTTATAGAATGATTTCGACTGTAAGTTCCCTCTTTGCTAAATAGAATTTATTTCATGAAGAAACAGTAGGTTTCTCCAAACCACCAAACAAATAATTAGGCCATTAAAACTGGACAACTGCAAGCTATTATTTGAAAGAAAATACAGCGATGGAAAATTATACAAAGCAATCTGGCTCCATGGGAAAAATACTGGAAGAATGTAGAATACTTACAAATGACCTTTTCATTCATGAAAAGCTAAGGTCTCAAAGGAACTCTGGAATAACTTGCATATGAGTTTATCACTAATCTATCATCAGGAAAAAACTCCAAGCCGAGAGAGTGCCTTGCTAATGTATTCTGAGTCCACTGGAGCAGAAGCAGGAATGTTCTGGCTGTAATATTTCTCTCCATCGCTGCAGCCATCTGCCCGTCATGGGTCACATCCACTATGTACCATCAGCAGAGAGTTGCTCTGCATTTATATTTATCAAAAGTCAAATCTCAAAGCTGGTAACGCGTTGCTTTCTTTCCACCCTGAAAGTGCAATGTGAGTCCTAAATTAACCTGATAAATAAAAATAACAGGCTATTACTACATAACCCTTTCTCCGTAAACATCTCTCAGAGGAAGCCATGATTTTATTGTGGAAAAAGAAAAACTTTCAGTAACAAAGTAACGCTACTAAGAATGAATCGAGGGGCAACTGGCGCTCCCTTAATTAGAAAAACAGAGCCTAAAAAATATGTTTGTATTGTGAATTTTTTTGAGATTCATCTCGAATACCCGATTTTGCTATTTATTATACTTTGTTAGGCTGCTAAATTGTTACGAGTGCACACATCTTCTGAATTTTATTTTTCTCATCCACAAAGATGTTAGATCTTAAAAATAACTTTAAAGTTAGATGTAATATGCTAGCTTTACAATATCAACAGTACTTGGAAATAAGTGAAATGTGCCTTATTTAGCCAACACACAGAATCGTATCGATATACAAACAGAAAAATGTCATGTAATGAGATGATTAAGAAAAACATGAGCTTTGTGTCTTAAAGGTTATCCATTTTAGGTTACAGTAATTGATCTCAGTCACTTCAAATGTTTAAAACATTCCAACCCCTCAGCCAAATGTTGCAGAAATAACTCTGCCAGAATTTCAGTAGAGAAAATTTTAGAAGGCTGTTCAAATCCAAAGAAAAGGAAAAATATATATTATTGCTGAACGTTGTACGTGTGTTCTGCTTTCCAATGAAAACCACAGCCAAATAAGCTTTCATTAAATTGGAACAAGATGACAAATACTAAAGCTGAAAATGCATACACTAAATTGAAACATTAAACATTACATAAGGTCTCTAATGTGTCACAAAAAAAATATTTCGAGACAGAAAATAAAAGAAAATATTTTCAATATCTTAACTGCTGTCTCCTCTTTCCCCCAACACACACAAGTAAAAAATAGGTAACGGCCTTTGAAGCCAAACTTTGGTTTTAAAAACAGCAAAGAAGAAATACCGGTTAATCGTAAATTTCACTACCAAGATGCTACAGACGTAGGCATATTTACAGCGGTTGCAAACACAGCTATCTGGAGACCTTTTGACCGTAGTCAGGTGAAGAGACGGACTGTCAGAGACTCACTCGCCATGAACTACCCCTTCGCAACAACAACACGTTGCCCATAAAACTGCAAACTGGCAGGCAAGCAACGATCTTATTGCATAGCAGTTTGGGGGTACATTTCCCATCTTCTATGAAGGTTATAATATAGCAAAAACTGAACAAGTAATGCGTTGTGCAGCTCAAATGGGCCATGGCATAACACAGAGATCGCAGGGGAAACCGGTTCCGCCTTAGTCTACGGGAGCAGGCAGATTTGCAAAACGTTCTTCCGACCAGGTAGTTGAAATACCACCAAGCGCTAATGCCAAGAAAACTTGCAGCTAATTTTCACACGTGAAAATATCTCCTTGAAAACAAACTGTACTCATTATAGAGCCTGCCGTTGACTGTTGTCGCCGTAGGATGCTGATTCAAAGGGAACCAGTGTGGCCAGTTTCTGTCCAGCTGTTTCCACTCTGAGGAAACACTTCATGTGTTTAGAATGCAGGTAAGAGGTTCTACAAAGAAACAAAGTCTTGGCTATTTTGAAGACCAAAAAAAAAAAAAAAAAAAAAAAAAAAAAATTACCAACCGAAATACTCTAAAACAGCGTCTGCCTTATTCCTCCCCCGAAATATTTTACCAACAGTATTTGCCCATATAATTCTTATTTTAACCAAGGTGTGAATTTATCATTTGAGGTCTACTCATTCTTTAGGTGCCACTTAGCACCTAAATTACATGCAATGATTTACAACCTTACGAGTTGATGCATCTGAGAACTGTAACGGTCCTCCTGAAATACACGGGGTAGGTAGCTCACTAGCCAGACACGTCCTGTATTTATCCATGAGAAGAGCACGTCCCAGACTGGGCATAGTGTAAACACATGTAGGTAATCAATAACTACTTGCTAGATTATGCAGAGTGAATTGAAATGAATTGAATTGAAGTGAAGTGAATTGCGGGCAACTATCCATTTTAACACTCCAATGATAGACCAAGTCTTTGGACTTATTCCATAGTGGACTCAAAGTATTGTCACCTTCAAAGAGACCCTTAGGGAATGCTTTCTGGTGATAAAATAATGACTTTTTTTTTTTTTTTTTTTTTACCTCCAGAAAGACACCTAGTTCTCGCCACAGATGTATCTGGTTAAACTGGTTATTAGCTAAACAGAACCCGAAAATGTAACATTTTACCTTTCCTCCACCTTTCCATGGCTTTGATAGCTACACTTGGAGCAGGCAGGCAGATTTTATTCAACTCCCCTTCACATGCGGTTCATTCCTAGGAACTCAATACAGTCAGTATGTTAGAAAGATCACCACGAGACACTTTGACGTTTAAGTCAGCCAGCACCTCCTGGGCACTTGGGTAGTCAACAACCTCTAAATTTCTGCTATGTACAGTCCATAGACTAGCACCAGCCAGAGAGAAGGACATACAGAAGAAAGCTGTGACAAGTATTCAAGTATCCCCAGTGACCCCGGAGAGGCATGGCAGTGTGGTCTCTGGCCCTGTGTTCCTCTTCTCCTCAGAGCAATTGACACATCCATTGCCTAACGCCTGTCTAGGGTCTGGACTCAGTCTCCTCCTTCGTCAAGAGGAACTCTGTGCGTTCTGGTGTCATATGCAAAGGATTCGGTGACAAGTGCCCTCCAGGGTAGGTCTGACCCTGTGTTTCACTTTCTACTAAAGGGGCTACTGCCTCTCTCCTGAGACAAGGGGTCCCTGTAACTAGAGGCACCTTATTTGAATTTCTATTTTCCCAGGCTGTCCAGGGCACCAGTGTCTCCAGAACTAAAAGTCCTCCTCTAACACTGAACGCCAGATGTCCCTAAAACAGAGAACAAAAGCCTGCTCACGTGGATTGCCATAGGTAATAAACCTCAAGGAAATCACAGCTGGGCCTGGCAGATAGATCCTGATCACAATTATGAACCCACAAAGAAAGCAGAGCACTCATTCGGAGCAGTGGTTCTCAAAGTGTGGTTCCCAGAGCAGCAGATTCTCGGCTCCCCCGACCCAGACCCTTTAAGTCAGAGACGTGGGCGATGAGTGTGGTTTTAACACCCCTACAGGTGATTCACATGCTCCCTGAAGTTTGAGGACATCAATGTAGGGTATGATTTTGTGAGGAACTACATGTCCACGACTTGCGTCAGTGTTCTCTGAGCAAGTGCCATGCCAACCTTGCTCAACCTTGGATAAGTCACCTATAAAGTGGAGATAACATCGTAGGGTTAGTGGGTCCATCATAGGGTTAGTACCAATGTTTCATGTGATGCACACAGTCGGCGCTCAGTTATGTTCTCCACTCCTAGACCCTCCGTTCATTTCCTGGTACCGACCACTCCCCATGATCTCGTGTTTGATACTTTTTTCCTCAAAAGTCTTCATATTCTGCTTCACTGTCTTCATATTCTGCTCACATTGTCTTTCTGGGATTGAGTCAGGGTCTCAGCGGGTCTTGTTTCTGGTCTAGATCCTTCTAGGTTTTCCCTTGCTTTACACAGTCCACCCTTCCATTCTTAATTCGTAGCATACCATCGCACACAGTTGTGTTTATATGTGTGATTTAAGGACTCCTGTATTATACAATCTCATGGGTTTCCATTTGTATTTTGACTGGAATATAAAATCCAACTTAAACTACACTGTATTCAAAAGAAGTCACAGGCGTATACAAAACCTCTTATTCAAAAAAATCCACATAAAAGATTTTGTAGGCAAGCCATAATTAATCTGAAATAATTTATATCATGTCAATTAAAAATGCACAATAAGTATAACAATAACTATTTTTGCTTGTTAACCTTGCATTAGCCCCATGTTAGAGATAACGAAACGAAGGCACAGGGTTTTTTCATAACTAGAGGGGAGTCTGACCTCTAGAAACACCAAACTTCATCATAACGAGGAAACGTAACGTAGACCCTCATGCTCCACAAAGATGTGGATAAATTGGAAGGAGGCCAGAGATAATCCAGGTGATGAAAGGAATAGTATGGATGACTTACGAGAAAATGAGAAAAATCCAAATGTGCTCAGGCTGAGGAAAAAAGTGAAATACGACATTACTGTTTATAGAGCAAAATGGAATTATTATAATGATTCAAAATAGCATATCTGAGGAGAATGGATGGGCTGGTTCTAAGAAAAGAACATTTTAGAGAAAACTTTCCCTTTCCCTAACCCCTCCCAGACAATTTTACTTGAAGAACTTCTGGATTTTAGCAACTTCAAAAAGAAGTGAAAAATGATTATCTGGGGTATTTCAGACAATCCAGACAAATGTGGAAAAAAAAAAATTCTGTCCAGGCCAAGAGAAGCTGAATTGGCCTCTTGGTTCTTGGCAAAGTTTAATTTTTATGTTTTATAAATAAAACATTTTTTATTTTTAAAAAGTATATGCATTCCTTCTTCAAGCCTCTTGGGGGTTCTTGGTTACATAACACGTTTTTACCCTTTAGCATCTCCTTTTCTCTTTTGATGGTCTGACTATGTAAGTAACCCCCCCAAATGCAGAAGGAGGGCAACAACTAAACTAAATATTTTAAGTCTAATATCCTCGGCTAAAAGGAAGTTTGAATATAATTGGTCCAATTCGATTTATTAGACAGTATATTAATTTAGTATTTGTTTGGCATATTTAGCCATGAGGGCATATTTTTTAATCCTCGATTAACTGATACTCCCCCAACGCATTTTGCACCTTTTAAAATACACTTTGAGTTTTGTGGTAACAAACATTGGTTGTCACGAGGTGTTGGAAGTTTCTGGCCAAACCCGCTAATGGGTTAATTTTCTGAGAGAACCAGGCGGTATAGAAGCCTCAATGTTATTCCTAAAATGCTTAGTATCTCCATTTGTTTCAGAAGTGTCATATCAGGGACAAATCAATGTGTTAAGAATTGTCTGATAATATTGTTGAGGGATTAATCTCACAGACTAGATCATCAGCACGATTATCTTTGGCATTCTGTGTGCACACAGTTCCATTTTAAGCATGAAAAGCCTTCTAATGCCAAACTATGAGAGCCTATATATTGAATGATCTGCCACCATTCAATATTTAATCCTGCAATTGAAGCCACTAAAGGAATATAGCAAAGTAACAAGATGAATGAATCGTGACCTCAAACTTGCAAAAAGACAACCCAAACAATTTATCTTTCTGGCCTGTACAGCATTTTTTATCCAATATTCCTATCACTTCTCCTCAGTCTGGGAATTGTAGATTGATCAATGCCACATTAGCAAATACTTGAAATGAGAGCTGGGAATTTAGGCAATCCATTGTTTATGTTTTAAGAATATTCTGGTTCCATTTAGTTTTTCTGAAGCCTAAAATCAAGAGCTCATAATTAAAAATCAATTTGATTCTCGAGACTACATTTTCAAGCAGCCGTGGAAAGGCGGCATAAGATAACCCAGTGTCTATGAAAAATAAAAATATATAAATGATGAAAACAAACAAAACACCCAGAGCTCCGTGATTCAGAGCTTACACAGAAGTCTTTGAAATGGCACAGCTCTGAAATGCAATAGAACCACACTTCAGTTATTAAGAGGATACATTCCACCCCAATTCACTGGTTAATTGCTTACTACCAATCACTTTGGGGTGCGATCTAATGTTTCTTATAAGCCAAGTGGGGTCAACCGATGTGTCTGTGGTCAATACTAACTCATGTAACGTTTTGATTCTCTATGCAGATATGTTTCAGTTGTGCAAGGTGAGGTTTGTCTTTGTAGTTAAGGGTCAGGGGGCAGTAGAGAGGGGTAAGTAAACACGGTTCTTCCCTCTTGCTAAGAAAGTCCCCATAACAAATAACATCCTCCGATTTCTTCTCCAGAGAAATAAATATTCATATAAACTAGGCAGCTCAAGAGAAAGCCAGGGACTACTCTGTAAGTTACAGCCCAGGTACAGCTCTCGTTGATAACGTAGACACATCGGTGACCTTCCTAACAACCACACTGTAGGTTTTGAAATACCCCAAGGGTGGTGTTTGTTTTATTCTATTACTGACTTCTGTTTGGAATCACCATGTGCTACCTACAAACTATTCTTCCCTGGGATTACAACTATAAAATTGTAATTATTCTCTGCCCTGGTGTGTGGTTTCTGGTCAGTGAATAAGAGCTCTAAATGACTCATGTGTCATAATAGCAAGCTGGCCGCATTTCAGTTGGTATCTATTATATCCAGTAGTTTCGAGACACGGAAGGAAACTGTTAACGCATATTAGAGGTATCATTATTATTATGAACATGCCAGCAATCCTCTGTGATAAAGTGTCATTGACTTCCTGCCAACTCTCATGGATTGGTGACATTTTGTTAACCAGTCTACTAAAAAAATCTATAACAGGATATTAGATGGTATTTAAAAATAATATCAAAGCAAGGGATCACATTAAAGGAATCTTATGTCTTAAAAAACGATAATTGCCAGGTCCGTTTGGCTATGTTTGTCAATGTCTACCCTGTGTAATTTAATTATTGAGTTTATTATGAAATTCTAAGATAAAAAATTATCTTTTGGGCAACAGATATCTGTTAAATAAGTGAGACTTGTGTGAGCATCACTTCTGTATTTTGATTAGATAGTATTTGCATACATTTCTAACCACCCCGTTTGGATTTCTGCTTCTGTTTTCTGATTTCTGCTTCTGTTTTCTGATTTCTTTCTGTCTGTTATTCTTCTGCTTCTTCTTGTCTTATTTTTAGGTATGTCTGAAGATGCATAGATTTTACGGCTTGTGAATGAAGGCAGGGCCATTCATAGCATTTTGCTTTTCCCTTTAAAAATAGCGTTAGTCCATCAAGTTTTCATTTAAGCAACACAACTCTCGGATGACAGGTAATATTGAGCCAGACACTCTCTTTGCTGATGAGTTGTCAACAAGTTCACGGAAGGAAGTAGGAACAGGTTTCAGATGTAAAGATGTAAGTAAACTAATGTGTCCCTGAGACACATTTCCCGTTCGTTATTTTTAAGGAGAAGCGACACACACAAGTGATGGAGATGGGCCTCATTAAGAGGAAACCCTCTGACAGTGTCCCTTATCCCCACTAAGGCAGATGACCTCTGACCCGCCTTTCCCCTGTCTCTCCCCATCGGATGTCTGACTTCAGCCAACACAGACACTTCCAAATCTCCCAGATCCTCAAAAAAATACATTTCTAACCTTATTTACATTCTTGTCCTTCGATTCTATACCCCAAATAGCTCTTCTCATTCACTATTAAACTTCTTTTAAAAATAGCCGAGAGGAGCGCCTGGGCGGCTCAGTCAGCTAAGCATCCGACTCTCGATTTTGGCTCAGGTCATGATCTCAGGGTGCCTGAGTTCGAGCCCCCAATCGGGCTCTCTGCTGTCCGTGCAGAGCCTGCTCTATCCCCCTCTGTCTCTGTCCCACCCCCTATCAAAAACAAATAAACATTAAAAAAAAAAAAAAATAGCCAAGGCAGCCTTTTCTAGTTTCTTGTTGCTTCCCCATTTACCCCTGCATTCCTAACCCTACTGTTCCTCACCTGCTTCCTTTTCTATTTTACCCCCACCTCCGAATGGAATAGTTTTCTCTAGGTCTGGTGTCTTTGGAGACCCTCCCTCTGTCTCCTTCCTTCTGCTCTCAGGGCTCCCCGTGGAGCCGTATCTCATGGCCGTGCAGTTTCACTGTCATCCGCAGTCTGCATTTCTAACCCCCATCTCTCTCCTGAGCGCTCGCTCTGCTTTTCCAAAACGCTGGTCATGGACCGGTGGCAAGATACACCACACAGCCAAACATATTTCAAGTCACATGTAATTAGACCCACTAACGTTCCACCGGGGTGTGAGCTTACCGCGTATTTCATCTCGCAAAAATGATCTCAAGTTGGGTGGTGAATTGAAAGATGGCGAGCGAATCAACATTCGCTGTTTCACAGTTCAAAACTATTCAACAGATTTCAATTTTTCCCTCTCCCCAGCGATACTAGACGTGTTAATGCCTCCTATTAATTACCTCAACTCTGTACGGTAGAGCGGGTGGCTATAATGACGTAAAGCAGCCGTGAGGAAGAGTTACCCTTAACTATTAAATCCCACAGCCCTTATACTGAAAATGTGGTTTTTCTTTAAAACTTCAGATAAAATAACACGATAGCTAAGACAGCCATCCAATTTGGCACGTCAGTAACTTGGGAATACAGGTAGCTGAATCACAGGTAGTTTGCTAAGAGCAGGGAAAACCGATCAGATCCTATTCTCCCGAGCATCCCTTTTAAAATTAAGGAACAAAACATTTGAGTAATTTGTCCAGCATCTGCCTGAAATTGCTTTAAATTAAATATTATGCCAGATGTCCCCGCTGTACTTCAAAAGTCCGTTTTCTGTCCATTTTGTAGAAGCAGCAGCCAATCGTAAGAAGGGTAAGTTCAGAAGCACAGAGGACATTTCTACTGAGTTAATGAACATTTATTAAATGCCAACTGTATGTGGGGCAGTGCCAATCATGTCTTCAGCGTAGACAGTGGCCTCTTCTTTTGTCCCTGATGTTTATAAGCAGAGCAAACAGTGTATAGAATGTGGTGGACGTGACCTTTGGGTGAAAGATGCTACAAGCTGAATAATCATTAAATGCCATTACATTTATTGAATCCGCTCAGTTACTGAAAATGAATGTTGCCTTTTAATTGTGCATTAGTCTGGGCAGTGAGGCAACGTGGCTTCCCCATCATTTCTAACGGCTCCGTGGCTATGTCATTCACGTAGGCCTCTGTCGAATAAGACAAGCGGCCGCCGTATCTTCTTTGATTGTGTCTCTACACAATAGTTATTCGATAAAAATAAGAAAACACGTAAGTGGAGTGAGTCCTATTGGAATGTTTGGGATACGTGGGTGTTATTTTAACAGCTGAGATTTATTAGCTATGCAACTTTGTACAAGTTCATTCACTTCGGTAGGTCTCAACTTCCTAATCTCTAAGAGGAGACTTCTCCTCGGTCCTTCGCATGGTCGTAAGCATCATGTGGTGATCAATAATGGAGACGAAAATATTCCGTACATTGAAGAACGACTGACAAACAAACATCCATTGTTGTTTGCATTATGAGTCTAACACAAACGTCTCTAGAAGTGACTTGTTTTCTATGCCAAAATAAGTTTCACCAAGTTTTGAGAACATCATCAAATAATTACATGCAATGAGGAAAGGAAAAGAGGCATGGAGAAGAAAGATTAGGGCATTAGAATTAACAGCATCTCTTCCAATGTATTAAATGACTACACATCCGCCACCTTCACAATATTTTGTTGGGCCATAGAGGAATTAACGGGATTTCCCGGCAGTGGACATCATGGCATTCCGACCCAGTGCTGGGCAAAATACCACAGTCATTATCCTATGGTTACAAAATAGGATAGGTGAGCGTCAAAGAAGTCAAAGAAGTCCGGAGTGGTGTCCATTTGCAAGAGGACTGATAGAAGCCTCGTGGTAAAAAAAATCATTTCTGAGGCAGTCTGAAAACAAGGAGGGGATTTTGAAGGGGTAGGGGTGTGGGGTCAGTCACGTGCTTCCGGCTGAAGGAGCCGCAGGAGGGAGGGCATGGAGGTGGGACCGAGTGCGGTGCCAGGTCACTGGAGCACACAGACAATTCAAGATCTCTAAGCGTGCCGCAGCCCCGTTTTCCTGTCATTACATCGCTAACTGTCTTGTGAGATCAGGGGCAACCTTTATTTGAGGTATTGTTAGCAACCTCACAACGGATACGGCCCCACTTGACAAAGCTGATCATTTTCTGCTGCTTTCCAACCAGGTAAACCAACAAGAGCTCTCAGAGGGGTCCTCGGCAACAACAACGACGACGACGGAAAGGCCACGGCTCTCTTCCAGAATGTGCTTCTGCTAAGTTCTTCGTATTTATAATGTTCTGTGACTCGACAGCATCACACGGAAAAAGCCCAGAGGAAATGTAGCAGTTAATAAATTATTAAGCTGCTTTCCTTTAAAACGTCAGGACTGGGCAGTACAAAGGCTTGCCATGGTCTGTCAGATGCAAACGGATCTGTAAATCTCGAAAAGGAGAATTATCTGAGCTACGGAACAGCTGGCCCCGCAGATCCCATGGCCCACCTGGGATCCCCATGCTGCAGCCTGTCACTCTTAAAGAGTTTAATGCTAATAGAGTCAATGAAACATAAAACCAGAGCGAGGGAGGTGGGCTATGGGTACCCTCAAAGGATTTATCTTAGGCTTTGTAAAATGACTGTTAAAGAGTCATCTACAGAGATGTGGCTTTGAAACTACAACGTCACCCTTGCACAGAAATAACTTGCTTGATATTGGTGACTTGCTTATTATAATAGGATGCACGGTGAAACACATTGCTGCTACTTTGTCATATTCCTTGCTCAAGTTCAGATTTCTTTGCCTGGGCCACAGACACCGAGCGAAAATTACTAATTCCTGAAATTATGTCGCCTAGTTTATTTTTTTTCTGACAGGTAAAATGGCTTCGCAATTACTTTAGCACCATTTTGAAGCCTGATTTCCATGGCCTGGGCATTGACTCCTGAAATTCTTGATTTCGTCTACCGAACCCAAATTGGCTCATTTAGCAGAAACGGCTACACCAGGGATCTGGCTCCGACAGGTCGTCTGAATGTGCAGTTTCCAAGCAGAGTTTGCGGGGCAGGTGGGAAGGCCAGCTGGTTGGAGGGATCAGATTAGTCGAAACACAAAACTAGTATTTTCATCTACGCCTCCCTCCCTCCCTCCCTCCCCGACGCGGGCAACTATACTTACAGTCAAGAGGAAAAGTTGGAAAACATCCCAGTTTCACTTATACGGGGACAGAGATGTGACATGTTAATGATGTGGGATGTATTGAGAACAGCGTCTTCCTTCCTTCTTCATTTATGACTGTAGACATTTCCATAGGGACGTTACAATATAATTTACGTTTGAGATTTCAGTTACGAAAGGGAACAGATTTAATAACCCTGACTAGGGACTGCCTCACAGAGAAAAGTCTTCAAGCAACCTCTACCTAGAGCCCCATTTTCATCCATCTCAGTGCCCATCATCAGTCTGTTCTTGGAGCAGGTCAACTGCTTCTGGCCAGAGATCCCTAAACCTTTCAAAATGGCTCTCGGGTCTGTGATACAGATAAATGTTTCCCAGAAATTGGGGTGGCGGGAGAGTTTCACATTCAATTTCATTTATGATCTAAACTTTAGATTTAAAAGCATGATAACACAACAAAATCATAACAAATTTCCAGACGCGCTAGAAGTTCATCTTCTACCTAATGCCCTGCGCGGGGGAGGGGGGGGGGCGGGAATTACATTTACAATAAGTGTGTTGCCAAGTTGGTAGGATGGGTTCAGACTCCGTAGGTGTTTGAAAGTCAGGCAGAGCATTTCACACTCACGGCGTGAGGGAACAAGACAAAGTTAAAAGTTGCTGTGCACGCTCCTGCAAAACACCTAGACCTGTTTACTCCTCAAGTCTCTACCTATTAAATGCAGTGAATACTCAAACATTCTTCCTAAGATTGCTGGGGGGGGGGGGAGGGGAAATAGGGTGGGGGGGGGCTGAAATGAGACCACACATCAAAAGATGTAACATAGTTTAGTGCATAGAAACTGTCAATACGTATTTAATACATTACGACTGTGATTATTATCATCACCAGAGGATTGTTTTTCAGGAAAATGACGTAACAGAAACAGGTTTCAGGAAGCTTGATTTGGCCCCAGCAGAGGATTGAGAGGGAAGATCGTTAAGTTAAGGAGACCAGGGAGGAAGTGATGCCTAGATTCCAGAGAGATCGTGGAGCTCTGAGCGAGGGTGCAAACCACTAGCAGAAAGAGAAGGGACAGCCCTGGAGAAAAGAAAAGCAACCCAAGATATCCAGATGGTTGAAAACACCATAATTCCCTCATCATAAGCTCCTCATAATTTGTGAAAGCCCATTCACCATTTGGGCAAACAGATGTGTGTTCATGTATTTGCTTAACCACACAGAGGAGAAAAATCCCAAAGCAAGATGGAATTATTGTGTTTTTTTTTTTAAATTCCCAATCATATCCTCTAGAACTTAGAGTCCTAGTTTATATATCACTTTTTTTCTTTTCAAAACACAAACACTTCCAACAGATAGAAGGTAAAAAAACTCTCTCTTTGTTAACAGTACCCAGACTTTCTTGTGAGATTCTCTTTTATGAGAACCCATTATTGGAATATATTGACTACTCACAATTATTAGGGTCCAGAGCATACCATGCTATGTTTACTAAACTTTTTAAGCCGAAGGCACAAAGATACCTTGTGCATTCTGGTTGGTTGCATGATTG
Organism: Leopardus geoffroyi; assembly: GCF_018350155.1. Classification (NCBI taxonomy): domain Eukaryota; kingdom Metazoa; phylum Chordata; class Mammalia; order Carnivora; family Felidae; genus Leopardus; species Leopardus geoffroyi. Next base: position 13,297,982 of record NC_059327.1, on the reverse strand, counting down.
ATTTTCTCCAAACAGTAACTCCTTGTTGTGTTCAGTCTTCCCTTTCAGTATACAGTGAGATTTTGCCATTTATGACACAATAAAGTGATGTTAGTTTATAATATTCTTGAAAGAGTTTTAAAGGTAAATGCTACTTTTCCTAGGTATAGAATCGAAGGTGACACAATCTTAACATGCAGTTTGGGTATCTGTTTAGTTACTTTACGAGAAAGCCATTAATGAAAATTTATTCCTTCAAGAGACAAAAAAATCCCTATTTCCTGAAATAATTTAAAAATACACACCTCTCATCTACTAAGTGTTTTAAGAAACTCTCAATTTATATCAGTTTCTTGTTGAAATAATCTTAGAGGCAAAAACAAGGATAAACAAATACATAAGAATTTCAAAGTTTTTACATTTCACTACCCATTCATTTTGTTTTTGCTTATTTTTTTTAAATCACTTTTGGGGTGCTTGGGTGGCTCAGTCAGTTAAGCGTCCAACTTCAGCTCAGGTCACGATCTCGCAGTCTGTGAGTTCGAGCCCCGCGTCGGGCTCTGTGCTGACGGCTCAGAGCCTGGAGCCTGCTTCAGATTCTGTGTCTCCTTCTCTCTCTGCCCCTCCCCTGCTTGCATTCTCTCTCTCTCAAAAATAAATAAACATTAAAAATTTTTTAAAAAATCACTTTTAACAACTTTTTAACAAAAGCCCCACCAAACGCCGTACCAAAGTTCTACAACGGATTTTTGTTGAAAAGAGTGAAAGCAGGGTCTTTTTTTTAGCAGATGCACAAGAGAACTTCATTCGCCAGATTTACCTTGTAAGATTCCTGGCTTGTGCAATTACACATTCTCAACTCACCTTTCTCCTGGTTTAATGTATGAATGAATTCTTTTTAATTTTTTTTATGTTTATTTATATTTGAGAGAGAGAGAGAGAGAGAGAGACGGACAAAGAGACAGAGCGAGCAGGGGAGCAGCAAAGAGAGAGGAAGAGGCAGAATCTGAAGCAGGCTCCAGGCCTCTGAGCTGTCAGCACAGGGCTTGAACCCACAAACCATGAGATCATGACCAGAGCCGAAGTCGGACACTTAACCGACTGAGCCACCCTGGCGCCCCTGGATAAATTCTAAATTCCAGTGTGAAAAACAGGAGGGTTTTCCTTTCTGGGGTGCTTGATGACGTCCTGGGGCTTACAACAGAGAGGGCCGGCTAATATACGTAATATACGTAACGCAAATATACGTTTAATATATGTAAACCTGAGTCTAAGGCCCAAGAACAGTTTGCTACACTTATTAAGAAGCTCTTCTCTGTGGGCCTCTGTTTTACATTTCCTGGCACCCAGGCCAGGATGCTAATTTGTCCCATAGAAAATCCTAAAACTGTTTTGTAGGAGACGTGTTTATTCACCTTTGAGACTCAGCGCTCCCCTTAAGCACTTGCACCAAATAAGCTGGGGGGGGGGGGGGGGGCTAAAAAGAAATGTGGAATGTGGGCAAGAGGGAATAAAGGGGAACAAGAAAAAAGAGAGTCTGACAAAAGGAAGAGTAATTAGAGGAGGGAGCGGGCAGGAAGTCTCGGAGACAAGGGGAGTCTCAAGTTGCAAGAGAGGCTAAGTTGTATTTTGGAGAAACAGTGAATATCCACTCATGTACTGCCTTGCTGGCACCACCACAAAGAAAACACAAATATTTCAATATCGGTGGTGTTTTTAAAAGCCCACGGAAAGGAGCTCAAGCAGCACATTTATTCTACTTACTTTCTGGCTTGTTCAAGGGCTTCTTTAGTACAAATTGTTTTAGGGGCCATAAATATAACAAATGTCTCTCTTTGTTTACGCTCTTTGTTTGTAAACACACATAACAGTAAAATTCTTCAGCGACTCCTACTTGCTTTGGCTCCGCAATCGGCCCTCAACGTAATGGTACTAAATGAAAAACAGTTTATACTTTCAAGAAAAAAACCGGCACAAGATGTTCTTGAAGAAAACTTCGCCAATTTGTTGAGTATAAATTTTTCTGAGTATTAACTCCCTTCCCTTACCATCTTGGCTCGGAATAAAATGTCACACGTGAGGCGTGTACGTTTCTCCATTTGATAAAATCCACTTTGCAGGGTGAGTGTGAAAGATGCGAGCATCATTCTTGAGCCATTTCCCAAGGCTTTTCTCACCCCTCTTCCCCGCCCCCCCACATCCATCTTGAGTGAAATCTGAAGGCTGGACTTCGTGGGCCGGTGAGGATAGAGGGGGGTGTGTAGAGAGCCTGGATGGGGAGGGGGGTAAGGAAGGGAGCTGAAGAGTAAATACCGCCCGTGGCGCAAAAAACGGTCCTGCCTCTGGCAGGGCGGAATTAGCTGAATTCTGTATCCACGTTATTAGGACAAAACTGTACCTTGTCTTCCTGAGAAAGCCGCTCCTTGACTGAATTTGCCTTGGGTTCCTCGGAGTCTCCGCCCCTTCCCGTCCTTCCTGGGGTCACCCTCCACGTGTGATTAAATTCCTCATCCCCTGCCTTTGATATATGAGTCCTTGGCCTGCCTTCAGCAAGAACCCTGTTAAGTCAGCTTAGCGGGAATCTTCCTACCCTTGGTGTCCCCTTGTAGTAATTTTCCATCTCCCCCTCCCCCATCCCCACCCCCACCCCCAACCTGCTCCTTGGCTGTAAATCCCTACTTGTTCTTTTTGTGTTCAGGGTTGAGGCCAATACAACTCTGCAATAACTTGATACCCGTGGCAGGAGTCCTGAATAAAGTCCTCCTTCCCCTTTTAACAAGTGTCAGAATAATTTTTTCTTTCACATCCGCTGTACGTGGTCCCGGACTGCAGATTGCAGGTAAGGAACTAGAAAGGCAAGGACCACGGCACGGGAGTGACAGGCATAGCAGAGGGTCAAGATGTCACCTGGGTGGGACTTCACCTAACCCGAAGGGGGTGAGCTTAGGCCAGAAAGAAGGGTGATCAAGGCAAAGGCTGCATGAGAAAAGGTTTTTAAAGATCCCCCGGATTTGCAGCTTCTGGCCTCAACCGCTGCCTGCTTTTTGATGCCCAGAGTTGATGTGACTAAAGGATCAAGCTAGTATCTAGATCACCGGGGTCCGAAATCTGAGAGGAAGCCTCAGTACCAAAGACCCGAAACCTATGAAGGAGGGGGCAACAGGAGTTAGCAACCGGATGATGTTTGGAAAATGAATACACTCCAAGGGGCTGCCCCATCATGAAGGACAAAGACAGGGACGTTGGCTGACAATAACATTGCTCTGCTGAGCTATTCTCAACGTGAAATATGCAACAAAATGACTGCGTATCATTTGAAAATATCCAGAAAACATGAAGTAGTGAAAAAAATATCAGATAATCCAAGTCAGTTCAATTAATCAGCCATCTACTTTAATGTGACTGAGGCCAAGATAAATTACTAACAGATTCTTTGAGGATTAGCTCCTTTTTTTTTTCTCTTGTAAACGATGAGGAAAATGGTCTAAGCAACTAAGAACCAATTCAGATTTCACTTCCTATCTACTTGCATCTAAATATGATCTTCTCTTTGCAACAAAATTCTTTGACCCGCTTAACGGTCTACAGTCAAACCCATATATTGAACGAAGTATCATACAATTCCTTCTTCAATGAATTCTGTCGGAGCATTATCCTATGAGGTTTCTTTGCTATCATTACTGCAAAAGCAAAATGCATATTCTCATTCTAAGTTTGCAATGTCAAAAGTATTTCCTCAACACCTTGACTTCCCGGCAAAACGTGAACAAAACGGGAGTAAAAACACTTCTCCCCTTTGGGTAAATAATACTCAGCTAAGATTTATTCAGAAAATAACCACAGAACCTCGCATGGAATTTTTCTGTCTCTATTCAACTCTTTAGTCCTTAGAAACATTTAAAAAGAAGAAAATAAAAATAAAATATAAATATAATAAATAAAAAAGTCAACTATTCTTATTCTTCCCCCAAATCATTATTTTTCCGTGAATGCTTACAGATTCTTTTTCCTCCCAGTACCTAACCCATCCTAGTGCCCCGAGTCTTTTGTCCACATCCCCACGACTCCTCATCCTTACGCACTGACAGAGTTATAACTGGAGTGGCCAGGTAGCTACAGATACACGCCAGGGATCAATCTATCTTTGGCAAGGGAATTGACTGAGACGGTTTTTTCTGTCTCTAATTTCTGTGACTTCCCTTTGTCAGGGGGACTCCCGGACCAATTCTTTCCTAGCTGTCAAAAGCATCTGCTCTCACTCCTCAGCTCAGGACCGGTCGAGCTCTCCTCCAGCTGTCTGATCTCGTCCCTGGTCAGAGCACATTCCTCCTCCAGGAAGCCACATCTGCAGAGAGGCTCCAGCACGAGGAGACTTCTGGTCAACCTCGGCCCTTGGCAGGACGCAGAGGGAGTAAAAGTGGCCACCCATCCCACAAGCGTGGCCGCTCCTCATCAACTTCCTCCGTGCTCTGGGGGCCAAACGAGAAGAGGTTGGGGACGAGGTCAGGAAGGCAGAGAAGGCATGCGGGGGAGACTTTCAGGAAGATTTTACAAAATTATTCTGGGATGTCAGCCAAAGGCCGGGTTAACCTCAGTTGCGTCACTGGTAAACGAATCACCCTCCTGCTGAAATGGGAAAGCAAGATGTGGGCTCGGTTACATTTTGGGAAACTGGTGAGTTTTGTGAGCTGCATGAATTCTCGCAGTTGGGAGACAAAATGAAATGCTAATTCTAAGTACCTTTCCCTCTGTTGGTATATTTTCACCTGTAGTTCGAAGTGTTTGTCTTGCTAGTGTCAAAACTAGGCCCAAGCATGGTTTATCCATAACAGAACACATATGCAATTATTATATGTCACTTATTAGCTCAATCCAAACCATACATATTTATTGCATGCTGACTCATGCTCGGGTCTGTACTAGCCTCTGGGGATGTAACAGAAAGCAGAGGGGACACGGTACCTGTCCTCAGGGAGTTTCCAGTCTACTGTGATTCTTTCAGACAGTTCCTCCCTTCCCTTCTCTTTGCCTTCTCTCCTGTTCTACGTTAAGTAGCTCTTGGGAGAAGTATTGTGCTAGCTCTTTTTAGAAGGAGCTAACATGCTTCAGTGCTGCCTGAATGGCAAGCACTCTGGTAAGACTTTTTACACACATTACCCAGTTTACTCTGCTCAACAACCTTGTGAAGTAGGGTGCTATTATTTCCTCCACTTACAGATGAGGAAATGAAGACCCCAAGAGATGAAGAAAACTGTCTAAGGCCACAGAACTGGTTAGTGGGGAAGTGGAACATGGGACCAGGCAGTCTGGCTCCAGAACCAGACTCTACCCACTATACAATCGGGGTACACAAACCTCTCAGGGAGTTCTCCTTCCTACATCTTACGCTCTCGGATCACACATATACGAAGCACAGCCCTTATGATGTCATTCTCCTCCTTGATAACTTCATCGACTCTTGACTAATTACCGAATTACACACAAAGGTCTCACACCAGCATAAAAAGGACTGTTCAGTCTTTAACATACCTTGACAGTTTTCAGATACTCGGGGGATTTAACTATTCACTCCCCCCCCCCCAACCCCACAAAGAAACAGCCAGCTTCCCCCTGCTCCATTTTTTGCCTCCTTCTTTTGTTCTCCTCTTTCCCTGAACTACCCTGCTAGCCTCCAGAATATGCCATCTTTACCCTTGGACTTTTAGAACGAAGGTCCCAGTGGATGCTAGATCTTCCTGCTTAGAATCACCAGATGCTTTGTAGGTGCCCAGTTATGCATGTAGCTTCTCCCAGGTACTCAGGTATTTGTTGAGTCCCAGGGGAAACCCTGTGTTAGAATGCGGAGGTGGGCTTTGACATCAGACTGGCCCGAGATTGGTTCCAGCTCTTGGAATTTTTAGCTCTGGTATCTTAGCTAAGTTATAGCATGCCTCTCCCTGCTCCAAACACTTTTGTGGCTTCCTATTGCTATTTGGGGGAAGGCAGACTTCTGGAAATCAACATAATTAAAAAAAATTTCAAATTCCTTTAAAATCCGAACTACAAAACCCGATTCTCCTCTCCAACTTTATTTTAAAAGTCATCCAGTCTTCTTGACCATTAAGTGACCCTTCTGTGGCCTGCTTTCGGTTTCTCAAATCCTCTGACAAGCTACTGCCTTTCTCAGGCCAGGACTGGGCCCTCCTTCTACCTAAACTCTCTTGCTGGATCATCTGACTCGTTTATTCCAATCCCTCAAGCCCCAGCTTTAAATCTGTCCATTTTTCACAAAAGACTTCCTTGATCATCTGATCCAGAGAAGTCCCTCTCTCCTCCACCCTGGATACTCCCTCTCGCTGAAGCCAGTTCCTCTTCTTACGTGTGGTATGATTTCATGTTTGTGGTTTATTATGTAAGTTCTATTTCTCCCGCTAGACTTGTAAGCATCCATAAGGACAAGAGACATATCTGTTCGGTTCGTCATGCTGTCTTCTGTGCTCTGCACTACAGCACAAGTAGTCTGCTCAAGGCAGACAAAGAGTTACATTCTTCAGCACCTCCATTTTCTCATTTATACAACAGGGATAGCAATAACCCAGGCTCTTTGCTTTCAAGAAGCTGAGCACAGAGTCTGCACAAAGTAGGTACACGATAATCGTTAGTTACCCCCATTTCCACTTCCAGACCACAGTTCCCTCAGAGGGACTGCTTTCTCTCTGCCCCCTCCACACAACCCAGCACCGAGCACCCATCGGTGTTTGCCTTAATTGAATTAAGCGTGCCATCCGAAATCACAACTTGTCATTTTTTGCCAAATTTGCTCGATTTGACTCACACACAGAGATTTGCTTCTCCATGATCATAGCGTAGAACGTTCACTCAAACTTTGCTGTCGTGCTCCAATTAAGTGCATACACGTGTAGGAGGGTACAATAATACGCTAGCTTCACCAGGTTCTCTTGCTTTCATACACTGTGAAGAATTTTCCTTGGGACATTTTCTTCCTAATTTTAAAGTCATATACATATATATTGTCATACATTTACGTGACTTGTTTTATATATACATATATAGATATATGGTTTGTTTTATAGAAGTATTGTGACACAGACAAGCAAACGATGAACATATTCGGATTAAAAAAGAAATGATGCTTAGATCCAAATTCAAAATTTAACTGTTGAACAAAGAGAGTTTGAGAATGTTTGCCAAATAGGTCAAGTGTAGGATTCCCGAACAAGCACACAATTGTTTTCCTCTTTCTGTCTGGATCATTAGCAAGCTGTCTGGGAAACAGAGGGGGTGCTAAACGAAAAATGTGTTATAGGTGGGGCAACTATTTAATTTAATGACCACACCAAGACATTTTTAAGAGGGAAAGGAGGCAGTATTAATTATGTTGGGATAACAGACATAAACCTGGGTTATTCCAGGGCTCATATCTTGTGCTTCTGGATCTGTCAAGAACTCAGTTCTAAACCTACACCACCAACAAAAACAAAGGTTTTGGGTTTTCCTATCAATCCACCTGTGTCTAGCATCTTCAGCTGTTCTTGTCTTCATTTATTTTTAATAATGCAATATTAGGGTATCACTCAGCATAATATAATAGCAGCATAATATCTGATTCACCCAAGGTGAGGTTCACGGAAAAAAAATAAATCCTAAGGACCAAAACACCACTGCGACACAGTGGAAGGGAGGATGCAAAGCCCACGTCTGCGGAGTCAGAGCACTGACTCGGGCTCAGCCAGCTCCCTGGTCTACCCTGTTGGCAAGACGGTGCTCTGGGACTCCCGGCATCATTGTCTTTATCATCTACTGAACAAATCCTCGCTTCTGTCTGAATTTGTATGTTCAGAACATGTCGGCTCATTACATTTATTGCATTTTAAATGATATTTAAAATTGAGGTAAATAATTTAAAGAGAAAACATCAAGGGCTTGAAATGAATATCTTTAGATATAATGCAATCAGGTAGCTATTTTTGCAATGTTTGGTGACATTACTGTGGTGATACTGAGTAACTGCTGACAATTAGTCAGAAGATGGAACAGAGGTCTTGTAAGAAAATTACTCCCAGGTGACAAAATATTGAAAATTCAATTATACTCTGTTTATTATAGGCTTATATTACCAACTATATTCCCAACAAAGACCTTGATAATAAACAAATTAATGGGAACACAGGGGAGTACTTTTAGAAATATTTTTTTCTCCTTCTAGTATTCCACAATATTGATTTCTAAAGTGCTCCAAATGACACAGTAAAGCTTGCCAGAGGAAATTCTTAACATAAATTATATAAGAACATATGACATATTAGAGTACTCGAGATTATGAAAATAACTTTAATATATAATGACAATGTACGATAAATTTAATCTTTAAAATTTCAAGTTCTGCAAGTATATAAATCATTTAGAGAAGAAAACCTAGGGAATGCAGATAAGAAAAAACCCACAACAAGGGATTCACAAGTGGTCTGAATGCTAATTAAAACAGTATGCCATGGAAGTCCATGCATTCCTTCTCCGTTTTACAAGTGTGGTTTTAAAAACACCCACAACAGAAAACTCTTTATAAACTATTTATACAGAGTATATAAATATCCATTTTCCTACCTGTATAGAGTTAAGTTTGTCCATTGATTCCTCCCAACATTTTCTGACATTATGTCCGGTTGAAATGGACACTCATTCATTCAGTTGTTGCAAAAGTTTAAGTGCGCACCTGTTTTGGAGGTAGTCCTATTGCTACAGAATTTAAGTCTCTCCAAGAAGGTTGATTCAACTGTCTCTACTATTTTCTTTGGTGAACAGACATTTTCTAGAGTCAGGAATCAAGAGAATAGAAGGGGAAAAAAATTAAAGATTTCTGGTTGTGCGAAAGAACAGAAGAAAAGCAGAAATTTGAATGCAGCAATATATATGCTCCCTGTACACCGAGGACTAAGAATAGCTTGGAAATAAATAAATAGTTTGAACTTGATGAAAGGGTATTGAAGGGGAAAGACTTCAAGTAGAGAAGACAAAGTAATAAGCTTGAAATTTTGGAAGTGGTTTTGAAATGGTAAGTGAGAATAAAAAAATAGAAATCTGAGCTCCACTTAGGCAAATCGTTCTCATTGCCATTATGAAAAATATATAATGCATGGCATGTGAGTTCATAAAGTTACAAAAAATTTTTATAGTGGTTTATGTTTGCAAAATTCGTTTAAAATTTCCCATCGTGAAAGACAGGGCATGTTTTTGCGACTTTAGACGGCCACATGATTTTAAGTAGGGAAAGAACAGGAAGGGTACCAAAGAAGCATCAGGAAGCCAGCAAGGAGAAAGCAGAATTCAAAATCAAATATAATTCAGGGGCTCCTGGGTGGCTCAGTCAGTTAAGGATCTGACTCTTGATTTCGGCTCAGGTCATGATCTCACGGTTCGTGCTGTGGAGCCCCGTGTTGGGCTCTGCACCCACAGTGTGAAGGCTGGTTGGGATTCTCTCTCTTTGTCCCTCCCCTGTTTATTCTCCCTCTCTCAAAAATAAATAAATACACATTAAAAATATATATTTCTGTATGTGTATATATATGTATATATACATACTGAATTCAGATTCAGTCTGTGAAAGAAAAAAAGATTTGGAAACACCATTAGTGAAAATAAAAACAAAACAAAACATTTTGCTAAAAGGCTAACCTTAAGAAGAAAAGAGGGACATCTGAACAATGTATTGCCTGAAATAAGGGGAAAGTAATACAGAAGTATTAAAAAGAGACAAACATGACTCAGGAGGTCTGATATGCATAAATACTCCAGCTCTTGGTCGAGTCATTTCGAAAATACTATACAATACACTCTGGTGGGTCCTGTTTTTTCAGCTTTGTACCCCCGTGAAGAGACAGAGAGAACGCTTTCGCTGCATTCGCTGAATGAATAATGAAAAGCAAAGTCCTAAAACCGCAGACAACGATGTTTTCACAAAGGGGAGGAATAGGAGGTAAACCTCAGACACATTGTAGAACTGGAAAGAGTGAACCCAAGAGAGGAGCGTACGAGACATCCTCTCAATGGGCAAGTCAGGATGCCAGAAGCTCCCCACCATGATTCCAGGGAGCTGGCCAGAAACAATGCCCTTCAAGTGTTACTCCAGAGGCTTCAAGGACAAGGCTGACACACTTGTCCAGGAAAAGGGGGTCAAAGAGCTGGAGTGGGTTTGCCTGTTGGGCGCTCTCCATAACTGAAGGGGCTTTTCTGTCTTAACTTTGAAGACGCAAAGAAAAATAAAACCTCCCCTCCAGGAAGTGCTAAAGCTACTGAAAGTGAGGGCTGTTATCTTCCTTTACAGGGAGTGGTGGTTCCAAGAGGGGATGGGTCTCGAACATTGCCAGCACCCTCAACGTGGAAAGTGACGGGCTGATTTAATAATCAATGAGGCAAGTAATGATGCGATTTGGTCCACCTTAGTGCTACTTTCAAATGCCTTATTGTTCCCTTCAGCTTGGAACGGAGCATCACTATTATTATGTACAATTTGAAGGCCTTGTATTTTTAGTTACTCTAACAATATGAGCTATGTTAAAATGCATCACAAATGCTTACAGTCTTTTGCGTGTCTCTTGCGTGTTTTACTACTAAAAAAAAAAATACCCTATCTGTTTTATTGATCAAATATCTGTTTGCAAGCAAAATACTCTTGGAAGAACATATTTTCCAGGAACTAGGGAAGAAATAGAAGTAATTAAAATACACTTAAAGCATAATAAAACAATTTGAAGTTATTAACGATGAAAACTGCTCTGTCGAGTATTCCCCAAAATTTTGTAAAGATGTCAGTGTCGCACTTAATATAGAAAATATGCAAAGTACAGTTAAAAGACTCCTGGTTTATGTTTTTCATAACATAATGAATCTGTTGACAGTATGTATATTGCTGTTATTTATAATCCCGTGCTGACAAGAAAATGTCACCAATTACTGGCTACAATGACAGAACACAATTTATTCCTAATGATTTATACCCGTTAGGAGAAAACAAGTAGGCTACTCAAAGACAGCTACCGTTCTATTCCCCAGTAGCAGTTTTCTAAAACATCACAAGTTATTTCTGTTAATGAGCGTTTGCATAATTTACCTAGATAACACCTTAAACTACAAACCAAAATAAGGCATTCTCAGGTTTGCTATTTGAAACACATATAACTACAATATCATGTTTGTGGAGCCAGCTTTCATCAATGCACATACTCTATGCGCTTTTCAGCCTAGATCTCTTGAAAGCTGCATTGACTTTTCGAGTGTGGGAAAGAAGATTTGAAAAGGTACGACGTCAGCCCTTCAAACAGATATTTACTGCTCATCCTGGCTTATTAGGAACTGCGGGTTGAAAGAAACATGTATTTGAAACCCCAGTGACAAAGACATTTAGAGATGACACAAGAGAGGAAAAAGCAGGAGAGGGTCTTATTGATAATTAAGAGCAGGGAGGCTAAGTGGTACATTACAATACAATGTCACTAGCTTAGTAAGAATTAGCCAATGTGAGGAGAAAGTTATAAGAAAGTTCTGATCCAGTAATCCACAGTAGGAAATTAGTTCTAGGAAATAAGCGTTTTCTGCATAATTCTAAAGAAATCCAAAATTGAAATTACAGACAAATTGATGGAGGGATCACAAAGATATTTATACGGAAGGGGAAAGAATGGATCTTCTCAATGAGGACGGGAACATCCTGGTGACACTTAGGTCAGAGTTGAATAAAAGTGCCTTCAAAGGGGATTTAACCACTGAAAACACATTTTGAGGACAGCTACCATGCTTTTTAGCATTCTGTTGGTACATAGCATAGGCATTAAAAATAACTTCGAGCCAGAAATGCGATGGATGTCTCTGCCTTCAACAAGCAAGAGAAAGCGTGTGTGTGTGCACATGTGTGGTCCTCAGAAACTAAGGGAACACGATGAATTAGGAATATTCAGTGAATAATGAAAATGATTAGGGCTAGGAGGTAGGATCAGTTTGTCAAAAAATGAATCTTGGGCCTTATTAGTTTTGAGAAAAGACGACAGCCTTGTTTCTGTGGTATAAGAAAGATTATGACACGAAACTGAGCACCAACATTTTTCTATATCCATCCAAGACCTTAGGGTAAAAATCAGGAAACGAAATTTCCACGTAAACACAGAAAAAGGGGGTAAAGTCAGGAAAACTGTGATACCTACTTCAGGCACGTCTCTCTCTAAGCTGCCCGACAGAGAACAGAACTAATGTCTCCTAAGGCGTCTGTCAGACTTATGATTATGAAATTCAATTATCTGGCAGGTCCTTTTGCAACACAAAGCAGAAGTGATTTGCACAGATCATTTCCTCTGGAAACAGGCAGGTAATCACAGGAACATTAGTCCAGTGAAATAATACCCTGAGCCACATTGTGTTTTGAGAGTCTATAGTATCTCAAGAAAGACACAGATAATAATACATGGGGAAATTTGGGGGTAGGAATGATCATACATGGAAATCGAGTACGACCATCGTCAAAACAAACCAAATCTTCCCCCTTTAAAAAGTACATGAAAGCGAAAGAGAAATGGTGCCTGTTTTTTGGTTGGTTAAAAGAGACCAATTATCATTGTATGAAAGATTTATTGAAATATTTAGGTCATCTCAGTTATTTTTGTATTCACCGATAAACATTAAGTGCCTACTTGCTAGGTATGGCAAGATATTTAAAAAGATTTTTTCCTTGAATATCACTACTAAGCATATTTTCCACACTTATAAAATACCACAGAATTCTTAATGTTTATTTAGAAAAGACTCAGCACTGAATCAAATTTATTTTAGGAATCTGAGATGACACGAGTAATATAGATGGAATGTTAGTCAAAACAAAACAAAAGATAACAGAAGTTCGTAGGCAATAATGCATATTGTATTAGTTCAAGGGCCATAGTTTCATTCTTCGGAGACAGAATACTTCTAAGAGACATTCAAACAAAAAAAGGAAGCTTGGATTATGTTTGATTGATGCAAATAATAAATCTAATTTTTCTGCTACTTTAGGTGGTTTATTAGACTTTTATGCTTCGTATCATCACTTTGCTAGACCTATCCTAACCCAACATGATGACTTCTGTCCCTTGTGGGAAATCCTCAAGAGAAAACTTAGCAATATTAGCTTTGTCGTGTTAACCAAAAATAAAATAATGCATATTTCAAAGCCTGTTTAATAAGAAGACACCGTTTGCAGAAACTCAGACCCAAAGACATTGGGTGAATGGTCCAAGGTCAAGCAATGACTTGATTATAGAGCCAGAATAAGAAATCAGATCTCTGTACTTCTAATCAAGTGTCATTATCACTGCGCCTATGAAACTCTCTTCTACATATAGTAGAATTACATCTTAAACTAAGAAGTGTGAAATAAATCTAACTACACAGAAGATTATGGTGACAAGGACGACATTTACATTGGCAAGGATTTGTCCTTCTCTTTGAAAAGTACGTGATCTGAGGGACCTACGCTCTATTATTGTCTGGTACCGATAGATTCCACTCAAGAGTAGGCAGTGTGCTACCGTGGGTTTGGGAATCAAACAGCAGCTTGAATCTTGGCTTTGTCGCTTAGTATCTGTGAGACCTTAGCATGATATTTGGATTCTCTAAGCCTTAAGTTTCTTTCCATTGGTAAAATAGGGATAATAATGCTAAACTAAGAGAGTAGTAGATTGAATAGGTACTCAATAAAAATCAAATATCTATCCCTGCCTCTGCCTATAACTCTATCAAACTCCTACTCTGCCATTAGATCCTCATATAATGGTTTTTCCAAAGACCAATAACAATAATACTCATAGACAAAATCCTTAGCAATTTTCATTGGAAGTGTCACTTCGTTGCTGCGCAGTAATGACACTTTCTATGGGAAGTCAAAGGATTTGGTAGAGAATACAAACTGTTCCAGACACGAATGCCATCTTAATAGCGGAACCAGAAGTGGTTGGGGTAAGAGGATTGTTATGGCTGAAAATTTCTAAATCAAATAGAGTAAGAATTGTATTTCAAGGAGAGGATCAAGCCAAACTCTCACTCTTTCGATTGTTTCTTCAGGAAAAGGAGTCTTACCTGACAGCTATCAACTCTCCATGAGTGATACATTCAGTACAAACTACCTGAAATATGGGAAAAGCAACCCAAACTCATGGGTATATATCATCAATCTTCTTATCCCTTAAAGTTCAAACGTTCACCTCCGTGTAGATTTCTTTTCAGTAGTTTTTATCCTTCTAGCAGTCAATCTCGCAAAAGATAGGTAAAAAGTATGATGACACTTTAAAGAAATGCTGTAGCCCAAGTTCCCCTTTGGACCATCTGCATCAATCTCTTAATATTTTGAGGAAAAAAAAAAAACAATAAGTACACTCTGTGTGCGAATGGTGAAACCGGGAAGCTAACATCCAGACCCTTAAAAGATGCAAATGTGAACAGTGACAACTAATGGAATATAAATCCTTTGCCTTTATGTCATTGAGGGGCCCACTGGCCAAGGGTCAGGGCAACTGCTGTGACTTCGCCAAGCTATCTCCAGAATTCAACCGTCCTGATTTAAAATCTTTATCAGAACTGAGACCCACAGGTGGAAGCGGAATACGGTTTATTGCGAATAACCTTGCAGCCTCCTTCTTTGCATCACCCCGACACAGGTCCTGGTGTTCTCTCCCGTGGTTCCCACGGAAAATGTTATCAGTTGCAAAACCTTCATGATGGCTGAGGTGAAGATAAACACCAAATCAAGGGTACAGGCAATCTGTTTCACGTGGTGATTGCTTTGAGATTTGCAGGAAGCGACTAAAACATACGGGGATAGAGTATTCTCAGACTTTGCTCTTGAGGTGCTGAGCCCCTCCTCTGGAAGCAAATCAGTGCACGTTAGCAGCCGTGTTCTTGTGGGATACCGAACGATCACTGAATGTCCTGGCTGATGCATGGCTCAGGAAATATGGAAAAATCACTATCTCTTTAAGTCTGAACTCGATCTACTATTATCCACTGTCCACCTAATTTTCTAATAAAACCACTGCATAGTCCCTTAAATCCACATTTAGTTTTAGTCTTCAAGAACACCTTTTACATATCGTTTACTGTCTCCCAAACCGCAACGTGAACTCTTTCGCACTATGATTTTACGTAATCGTGCAGGTGAAAGTCTATTTTATTGATCTTTCTCTGGCCCTTCCCCCTTGTCTATGCTGGCAACGTTCTCCCAGGTTCTGAACTCACAAGCTGGGAGTCCTGTTTGGCTCGTTATCTTCCTTTCTCACCTTGCAAACCCCATCAACAGCACTACGACTTGTTCCTTCCTCCCTGTTCACAATAGCCCATTGTTGGTTCATATGGGACCCTGGCTCATCAGTTCCGAGTTTGCCTTGAAATCATCTGTCCATCATGTCTCAACTCCGCTTTAGGACATGGGCAGGACAGACACTATCCACAGCGACAAGCTTAGACCTTCAGCCTGACATTTACAGTTCTTCATAAATCAATTCCATTTCACTGTCAACTTTACTCTCCATTGCTTCCCAGGAGGATTCTTCTAGATGGGGTGGCCTCCCCATGATTCCCCTTATTGATTCCAAGCATTTCCTCAAGCTGTCCCAACTATAAGTAAGCGTGGCCCACCCTTCTGATACACTTAAATATATTTTACCACCTTCCAAGTCCTGCTTAAATCCTAAAATTTCTGCAAAATCCTTTTCTGAATCTTGATTGCTTCTCTCTTCTCAATGTGCAGTTGACCAATAATGTATTTCATCTTGCCGCTTTGCCTTCTAATTGTTTCTTCGTTGTAAAGCCCTGTATCTCCAAGTCTATTAGCTTGAAAGCAAAAGATATAATTTATTCCCCCAAAATCTCTCTCAAAATATTTGATATAAGGATGTTCACAGAATACAATAAATCCTCACTTTTCACAGGATGAATGCTTTATTTTTTACTGAAAAATAGATCTCAGTAACTGCTTGTGACATTAAATATGACTTCCATAGGCCTATTTCATTCTTTTTTTCTATTACTACATTTTTTGCAATACCTATAGGTTACATATTGCACTGCTACCTGGGCTAATTGTGTATTCCCAAAAATGTTGCTTTTTAGTTAGCATTCTAGATGTCTCAAAAAATGACCAAACCTGTATTTAGTATCTAAAAACTACTCTTTATATTAGGAATTTCATAAATCTTTTCCTATTTCATTGCAAAGGTTTAACAGTACAATTTTTCACCGATGTCTCATTGCCAAAATTTAAGTATATTAGTATATACTTATTAGACATCATGAAGCATCCCCTAATTAAATTAAATGACATTTACAAAAATGAATCGTGTGAAGACAATCAGTTGAAGTCCCTACGCCATAGACTATACTGAACAACATTTAGATTGACTGAATGTAAATAAAAAGAAATATTTTAAAAAGGAAGAAACCAGAAACGGTAATTTGCTCTAGGGGTAAAGCCAACATATCTAAGCGTGCACACACACACACATACACACACACACGCAAACACAAGTAAATAATGTAACTGACTTGACTATATTTTAAAAGCTTTCTTTAAAAAAATCTTTATAGAAACAATATCTTAAACTCTAGCTAAACAAACCACTTGCAAAAGATTAGGATCTAAATATCTCAAAAGAGACAAAGAATTATTAACATTCTTATTATAAGAAAGCACTTGAAATTCTCTAAGTAAAAAAATATATATATATATTATAGCTACCTCTCTCTACTGCATCTTTCCCATCAGGCTAAGGATTGATGAAAAAAGATTTACCTCTTACTGCTACCATTGCCTTTTAAAATTTATTTGATAAGGAGGCAGCAACTTGGTAGAAATGAATCTGCTTTGCCGAGCTGGAGAAGATGCAGATTTTCTTGGCACTTAGAATCTCTAACAAAGAGTGTGCAGCTATTTAAGCAAGGCAGGGTCCTGCTAGACCGGAGGACCTTATACTTAATCCATAGAATTGGCATCTCTACTCATTACGCTTAGGAAGCCTACACCTATCTCTCCGAGCAGAAGGCCCCCATTTAAGGAGACGTTTATACATATCAGGTCTTCCTACAACCAAACCCTCTCATCAAGGCTGCATGTACACCCGGGGCGGGGCGGGGTGGGGTTGGGGGGGAAGTGTCAGTGTCCTCGTGTCCTTGAATTCCACTCTCATTTCATTTTCCTTACATCCTAGAATATCCGTTTCTTCATATACCCCGATAGAACAATGGACAAAGGGCATGAACTGGCAATTCACAAAAGAAGAAATACAAACAGAACTAAACCGGTATACAGATACATGAGAATATATTCAACCTATCAATCAAATGAATATAAATTCCAACAACAGTAAGATGCTATATTTTATCAAGTTGCCATCATTTTAAACCATGGCAACATCTGTTGTCAATGGCTTGTGGAAAAACACACTTTTTTGTACCGCTGGTGGGAGTGTAAATTGATACAAGTTTTTTTTGCAGGGCACTTTGACAGGGTCTATCAAAAGCTTTAAATTGTATGTACCCTTTGGCTCTGAGATCCCACTTCCAAGAATTTATCCTAAGGTAGTAACAGAATTCGGGGCAAGGATTTAGCCACTAGGATAGTTACTACAGCACAATTTATAACAGGGAAATTTCAAACAACCTACATGTCCAAAAGTAGTGGGTCTGTTAAACAAATTACAGTAAAGCTTAGCATGGAAAAATATTATGTTGTAGAAGAATGTCTGATAACATGGAGTGACTTCAGTAAAAATAAAAATTGTAGTTTTAATTTTTGAAAAGTATATACACAGAAAAGAATAAAAGTGTAAATACCAAAATAAAAACTCGTTAATACTACCCATTTGCTTCTCTGCACTGTTCAATGAACATGTGATGCAAAGTAACTAAAATAGATCCATTAAGGGCATGAATTTAAACACTCATGATATTTTATACTTAAATTTGTTTCATCTAAAGTTTCATTTTTATCATGTCTGTCATGACCTATCATTTTACTTGGTTATTCAGATAGTACAATGCAAACAATGACTGAATGTTTAAAAAATTCTAATGATCATCTGAAGTCTTAAACTTTTTAAAGAGGTTCATTTGAACACCGAATAAGCACCTATGAGAATATTTTGTACCCTACAATCTATACAATGGTGCACCAGTCACAGTAAATGAGACACAGTCCATTATAAGGGAATGTTTATACTTGTGTTCTGCACCAACTGACATTTCATTCAAGCACTTTCAAATCCCCCAGGAATCTCCAGCTGCTGTATGTCAAAATTTTAAGATCTCTCTTTGTGAACTTTAACACCCCTATAAAAACCAGTTGGAACATCAAGCCTACTTCCTACGGATTACTTTGATATTAACTAATTAAGACAAATCAATTATTCAGTTTAGTCTGAATAATCATCTCACAGGGTCACCATCTTCCAAACTGCAATATACAGGTAATAACATCCACTCTGGCGTTTTATAGCGTATTTCTCTTTTTTTCTTTTTTTTTCTTGGACATATCTCTTGTGATATGGCTTTCTGGCCCCCTTTTGGATGTGATTTTTAAAAATAAATGTTTGATAATGCCTTGAGAGTATTAATTAATGATCAAATCTCGTTATACAATTTTAAGTTTATAAACACGCACATTTCTTAAGCAAAGGAAAGGATAAGGAAAAGAAAGAAGTCACCTGTGCGTCTGGGGGAGTATGGAGAACAGTCCTGTTAGGTCAGGCTCCAAAGTCAATAACCACCTGTTTTCCACTGGATTCTGGGTGTGTGTGTGTGTGTGTGTGTGTGTGTCTGTATGTCTGTACTTATGGTTTTATAGAACTACCTGAAATAAAGCATCAATTTTGAATAAGAATGTACTTTCCCCCAAACCTTCTGATGACACAAAGTCTCAAATTCCGTCAACTATCATCAACTTATACTACACCGACTTGCCATTTGCATAACTCTAATCAATACAGATCGAAGTTTACCTTTTTTAAGTGTACCTTTTCTATAACAAACCCAAAACTTATCATGCACACACAGTTTTAAGATGAAGAGTACCTTAAACGATAAAACGCTTTGAGAGATTTGCAGTGACATAAATTTGTCTTTCCAAGATCCCTTTGCTTTACATCCTTCAGAGGCCAAATTATCAATGTTCCCTAATCTTTCTGTTCCCCTTCTCCTTGCTGGATGGCTCCTTCCTTTTCCTTATAAAGGGCTGAAATGTCCTCCGACATAAAAATACCTCTGCCTGTGTGTATCTCAGGGGTTGCCAGCCTACCTCCCTTCTGTCTTTGGAAAGAATGATCAACACTTGCTGGTGCCATATTTTTAGGTTTCTGTTCTTATGCCCTCCCACTGCAATTTGACCACCATGCCCCCTACACAGAAATGAATAACCTCGTGTGCAGTCCAAAGGGTATCTCTGCATTTGACTCACTAGACTTTTGGAAGTTTAGACCCTCTCTCTCTCGCTTCCCATCCCCGCTCTCTCTTGTCTCCTGTGAACAGATTGTTGATTTTCTCTTTATCTCTGTGGAGGGTCCTCCTTTGTTTCTTTCATGGGTACTCCCTTTAAGCCTTTATGTTACATATTGGTGAACTCAGGACTTAACCTTCCGTTCTCCTCTTGACTCAAGGTTTGCTTTTGGGGACACTTTTAATTCTGCCACATGGCTTTCACTGCAATGATACAGATTAGAAGGTAAATGTTTTTAAACAAAATCTACTTGAATTTTCTCACTCTATGTATAACTGCTTAATAGATTATTGAACTTTGGTGTCCCCAGACACCTTAAACACGACCCGTTCATGTCTGACTTACTAACTCTACCACAAACAATATACTTTAACCTCCAACTTGAATTATACCATTGCTGGGATCGTACTGTTCTTCCACATTACAGGGTCTTTTTAAACGTCCCTAATCCCAGCACGATGAATAAATCTTCAACTCTTGATGCTTTCTATGTCAATCAGTCTTGCTCTCCTGCTTAGTTCTTGGTTTAAACTTGTGTATCTTCTCACTCTGATAATTATAATACTACCTAATTGGC
Organism: Leopardus geoffroyi; assembly: GCF_018350155.1. NCBI lineage: Eukaryota > Metazoa > Chordata > Mammalia > Carnivora > Felidae > Leopardus > Leopardus geoffroyi. The sequence continues at coordinate 13,277,925 of NC_059327.1, read as the reverse complement.
CCATTTGCTTTCAAGTTCGACCTACAAACCCACTGCGTCTTTGCTCAGCAAACACTGTACCTCCAGGCTCAGGCACTGGGCAAGGGCAGTACAGAGATGGAATGGTGAACAGAGCTGAGCCCCTACAGATCTTACTCCCTGGGGGGAAGACAGTCGACTTTTGGGACTGCTTTCAGAGTGCTCCATAGACTGTAAATAGGACTGCAATATTACTCTGCACGAAAGTCCTTCAGAGCCTCTCCATCACCTTCAGGAAAAAGGACAGATGTCTTAACATGGCCGTGCAGCCGTTTGCAAATATGGTTTGGGGCAGCTTGTACCGCCGCAAATCATCACTCACCTCCCCACATCCTGTGTTCCAGGCACCAAACAGCCCATGGCTCTCAGAAGAGTCCCCACAGAGTTTATCCCTTCTCCTTTGCTGCGCTACCTACATCTTGAATTTCTACACATCTTCGAGCCCGCATTCCAAAGCCACCTCCTTCTTCCTCCCTCTCCTCTCCCACCCTCAATCTCTGTTGGCAACAATCTTCTCTGTGCTGACACTGACTTTGCGTATCGTGTGCTAGTAGCATTTACCACATTAAAATCCAAGCCCGTTGGCCCACTCAGCCTATGAGTCTCTAGAAGTTGGGGATGACTTCTCACCCCTTTTTGTTTTTCCAGCCCCTGGTACAATACCCAGCATTTACTGTTCATTGAGGGAAGATGTAGTTGATACAGTAAGTAAGAAATCAGTTCAAAAAGTCACATCTAAACTGTGTTCGCTTTTCAGTTTCTGGGTGACAATATTTAATGTTTATTTATTGAAGAGAGATAGAGAGAGAGAGAGAGAGAGAGAGAGAGAGAGAGAGTGAGCAGGGAAGGGGCAGAGAGAGAGAGAGAGAGGGAGACAGAATCCAAAGCAGGCTCCGTGCCATCAACACAGAGCCTGATGTGGGGCTCAAACCCACGAACCATGAGCCATGAGATCAGGCTCAGGACCTGAGCCCAAACTGACGGAGCCACCCAAGTGCACTGTCTGTGAAATGATACGTAAAGTCAAGGTACAACTCATAAGACATTTTTAATTGCCCTTTTCTCAAATTTATATGCATTTGTAGGAATTTCAATATGCATTTTAAAATGATTTTGCAGGGGCGCCTGGGTGGCGCAGTCGGTTAAGCGTCCGACTTCAGCCAGGTCACGATCTCGCGGTCCGTGAGTTCGAGCCCCGCGTCGGGCTCTGGGCTGATGGCTCAGAGCCTGGAGCCTGTTTCCGATTCTGTGTCTCCCTCTCTCTCTGCCCCTCCCCCGTTCATGCTCTGTCTCTCTCTGTCCCAAAAATGAATAAACGTTGAAAAAAAAAAATTAAAAAAAAAATAAAAAATAAATAAATAAATAAAATAAAATGATTTTGCATTTAGGAGCCCCTGGGTGGCTCGGTGGGTTAAATGCCTGACTCTTGGTTTTGGCTCAGGTCATGATCTCACAGTTCATGGGTTCAGGCCCTGGGGCGGGCTCTGTGCTGACAGTGGGAAGCCTGCTTGGGATTCTCTCTCTCTCCCTCTCTCTCTGCCCCTCTCATGTCTCTCTCTCAAAATAAATAAATAAACTTAAAAAAAAAGATTTTGCCTTTAGTTTCTGTACAGTCTATTCATTATGGAAAATTATCTCAAATCCACTGATAAACATAAAAAAACTTCAATGTAGTAAAACCATTGTTCAAACTACTCAGTAGATAATGTATAAGGTCTTCACGTTTATACTTGCATGTGTGTATAATGTTGATAAACAGAATTATTATGACTCGGGAAGAATATTCTTTAAGTAGCACCAAGAAAACCCCCAGTTAGTTGCTCTTCAAACACTTGAATACCCACAGAATGGCAAATCCACTAAGGTTCTATGGCTCTAACACTCAATTTTTCTATTTCAGTGATAATTACATCAATAAACCTGATTCAGCATTTGCTGCCGTTCAATTCATTAATTAAAACAATCTTCCTGCTACCACTGTGATTTTTCAAGGATATCAAAAACACATTCAAAAATCAAAATAGCACACATCATCAGTTTTGATATGTGCCTAGTACGCTTTACTTTGATTTCAACTCTACAATGAAAAGAACATTTAGAATATAAATAGAGAGAGCATCTAGTCCACATACTTTGAACAATACTTAAAGCACAAATTGAAGTCTGCAGATATGGCAATAGTCATGTGAAAAGTAGCAAACAGCCAAGAGGTTCAGAAAATCCTCTTAGAATGGAAAATACACACATATATATGAATACTTAGGTCACAACAACAAAGATGATATATTTTAGAGCCTCCTTAATTAGAGTGTCAGAACGCTAAATTAAAAAAAAAATTACATCATAGCTTTATTTGCTCGGGTGACCTGTAACACATCCACGAAATAAACGTATCTCATTCTTCAAAGTGAAATAGGGAAGCTTTTGTGAAGAGAATGGCAAGTCGCTATTAAACCATAAATGTATACATATCAAGGCAATATAATTACTTTTATATATTGGAAACTATTTGACTGGACTCTGCAAAGCAGCACTCTAATTCTGAGCTTGATTTAGCAAGTATACAGCATCTTACTTTTGCTGTTTCTGACATCCCAGGGCACGTAAAACATAAAATATAATTTACAACGGTAGAACACGCCAAAAGTGACCATTACATGCCAGAAGAGAGCCCATAATGGAATTTATATGCAAATTATAGTTTAGTATGTGTAGTAAAATCTCATAAAATTAGAATAACGCTGAAGTATTTATTTCCTGTGGCAACAGAATCCCATCCTAATTCGTAAAATCAATTCCCAAAGTAGGCTGAAAGGTTCGTGGGTAAAGTTGAGGCAATGGAATTCTGGGGCGCCTGGGTGGCTCAGGTCATGATCTCATGGTGTGTGAGTTCAAGTCCTGCGTTGGGCCCTGCCCTGACAGCAGGGAGCCTGCTTCGGATCCTCTGCCTCCCTCTCTCTGCCCCTCCCCTGCTCGTGCTCTCGCTCTCTCTCTCAAAGATAAATAAATGTTTAAAAAATGAAAACAGTATTCCAAAGGACAACTGGTTCCTTGAAGTATTTTTATTTATTTATTTATTTATTTATTTATTTATTTATTTTATTTAAAAAAAAAAAATTTTTTTTTTCAACGTTTATTTATTTTTGGGACAGAGAGAGACAGAGCATGAACGGGGGAGGGGCAGAGAGAGAGAGGGAGACACAGAATCGGAAACAGGCTCCAGGCTCTGAGCCATCAGCCCAGAGCCCGACGCGGGGCTCGAACTCCCGGACCGGGAGATCGTGACCTGGCTGAAGTCGGACGCTTAACCGACTGCGCCACCCAGGCGCCCCTCCTTGAAGTATTTTAGCTGCACAAAGTATCTATTTCACCTAAAAATATTGCACTTTACTGCTCTACCCTCTTTGTCAGCCAAATTAGCCCTTAAAACTTCAGGATCACGCACAATTAGTGTGGCATCAGTGAGGTCCTACAACAGGTATATTGCTAAGACCCCAGGTGAGAAATAAAGTCTTTCAGGAATGATTTATTTTATCGTGTGAACTGATGAGCATCAGGTAATTGCCTTTTAATTGACTGGCTGTCTAAGTAACATGCCTTTGAGGGAAACACTACTTTTGAAATTTCCTTTGGCCAGGAGGGGAAGGAGCAGGCTAAAAGTCTTTGAAGTCTACAGCCATCAGACTAATTATCGGCACCATTCAATGTACATTCATTTAATTACAGTAAATTAAAAAGGATGTGGGGTTTGGGAGGAAAATAAAAGAGTCAATAAATGGCGACAGAAACACCAGACTATGCAAATTATCAGTGCCTTTTCTGGAGACCACTAGCTCTCCCTCCCCTCGACACACGTACAAAACTAATGCAGACAGAGAGAGAGTAGAAAGAGGCGGGGGTGGGTAGGAGGGGGGATTCGCTGTGGGCCAAAACGGTGGAGGTGACTTGATGATGCTTATCTAACTCAATCCCCATCACCTCTTAGGAAGGAGACATAATCGTCCACTTTTTACAGATGATAAGAACGCACACTTTTGGGCACTCACTCGACGCCAGTGTTCTAGGCACACGATGAGCTCTGTAGATCTGAACTCGTTTAATCCTTACAGCAGCCCTATATGGACTATATGCTATGTGCCATTTTCTCTATTTTACCCCTGTGGAAACTGCAGCACAGGAAGGTCAACTACCTTGTTCAAGGTCACACAGCGCAGAGGTGGTGGGACCCATGCAAACCCAGGTGATCTGCCCCCTGACGACATGTCCTCAACCATCCCTCAGTGGAGGCCCTCGAGGTCCAGAATGACAATGAGGCGGAAGAGGAGTGCCAGCTCCTCCTGGTCTAACTTCAAAGGTCATGGCTTTCCAAGGGGCATGAGAGACTACGGAGAGCGGGAGATGAACCAAGACGAGGACCTCAGCAGGACAGCACCGCACCTCTGGGACTGCAGTACCCCCGAAGGCGAGCCGGCAGAGAGGGGAAAGTTGGGAACTCCAGCTCCGGGTGATTCAGGAGCCAAGAGTCGCGGCTGCTGAAAGAAGAGACTGAAACCTTGACCAGTGTGATTCTAAACCCAGGCACCTTTAGGGGCGCCTGGGTGGCGCAGTCGGTTAAGCGTCCGACTTCAGCCAGGTCACGATCTCGCGGTCCGTGAGTTTGAGCCCCGTGTCGGGCTCTGGGCTGATGGCTCAGAGCCTGGAGCCTGTTTCCGATTCTGTGTCTCCCTCTCTCTCTGCCCCTCCCCCGTTCATGCTCTGTCTCTCTCTGTCCCAAAAATAAATAAACGTTGAAAAAAAAAAAAAAATTTTTTAAACCCAGGCACCTTTCATGATGCCGCACCGCCGGACGACAAAGGATGTTCTATGTTTTGGCTTCTTCTGGGAAAAGATGCACAAACAAACATTTTTAAAGCTTAAAGGTTGATGTCTTGGGGAAAAAAAAAAAAAAAGTCCTTTGTTCCTGACATTTAAATAGACAGTTGGAACTGAGATCAGATTACCTGCAAAGCTGGAGAGTGGAAATTCAGCCGGGGGTCTTTTAACAATACATCAGAGACAGGAAAGATGCTTAAAACAACCCAGAGCATACTGGTAATTCTACCTTTGATGAGGGCGACTCATCACGTTTATTTTGTCACCTCTCAACAGCTTACCAGAACGGCGGCTTAGTAGGTGACCACAAACCACTGCCCCACCAGTATCTGGCTGGAGAATGAGGAGAACGACCACAGCAAGCACTATGTGTCTAGAACAGTCTTCTCCCATATCCTTAACTCAGAACAAGATCAACATTTGGAATTGCATACGTAACTCAATATACCGGAAAAAAAAAAAATTCTTTCCCCTAAATGCTTTTTTAACTTCAAATCCCCGTGGTTGGTGAAGAGTTAGTTTTGCAAAAGAATAAATTTTATCACTTGTTTTGAATCTCTGCTAACATGGAGACGTGTGACATGGTCCGAATGTTCCTTTCCTCTTGTGGGATGCTCAGACCATCAAAATTTCATTAGCCTCACAGCCCTTCTAGCGCCTTCTTAACTTGAACTGTTGGCCTCTTTATCAATAAATAAATGAAACCTAATCCCTTTTAGTGACTACACTCTTCTTTGAAGTTTCAACTAGAACATCGGGCACTTGGCTTGCATAATTTTACAAATGTTGAATAACAGTTTTCTGGGGAAAACAGCCTATTCACAGTTATTTCAAATGATGCAAACAGTCAACGAAAACTCCAGTGCTAAACCGGATGAAAACAAGGCAATGTCTGGTTCCTAAATTCGTTTCATTTTGGTGAGTTATTTCTCACATGTCCTTCTTGTTTCGACCTATAGTGATATAATAGAACTTCCAATGATGCATCTGAAGCTAGTACAGTGAATGATATTAGACACTTAAAATAATGAAAAACAAAGAAAGATATCACTGGAAAAATCACTAGCCTCTCAAACTTAGAGCTGTGAAGAATAACCGAGGACAGAATTCAATTATGTTTATTTTATATTAGAAATATTTGACCGGAAATAGTAACAGCAAACTACGTAACAGTTTTGAGGATACGGCTTAGAAGGATGTTAGAAGGCCGTGTGTAGGATTATGGATTCTAGTTTTCCCTATAACTCAGCTTAAGAAAGATATCCATAGTTTTTATATCAGAAAAAAAAAAAAATTCCTCAATACTCTTGTTTCATTCCACAATTCAAAAGATCTGCTACATATCCCAGAAAAGTATGCTTTCCCACCTCTTAATGCAATTAATTCCTTTTAGTGGAATCTTGCTCCTTCGGACTGATCAGTGACAATTCAGAACAAATAAATTAATCTGAAATGCTCCTATGGCCGTACATATTAAATCTACGCGACAACCAGTGTTCCTTCGGAGGCCATATCTATTTTATTTGCTCTTTTGTTTTCTTCCCTAGGCTGACCTCATTGGGACTTCTTGGACCATCAAAATGTTTTTTGTTGTTGTTGTGTTTTTTTTTTTTTTTTTTAAACAACCACAGCCAAACCTTGGGGAAAAGAGTAAACACGAGTTTAAGTCATCCCTTGCCCAGCTCAACAAACATTGTTTTTGACACTCTATACTCTTAACTTGGCTGACCTGTTTACTCTCAACAAATGCTACCAAATGTTCTGAATTTCGATGCAGGGCCCTTGACACCCTCTTCCTGTCTCTCTTCATTCTGCTTCATAACAAGCACCTGGAGCCAGCAAAGAGCACACCTTCTCTCACCTTGACGTAACTCCATGAACAAGGTCTACCAGGGAGCAGGGGAGGCGAGGACCTCCTCTAAGTAATGACAGCCCATGCAGATGGTGAGGGTCCATGGTAGGGAGAAACTCAGTCTTCCTTCTCTCCTCCCTGCCATTTGGATATTTCATACTCTTAACTAAAAGTTGAAAATGTGGTAAGTTTTAGATTTTCCAAAAAGGAAAAAACAAAAAACAAAAAACAAAAAACGGCATGTGTTGGGGCATTCACCGTGAAATCGCTTCAGCAGGTGTAGAATTTTAAAAATCGTACACTTCATTTCTGTTTTACGAATACAGATGCTCTAACAGGATACATTTGTCATTGGGAAGGATAAAGATGCCGCAAAGATTGTGGGTGGAAAGAACAACCTGACCCAATACGAGACAATGTTTAATGGATATGGGTATGGATATAATGCAGATAATCAGAAACGAATGCATTATCTTGCGGCGTTCTATTCTTTTCTATAACTACCATAAGTTTTAATCATGTAGTTTAGGGAAATCAAAGGCCGAGTGCTACGTTGGAATATAACCATCGTACCTGAAGATTCGGATAGACAGGAAACCAAGTTGGTACCAACGCTTACGCATTTAAGGTCAGGAACTTCTGAATCCCCAGTGAAAGCAGCTACAAATACAGGTTTTATGGAGGTGAGTGGATTAGCTCAGAGAAACGCTGGCAGCCTGATTCGAAGACTCATTTTGTCAGAAAGAACCGTCCTTGTTTCCTGTTTGGGGCTGGAATAAAGCCAGCCACCATCAAGAAGTGACACTTCCAAAATGAATACGGTGAGTGCGAATCATTAATCGATCTTGACTTTGGTTTGACGCGCTGAAGTATTCTACATAAGATACTGTGTTAGTTTAAGTGAGACTTTTTTTTGTGACTCGAAGGGAAGCCAGTAAGGGTGAAAGCATTAGGCACCACTCCGTCCTGTGACAGCTAAAACAGAAAGCTGAACAGACCTGCTTTCCTATGGCAAAGCGAAGCTGACAAAGTTGGTCAATAAATAATACAAATGAAATGCCGTTGGTGAAACAACCATCTTTCTTTTCAAATGTCATGCAATTCCTCCATTTTAATTTTCTCCTTGCTTCCTGGTGCATCATACACACATAGTATCAATAACTATATTAAAGTAGCAAGGGCACCGTTAGTACTAAATGCCGACAGAGAAATGTTCCTTTTGTTGTCTGGGACGTTGGCACTGACGCCCCAATTCTTCTTAAAAGCAATACTGACGAAAAATTAAGTTTCCTTTTAAAGCTATCATTGTATATAAATGAACTGTTGTTATTATCCCGCATTGGCACTAGGAAAAAAATCCCAATAATTTATAAAGACACCTTTCTTACAGTATGCAACACTGCTATTTGGATATCCTACAATGCAATTTGTGTGTGTGGACCGAACTGCATAATAATCCAGTCCGCAAAGCACATCAAAAACCACACTCTCCCTCTTTACCAAAATTTCAATGGCTCTCATCAACTAGTAAGTTTAAAGCATGATCAAATTTGTTCTTCAATCACTTGAGCCCTGTTAATAAACTATCCTGTATGCTCACTCATCCATTCTAAGATTCTGCAACTTTGAGATATCTTCAAGAGGAATCTACAAAGACATCTTTGATTACAAGCTGGCTCTGGGGTAAACTTTATCACCATTTGCTTTGCTACCCCACAGAGAATAACAGGTGACATGGTCCAAGATAAGTCAAAGCTAATCTTTTTTTTTTTTTTCTGTACATAATTAAAATGTTTTTCAAAACTATAGCTAACACATCATAGACCGCTTGCATAATTTAACAATCTGATGTCGAATATTGATTTTTTTTCCAGGAAAAAAAAAATGCATTATTCAAGGACACTTCTTGAGTTCTACTGCGTTAGAACCAAAAGAAAGGAAGAAGGAAGAAAGAGAAGGAAGAAATGTGAGGAGAGAAGAAAGGAAGAGAAGCATGCCCCCACATTTGACTAAAACAGACAGCAGCTCTGAAGGCCAACATTATAGAGCAAAAAATGGTACTTACCATTCTCACTGTCTGACTTGTTTTCGTGCTCCGTATCTGTCAGGGTGAGGGCTGAGTTGGACCGGCTTGACAGGCAGGAGCTGCGGCCTGATTTGACCCCCCTGCCCCAAAGTCTCATGGCATGCTCTGGGGACATCACTGCTTCATTTTCAGTATCAGCATCTGACCCTGCACTGATAGAGTAACCTCTGTGGGGGAGCCCCATTTCCGCACAAAACACAAGTCCTCTTCGAGTTGCTGGTTCACAAACTCCTAACTGCCTTAGGGTAAAATTCTGTCCTAATTAGGGGGAAAAAAAGATAACAACTAGTGAGTACATGTTTCATTTTCTTCTTCTTCTTCTTCTTCTTTTTTTTTTTTTTAAGAAATCTCCCTAAAATAAACACTCAAGCATTCAGGTTTTTCAGTTATCAGCACCAGGTGTTTACATTAGCAAAGCATGGCATATGGTCAAGTGGGTGCAATTATGGCGGGTGGGTGGGGTTCCTCCCCTGACTTCCCACACACCCCCACTTAGAGCTCCTTTGTCATCCACTTAAGCCCGTAAGCACCTCCAGAGAGGGGGGTGGGGTAAGCCAAGGAGAACACGCCATGCCAACTCAGCCCAGAGAAAGGACTGGTTATCAGTGATCCAAGTTTGTTTCGCAACTTGGGAAGCAAGAGAAACTGTCAGAGTTATCTCTGGTGTCTTGGCTCTAGTCCTAAATGATGGGATTTTTCCCACTCAGATGTCACTCCTTTGCAAGAGAAAAGAGACTAAGTTACTTGTTAAGTAGAAATAGGAGCTTGGTCAATCTTTATTACATATTCCCACCTTAAGTTAGCAACCGATGTAAACACAAATCGTGTGTGTGTGCGTGTGTGTGTGTGTGTGTGTACACATATACTATATTTTGGAGTGTCATGCCTTGAAAATTTGCAGACATATGACTTTCTAGACATTGTGCTTTAGTAATCACCTGGAAACATCGGTATTGATCAGAGTAAACCAATTTTTGCAAATAAAGTGCACTCTAAAAATAAAGCGGGAGAAAAATGTATTTAAAAATTAATGATAAAATCAAGTTCCCTGAAAAATAAACGGCTGTGAACCCTGTGGGCCTTTACTAATAAATTGAGCATAATAAAACCCACGACACGGCAATAACTTAAAGTAAAAGTGTTTAAATTAGGTGACACTTTAAAATGACTACTCTTATTAATGACTTTGCCAATCGTGTATGTATTCTTGAACTTTCACGTATGTTTTATGGGCCTCTGGATGAGTAGAGGGAGAAATATGTTTGCTTGTAGGATGCAGGTATATGACTCTTTCTTGTCTCGTGCTGGTGTGATGGAGTCTGAGATTTAGATTTAGGTACCGACCAGAATCAAAATCCATGTAAAGAATAACAGCACACAACGACTGATTTAAATGCCACTACATAAAACCAACCTTTCAAGAATGTGAAGCATTTAGATCACTCATAGTTTTCATTTTCCTACTTCTATCTCTTCAATCTACGAACATTTTAAAGTTAATTGGCTGGTGTGAGAGATAACACAACACTGTCTGTTTTAAAAGCGGATGTCATAGGTGATTTGTGATAAAATAACAACATGTTGAATCTTCTAGGAAGTGAGTCAAACATAATGCACAATATAGGACATATTTGGTTATAAAGGTATCAGTAGCCTCCAGGCCTCAGCACATTTTAACTAGTGTGGCTAATTGCTTTATTGCTGTGGTCATATCAGAAGTCGGAATCAGCTTTATCTTGGTCAGACTTCGAAATGGGTTCTGACAATGACACTCATAAATAATGAAAATCTGTTGCTACAATTAGCTGCAAATCAAACTGCTTACCAGAGAGATTTGAATAAGTAACTGAACCAAAAAACATGTCGGAAAATAAAAAAGAGAAGAAGAAAAGGGAAAAAGAGCCCATTGGACAGTGGAAAAAGTGGGCAAGCCTGACGAATTAAGGCACAGTATTCTCAGAATCTTTTCTTAAAGAATTAGTGTAGCTTGTATTCTGAAAGTAAACCCAAAAAAGGTCAATGTCATGGACAGTTAATGGAATAGTGGTGGGAGAATTTCTCCACTGTTATTTATACATCACATTTTAAATGGGAAGAGGGAAGAAAGGGGTCAAAAACAGTTAAATATTACCATTAGACATGTTGATTTTTCAAGAGAAGAATACATAATAATTTTTAAAGGGCAAAAATGAATGATAAAATCCTCTGCATCTTTCCTCTATTTGGGGAGGTGCCCATATTGGAAAATAAAAATAAGAGAGAGGTTACAAGCAGTAAAACTTCTTTCTAATCTTTGAAACGCAACTTAAAACATTTTCCACGTTATTGACTTTTTACAATGGTAACATCTTGATGCAAAAATCTATGAGGTGAAGGAAAACAGAAAACTGTCTTCAATTATTTGTTGCTCAGGTATGTGAACACAGTTCACTTTGCAAATAAATACCCAAAGCACCATCCCTATGAGCCAATACGTAGAGTCCAAACTCCTTCAACATCTGACCCTCGGAAATCAACATCTCACAATAACTCAAAACTCTTACGGGCTCTTTCTGAAACGCAAGCTGGAAAGCAAGCACACGCGGAGGAAACCCTGTTAGGTTGGCTTCCTAAATTAAAAAGTCTGCTGTCATTTCCTCTAGAAAAGAACACTAAACCCGACCTCTAGCAGATCTAAGTTAAAGCCACTCACTAGCTCTGTTCAAATCACTTTACTCCTCTATTTTTTCATCTTTCAGCGTTCTCACGACTTGGTTTAAGAGATACTTTATGTCAATTGTGACTAGTATAAAGAAAGGCTAAAGGAGAATGGCTTTAAAAATAAACCCCTGGACAGATGTAATTGACAAGCATAAAGAAATGCAGCATTTGATGGTGAGGAGAGGATCATTTCCAAATAATTTTAGAACAGCCATTGACTTTCACTTTTCCTTCATTCAAAAGTATCTCTAGCCCAGATCTGCTTAGGTGCTTCGGACCCTATTCATGTCAATTCCCCTCTTTGGTTAAGGATTCTTGTTTGTGGGATCCCCCGTTTTAATGCAAACGCCACCGGGGAGACCTAGGGATCAAACCAGAATAAATTAGTTCTAGCAGGTTATTTTCCACAATCTAGCAGCAGTGTTAGCAAGATGGGCTATACTTATCAAAAACAGATGACGGAAAGAAGAAAGGTTTCTGACTCGGGGAAGAGAGACAGCTGGCAGAAGGTTATCACAGAGGTGGGAGGGTTGGGCTGAGTGAGGTTGGTAGGGAAGGCTTTAGGTCAATGTACAAAAGTGGAAAGACAAAGGTAGAAAAAATGCTTCTGGAACCAGCTAAAAACTTGGCCATCTTGCTTTGGCTTCAAGAAACATGAAAGAGATAAGGACACATTTATTCTTATTTTCCATGTTTTCTTCAGATTGTATTCTTTGCGATGGCTCTAACAACATGACCCTCATGAATTTCCTACTATATGAATTTCCTACTATATGAATTCCCAACACAGAATTTCCTACTATAATTTGAAACAGTACCAAAACCCTACATTGCAGTGAGAATAAAGTATACCTGAGGGTGAAATTCACTGTGATTAAAAGGCAACGATAGCTTGGATCAGATTAGGCGTTTTTCTTTTACTATGCTTACAAATTTGAAAATCTGTTTTTTAAAAACTGAAAAAACAACAACGTGGGCAGGCTGGACCATTAAAAAAAAAAAAAAAAAAAGTTCCCATTTTGAAACAAATGAGTAAAGGTCTGTGACAAAGCGGACAGGACCAGCTAAGAACAAATGCTTCAAGTGAGGTCGGCACGTAGCAAAGCTACTCCTCCCATAAAGGAAGGGGCTTGGGAAATGGCTTAGCTTCTTGGACTTTTTCTCACAAAGCATCTATAACCTTGTCAGAGCAGGGAGGGATTTTTCAAAGCTGCAATGCCAAGTACGTTCACCAGTAAGCAAGACATCTACTATCTCTGGGTGCGTTGAGAAGAAACAGACTGTACTGTTTATTGGGTGGTCCAGGTCCCAACCCACGGTTATTTTCTTCCCTCAAGTCTAGATTGCTCTATGGTCTAGATTTTGCTTTCTCTCTCTTCTCTCTCCCTTGTTTTTTCTTTTTTCTGTTTTCGGTACATGCCTTGCGGTGTGCAACTATCACCACAATCAACTTCAGAACATTTTTATCACCTCCCCCCAAGAAACTCTGTACCAATGATCAGTCACCTCCTCTTGCCACGCCCCCCCCCCAACCCCTCCTCTCCTCACCCTAGCCCTAGGCAAACACCAATTCACTCTCTGTCACTACAGATTTGCCTATTCAGGGCATTTCAAATAAAACAGACCCTACAGTATGTGGACTTTTGTGCCTGGCTTCTTTCCCTCAGCATAACGTTTTGAAGGTTCATCCACATTGTAGTATATATCCATCCTTCAGTTTTAGGGTCAAATAGTGTTCAGTTGTATGGGATATCTGTCACAGGGAAAAACTTGGCATGTCTGTCCATGTGGTTTCGACTTCCCTCGCTGCTGTGACCTATGGGTTAAACACTTCTGGTAGCCCCTCACAGAGGCATGCTACAGATAAGATCTGCAAAAACTGCTCTTTACCCCAAACCGACCTCAAATGAGGAGATAAAGAAGTGGCTGCAGTGGTCATTGTCCCAAGTCATCAAGATTGAGAAATGATCATAACTCGGGGGGAAGGGGGGGCGGGAATTGAATCCGTGCCCCATACGGTGAATGAGGTTAAATTAGCAGAGAGTTTAAAACTTGTTTTTCAGAGAACCGCTTCCCCTAATCTGTTATTGTGTCTTTCAGACCCCACTAACAAACTCACCAGCTGTCTCTGCAGGAGCCTGGACTCAAAAGTCAACGGATACGGCCCCAGCCTAGGAACAAGCAAGGCCCTACTTTCCTTAACCAGGGATAACTCTATGCCGGCTCTCAGAGCATGCCCATAAGCCCTCCTCCTTGCCCCAAGGTAACTTCCCGACATGTCAAGGGCTGAGTTCTGCCTCACTCTGATGTGAAGTCTCCATTCCAAAATAAACTTGGGATGTGTGTTGCAGATAGATTCGCTCAATGTACATTCTCCATCTTTCTTTATGGATAATCTTACATTCCCTCTGCCCCTTTTCATCAGTATAAATGTAGTCTCATCCCTATGATCATAAAAGGCTTGCTCTGTTCCCCTTTGGGGAAGTGGATTTGGCCTTGCCTCCCCATCTCCTCCTCTGGCTGCCTCTTGAATAGATTGTTCCCTTACTGCATACCTGATGTCTCAGCGATTGGCTTTGCTGTGCTTCGGGCCGATGCCCTTGGGTTCAGTTACAGAATCCATTCACCAGTTAATGACATTGGAGTTGTTTCCACTTTTTGGTTATTATGAAATGCTGCCATGAACATTCATGTACAGGTTTATGTCAATATATATCTTCATTTCTCTTGTGTATATACCACACTTATTATCATGTGTAGATTCTCTCTTATACCACATTGTGAGAGAGTATATCATACCACAAGTGTGCAATGGGGAATTGGCATGGAGGTCAGCGGTATTGAAATTTGGGGTACAAACCAAGAATTGCTGTGATTTTCAAAAACAGTTGATTCTGTGGGCCCGCTAGGTGAATTCATCATAATTTTATCCTATTATTTTTTCTTTGCTTTCTATCATGCTGGTTTATTCTTTGAAAATGTTTTTCCATTAAAATTAAAAATACTCAGCACAGAAAGTCTACTTCTGAGGCTAAAATCACCTGATCTTAAATGTGCATGTACAAATAATGATTACTATGTCCTGGCTGCAAAAGTTAAGATAACCGGAATGCTTACCAGAAAGGGAATGGCTGAATACTTTATGTATCCTGTTCAATGGAACACTATGTGGCTAGCATAAACAGTGAGTTTGGACCTATATCTTTGAATCTGGAGGGAAGCCCATGGTATATATTTTAAGTAAAAAAAAAAAAAATACAAGTTGCAGAATGGTGTGTACAGTCTGGTCCCATTTTAGGAAACCAAGAAAGAGAACCAACAGATTATGTGAGTGCTTATGGTTTTGAGCATGAATAAAGGTGAGGAAGGCTAGAAAACTGTTGTGATGATCATTTAGAGGGGACTGTGAGTGAAGGAAATTAGTGATGCTCTATTTTATAGTTGTGAAGTTTTACTTTGCATGTTACTTCCCTTAATCTAAAAAAACATACTATGGGGCGCCTGGGTGGCTTGGTCGGTTAAGCGTCCGACTTCAGCTCAGGTCATGATCTCACGGTCCGTGAGTTTGAGCCCTGTGTCAGGCTCTGGGCTGACAGCTCAGAGCCTGGAGCCTGCTTCGGATCCTGTGTCTCCCTCTCTCTCTGCCCCTCCCCTGCTCATGCTCGGTCTCTCTCTGTCTCAAAAATAAATAAACGTTAAAAAAAAAAATTAAAAAAAACATACTAAAGAAAAAAAACTGAAGTCTATATCCTTTAAAAAACCCAAATATATATATTTTTTGATTTGCTAATGTTTAGCTCCTCTTCCATAATTAGAATTTTAATTTATTACCTTCTCCTGGAGAAGCTGGATTTTAAAAATCCTTCCTTATTGGTTTTGAAGACGTAAAGTTATGTAAGAAATGTTGGAACAGCAATATTTGTCTCTCATTTCATTTCTGCCCTTCCTTTCATCACACATGGCTTTGGAAAATGGTGGCTATTCATTCATTTCTTCTATAGTCACAACCCTCCAAATGGAGTTTGGGAAACAGAGAGAAGATTCAATATACACTTAATACGTGGAAATAAAATAATCTATAATTATCTTTAAATATTTTCCTTGGTTGCTGTGAGTTTGGATGGATTCTCTCTCCTTAGGCACTGACATTCCCCCAACAGTGGAGGATAACACAAAACTACAAATTGGGCAAATATTTCTTATTTGATGCTTGTGGAATTAATGTCACCACCATCTTATCTAGAGTTCCCTGTTTTTGCTGCGTTTGCAAAATGATAAGAAGATCACACAATCTAGAAGTGTATGTAACTTTTTCCCCTTTGAGACCTAATGCATAATTTATGGGACAATCCAAATGCTTTAACCTTCTTAAGCTATATTTGTCACTGTTTGAACAGAATACCCACCCTTGAACATGCAACAGAAATTGCAACGATGGTATAAATCGTTACTTATAAGGCCCTACACAAAACAACATTTCAAAATTCAACTTTAAATCCCATTAAATACCTTAACTGCCCCACCCCATTTTACACTGTATGTAAAATGCAAGCATCTTCAGCGGCTTGCTCAATTTACCTGGTCATGTGATAGTAACACCCATAACCACATACTGATTATCTCAAGTTCTTAGAAGACGGAGAACATGATCTGTATGTCATAATTAGAATCCGGTTTGTTATTCAAAACACGAGTCTAATGGAAGCCACTGCAGGTTGGCCAGGGCATTCATCCTGAACTCAGCTGTGCAGGGCACCTCGGCCAATGAGGACAGGAGACAGAGGCGCCATGGCGAACTTGGTGAGGAGGGTGAGAAGGGGAAACCCCAAGTGTATTTGCGAACAAAGAAAGCAGAGTTAAAATGAATGACCCAGGGCGCCTGGGTGGCTCAGTCAGTTACGCATCTGACCCTTGGTTTTGGCTCAGATCATGATCTCACAGAGTTTGGGCCTGGCTTCTGGCTCTGTGCTGAGCAGGGCCTGCTTGGGACTCTCTCTCTCTTCCTCGCTCTCTGCCCCTCCCCCGCTCATGCGCTCTCTGTCTCTCTCTCTCATAAATAAATAAATAAATAAATAAATAAATAATAAACATTTAAAAATGAATGGCCCAGAGAACGTACATTTTCTTCAGGAGAAGATTTGTGGAGTTCCGGGGGGGGGGGTGTGGGGGGGGGCAGCAAACCCAGATAATGGATTTGAGTCTGGTGACTCAAATCACAAACATTCGGTTGTGAGTCTGCTGACTTGTAACGAAAGAGCATCTCTGTAGGCATGAATCACCAAGGATTTATACACCCAACCCCCAAAACGGTGTCACCTTGATATTGGCAACTATTTGTAACTACAGAAATAACTTTGCACTTGGTTTTTATCAAAAAGCATTCCGAAATGAACTTGCTTCTTATTGTCACTTAGTAATTTTTTTTTTTTTTTTTCAGAACAATCTAAGACTCGAGTGATCATACGTGCCTACACCCTGTCTGGCGGTATCTGAGTCAAGCTGCAGTAGGTATTGGTATAAATATGCATACGGTTGGGCACGAAGCAGCAGGCGTCTAATAATTGCGACTGAAGCGGCACCACAGTGATTCACGATGTGGATCCGAAACTGGCAACGTGGGGAGGACCGGATACAAAATGTAGCAGGAAGCTGGGGGCTCAAGACATCAGACCAATAAAGGCTGAAGCAGGGGGAAAGGATTACCCCCACTGCGTCCGGAGGAGGGCTATAAGCTCCATCTATCTACTCACACCTTCTGGTAGGTAATCTACAAAGCAGGTTGGCCACCAAGCCTGAGAGAAACACTTGCCTCTTTCACAGCCAAAATTAGTTAACAATCAGTCAGGCAGGGGAGCTAAAAGAGGCATCTGAGAGGAAAACATTAACGGGCAACAATGATAAACTGGAACTCTTTAACTTGTGTCTTTAAGTACAGAAACGTAAGGTTGAGTAAACATGACCATCTAAATCCTTTAATCCCGCCGCTGACATTTATAGTGACTGAGAAGGATTAATCATTTTGATCTCTAAATGAATCATTTTAAGTAGTTAATATTTAAAAGTAATAAACTTTGGAGTTGCGGTAATTAGCCTGGTGTATCTGATTAATGTTTCAGGTTTTTGTCTTTCTTTATAAAACCCTAGGCTCACAAAGAAAAAGCTTTCTCTGCATCAGTTAGTATTTCAGGAAAAAAAAAAAAAGGGTTTCAGATTCCTTTCATTTTTGTATGATGACAGAGGTGAGGGGGAACACTGGGGAAATGAAAAGTTTGGGGTATAACTGGAAATTCATAGCAGCATTAAGTGCTGAATGGTAAGACCATATGGTCATATTTCTTTTGAAGTCTAGGATCCGTTCCCATTATTCACTATAATGGCATCCAAGACTAAACTAAATCTCAGTCTTTAAAATTAAAAGCATTTTGCTCTTGGCTCCCAAATCTTCCTCTTTCACAATTTTCAACATGCTGGAACGTTTAATATATTTTCATAATGCAAAAAAACACAAATAAATAAAATAAAAATAAGGGGAGTGAGGAAAAAAAATGAATGCGTCCCATTTCGCTTCCGAAGCAGGATAAAATGGTACAGACAGACACATAATTGTTATCTTAAAGGCGGTGTTAATACTATTTTTACATCAGCCCAGTGCTGTTAGTGACACTCTAAAATGATATGTATAACTTTCATGTTCTACATCTAAGAAATATGAATCTAATTCTTTTGACCTCTCTGGAACGTACAGCATAGAGAAAGATTTTTAAATTTTTCATCATTTTAGTAATATTCGAGCAATAAAACTTCCCTCCCCCACCCCCCCGCCCAAGTAATCTATATCTAAAAGCTAAAAATGGGCCTTTTTCTATTTGGAAATTGATGAAAATATTTGAAAGGCATGGTCCCACCTACATGTCACTAACTCTCTTCATTCTCTCCCTCGGCACAATCCTGATATGTCACGGATGCTATCATTCTAACAGGCAAAATGTCTTTATCCAGCAAAACATTATAGGGCAATGCCAGCAGAAGTTGTTTTTAAGGGGATCGTGGTTATGGTTCAGTAGAGACAATGTGCCTCTGACCAGCACCAAATGAAATCTCACCCTGGCTGAAGCTGGATGAAAGGAAGAAGGTAAACCCAAAATTTTCCATATTCAGCTACACGTGCAGCCTGCTCTTTCTTTTGTTTTCTTTTTTTTTCTTTTCTTTCCTTTTTTCCTTTCTTTCTCTCTCCCCCCACTCTCTCTAGTATTACAAATGGATTTTTGTTCTGTTTTCTTCATATTCTTATATAAAAGTTTTTGAGTAAAGCGATTCATACACTGCTTTTTTTTTTTTTTTTTTTTTTTTTTTTTTTTTTGGTTTCTTACTAAGCCAAAACTTCTCAATTGTATAGAAAGTCCTCACTTTAGGAGTATCTTGTGTTGAGAAGTCGAGAGGGTGACCGTTGAACAGCACGGGTGTGACTTGCGTGGGCCCACTTACATGTGGGTATTTTTTGATATAGTACAGTGCTATAAATGTATTTTCTCTTCTTTATGATTTCCTTAATAACATTTTCTTTTCTCTAGCTTACTTTATTGTCAGAATCCAGAATATAACACATACAGCATACAGAGCGTATGAGAATTGACTGCTTATGTTATTGGTAAGGCTTCCAGTAACAGTGGGCTATTAGTAGTTAAGTTTAGGGGAAGTCAAAAGTTATACGTCGATTCTTGACTGTGTGGGGTGTCAGGGCCCCATCCCCCATGCTGTTCAAGGGTCAACTGGATATATTTTCCTATGAAAACAACATGTAGGGGGCCATGATGGAACATATGAGCAATGAAGTTCTCTGTGTCTGAGGAACTGGATGAAAAGCACAGTAAAGCATGACATCCAGGTACGGAGGCTGTCTCCCTGAAAAGATGTGTTCAGAATTCCAACCGGGAAAACCTCTCACCACCATAGCCTCTTCCATTAATTTTCCGCTTTCCAAGGTGGGAGGAATATTCCCCAAGCAGAGCACCGGTAGTCACACGGTACACAAATGCGCAGTGAGGGAAGCCAGGTTGGGAGCTTTGCAGTGGGGGGATAGGAGCTGGGGTTAGCTACTGCCTTTCTCAGACTAACAGGAAAACCGATCACCTTTCCACATGTTTACCGACTACTTAAATTTGCTCTTTTATGAATGGTTTATCCCTGACGTTTCTCCCATCGGACTGTTTGTCTTTCTGTTTTCAATTTGTGAAAGTTATCTCTTCATATATTAAAGCTTAGACCTTATATCTGTCACGTGGGTCGTAAACATAATTCCCAAAGTAATAATTTTGTTTATGGTATTTTAATCTACATACCTAAGGTTTTAAATACAAAATTAATCATTTAAGCTTTTTCTTCTGAGTTTTCTGTTTCTATGAGAAGGGTCTCCCCTACTCTCGAGGTGTACGGGTAGTCTCCCGGTCAGGCTGTGTGGATTCACAACCACTTTCTCCTTGCCTTCCTCTGTTATAAAAGCTGGAAAGCAAAAATAGTAAATGTTCCCTCTTCTCATGCAGCTAAGCGTAGCCAAGTATAACATTTCTGAAAAAAGAGACGTAGACAGACATCTCCGGGGAGTAAAAAGAAACAGTCCAAAGGGGAGAAGGACTTCTCACCTTTGCTTTTATTCTGTTTCAGCCAGGAATATGAAAATGCAGCGAACATCTGGGGATCCACAGGACAAAGGCCGCATGCTAAGGATGGCAGAGCAAACAAAGACGGAAGGAACCTGGGTCCTTGATGGCATCTTTGAACCCTGAACAGTCCCCCTCTAGACTTCTTGTTTTCTGGTTTATAACTGTTAGATGTTGAAGTCGTTGTTTTGGGAGCCTGCTGCTATTTGTGGATCAAGTCGATCCTACTTTATCCAGTCTTTTAAATTAACTGCTAGAATTCTTCCTGCTTTATTTTTTACATTTGTCTTTAATCCATCTTATTTTTGAATATGCTGAGAGATATGGGTCCAATTTTATATTCTTCCAGATGGATAACCAGTTGTGCCAGCACCATTTATCAAATCCCACTGAATAGAAAAAACCATTTTCTGTTTCATGCTGAATTTCCCTATATACTAGGATCTATTTCTGAAATTTTAGTCTATTCCACTGATTGACTTATCCTTATTTATGCCAATATCATATAGATGTGATTGCAGTGGCCTCATAGGACTTAATATATATATTATATATGTATTTATATATATATATGTATTTATACATATATATGTATTTAATATATATGTATTTAATATATATATTATATATGTATAATATATATAATACATATATAATATATATTATATAATATATTAATATATAATACATATTTATATATATTATACGATATGTTAATATATAATACATATTTTTATATATTATATATTAATATATATAATACATATTTTTATATATTATATAATATATTAATATATTATATATATATTATCTAATTGCCATTCTATCATCACTATTAGCCTTTTAAATATGTTTTTGACTATTTTCAGATTTATTCCCCCATGTGAACTTTAAGACCCCTTTCTCTAATTTAAAATAAACCTTGACTTCCACACATTCTGGGGAGAATTGGTATTCTTAGGGTATCCGTCTTCCCATGTAAAAACATTGACTGTCTTCCTATCTACTCAGATCTTGTTTTATGTTTTCCAATAACATTTTAGAGATCTCTTCATAAAAGGTCTCATACCACTTTTAGAAAATGTATTCCACAGAATTTTATAGTGTTTGTTGCTGTTTGGATAGGATGTTTTATTCTGACTTCCAAAGCTAGCCAATTATTGTTTAATAATTATTCAAAAATAGTATTTAACGTGTATCAGGCAGTATTCTAACTCATTTCATTCTCAACAACTATAGATTGAAAACTAAGGTTCAATCTACGTGGAAAAAACTGAAGCAGAGAGAAACTAAGTAATGTGTCCAAGCAAGTTACTTGGCCAAGGTTACGCCACTCTCCAGGCAGCTAATGAATGGCAGACCTAGGACTCAAACACAGATCACCTGGATCCAGAATCTATGCTCTTAACCACTATGCTCCATGACCTGTGATGTCTGTATATTTATCTTGTATTCATCCAAGCACGAATTTGCTTCCAACTATTTCGTTTAACTTCTAGAGACATGTGGTTTTTGTATGTATACAACTGACATACGGTTCACAAAAGTGCCAACTTTAACGTTTTGCAAAATAGAAATCAATGATTCCATTTTCTTCTCTTAGTTCAGTCGCTAAAACATCAAAAACAATTCTGAATAGGAATTGTGAGAGAGGAGGTGAGCCTCTCTCATGTTCCTGATTTTAACTGAAATGGTCCTAGGATCTCCTCAATTAGAATACTGTTCAAATTTTTTTAGCGGTCATCTTATATATGACTCAGATGCTTGTGTTTTTTATTCTTGTTTTACTTAGTGAGTTTTACTTTAATAAGGAATGGTTTCTAAATTTTATCCCAAACCTTTTCATCATTTATTGATAAGATCATGTTTTTCTACTTTGATTTATTAATCTAATTATGTTAATAGACTTCCTAACATTGAAAAATCCTCACATTCTACCAAGGATTAGTAACTTCTTGGTTATTAATTTGGCCTAGACTATCATCCGTTTTATACATTGCTAGATTCTTACATGCAAACAGTTATTTAGACTACTTTTAACACATATATCAAGAAGTAATTTTGGTCTAGATAGCCCCTTTTATGTTCTACTTTAATCAAGATTTTTGGTTACTATTAAGGTTATGCCAGCTTTGTAATATGAATTTTAGTACTTTCCATCGTGTGTGTGTGTGTGTGTGTGTGTGTGTGTGTGTGTGTGGTGTTAAATGGCTTTTTGAACCTTGGATTGAGCTCCACTTTAAAGGTTATGTACAATTCACCTCGGATCCTAAAATCCACCAAAAGGAACTATTTCCTTTATAATGGTAACCTTTTAGCCACTTTCCTACTCTCTTCTGAGATAATTGGTTTTGAAAAGTTTTCTTCATGTTGTGACATAATTTGGGGTCAATCATATTCTGCTAAGAAAAAATAAATTCCTCTAGATTTGAATTGTGTGGAGCAGTGCCTTTTAGTTGTTACACGGTGTTCAGTGTCTCTCCTTTTGTTCTCATTATTTTTTAATTGGGATCATCAGGGGCTTTCTATTTCCTTGGCCATTTTAAAGAATCAGCTTTTTTGTTTGTTTTTAATTTCAGTTTTATCTTGATTATCTCTCCCTTCCATTTCCTTTGCTTTATTTTCCTTCTGTTTATTTTTTTACTCATCTCTTAGGATCTATAGCAAATTCCTCTTTGTTGGTCTTTATTCTTTAAATCTCCTCATTGACAATATATTTTTCCTATGATTATGGCTTTCTCTGTCTCCCACAAATTTTTAAAGCAGAACTTTCTTTTCATTGCTTTCTGTTGCTTCCTATCATAATCTAGGGTTATCATAATCCATGAGAGAAAAAAGGTTTCGTTTGTTTACCTTTTTGTTATTTATCTCAAATTTTACTGAGTTGTATGATCAAATGTTTTGATCTCTAAAGTCTCTACTTTTCTGATTTTTGTGGCTAAATGCGCAATTGGTTTCTGTAACTATTATGCAGAATTATGAAAAATTGTATCCCTTCTATCTGATGGTTATGTCTGTGTATATATATATATATATATATGTTTAACTGAAAATTTATATTAATATTATATAATTGCTTCCTTATTTTTGTCTTCTAGATCTGATTCCAAAGGAGGTAAACCAAAAATATCCCCAAATAAATGTATTTTAACAACCATTTTTTTCCTATTAGCTACTGTATTGTTTAATGTACGCAAGTCATCCTTCTGTCTTTTATCATTTACTCTGTGGTCCTCTTTATCTTGTTTAGTGTTTTTAATAGCAAATTCTGCTGTGCCTACTATTAATACTGCCATTCCTTCTTTCTTTTTGTTTTGGTGGGTATTTACCTGATACTTCTTTATGGATCTCTTTATTCTCAATCATCCTTTTGCCATTTTAAGTCCGTTTATTATAAATACCCATAATTTTTAGAAACCAATGGGATAGTTCTGTTTATGTCAAACTCAGCGCATTTACATTTCATGTAATATGTAGTATAGTAGATTTGCCTTCTTTCATCTTGTTTTATGGTTATTCATGACTTTACTTGTTTCCCCTTTTTCCTTGGAGCAGTTTCTGCTACATTGATCGGATTGCTATTCATTCCCTTTCCCTTCTGCTAATTAGGTAGGTCTACTGTGTTTTTCCCTTCCTCTAATGATTACCTCCCTTTCCGGACATTCATAGTCAAATACATGTTTTGCACTATTATTTGAATGCAAAGTAGCAATGATTTCTCTCTACTAAAACTCCTTATCCCCTGTTTCGCCCTCTCCCTTTTCCACTGAGATTCCAGAACTCTTGCTTTCCATACCACTTTCCTCCAACTCCTGGGTATTGCTGAGACAAGTGATCACTTTTTAGTCGAGCCTTTTTTCAAGGTCTCCCAGGTAGCGGTTCCTAGACATTTCCAGTTGTTCTGTTATCGTCATTTGGGAATTGTCCACATACATACTGCCGAGTTGATTTCATCGGTATCGTTTTTTGAACGCTTTCTTAGACGACATGCGTACAATCTTTGCATGTCCCCAACTATCTTGAATTTACTCTGAGAGACGAAGGATGTCTTCCTTGCACAGAGGATCCCCGGGCTGTTGTTCTTCTCTCCCAGTAGATGGTATTGTACTGTCTTCTCCTTTCATTGTCGCAGGTGAGACCTTCATTCTGCTTCTTTTGTAAGCAAGAAGAAAAGTAACTTGTTTTTTTCTTCTCTGTAGAAGCTTATAAAATATCTTCTTTCTCTAAGGTAAAAAAAAAACTCTAGGATGAGCTTAGGGGTGTGTGTTGGGGTGAGTGTGTGTGTGGGGGGGGGTGCATATACACATGTGTTTTCTTTTTAATTTTACCTGGCACTTGGTTTCTTGTTTTGAGTTGTTTCTTCTCCTTGGTCTTCAAAACTAGGAATCCGGATTTGATCAGTGAACACCCTCTTTTCTTCAACTAATCTATTATATTTTTTCACATGCAAATGGCAGCCTTCCCAGCCTAGCATTTGCTGGTTACTGTCGGTTTTCTTGTTGCTGCCTTTTTTGGTACTTGGATTTCTATAAGCACTCATACGCTTTTTAATTTAGGTTCAAGTTTTCCTCCTCTATCTTCATTGCTCATGTTCGTCAGCAGCTTCCTGATTGGTTTGTCTTGCAGCCTATCCCACTTCCTGCAATTTGGGTGCCGCTAAGCACGTTGTGGCTTTCCGGGGGTGCTTTAGTGGTAAGTCCTGCTAGACTCTAGAGACAAATCTCTCCCCTCCGTTTTCCTTGGCTGGCACTCCCGCGATATCAGAGCAGAGAAAACGCATCTGGTTGGTTCCCTCAGCTCCTGAGGGGCCAAGGAAACCAGCTGCTCTTGCAAGGCAACTTTCAGTCCCAGAAGGACCATGGAGAGGCAGGTCAGTCTCTGTCTGCCACAAAGTCACAGCCTTCTTCCTGATCTTCACCCCAGGGCTGCACCCCATTCTGAGCGCTCATCCGACCGAAAGGGAAAAACTACCTGCATCAGCGTTGTCCTCCGGGGACTCTGTAGAATCTTAGATCTCCTTTGCACCCTGGATCACTGTCCAGCTC
Organism: Leopardus geoffroyi; assembly: GCF_018350155.1. Lineage (NCBI taxonomy): Eukaryota > Metazoa > Chordata > Mammalia > Carnivora > Felidae > Leopardus > Leopardus geoffroyi. Next base: position 13,252,695 of record NC_059327.1, on the reverse strand, counting down.
AGAGCAAGTAAGGAGTTGTCTGGGGGATGGGTCGATGAGGCTTCGTTCAAGCCACCATAACGTTGGAATCCTGGACACGTGGTCACAGGAAAACCTGGACTGCTCCTCTAATGTTCTTTTGTTTCACAAAACAGAGTTTTCCTTGGTAAGGGAGAGGCCGAGCAGCTGGGATATTTGCACAGAAGATAAACTCAGGATGCAGCCCACTAAGGAGGTGCAGCAGTCAAAAATCAGGGCCTGTGGGGTCTGCTACCCTTGAACTAGTCTTAGATGAGCAATGTCATGAGGGGAGAAGCAGAAGCCATATTTGGGGGAACTGGGGACGGCTGGGCACTGCTGACAGCGATAAGCAGGAAGAGAAGGCAAACCCCGGAGCAGGGGTAAGGAAAGAGGAGAGTTTTGGGGACCGGAAGCAAGCTGTTCAATGAGCGCCTGTCTTTGTCACCCTGCCTTCCTCCTTCCCTTTCCTACTTTACAGATGTATGTTCCATTTTGATTTCAGGAATGTATAAACACAGACATAATGCTCTCTGTTGTTCAAACTTAAAAACAGATAACTTCCCTCCCCACCGCCATTCTGTGAATGAGGAGTGAATGGTGATCTTTTCATTTTAAAATTCTGCAATTCACCACCCAACACCAATAACTGACTGACTGGTAAACATTTTGGGTTAAGACTGTCTCAGAGGTGCTTTGCAGACATATGGTTCTGCGGAACAAAAGCGTTCCTATTTCCAGACGTCGCCTTGTTTCAAAATTCACCCTCATGGCCAACATTTCTTGTTGGAGTTGATAAATATTTTCATTCGGTCGAGGACGCTACAAGGAATACACATAGTGCAGAGGAAAAAAAAAAAAGATCTCTTACTTTATCACTTCTCTAAAACTGCGGGATGATCTTATGCAGCTGTTTCATGAGAAATGTGTCTCAGACCTGACGGGATAAATTCTCTTCAAAGTTGAATCAAAGAAAATGGTACCCAAGAATGCAAAACAGGTCATTGTCACCCTAACCCCATCACACCTACGGAGGGTTCCACAGCTGCTGAAACAACAACTATTCCCATCACCTAATAAACCATAGGAAGAGATTTGAAAAGAGACAGAGAAAGAGATCTATATGGGATCTGGTCACATGACACATTATTGTGAAAACACAACCATCCCCGGCTTTGCAGTCTCTAAATAGAATAGATAATTAATGAAAGTCACTTGGCAGTCACTAGAGCCACAAAAATGAAGTTGGACAGTAGGCCACCAATCGGTCAAGAGACATAAAAGCATCATATTTCTACGTTTGAATGCTCCAAGTAATTGCATTCACAGGGGTCTCTACGTATCCCTTCCTTGGGCTGAAGGGGCCCTTGCCTGTGTCATTTAAAGTAGAATGAGGATTGACAAGTTGTTTTAGGACCCCACAGACAAGCTACATTAGCATGATTCTTTGGAATCGGTTCAAAGATCTTTGGCTACTAGTAACATTTTTTCATCTTTCATTTTTATTATGTGTATGATGTCAGGAGTTGTGGCAGGAAGCACATTTTGTCAATTAAATAATTAATCCCACAGCATAATAGTCAGGGAGGAAAAACTGACATTTGTCAGGTTCAAAGGAAAGGAAAGCCTAGGAGGATTTTTCATTATGCTTGCTTGAGAAGAACAGAATCCGACAGCAAACTTTCCTTCGTCACTTCTCTCCTACATTTACTGCTCCGGCTACACATTCCCTGTATCGAACCACAGGAGAGAGAAAGTATTTGCAATAGCTCCCTCTCCCTCAAGCCCATCCCACCTGGTCCCAAGTAATCATATCGCTGAATCTCCTAAAGATGTCTCCAGTCTCCTCCTTGCTCTCTAGCCACACCATCAAAAGTGGCCACAACTGGGCACCAATAAAGCAAGGGGGAATTCTGACCCGGAACTGCCTGTTCTCCGGCTTTGGCCACGGCACAGAGGTTGGAAGCCAAGCGCTAGGGGCACACCGGCCCCGGGTTCAAGCCCCCAGCTCGGCTGTCGCTAGCCCTGGGGTGTCAGGCCTCCCCACTTGGCAAAGGAGGGCGCTACTGGGACCCACCTCACCCAAGGACTGGGAGGGTGCACGTAAAACCTGGCTAGTGCCATGACTGGAGCATACCAAGGGATCAGTGCACATGAGCAATACGTAGCAGTACATTCTATTCGTGTTTCCAATATGGCCTGATGGACGAACACATCAGGTGGAAAGCGGGCCCGAGCACACACCACACTCCTGCTTTTCCTTTCTCTCCGGCCCTTAAACCTCTGCTCCCCACTTCATCCCGCTGCTCCCAACAAGCCGCCTCCACGTGCTGCCTCGCTCACTCTCTCTTCCCTCTGCCCCTCTTCTCCCCCCCCACCCCCCGCCTGGCTGGCGACAAGCTGAGTAATAGTACTGTTGGGTCCCCTAAGAACTGTGGTTCCAGGGTTTCCGCAGATGGTATGGCCATGTCATCGACAACAGTCTGCATCGGATTAGCGCTGCCTAGGAGGTGAAAAATTTCAGCTCGCTATTTTTAACCCGTTTGAGCATCCTGCGTGCTGCCTAAACGAAATGCTTGTGCTTGGGTTGGAGATGAGCCTCCCCCACGCATCACGCCACATGTGCCGAGGTTTTTTTTTTTTTTTCTTTTAATGGTATTCCACAATGTTTTGTTTTATTTTGTGGGTTTTTTTTTTTTTTTTTTTTTTTTCCGATAGGGCACTAAACTAGTTGTTTTTGTTACAAAAGGCAAGGCTTCACACCGGGTTCAGACTGCATGCATTTCCTAGTACCTACTATTTTTTAAATTGGTGGAACCTGTACCCTGATAATCTATGTCAGCTGTGTAGACAATACGAAAGAAAAAAAAAAAACCACTTGGGTTTGGAATTGTAAGACATCGTGCAATAGACTTAGAAGTCCCTTGGCTTACCGAGGGTATGTATCTCAAATATTATGTCTTATATCTTCCCTTAAAAACTGGCTCAGTCGGTTAAGTGTCTGACTTCGGCTCGGTCACAGTCATCTCACAGTTGTGAGTTCGAGCCCTGCATCAGGCTCTCCGCTGACAGTGCAAAGCCTGCTTTGGAGCCTCTGTCTCCCTCTCTCTCTCTCTCTCTCTCTGCCCCTCTCCTGCTCACACTCTCTCTCTCAAAAATAAATAAATAAACATTAAAAAAACTGAATCTCAAAAAAAAAAAAACTGCTATGTCAAGCTACCATATCCCATTTCATAAACGATGATACCTGTAATTTTAGTAAGATATCCTTCAGGGGGAAAAAAAAAATCTCTCTTTAGCAAATCAAATGAGTCTTCTTTGAGGTAAACTGGTTTAGGTGAGTGAATGTTCTTTCAATCTAGTTAGGATGGTTCTTTCCACAATAGAGAGAAGAAGAGAACCATGGAAAATTTCCAAACTTCTGCATGATTTATTGCATTATTTTTCCGAAGTTTGTTGCTTGCTCAGTATCATACTGTTGGTCACACTGTTTGTAAGGTGACTGGGAAAGAAGGAATATATTCTTTACATTTGCGGTTTAATTTATTTTTCCTCATTTCCTGATTAAAATAGCTGAGGGATGCTAAGTTCTGTGTAAACTGACTATGCAATACAAATGGGAGAGGATTTTATTTTTATAAGTAGTAATCGTGCCTGCATCTCCAAAAAAATGTATTAGAAAACAAAAACCTAGGTATGCCCAATTTAAAATAAGCTATTGTCTGAAAGCATGGAGATTGGTAGGTTTCAGACTGTGAAGGCAAGTGACAGAAGTCATTACTCCACTGGTAGAGTATACAGGCAGAAAACAGAGCGTGAAAATGTTCAACAAATACATGTGAATGGCCAAACCATAACGGGTTATATTATGTGACACTGGGATGTTTTAAGGTAGAACCTTAATGTTCTAGATCGCCTGTCAGAGAGAAATCTGAACCCTTCGGTAGCAGGCTCTTGTATGAACAGATAGACATCAGCACATGGGCTACATGGCTCATGAGATAATTCAGAATTAGGACTGTCACTTTTCAATGAGTGAAAGGCCTTTGCCTGTCAACCTTTCCCGTTCCCTTACGTCAGTTCTAACGGCAGAAACGTCCGTGAGCACCTTCCTGAGAGGGCGAGGGAGCCCATGAGACCTGGATCTCAAGTTTATGCACAAACGCTGGCTGTGTGCAGAATCACACCCCTCACATATAAAATGTGCACGGTGATTCTCCCCTGGGGGGCTCAGTCGGTTCAGCGTCCGACTTCAGCTCAGGTCATGAGCTCACGGTGCGTGAGTTCGAGCCCCGTGTCGGGCTCTGTGCTGACATGGCATTTCAGAGCCTGGAGCCCGCTTCGGATTCCGTGTCTCCCTCTCTGCCCCTCCCTCACTTACGCTCTGTCTGTCTCTCAATAAATAAATAAATAAATAAATAAATAAATAAACATTAAAAAAATTTTTATATGTGCACAGTGATTCTCTACATGAATCGGTACCCTCATCTGGGGTCAATGTGTCTGTAGGTGGCTTTCTACCTTTAAACTGGAATACTACGTGACCGTCTAGTTTCTCAAAAATCTGAATCAGAGGCTAGACATCCAAGTTGGAAAATAATCATGTCACCTACAGAGGAGAAAAACATGGCACCTCCAAGGGGGCGCCTTCTGAGTGTGCCTTGTTTTGTGAGACCAGTGACCTACCTTGTCTGCTGTATTCGTCTGCTTCTCTGTGAACCAAATCCTTTACTCTGTTTCCGTAAAGCAGCCGTGAAGAATCATGATCAAAAGCTTTCAAGGTTTCACTGGAACTGTACGACTTCTGCGTGGGGACCCTACACTCCTCATTGTCTGCTGAGGAATTTGTGTAACGCCGTTCTTTTTCTCGTCTGCTCTTGGTCAGCGAGCAGTAAGGCCTACGTTCTTTCACATCCATACTTCATTCCTTCTGGGTGCACATCAGTCCTGGTCGGCACAGATTACACTCACGGGTCAACTTGCATTGGCCTCTCTGCAAAGATAAAAGGTTTGCATAACGTCAGCATAACATTCGTCTAAAAACTGACCACCCTATGGGGCACCTGGGTGGCTCAGTCCATCAAGCGTCCAACTGAGGTTCAGGTCAGGATCTCATGGTTCATGGGTTCGAGACCTGCATCGGGCTCTGTGCTGACAGCTCAGAGCCTGGAGCCTGCTTTGGGTTCTGTGTCTCCCTCTCTCTCTGCCCCTCCCCTGCTCGCACTCTGCACTCCGTCTCTCTCTCTCTCAAAAATGAATATACATTAAAAAAAGCTATTAAAATCTGACCACCCTACATCCTTCTCAATGTGGAGAATGGTGGAAAGAAATACTATTGCCTATCTAGAAAACTTGGTTTCAACAACAACAACAACGATGAAAATTTGTGAAATCACTGTAAAATGTCCCGTAGTACCAGGAAGTGAGGCATACTTTCTATTACTGAGTGTTATGGAGGCTTGTTCAAGCTACTATAACTGATTTTTCACTTTAATAATGAAAAAAAAATTAAGCTCAAGATCAAATTTCACTACAGAAGCGAGCTAAAGGTTGGCCCCAATATGCCTGTTAAATTTTCCACTATGGGACAATTTTCTCTCACAGCATTTTTGCCATTCACAAATAAATTCTCTTTCTTCTTTTTTTTTAATTTTTTTTTTCAACGTTTATTTTTGGGACAGAGAGAGACAGAGCATGAACGGGGGAGGGGCAGAGAGAGAGGGAGACACAGAATCGGAAACAGGCTCCAGGCTCTGAGCCATCAGCCCAGAGCCTGACGCGGGGCTCGAACTCATGGACCGCGAGATCGTGACCTGGCTGAAGTCGGACTCTTAACCGACTGCGCCACCCAGGCGCCCCTTCTCTTTCTTCTTTTAACAAAAATGTATACTATTTTTACTTCTTTGATTTTTTTTTTAAGAGCAGAAGCAAATTGGGAGCTTTTTGGACGTGAAATTTTGTCAAATACATTGAGCATTTTTTAAATTTCTGCAAAGACGTTTTCTTCGGCGGACACAATTTTCACGTTTCGAGGACCTAAATGGCTTCAACTATGGAAAAAACTGATCCTTGTCCCTTACTCTTCTCCTAAAAATGTATTTTCCTCTCTAGAACGTGGGTTTAATCCATGCTATCCTGATTTAAAGGCAATTCAAGTGGCTAACTTGAGGTGGTAGGTTTTTGCAAGGGACAGTAGCAAGAGTTAAATCAGAAGGAACAAGGTCATTTGTGTTTCTTTGCTGAGCTGCTGTCTCTTTCCTGATTTGGCTGAACTGACAGGGGTAGAAGTGACTGGGCCTGAGGAGGGATGGCTTCCCAGGTCTAACGTGCATTTTATTTTTTTTACTTATTTTAAAGTGTATTTTCTTATGTAAGCGTTCTCTACACCCAACATGGGGCTCAAACTCACGACCCCAAGATCAGGAGTGGCATCCTCCACAGACTGAGCCAGCCAGGTGCCCCAAATCTGCATTTTAAGGGGTCCTCCCTTGTCTTTACTCTTTCTCACTTGATCTTTGTCTTACATCTGAAGGTCCCCAAAGGTCTCCAGTGGTGGCTCCCACTCCCCTCCAACTTTCCTCAACTCACTTTTTATTGGAGTGATTCCAGAATCAGCTTGAAACAAATGATTTCTGGTGGCCCCAGATCTTCTCTTCGGTACCACATCCCTAGGACCGTGATTTCTATTTAGATTTTTTTTTTTCCCATGGAGAATCCCTCTCCCAAGGAATCCTTCCCTCTCTCTTGATCCTTGGCTATCGTTATACGCATCACATCTCTCTTTAATGTGCTTTCAACATGGTGTCTTGGGGCTGACTCCCGATTCTCCCACGTTGCCTCCGCTTACCTCTAGGCTATCAACAAGTCTCTTCTGTCTGAGCAACATTAGGACTCCTCTACCTTTCACTTTCTGATTTCTGCCTTCCATCCAGCAGTAAGAATAGTAGTGAAATTCTGAGCTGGCCTGGTCACAGAGTTCCAGAGCCTATGCTTGGAAACTCTGGGGGGTTCCTCCTGCTACCTCTTTTTTGTTTGTTTGTTTGTTTGTTTGTTTGTTTGTTTGTTTTATTAAAAAAAGTTTTTTTACACTTATTTATTTTTGGGAAACAGAGAGAGACAGAGCACAAGTGGGGGAGGGGCAAAGAGAGAGGGAGACACAGAATCCATAGCAGGCTCCAGGCTCTGAGCTGTCAGCCCAGAGCCCGACGCGGGGCTCAAACTCACAAACCGCGAGATCATGACCCGAGCCAAAGTCGGACACTTAACCGACTGAGCCACCCAGGTGCCCCCTCCTGCTACCTCTCTGACCAAATTGTATCTTCTCCCGTCTACACTGCCTGTGAAGTGTTACTTCACCTGGGTTTCCACATTTCCCTGCTATTGAATCAAGTGGGGCTGTTAAAAGAAGTCGCTAATATTTCCCTCGGCTGTTGAAATATATCTTGACTTCTCTACCTTTTTTCTGATTTTCCATGAATCTGATTAAATAAAGAAAACTAATGTTTTTCACTGATCCCTTCTGATTCATTACCCCATTATTCTCTTCACAAATTCTTCCAATAGCTCTTAATAAAAATTGGATTTCTCTTATTGTAGCTCTTCTATGAGTTTAAGACAATAAATAATTTCAAGATGTGATAACAGGGCATATTTTTGTATAACATGGTTAAAACAACATACCAATACACTCTCTTTAGTCCAGGGAACACAAATATTTACTTTAGGTAAATATTTATTGAATTATTATTATGTATTTAGGCTCTCTTTTATGTGCTGAGGACACGCCATTAAATAAAATGATGTCATTGCCCTCATGGAACATACTTCTACTGAGGGGAAGCAGGTACATTCTTTCCAATAGAACAAATATATAAGTCTGAGTTCGAGGAAAATCTTGTTTCTAAAGTGGTCTAGAGATCTCTTTGGAGGAAAAGCCATATCAACTCTCATAACTAAATGACCACCAAAAAACTTCTAATGGACCAGATAAATATCATAATTCAAGCATTTTTAGCAACAGAACTTTGGGATTTGAAATTATTATGAAAGTTTCAGTTCTTGCCGTGAGTTGACATCGATTTTAAGGTAAGTGCTGCTAAGGCACTGAGCCTGGTTGGCTCAGTCAGTTGAGTGTCCGACTCTTGATTCAGGCTCAGATCATGATCCCAGGGTCATGGGATCGAGCCCTGTGTTGGGCTCCATGCTGAGCGTGAAGCCTGCTTAAGATTCTCTCAGTCTCCCTCTGCCCCCCTCCCCCACTCACACTCTCTCTCCAAACTAAAAGATAAAAATAAATTAATTGAAATAAGTGTTGCCATATACACACATATGTTTGCATTTCTACACTTTAAAAATGAACTGATTAAAGCAAGGGGAAAATCCCCCCCGCCCCCCCCCCCCCCCCGCTGCAATTTTGCTTCAGTTAGTTAGACCAGGCATTGGTAAACTCTAGTACACCAGCCAAATCTGACCTCTCATCGTTTCTGTAAATAAAATTTTATGGGAACGCAGCACATGTATTTCTTTATGTCTTGTCCTTGGCTGCGTTCTTGCTACAAAGACAGAGTTGAATGGTTGCAACAGAGACTTTAGTGAAGTGAATTGTGTCTCCCAAAAAGATATATTGAGGTCTTAACACCTAGTACCTGGGACCGTGACCTTATCTGGAAGTATGGTCTCTGGAGTTGCAATCAAGTTAAGATGAGGTTGTGTTGGATTAGGATGGGTCCTAAATCTAGTGATTGGTGACTTCATAAGAGACGGGACAGGGAGATTTGGATCCAGAGACATGTAGACACACATAGACACACAGGAGAGAGGGCCACGTGAGGACAAAGGCAGAGGCTGAGTGACGTAGCTACAAGCTAAGGGCTGCCAGCAAATGGCAGAAGCTGGGGGAGACACATGGAACAGATTCTTCCCGAGAACTTCAGAGAAAGCATGGCACAGCCAGTACCTTAGTTTTCAGACTTGTTGTCTCCAGAACTTCTTGTTCTAAGCCACTGAGTGTGTGTAGTTTGTTACTAATGCAGAGACCTGATGGCCTGCAAAGTTTAAAGTATTCACTCTCCGGCCCTTTATATGCAAAATGATCAAGGTCTGACTTACATCATTCGTATTTCCATCCTGTCCTTCACTGTCCCTTTGGAGCTTTAAATGTGAAATGTCTTCTCTTTATTATATAGCCCATGATACAAGTTCACAATCTTGCAAATAAGATGATCAATAAGTTCTTTAACGTTGTAATACAAACATATACCATCAATAGTAAAGATGCGCCCACATGGTAAGGTTACCAATATTTATAAATCAATTACATGTTAATAGACGCCTAATAAAAAGATAATTTTAGGTATTCTTGAGCTTTATAGAACATCTCTAGCACCAAATAGCTGACTTTTCTTTACTTGTGAGGCAATTCTGAAGTGCCATGATAAATGAAGATACCGTATTCAAATATACTATCAAAGACAAAGACGTTTGATCCTAGAGATTCCAAACAATAAAAAGGCTTTTGCATGTGTCTTTCCATTTTTGTGCATAGTTCAAACTCTTCAAGGATGCAATCTACACTGTAATGTTTGCAACCACTGATACGCTTCTGATGGAAGTCAATGAGTTCAATGTGACTTCAAAAGGCAGTGTTGTGCATTATCTTCTGCACTCAGCTCCAGATTTGAAGGTTAAAAAATGCAGCTGTTTAAGCAGGGCTAAATTGTTGAAGCACTTTGATGGTGATTGCATAGTCCTACACAGGAAGAGGGTCACTATGTGCATCTTCAGCATAAAGCATTTGATGAACAGGATCATGGCTGTAACAGTGGGCAAGGCCTTTGAACAATAAGGAAAACGAATAGAAATAAAGTTGTCCAAAAAGTTCTGACTGAATTTGCTACAGCAAGTATGCAACATCATCAAATTGATTGGGTTCATTTCCTTGAAAAACAACTCCGTTACTAACCATAGCACCTCTCTGGAAAACACAGCTGGTCTTAAAGAAATTTCTATTATTTGGTTATTAATTTTTCTCAATTAATTGTTTTCTCAATTTTTTCCTGCAAATATTTGATCGACTAAATGAACGGGCAGGACACCAGATCTGGGGTGATCATATTGTCTATTTCGGATAGTAGTCAAACCTGCTTGAAACTTGGCCAGAGAACTTAACAACATTCTTACATTGTTTCATAACATGTTCCTAATTCCAAAGAAACATTTTTTAATTGTACCTTTAGGAAGCAATCTGATTTTAATTGGACTCAGTATATCTTTAAAACCTTTCAGCCAACGATTACAATTTATCAGGCTTATAACAAACATCCCTAAAATCATCTGTACTTCTAAAATTCTAGGAGCTTATGTGTCTATCCAGCAATTGTAATAAAAACAGATACTCAAACACAAAGGATTAGGTGGCCTGTTGGTCGAACTCCACCCATGCTCCCACTGTTCCTTATTTTCTATAAGAATTACGAATTCCTGAACATCGCTTTGAATATCTTCTGCACAGAATGTCTTCCTCAAACTGTCTTTATAATAGTTTGAAAAAGCTCACCCACAAGAATAAGCAGACTTCAGAAAAACACTAATTTACTCAAACGTATTTTTGATTAAAGATCTAAATTAAGCTATTTGTACATAACACTAGGAAAATTTTACCTTTTATTATTCACAATTCACGTTTTCCCTAATAAGGTACAATTTATGATTTATTACCAATTATGATAATTAAACAGTAAAAACAACTTTGCCCACTGTAAGAATTTCTAAGCGTTTCCTTTATTGAAGAGCTAGATTAATGTCAATTGAACACAAGAGGAAATCAATCGCTATTGTTCATTTTAGAGGAAATCTTGTTTCTGGAGGCAAATTTACAAATCCAAGAATTAAAATAATTAAGGGCAAAAATAAAATCATATGAAATGATTTTTTTTGTGATGCTGAATTCAAGCATAACTAAAATTTGAGCTTGCAGTTTTAAACAGAAGAATGTAAGTGACTATAGATGTCATGTCTGAGGCGCGAAGTTAAAACACAAACAAAGCTGTGGGAAGAAATACGGGGAAAGACAACAGTGATGCTTGTTGAGAAGATACAGATACAGAAAAAGTATAGTGAATAATGAGTGGTTGAGCAGGTTAAGCCAAGGCAAGTTTCTTTCTTTAAACATGACATTTGATAACGATAATAAATAAGAAGTCAGCTTCTGCTTCTGGCCAAGATAGAGGAACAGGACCTGGATTTACCCTCTTGCCTAAAATAACAACAACAGTAAAACTGACAAAATACATGAAACAGAGTTTTCAAGACATTGACACAGAGAGAACCTTGGGAAATGGGAAACAAACACGCTGAGTCCTTGATTACCCTTGCTCACTCCCTCAAGAGTTTCCAGGCTACAGGACAGGAGGAAGAACCCAGGAAGAGCACCGCAGACTTCCTAACCTAAACAGGCAGAGCTGAGAATCTGGCAGATGAGAGAGCTGCATGGAGAAAGAACTCTGGAGGACGGCAAAGGGTGCTTCTTGAGAGTTCAGCAGAGTGCGGGTCAGCATGTGTAGATGAGACGACGGCAGGCCAGAGAAAGAGCAGTTTGGAAGGACTGTAACAGAGCTTCTCACCCTCAACATTATTAACATTTTACATGGAAAAGTTCCTTCTTGTGGAGAAAATCCGACGGTAGGATATTTAGCCGCACTCAGCCTCTATCCACTAGATACCAGTCGCATTCACATTCATGACAATAAAAGATATCTTCAGACGTTACCAAATGTCTTGTGGGTGCAAAGCTGCCCTTCTAAAGGATCACCAAATTACAGGAAACGGTACCCAGAGCTCACACAAGGACAAGAGTAGCGTATATTCCCACTAGTCAGATGGGAAAAACCTCGTAATTTACTAGGCAATTTACTTAGGAAGGTCTCACCTCGGTTGTGGGGAATAATTTAGCACTAAACTAAACATGGTACTGGTCTCCTCTGAAAAGTCTTCAAAGCAAGACCAGGGAGATCAAACTGTTTTCAAGTAGCTTAACTATTCCACAACAAAGCTGAAGAACGTTATAGGAGTGCAAAAATGTCTAACACTCAACAAGGTGAAATTCACAATGTCTGGCCTACGATCAAAGATCTCTGGCATGCCAAGAAGCAAGAAAATAATGAGGGGGAAAAAAATCGATCAATTGGAACTGACTCAGAGCTGACACAGGTGTTGGAACTAATAGAAAAGGACACGAAAACAGCTATTATAACTGAGTTAAACATGTTCAAAATATTAAAAGGAGACAGGGAAGATATAAAAAGGAGACCCAAATCAAACTTGTAGAGAGGAAACCACCATGTCTGAGATGGAAAATACACTGGATAGGCAGTTTTTCGACACTGCCAAAGAGAAGGTAAAAAGACTTAAAGATATAGTAATAGAAGATATACAAAATGAAGCACAGAGAAAGAGAATAAGTAAATAAATATGTCATTAGTGAGATGTAGGATTACTTCAAGTGGCCAATATAGATTTGATTGGAGTCCCTAAAGGGGAAGACAGGGAGAAGTCAACAGAAAAAAAATTTGAAGAAATAATAACTGGAAAATCCTCAAATTTGATAAACGCTATAAATCCACAGATTCCCAGAAGCTCAGCAAACACCAAGCACAAGAAATATAAATAAATTATGCCCAGGCATTTGGTTGTAATTCAAATTATTTTAAAAAAGAAAACAGTGATAAGAGAAAGTCCTGGGGTGCCTGGGTGGCTCAGTTTGGGAAGCATCTGACTCTTGGTTCAGCTCAGGTTATGATCTCACGGTTCATGGGTTCACATCCTGCTTTGGGCTCTGCACTGCCAGTGTGGAGCCTGTTTGGGATTCTGTCTCTGCCCTTCTCCTGCTAGTGATCTCTTTCTCACTCTCAGAATAAATACATAAACTTAAAAAAAATTAACTTAAGAGCAAGTCTTAAAAGCAGATCCAGGAAAAAGGCACATTCCATATAGAGTTCCACGTTGGAAGTAATGTAAGCAAGAAGACAGTAGAGTAAGATCTTTAAAATGCCGAGAGGAAAAAAAAAAACTGTCATTCTAGAATTCCATAACCAATGAAAATATCTCTCACAAATTAGGGCAAAATAACTACATCTTCTGATGTGTAAAAGTTGACCACCTAGAGGCTCTCATTATAGGAAACGAAAGGAACCTAAGTGGAAGGAAAAGAACATCAAATAGAAATATGGATCTCCACAAAGGAATCACTAGCACTTGGAAGTGGCAGCTATATGGATAAATGTATGATAGTTTTCTTATTATTTAAATGTCTTTAAAAGATGGCTGGTTGCATAAAAACTGTCACAGTATATTGTGAATTTTATAACATGTGTAAATAAAGTATATTGCAACAGCAGCATAAAGGAACAGAGGGGAGATAGTGTACTATTGTAAGGTTTTCATACTATATGTGAAGCAGCATCACCTCAGGAGACACAGTGTAAGATGTACACTTTCAACGATAAAGCAACCACTATAATAACAAAACTGAGAATTGTATCTAATAGTCCAACAAAAGAAATAATAGTAAAAGGCGAAAGATTATATGATCTGAAGAGAAACCAGAGTATCCCAATAAAAGAAATAACAGAATCGTAAAAACTGGAAGCATCAAAACTATTTGACTAATCCAATGAAAGTAGGAGAAGAGGATCAAAGATTATATGGGGCAAAACAAATACAAACAGCAAGTTGGTAGACGTAAGTCTAATTAGGCCAATAATCACATTAAATGTAAATGGTCTAGATATCCCACACAAGGCAGAGATTTTCAGATTGGTTTAAAAAAAAAAGTATATGCTGCTACCAAGTAACACACTTAAACGTAAAGACACAAACAGGTTAACAGTAAGTGGAAAAAGAGAAACCTAAGCATATCAGCAATCACATTAAATATAAAAATAAATGATCTACACACACCAGTTAAAAGACAAAGATTGTTAGCTTGTATGAAAAAGCAAGGCAAGGTCAGTTGGAGGAACATTCACCAGCAATTCAAAAGAATGGAGTGATTTTCATGCATTAGCATAAAATGGTGCACAAGGAATAGTGTTTTGTAATTTTTTGATTCTCTCATCATACATGGCAAGCATGGTGAGAGGCACCGAAAATGTAGAGATGAACAAGACACAGTCTATACCCTCTTTCAATCTGAAAAGGGAGAGGATGGTTAAATAATCACAAAAATAAATATACGATTAAAAGTGTAACAAAAACTGCAAAAAATTACAAGTTGTAAAGACAGAGAATAGAAAGTGGGGTCTAAAGGAAATGGAGAGCCCAAAGAAGAGCTCTCTTAAATGACATTTAGGTTGAGATCCACAGGATGAATAGGGTTTAGCCTGGCCACAAGCATGTGTGTCACAGGAAAGGACTTGAGGACATACCAGGCGGGCTGAGAGAACAACCTGCTCAAACAAATGCCTGCAGGCAGAGAACACCTGGATGGACAAGTGTCCACGGGTTGGGGCAAAGTGAGTAAGGAGACATGAGTCCAGAGGAAACTTGCTGGCCAGGTGCAGAGCTTCATTACATAAGCTAATGGGTCTCACCCAGAGTGTGCCAAACATGGTGACCACGGGAGAGTGAAATGGGGCACTGATGTAACCAATCAGATTTACAGTTTGATGTGATCCCTCCACCTGAAGTATGAGAACAGGGAAGAGGGAGATCTGGAGTGGAAGCAGGAAAACCTGTTGGTAGATTTTTACAGAAGTCCAGGCCAGAGAATGCTAGTGTGGACTATGGAAACTGAAAAGGCAGTGAAGATTTAGAGAGGTGGATGGATATGAGAGATCGATGTGGCATCAGCAAGACTTGGGATGGGCTGAAACAAGAGTGAGGAAAAGGGCGGAGCTGAGAATGACTGGCAGGTTGCTGGCCTGAGCAGATGGTGGAGAGGGACACCTCTGAGACACATGGGGAGGGCCATCCCTAAACACTAATTAACGAGCAATACCAACTCATGCTTTTCTTTAATTTAAACCATGTGTGAAGCAGTAATATTTGCTCTTTGTGGAAACCAGAAAGTACAGATGAGTGCCCACCCCCCTCCAGAAGGAAAACATTAAAATTACTACTCTCTTGATCTTTTGTGAGTCCACATTTTTGGATTTTTTTTCCGTGTGTGTGTGTACATGTCCGTGTATGAATATATGTATGTATCACATGTATTTTAATATAGATGATCTCACAACCCATTTCTACTTAACGTTGTGAACATTTTCATTTGACTGAAGATACAGTTATGTCTATTTGAACAATAATAAATAGGAAGGTTGTTTTACATTTTTAAAAATTTTTGAAAAATTTTTATTCATTTTAGAGAGAGAAAAAGAGAGCACGAGCAGAGGAAGGGAAGAGAGAGAGGGAAAGAATCTGAAGCAGGATCAAGCCTCTGAGCTGTCAGCACAGAGCCTGATGCAGGGCTCGAACTCACGAACCGTGAGATCATGACCTGAGTTGAAGTTGGATGCTTAACCAACTGAGCCACCCAGATGCCCCTAAATCTTTTCTTTTAATGTGTATTTTATTTTTGAGAGAGAGAGAGAGAGAGAGAGAGACAGAGGGTGAGTGGGGGAGAGGCAGAGAGAGAGAGAGGGAGACACAGAATCTGAAGCAGGCTCCAGGCTCTGAACTGTCATCACAGAGCCCGATGCGGGACTCAAACTCACCTACCGTGATATCATGACCTGAGCCAAAGTTGGATGCTTAACCAACTGAGTCACCCACGTGTCCTGGAAGGCTGCTGTTTTAAAAGTCAAAATTATTCTCCATGCTTTATCACAGATAGCAAATATGCGAACTTAGATAATGAAGCAAATAGGAGTAATATACTAAAATAGCTACTGAATAAGTGTGAATACTGGGAAATTTCTAATTGGAAAATATATAGAACACTGCCTTAGGCTATAAGAAAAGTGGCTTAAACCTCATCAAATCATTAAAAATTCTTTTAAAATTATTTATATAGAGAAGGAAACAGAAACTGGAAATGATCAAAAAAGGAAAAAAATATGGATAATGAGGGCTAAGTTACCCCATAAGGTAAAGTAAGAATATTATTCTATGATTTAAAAACAACTAAAGCAATTCACTTGTACGGTTTGACATTAAAATTGATTCTGTTTTTCCTGAGAACAATTATGGACAATTGTAATATACCAGTATTAATACAGTCACGTAGTTTATGATAACACCTGCACCAGTAATGGCGGCAAAAAGGCCCTAATCTCCATATTTTGAACAGATGGGAAAAAGCACTGGGGTCCAAATACGGCTGCGCTGAACGCAGCTCTCTCACCTCGCAGACTTTTAGGGTGAAGTGTAAATAACATCTCTCAATTTGCCTGTCCGCCTGGATATCCATCATGTCTATTTAAGTATTTTTACGATGTTTTAACCAGAACCCTGAATAGAGAGGCCACCACTGTATTCCTCTGTGCTTCTGCAAGAGCCAGGCCTTTGAAACTTTGCCAGCGATCTTATCTTGTTCAAAGGAAAAATCAAGGAAACAGTTAGGTGGCATGCAGACGATACTGTGTTATCCAAATGGCCTCAAATATACACTAGGTTAAAAAAAAAAAAAAAAAGAGGTAACTTTGCTATCACCCCATGTATTGTTCTGTTTGAACCGGGTCACAGACTAGACTGTCGTTCCATCTTCAAATGAACACGCTCACCTCCGCGGACATGCCGGTCACGGCCAAATACACAATGACAGCAACAACCTCCATTTACTGAACACTTTTCTAGGCTAGGTATTTTACGCACTGTATTTCTGCTTCTAATCACAGCCTGTCAAGGGTGTGTGATTTACCGGTTTTACTGATGAGGGAATATGAGAAATTAATAAAAAATTCCACGTCAGACAACCAGTGAGTGGTGAGGGTGGGACTCAGATTTTCATAGCCGGCTCTTCCGTTTACTTCTTTGAAAGGATGCCAGACTGTAAGACCCGTGCAACATCAACTCCAAATCCAAGCTCTTCGTCACACCGAGAAAAACATAAGCAAGACTTTAGATGGCTTCAAAACAACGATACGCTTGCCGTATCATCAGTGGGACTCAAAAATGGGGGTTATTGGGGCGCCTGGGTGGCGCAGTCGGTTAAGCGTCCGACTTCAGCCAGGTCACGATCTCGCGGTCCGTGAGTTCGAGCCCCGCGTTGGGCTCTGGGCTGATGGCTCGGAGCCTGGAGCCTGTTTCCGATTCTGTGTCTCCCTCTCTCTCTGCCCCTCCCCCGTTCATGCTCTGTCTCTCTCTGTCCCAAAAATAAATAAACGTTGAAAAAAAAAATTAAAAAAAAAATGGGGGTTACTGACTGGGTGACAGTTGGGACTGCCATGTAAAACTGGACAAGCTTCTTAAATGAAGAGCTAATACGATTTCCCTAAGTGCAGAGCATTTTCTTCTCTTGAAGAGTGGACATAAAAGCTCCTTGATTAATTATTAATTTCAATCTTGATTAGTTATTGAGTGCTTAAAATATGCCAGGTGCTTTACATATATGACCTCACTCAATCTTCACAGCAACCCTGCTAGGTAAGAATTATAAACCCCATTTTCACATGAGAGAACTAAGGCCCAGAGAGATTAACAGACTTGTCCAAGGTCACAGAGTCTGGAAGTGGCTGAGTGGAATCTGAACATCTTTCGGTGTAATTCCAAATCCAGACTTTTAAGCACTAGACTATAGTTCCAAACCTTAGAACAAAAAGGGGCCTTAAGCTATCACAAAAACAAATTTTTCAATAGGTTCAAAATAAAAAAAGGTGGGGGAGAGAGAGAGAGAGAGAGAGAGAGAGAGAGAGAGAGAGAGAGAAATGATAGCAAAGAGTTTGACAACCGATGTCA
This sequence comes from Leopardus geoffroyi, assembly GCF_018350155.1. NCBI lineage: Eukaryota > Metazoa > Chordata > Mammalia > Carnivora > Felidae > Leopardus > Leopardus geoffroyi. Next base: position 13,234,806 of record NC_059327.1, on the reverse strand, counting down.
GGATGTCAACAGATCCGAGATTAAGAAAGTCAATGAAGGCTGCCATGTTGAAAAGACCATGATAATTAAATTTGCAGAGATCACAGGACTGGGGCAGCAAAAGGAAAAGCCACGTGAAATTCACCTGAGCAGAGAGAGGTGAAACATTCAAGACCAACTTAAAAGGATAAAATACACTGGAAACATTTTCTAGCTTGTGTTCAAGGAAAGACGGTTAAGGAAGAAACAGATGATACCTTACTGTGAGGCTATGTTTTCATAGGAGGACACAGTCACCTTGGCTGGTCTCCCAGCCCATGTGGTTTAGTTACCAGAGGACGAGGCTCTCCTAAATTACAGCCAGTGTGGTCACATGAATTTTTTTGTATGCCTCGTATTTCTCGGAATAAGGGCTTGCCTCTGGTGATGGTTTCCAGAGGTTGAGATGGAGCAGACCCCAGTCCTGGGGTTAGGGGAACTGCCTTCCAGGCATCTCAGTGACTGGCTCAGGAATGAACCTGTGGCCTGACGCAGGCCAATAAGGTTAGCTCCAGGACATGTAATACAACCCTCTGGAATGCACCTACTCAGACCGGCAAATGTGGGGATGTGTACGTGGCTCTCGTCTACATTTCTGTCACCATGGGAGAAAGCCCGCCTGCCAACCTAAGTCTGCACAGAAGACAACGGACCTCAGAGAGAGAGAGGAATATGATTCTGGACCAACAAATTCTCACACTGGGTGTTCCCACTAAGAAGAAATCTATACAGCCACAACTAGGCGGAAATACGGGACAGGTTTTGGATCTGACAGATCTATGTTACAGTCTAGCTCCACAATTCACAGTGTATGTGCCCTATGACCTTGGACAGGTTACTCAACGTCGCTGAGATTCGGTTTCCTGTATTTTATTCTCTAACAATGCATATGACACTGTCTTTCTTACAGAAGTATTATGAGGATTACATGAGATAAAGTCTTAAAAGCATTTAGCACCGTGATTGGCATATAATACAATGTCTGCTTGATAAGGGCCAGTTATCATAATTAAATTCAAAAACATGTCCAGTGTCCAAGAATAGCGTCCAGGATGATTAGGCTTTTCTGAGGAAGCTGGGGTGGAGAAAATGCATAAAAGCCCAGTTCTATAAAGTTGAGAGCAAGGGGTGACACTGTAGCTGGGGTGAAAATGGTATTTTGCCAAATGTTTGAATGGGATTTAGGTTTTGAATTTTTGTGAGCTTCTTCAAAAACACTAGGCCATCAAATGAGAAAAAAAAAAATAGTTCCCACACTGATAATTCTCAAATGACTTCATCTATAACATTATCCAAATATTTACGTCTCGGTAGCAGGAAGCAGGGGGCCAACACTGGAAAAACTTTCAAGAGGGGCAATGAAACTGATTAAGAGTCTCCAGATTGAAAGAACTATGTGAGGTTTATTTTAGTAACAACTAGGTGGAGACCTGATAAGTACCCACAAGTACTCGGAGAATAAAGGATAACTACAGTTATTCATGCCTCTGTAACCCACAGGCAAAATTACTGTAATAAACATATCCTCTGTCTCCTGCCCAGCAGATAGCTTTCATCTCAATCTGAAAAGCACCAAACCAGCCAAATGGCACCTTCTTCACAGACCCCTGGGGAGCAGGAAATTCTGGTTCAGTGCTGGAGGTGAGGGGCTCCCTCAACTTGCCTTTTCCCTGTGGAGGGAGGAGGCAGACATGGACAGAGATTCCAGAGTTGCTCCAGGGTTTCAAAGCACCTTTGGGTTCTGTCTTAGGGTCCAGAGTGCCCAGAGAACCAGGTCAACCCTCTTAGCTTGCTATGGATACTGCAGAGGCTGGGTCAGGTCTGGCCTCAGCTTCCATGGGTGTGGGGGGGAAAAAAAAAACACAACATTTTTATAGCCCCTCTGGCAGGTAGGCCGTGCACCCACGCTAGAAGATTCAATTCTTTAATATTTTTCTTCTTCGGTGTCTATTGTCTCTTTCTAAATAATTTTTAATGCAACACTATCAGGGTGCATAAATATGCTTGACTTGGTATACAGGCTCACACAGAAATGTAATGTTTTGACATCTCAAGTTTACTTAAACACCTTAAAGTGCATATGTATAATACACTCAAAATATTTTGACTTGGTATAAATGTTGCCAAACAGTCTAAGGAAAATAGAAGAAATGCATCCAATTAGTCAGCTGTTCTGATTTCCTGAACGTTCTACGTCACAAAGACAAATACATGCATAATTTATAGTGTGTATAAAAAATCGTATGAGTCAGGTACCTAGGGCCATGTCAGGGACACCTGCTGAGGGGTGAGTGGGGGTCTGCAATCCGACCACACTCTGCTGTCGCCCCGCCCAAAGGTGGGCATTCTCCACAATGAGGGTGGCTCTGTCTGCTGAAAGGAGGCCCCTTGCGCTATTTAGCACGACAGCTCTGGAGAAAGTGGCTCAATCGAAAACATTTTTTTTTTCCATGCTGTTACTTACTAGTGGTAGTTATAAGCCAAGGCACAGATTAAAACGGACCTAGGCAGCAGATAAAATTGTTGCCTTCTCAGATGTCTGCTGAAGTCGGATTCTTTCAACGCTCTCCCTGACCACAAAAAGGCATTGCCTACGAGAGTATGCCAACAGGCACAGAGAGAAATTCAGTTGCCTTGGTTTCCCGTTGACTACCTGCCAAGCAGAGAAGCTGGACTTTTGCCACTGTATTTCATACCTTGATGATGTGTTCTAGACAATTGTTAAAAACCACACTTTCCAGGTAAGCTAGTAAATTGTGGCTACTCCATCAACATTAAACCGCAACAACACTTGGGAGTAAGTCAATTTGGTCTGCGTTTCTTGAAAGAAAGGCATTACTAAAACACGGCAGTCACCGTTGAGAAAAACAGGATCTAATTTGGGCTACTGTGGCTTTGCTTTAAAATAATTCAACTTGCCATTTGTGTCACTGCAAAGTAGTTACGGTATCAGTTAATAATTACGGTTATAATCCCTAACACCAGGATGGTTTTAAAACGGACTGAGGAAAGAACACTCGTTTACGGGAACATCTTCCTCAGGTGAATTCTGCTATCTCTTTTCCGTTACCTCCCCAACTGGGCATCGGCATTTCTGACCCAGACGAGGGGTTGTACTTCTGCAATTAGGAGGTAGTATTATTTTAATACTCATTTAATTTTTGGTCCCTCTATTTCTAACTGCCAGTTGGGGACCAATTATCACTGATGACAATAGTTATTTTGCATAATGGACACCTATCACCTAGGAACCGAACTGAGACTACTAACCTAATTTCATGTGGGTCACCACATAGTAATGACTGCTAGTTATTATCCATCTAGAAGACATCTTTTCCCCCTTGCCCCGCCCTCTTCCGCCTTGCCAATCACCATCATCCTCTGCGTGCATGCGTGCAAATGTTAATACCACTTTGGAAAGAAGAAATGGCAGACATAAAGATTTCCACGATGATTTGTGGAAAATCGCCACATCTCATTGGATTATTTCTACAGCATATAGTAGTAAACATGTAATGTGGAATATATTTTAATTGCTGTGATGTAAATGAGACTTTGGGGTCATGTTAGCTGAAAGATCCAGCTATGACTTTAGCATGCCTGCAGGCCTTTTAAATTGTTATGGGAAATTGCAGCATTCAATTGAGTAGTTTCAACACTGAGGTCCCCTAAGGCTTATTACACTTTGGCAACATGATGCCAATTTCAACTAATGTACATAATGCTTTTTTCCTCTCATACTTTATCCACAGAACCTTTCTAATAGGTACAACTTGAAAACCATGAAACACTAGGCAGATGAAGAGCTACATAATTGAGGCAATTTACCATTATGTTATTGGCAGGAGTTCTCAGGTTCCACGGAACTTCACTCAGATGGGGTTCAGACAAGCCTGAGTATCAAAATATTGGTCCAGTAATAGTAAGTAGAAATACACAGAAAATGTCCAAATTATTATCATTTTAACTTCCCACTGAAATAGTCATTAATTGTTCATGAAAAATATGTCCAGATAATTCCAGAAGGATTCAAACAGTCAGGAGCTAGAAGACAAACTCATGATTATAAGATACTTATAAAACATATTGCATTTACATATACACTGAGAGTATGTTGGCTCTGAAACCCTGGTTCCTTAAGGTATGAGCCACAAAGACCAGAAGATGTAGCTCAAATTCAAGTCTGGCTTACTGTCATACCAGGGGGCAGGCTAGGGGACCCTCTTTCTTCTCCTTGGGTACGTGAAACACAGGCCTATGTAATTTCCTGCTGCCGAAGGGAATCAGATGAACCAGATTCCTCACTACCTGGCTAGACTGAGCCTCTTCTCATGATCTGTCTGAACAGGCAGTCCCGCATCCTTCACAGACAGAGAAAGAGACGGGTGCAAAGTCGCCACTGTTGGCTCTGCCGTCACTCTCCCCCAGATGGCATGGATCATAGCCCCTTTGGTCAGATCTGCAGAATGTGAGGGGCTAATTACAAAGTTCTAAGAATCCCTTTCTCTCCTACTGGGACTGATATGCCTGCGAACAAGGAGGATAGCGATCACTCCCTTCAAAGCCCTACAACGGAAGCATGCTGAAGGGCTCCTGGAAGGTACACACGTCTCCTTAAACTAGCACTGGGTATTTCTGCCATGCCACACACAGAGGACGTGCGTGGTTTGGACATTTCATCCTCAGACGGGAGTCACCCTTCCATCTCAGGCCAAAGCAGAAAGGCAGAAAAGGGCAGCATTGCAGACGCACAGGACTGTAACAGAGAAACAGAACTGGGACACAAATCTGAAGCACCAAGCTAACAAATTGGACTAAGAGAGGATACACCACGGCGAACATGTCAGTAAACGGAGTACTATCAAAATGCAGTTTCTGAATTATGAAACCGTTGCACATCCCTGTGGATGACTCATTGAAAGAACATTTTATTGGCTTGATCCACCTGATTTTCTAGTTCAGCAAATTCTCCACAACCCCTTTCCTGGCATACTGCGAAATACTAAACATTTTGCTAGCATCTAGCGTCTTGAAAGGAGTAAGAGACCCACAACAACATTGAAAAGCCACTCCCAATTACAATGCAATGATTTCTACGGCAAATCAATGCCTTCCGGGAATACAATGAAGGAATACAAGTAGTCTCTGTTAATCACGCTCTTCACTCGCAGGCCTTTCAGGACTTAGGATCTGTTAACAATCTGTTGCTTTTTGAGTAGAGCTGTTGGTGGCCCTGACCGTAGCCTCTTCTCTACTTTCAGCGTCAAATGTGGTCATATTTCAGCAACTATATCCTAATTCCTGGAGCTGGAACTGGCCCTTCAACGTGATACTCATGTACCACGTTGATTCCCATCAAATACCATGAGCGCAGCTCAGCTTTCTGGATGCTGGTCCCAATCAACCCGTGTCTTGGTGGTGCAGACAAAAAACAAACACAAACACAAACACAAACACAAAAAACCTTGACAAAGCAATCTCAATGTGGCGGCACCACTTACTCATGTGCAGCACATAAGTAACACAGTGGTTGAAAACTACGGCAGGACAATAATCGATTTTTACACCCCCACAACTTCTCTCGTCTGTGTCCGTGCAAAGCGGTTGTATGCTATGCCATTCCTCCTCCGGATTGAACACTGTTTTGGTTCTAAGATTTGAGAAGGGGGAAGAGCACTGATTGTAACAGAAGTTTTACGGTGCCATCATTTTCTATGAGACTACTCCACACGCCTCTCTCCTCCAAAATTCCTAATCATATCTGCAAAAACCCTCTTTGATGTTACCTACCTTGGTGTCTTACACACAGTAGGTCTTCAATCATCAATCAGCTTTCCTGACTTCCGTGAACTTTTATGCCCCAAATGAGACAATAAAGCTAATTTTAGTAGTAAAAATAAATTATCTTAAAAGAGAGAAGATCACATAATATTGTCTTCAGGGCACGTCTCACTTGCCACTCACTACTAGATTTAGTTCATTTGCTTTTGCGTTTCTTTTTTTCCCACTATCCCCTAAAGGGTCTTCATGCTCTATTTCAAATTTTCCTCTTGAATAATAGGAATGTGATCATCCAGAAGGGAAGCTACTATAACAAAATCATGCTATAACATTCAGACGTCTCCAGGACTCTTCTTTTGATCAAATTTATATCTGGAAGAGCAATGGTTGCCCAGAATACTCCCATTATGGTCATGCAATAGAAAAACAAAAGTAGGAAGCTTCAAAATAAAAATTAAACCATTAAAATGACAAGATACAGTTAATCTGAGGATTCTACGGCTCTAAGGGGCCCACAGTCACCACGTCGAGACTAAGAGAATTTTACTGTACGTAGCTCAAATGTATGGAGCACTCAATAATGTCCCTTTTTTATGCATTTTCTCATTTAACTTCTATATCTAATCCTATGAAGTGCATTCTTTTATTAACCCTCTTAGGAAGGCAACCTAGACTCTGAGAAATTAAGAAACTCACTCAAAGTCACACATCTGTTAAGCAACACAGCTAGGGCTCAAACCCAGATCTGCATGACATAAAATCCATCCGTTGGCGCATGACACTGTGTTGACTCCTAGGACAAGTACATGCGGTCACATTAGGTAAAATAAAATGGTACATAGTATCAATTTTCATGTTTTATTTGAAAGCTGTTTATTTATTTTCTAATTTTTAGAGAGAGAGGGAGACACAGAGACAGAGAGAGAGAGAGAGGGAGAGAGAATCTCAAGCAGGCTCCACACGCAGCATGGAGCTCAACACTGGGCTTGATCCCATGACCCCAGGATCACGACCCGAGCCAAAATCAAGAGTCAGACACTCAACCGACTGAGCTCACTCAGGTGCCCCTGTGGAAGCTTTTAAGGCAAAGATGATCATCTGTAGAAGGAACAGAAATAGTACTCTTATGTCATCATGTTGTTCAGGGGCCTTTGGTAAAATTCTGACACCTGATAGTGCCCCGTGGAACAGTCAGTCAGTAGCGTGTCCCAGCATGGTAACCAATGTGTGAAAATACAGGGTCGAAAGGGCCAGTGCTCCAACATTAGAGCTAATGCAAATAATTGCAGCTATTAATTTTCACACTAAGTAGTGACGAAAAGCACATACGCTAATTTCAACAAGGTATGTTTAAACGAAAAACAAGTTCTACCCGTGGCTTATGGCAGAGTTTATGAGAAAAGCGGGTTTCCTGAGCGAAATTAAGATAGGTTCCCATCGCCAAGAATGCCGCAATTCACATAACTAATCACCCATAAAACCTATTACAAACAAACACTAAGAAAAACTCAAAAAGCATATAAGAGTGATGAAATTTCCACCTCAATGACTGATAAAGCGAGACATATCAAAACTCAACTGAGCTGGAAAAATGACACACTCTGAAGAGGTGCTTAGGATGATATGTGGTCAGGATCCTCCATTAGTCAAAGAGATGACTCAAAATACATGGATATTTCAGGTACTCATACCTGGAAGTTCCATTCTTAATGACAGAAGTGTGTCTTTTCACACAGAAATTAGAAAGAATGCTTCCAAAGCCAGCACTCTGCAGGAAAAATGATTTGTCAGATGCACAGCTCTCAATCCGAACCTTCAGAAAGACATGGCTATCCTTCCACGTTAGAATTAGATAAAATACAAATTTATCACACGCTCTTTAAATACCGTTTCCAGAACCAGTTCCTTGGCTTCAAGTTTTACATCCTCTTTTACCATTGCTTTGGGCCAACCATAATCAGTGATGTTTCCACTTAACTTTTTAAGGAAAAGACATTCGGTTTTGTTAAAGGGAGAATACTGCAGATATAAAAAAGAAAAGTCGTTGTCACAGATTCCCAAATATCCAATGCTCTATGCCTTACTTTTCAAACAGTTACAACGTGAATTCTCCGCAACGTAGCACTGCCTCCCGGGGAGTGGCAGCTGCTCCACGAAAGTCGGCTGAATAAAAATGAGAAAATGGGGGCGCCTGGGTGGCTCAGTCGGTTAAGTGTCCGACTTCGGCTCAGGGCATGGTCTCCCGATTCACGAGTTCGCGCCCCGTGTCGGGATCTGAGCTGTCAGCTCAGAGCCTGGAGCCTACTTCGGATTCTGTGTCTCCCTCTCTCTCTGCCCCTCCCTTGCTCATGCTTTGTCTCCATCTCTAAAATAAATAAACGTTACAAATAAAAATAAAAAATAAAAATAAAAATGAGAGAATGACCCAACAAAGAATGACCCACAGGAAACAGATGCTTTCACATCCGGATCACAGGAACATCTTCAACTTGACCATCGCCTTCTACAGACATCAACATAAAACTAAAAATGCTAACTCGTTTCACAAAGGAAAGAATATTCCAATCACACTCATGGAAAAAAACCTGGGGGGGCGGGGCATTAAAATGGGAAAAGGCCAAGGGAAACAGTCTGTGGAAGAAATCTAACGAAGATTTCTTTCTTTCTCTCTTTTTTTTTCCAGATGGATTTTCTCTTTGCTAAATTTTTGGCAAAAGAATCAGTTTTTCCAGTAAAAAGTTTTATATAATCCAGGGTCTAAGATACTTGGCTGGTAGGGTTGATAAAACAATTTGCTGGCCTTTAAAATTTTTTAAGTATTTATTTATTTTTGAGAGAGAGAGAGAGAGAGACACAGTGTACTCAGGGGAGGGGCGGAGACAGAGGGAGACAGAGAATCTGAAGCAGGTACCAGGCTCTGAGCTGTCAGCACAGAGCCCCACGCGGGGCTCGAACCCACGAACCGTTAGTTCATGACCTGAGCCGAAGTCGGATGCTCAACCGACTGAGCCACCTGGCCACCCCAAATTCACATGACTCCTTTCAGGCGAGCCTCTTTTGTATGGTCAAGCCCAAAAGCACATTAGCGTGCCCTGAGGAAGCACGGTGACGTGAAGCTTACTCCAATGCAGAATTGTACCTACCGCCTGTCTGCCTTTCTCGGTATAGACCCACCAACACCCTGTCCTTCGAGTTGCACGCTATACTTCTTTTCGGTGTAGTGCAGCCAGGTTGTCACTGAAAAGGCAAATTTGCATTTTATGGCTGTGTATGCTCAACTTCCTCTTGCTAGTGTGTTCATTCTGTCACTTCAAAAGAAGCCTGTTTTTCTTTTTTTTTTAAGCTATGCCATCTGCAAAAAGCCAGTGGTGTATTCTATTGTAGATAGTGTCACAAGGGGCTCTTGTCCTCTGATGCTCCTTGGGGTGGGAATTTTCAAGATGCTCTTCAATGTACATTTCTTTTTTCATTTAATTGATTATTCATGAGTTAAAAATAATTAAAGAAAAAAAACCCTGAAATTGACGGTAATAGTTTTCTTGCTAACCTCAATTAACTTCAGCCGCTCTTCTAAATCTCATCATGCTACCTGTCAAAACCATACCTGGCACTGTAATATAGGGAGAAATATATTATCTTCACAGATACTAGTTTAAAAGTACACACCATCTCGTACAGACAAATTCAAAGTTTGGTTGCAATTTTAGGTAAAGGAAGGAGGAAATTTGGGGAGTATCCGAAGAGGTGGTGGAGGGCTGTGGGTCTTCTTTGCACAGAGTAGACGCTCCCTGATCGAAAAGGCCCTGCGAAAGTGAACTACTTTTACGAAAGCCAAAGGAAATGTAGAGGACCGAAAAAGAAAACATGTATGCGGCATATCAATCATCCTCGAGATTTAACACGTACAAGATGCAGCCCTCTTCGTTTGTCTTTCAAATGTATACACATTTTTCTCCATAAAGGATAGCTTGATGACTCAAAAGCAACAGAAAACGAATCAATAAAAGGAATACTTAATTTCTTTCTAAAAAAAAAAAAAATACAGTGGGGCTGGCAAAACCAGGTTAAGAGAGAGCAAAGTTCATTTCAGCACAAACCGAAGCCAATTATTTTGTAATCTATGATTACATTGAGTTGTTTATGAAATGGAAAAGTCTGTCATCGTGTTTCTATCCTTTTTCTAAGAGTTCACTGTTGCGTACAAGCCTCAGAAGAGCTTGTGGGCAGTAGAGAAGCTTCGGCTTTCCGATTGTTAAGCCTGCAGAACAGAAGCTCTAGAAATCACGCCTGGCAAATGTGCCAAAGCAGTGAGAGAATTTTGTAAGTAAAGTGTAAAAGTACACCCATGGCACCTCAATCAAAAACTATAAAATTCATAATATTATTTGCCTGTGCGCACAGTAGCCAACCTAAGATGGCCGAAAATCGACCTCAAGTTCAGGAGCTCTGATCCTCAACCCTTATTTCGAAGACCAAAAAACAGGCACAAGGCATCACCGTGCCCACTTCACTGTCAATATTAAGATTCTCAAGGTGTGTAATTGTACTGTCAGATCTGCGACCTGGTAACAAATACCCAACATCTTAATGTCTTTATGTGCTAAAATGGGGGGGGGGGAAGGGGAGGGAGGAAGATGTCAGATTCCGTAATTCAAACCACAGAAAAGATCAAGTCAAGGTGATTTCACTGCCCCTTTCCAACATGTGGACCTAGAAGTCAATTGTCATTTTTAGTAGAGTTTTCCTCCCTCCCTTCCTCCTTCCTTTCTGAAAGAAAGGATACTATATTGGCAAACGATGGCCTACTTGAACACAGCAAGTCTTCTACTGGGTCCATACCAATATGGGAAAGAATTACCCTGCTTGTAGTGTAACGGAAGGCACACCCTAATAACACCCTGGAGCCCGGGTTTTTACAACCCTCCCCGGCCACCCCACTATCTCTTGCATCCTTAACCATCAGTGGTTTTTCAGTCATGTGACCACAGCAGGTAACTTAATTTACTTGTCTCTTCTCTAAAATGGGGGATAATAACATCTTGCCTTTCTGGAAGTAAAGGGTTGGTCTGAATTATCCTGAGGTTCCTGCAAACTCTAAGATCTATAATTTAAAGATTTCTCAAAGACACTGTTCATTCCTAATTTCTATGACCTTGATACACAGGAAAATGTCAACCTCCCTGTGTAACGGGAGCAAAGATAAGCAGCCTCATGTGTCATCATTTCTTTTCCTTTTTCCAAGTTTTTTTTTATAGTTTCCTCATCTCATACTCTAAAATAAATCAATTACAAACCTGAGTTTTTCTTCTTTTTTTTAATGTTTATTTTTGACAGAGAGAGACAGACAGACAGACAGAATGTGAGTGGGGGAGGGGCAGAGAGAGAGGGAGACACAGAATCCAAAGCAGGCTCCAGGCCATCAGCACAGAGCCCGACGCGGGGCTCGAACCCACCTCCCACAAGATCATGACCTGAGCCGATGTCGGAAGCTTAGCCGACTGAGCCACTCAGGCACTGCCGCCCGCCCCCCCAACCCAAGTGTTCTTCACTTAAAGTAACACAGGCTTCTGATTCCTTTTTATTGCTTGCTCCATATTGAATCAATGAAGTTGTAAGAGCTAACGCTTTACGTTAGCATTTCAAAAAGGGGTCAGTAAAGAAGCCTCAATTTCAAACCTAGTTTTACTAAGAGATGTCCAAATGCCCTTGCCTGAATCTTACTCATTTTTCAACAAAGTGGATGTTAAATAACTAAGAGAAACTAGTTCAATTGAAAATTTGCCACAGATGATCAGATAATCCAGGGTTTTTAAGGTCTCATTATTCTTTCTCTCCGGAATAAGCCCCAGCCAATGGTTTTCCAACCACTCTTGTCTCTCAGCTTCACTTCTTAATTTCCAGAAGCCAATTCTGTGGCTGGCCAATCCGCCATCTTTTCTCTCCGTGGGCTACATGGTCACCAGAGCTGCGTTCCCCCCACCTGCTCCTTAATGTATGGACTCCTTCTTTCAGTTCCTTGGGTCCACATGTGCCTTTCCACCTCGCTATTTAATTCCGAGGCCGAATTTCCCGAACAATCTTTAACTCTCCTGATCTAAGGTCTACTTTTATTTATTTAATGTTTCACTGAACGTTTGGTTCCTGTGTACTATCAATCTCCTTATGGCAACAAGTAAAAGCTACCATGTGAAAAACACATATCCTAGCTTAATGGAAAGAGGTGCCTCAACAGAAAAACACTTGCCTTGACATAATGCGCCCCACTGTAGGTGAGGTCCCCAACAAAGAGCAGTTCACCTATTTGCATTTGCAAAGAGGCTCCCCCAGGGGCAGTTTCTCTCCTTGAGAAATCTTGGAGGATCTGACACAGCATCAGAGGCCCTTCTAAGGAGTTTCTTGCTAGTTCATACTTCATTCATTCAACAGTTATTTTCTCCAGGACTTATTCTACGCCAGGCACCGCGCTCGGCAGTGGGACCAGAAGGGGAAACAAACAGACAAAGAAATGATTACAAATTGTGGTGGGTGCTATGAACACATCAGGTTACTGAAATGGAGAATCATGAGGCAAGAAGATGGTTCTCACTGCAGATGGTGACACTTAATCCGAGACAGGAAAGGCAGGAAAAGACAGGAAAGGCACTCTGCTCACAGGCTGAGACGCAGGGCGCTGAACCATCAAAGGGCCTGGAGAGAGGCCCCGTCCAAGGCCAAGTGTGGGAGCTGCAGGGGCCAGGGAGCAGACAGGAGGCCAGTGAGAGTCTTTCAGTGACAGTGGGAAGGGGCCGGAGACACGCAGGAAGGAAGTGACTCACTCAAACTCCTCTTGAGTCCCAGCAGCAGTAAGCAGCACTGTGCTAGAATCTTGAATGGTCACAAACGGCCCTCCAGTTTTCTCTGAGGCCTCGCTGCCCTGAGGCCCGTATCTATACTCCCCTGTATCACACAATAAACCGCAATTAATGAGGCAATCTGATCCCATCTAGATTTGCCACCTCAAAGAGTCTCAACAACACAGGTAGGGACGTCAACCCTACGAGGAGCTACTGTTGGCATATGGTCAGTATCCGGTCTTGGGAATTCAAGTCGATGTATTTGAAAAAGCCGCTTGGTGGGGCTGGGACATTGAAGATCAAGGGATCCTTCTGGTCTTTTTCTCTAAGAGGTAATGAAGATGGGATCAGAAAAAGAGAGGATGGTGAAGCACTATTTCCACCGTGTATGGTGGACAGGAAGTACAGAAATAAAATAATCCATCCATTTACACGCAGTACATTTACTTCAAGGATCAAGACAACTCAGAGGAAGAATTTATTTATCTCTGTTCCCTGAATAACTGTGTCAATCTTCTATTTCAGTATTGGGTCAAACCGTATGAAATACCTACATTGTATTGATATCGATCTGTGAAAATGGCGACACCACATGGTTTGGCAAATAGTGATGCAAACAGTCTAACAGCCACTCTCTGACATGCAGCAGTTGGTTTTCTGACCCCAATCGGGCTCTCTGAATTTAAGTTCTTCACCAGGAGAGAGGCGACAGATAGAATTCAGCAAGCATGGGCTGCCACCATGGGCTACACATTGTTTCAGGTGCCCTCTGTAAACTATCCCATTCGTGCCTCGCAATGATTGCCAAACAACATTGCTGGCACTTTTCAGCTAGGATTCAAAGGGAATAACTATAAAATACTGTGTAAAATGAGAATAGTATGTGATCCATTCCTCCCTCACTTATGTCCTTCTCTGATTTCTTCCCCCTCCTTTCTCTCTTTTCCCTTCCAAACAAATGGAAATTTTTACTTCCCAGGAGGCTATTCTGTCAAAATCAGGGCTAAACAAAGAAAATACAGCACAGGAAATTAAGAGCAAATTAGCATAAGCGCTTTGTTTCTAAAAATGAGATATTTTGTTTTAATCCCATAATATTTTTAAAGAAGTATTTTTGGTAAAGAGTAAGTAAGATGTCATAATCAAAGGCAGCAGTTTAAATAAGTTGACTCCTTGGGCATACAGCACTGCCAAATACATTGATTGATCTAAAATAGGAGGTATGCACTTGAACTGTATGAGTCTATCTAATCTAGGAACCCTATGGTCCCCTCTCTGACAAACTCCACAATTAGCATACGGTAAATCTTTTGGTAGACCAAGGATTATAAACATCTGATTATCAACATCTCTGGTTCAGAAATTCTTTGAGTGATGTATGGCTTGCAGAGAAAGCCAAAATAACCCGTAGGCTTCGAGTACAATGGGAAAAAAAAAAAATCCCTTAGTGAGTTATTTTACATCTTCGTCAAGAAAAAACTTTGATCGCTCTAAAAGAGCGTCCAATTATTGAACAGTGAAAACAACTATTTGTGGGTAAAATGAAATATACCAGGATACTGATCATTGCGTAACAACTAAAAATTACTGGACCGTATGCATGCACCCAAAGCACTTAAGAGGCAGAACCTTATTTTGTCTGTTCCCAGCTGGTCAGCTCCCCTGGTCCCATTTTCAGGCCCTGACAGCTAAAATATCCATGGTGCACAGATATGTCCTCCCTAGTGAGTGCCTTGTCCAGATGTCATACTCATTTCTTACACGAAGCAAAACACAGAGATCAAAACTCAAACAGCATATGAAATGAAAAATTACCGGATGAAAGGTTTAAGCACAATTTTTACTGCTTCGTGCTGTATTATTTGTTTTGCACATAGGCTCTGCTTTCTGAAGCCTTACCGTATTAATATCGCTGGTTTTGCTATTCGACCTCCAGTCTTAAAATACGACGGCTCGCTCAATAGCACGTACCCCACTTGTTTCCACATGTATTCCAGAGTGACCACAACAGCATGCCTTATATCATCGGTAATATGCACCACTTCTCCTCGTTCCAGGAAAGTTGATTAATTTAAGTATTACAGGAATGTATGTAAAATCAGTTCGCATTCACATAAAATAATGCTCTTAATCCATCACTCAAAACAGAATGGAAAATGCCAATTCTCTGTGAATTATATCAAACTGTAGCCCGTGCCTCTGTCTTACTCTGCCACATGTTAAGAACAGGGGACCTTTAAATGCATGAAAAAAAAACGAGAAAAGATGCAGAAAGCACAAATAAGCATCGAAGATTACGGCAAAAATAAGGGTTGCGTCTGGAAAGGCCTTGAACAAAACGATCAATAATGAGCGTATAAACTGTGCTGGCCCATAGCCTTATTTTCAGGAATTCTGAGTCACATCTTTAAAAAAGAGCAGCCCATACATTTTTGGGTTGTGTCTATACAGGAGAATCCGAAGTCTGGTGGGACCGGAGAGCAGCGTTTGGCAGTCTTAGAAAATGCAAGGCAGTGGTCAGGAACACAGCAGTGCTGGGGCTGGATTCCCAGAGCATCTCCTTAATTGGACCTTGCTGGAATGTACCACCTCACTTCTAGTTCACGGGCACTGGGGAACAAAACGGCCTTTCTATCTTTTCCCAGAGAGGGCCACAGAAGACGCTCCCCGCCCGACTTTCAAAGCTGCTTCTAACGCTGACCCCGGTCACGTTGGTCACCATTTGCCTCATGTCCGTTCAGGGCTGGGACACGAGCGCTTCTGTCTTTCCGGGTTGAAAAACAGACTGTGTTTAGGGATCAGAAATCAGGGTGAAGACACCGAGAGCGAATGTTGAGGGTTCGTGGCTGCCGTGGGGGAAAGCCTACAAATGTTCTAATTCGGCTACCAGGAGTCCCTCAGACCCTCTCCACCTCGGCACTGGAAGGCTGATTTCTAAGAAAAGAAAGCTCTCCCCAGCCACCATGGAAGTTTCGCAGCAGGAGCAGAAAACCCTAAGTGATGACATTTTTTTTTTTTTTTTTAACTCAGCCAACCATCAAAGGCAGAGCGGGTGGGACCTAGAGGGTGGGCATCTGCCAGGCTCACTCCAACACTTTCAACTCGTTGGTGGGGGAAACCCTTAGGTTCAACCGGGGCTATGATGGCCTGGGAAGCAGGGGCCACAGGAAAACTCCAGGCCCCCCAAACGTCTCCCCGTACATTTCACTAATTGTCGAGGCATTTGGGTTAACAAGCTCCTCTTTTAAAATACAAATGCCCCCGGGAGGGTTAAGCCTCATTCATACCTCAGTGCGAATTAGTTTAATTAGATAATCAGATCTAATTAATTGAGGGCTCAGGGAAAGAGAGTTTTGATTGAGGTGGGCCAAAGGGAGGAAAAATTTGGAAGGGACTCGGGTGGGGGCCTCTGAAGAACTAGGGACTGGCGCGGGGAGAGCGGGTTACAGGGCGTCTGGGTCCAGAAAGGGAAGTGCACGGGTGTCAAAGCAAACTCTGCTGTTCCGTCCGTCCAGGGTCTCAGGGCACCAGACGCTGCCTATGGCCGCCACTCTCGCCCCTCGGTCAAAGGCATCGGGATTCGTTCGAAGGCTGCAAGTGCCATCTTTCCCCAGCGGGGACTCCCTGGGTCTGGCCAACCTTCAGATCTCAAGAAAGGAAGAAAGTGTAGGAGGAAGAGGAAGAGAGGCATATGCTTCCACTGTCCTCACCCTAAGTGGGTCCCGCCCCCACTTAGATGGGCGTCCAGATATTCCTGGATGGAAGAGAGCCCACCCACCAGCATCTTCAGCTGCGTGTACTCTCAAAACAGGCTACTCTCCTCTCCTCTGCTGCCACCATTGACCAGATCTGATTTGGCGGGAGGTTGCTGCCGAATCCCGGAGGACGGATCCCCCTCCCGAGCCAGCCATGGGGCAGCATGTGATGATGGTCAGCAGACCCCATTCACATCCTGACCATGGGGTTTACTTGCTCCGAGAGCCTAAGAAAAAGCCTTACTTTTTTTTTTTTAAAATTTTTTTAATGTTTTTATTTATTTTTGAGACAGAGAGAGACAGAGCATGAGCAGGGGAGAGGCAGAGAGAGAGGGAGACGCAGAATCCGAAGCAGGCTCCAGGCTCCGAGCTGTCAGCACAGAGCCCGACGCGGGGCTCGAACCCATGGAGTGTGAGATCGTGACCTGAGCTGAAGTCGGACGCTCAACCGACTGAGCCACCCACGCGCCCCGAAAATGCCTTAAGTTTTAATGAGCGCTGCTCCTCTCCACGCCTGTGCTGTCAGCTGCGATGTCCGTGCTGTGGGGTACCTCGGAACGCTCCCCCAGGCCCACCTGACCTCCCGTGTGCCCCCTGCACGGGTTACACTAGAGCCACACAGGCTGTTTATGCATCTGGGTGCCAAAGTCCACCACAAGTTCTTTAAGGGCTGGGAGTCGATCACGCGTGCATCACACCCCCACCTCTAGCACAGGGCAAGCGCTCAGTGACTATTTTTGGAGAGAGAGAGAGAGAAAAGAGCAAAGCACGAAGCATTTACCCAGAGGACCAAGCAGATCTGTGATCTCAAAGGAACTATGACAAAAACACGTCTGTTTGATTCGGTGGCTGATGCAGACAAATCCTTTTCGAACAATACAGATAATAGCCGCGGAATCTTAACATTTTGTAACACCAGAAAAATCTAACGCAAAATATTTTAGGAAAGCATCTCCCCTACTTGGCTGCATCCTAACAGACAGAAATCTCAACTCTGTGGAATACGCCATTCTCTAACCAAGAGGTGCACTTCTCGTTTTTTAAAGGTGAATTTTACATAGAAAATATGCTCCAAGTGTGCGTAAGCGTGGAACAGTACGGACAGAAGGCCTCGGCGATGCCGACTGAACGATGGTGCCCCTGGAATCGGCTCTATGTTTTCGTTTTTCTATAAGCTTAGTTTCAGGTATCAATATGCCCACCTTCTAATACCTTACATTCTTACAAAATATCCTTATAGCTTCATTTTTCTTTCATTAGAAGAAATAGAATAGTGCCAATTCTTCTTTAGCATTGTACTTTGTCCCATAAACAACAGAAGGTACTCATATGGTGAAAAGAGCTTTTTCACGGGCTGAAAAAGGAAGATGAGCAGAAAAAAAAAAATGTTTTGGGGAAAAACGTTTTGTTTTTTGTAAGTCCTTATCGGAGACGTCCATGTTTTAATAAGATCGCTAAGAAAATCATTCTAGGCAGGAATAATATAAATGTTGAGTCATGGACTATAATTAGAGCTCTGTATACATGGTTGAGTTGGGGAGCAAAGAGCACCCAGGAAGAAGATTTCCTGTGAACGTGACCTCTCTGGGCTGCCTCTGAGAGGGTGGTCTCGCTTTCAGCCATGGTCCTGACAATTAATTAGCTGTGTGACCTAAGGCAAGTTATATGACCTCTCGGAGGCTGCTTCCTCAACTATAAAATAGGGGTGATGGTATTACCGAGCCTAGGTTGCCATGATTAAGTGACTAAAAGGCATAAGCATCCGGCACTGGGTCTGGCACCCAGCAGACAACTCTCACAGCTCAAACCCATGTTTACTTTCAATTCGTGCGTCCTGTTTCCCAGGATCTCCTGGCATTTCATGTCTGTGCTAGTCTCTCTTTGTTCGCTTACAACGACTCTATATCCCAACGTGACCAGGTTCTCTCGTGCTTTCTTTCCTGGCCTCCAAGTTCCCACTGGAGACCTTCTTTCAGGAGGCTCTGTAAAAGAACATGGAGTCAAAGCCAAATGGTGTTCAGGGACATGCATGCTCATGTTCACCTGGGGGGACCCCGTCGGAGAGTGAGCCAGCATTTGGGAACATTCCTCAGACAGTCAACGTGACCCGGTGGTCGCCTTTATGTGAGTATCTTACTGGCCAAAGATTCTGTGAAATAAAACTGCTCGTTAAAAGGCTTTTTTGGACTCAAAACCAGAAAAAAAAAAATTCTGGTTTTAGTTTGGTTTAATAACCATATAACTTCTGGTAGTGATTCTGGGAATTCTAAAGACAAGCGAGTGGCAGACTTGTCCAAAGGAAATGGGAGCAATTGCCCAACGTTTCAGCGTTCAGAGGCCAGGTTCTGGGGCTAGATTCAGGTTTCTGGAACTGCCCTGGAGAGCAGCAGTAGGGGACGAAGGGGTTAACACGCTACCTGATCATCCATTGGCCCCTCCCTCCCTTCCTTCCTCCCTTCCTCTCTCTCCCTCCCTCCCTCTCTCCTTCCTTCCTTCTTTCCTTCTTCTTGCTTTCCTCCTTCCTTCCTCCCTTCCTCTCTCTCCCTCCCTCCCTCTCTCTTTCCTTCCTTCTTTCCTTCTTCTTGCTTTCCTCCTTCCTTCCTCCCTTCCTCTCTCTCCCTCCCTCCCTCTCTCCTTCCTTCCTTCTTTCCTTCTTCTTGCTTTCCTCCTTCCTTCCTCCCTTCCTCTCTCTCCCTCCCTCCCTCTCTCCTTCCTTCCTTCTTTCCTTCTTCTTGCTTTCCTCCTTCCTTCCTCCCTTCCTCTCTCTCCCTCCCTCCCTCTCTCCTTCCTTCCTTCTTTCCTTCTTCTTGCTTTCCTCCTTCCTTCCTCCCTTCCTCTCTCTCCCTCCCTCCCTCTCTCCTTCCTTCCTTCTTTCCTTCTTCTTGCTTTCCTCCTTCCTTCCTCCCTTCCTCTCTCTCCCTCCCTCCCTCTCTCCTTCCTTCCTTCTTTCCTTCTTCTTGCTTTCCTCCTTCCTTCCTCCCTTTCTCTCTCTCCCTCCCTCCCTCTCTCCTTCCTTCCTTCTTTCCTTCTTCTTGCTTTCCTCCTTCCTTCCTCCCTTCCTCTCTCTCCCTCCCTTTCCTCTTCCTTCCTTCCTTCCTTCCTTCCTTTAGTTAACAAGCACTTACTGCACACTGACCGTGTGCCAGGTCCTTTGCTTGGATCTGGGGATACATACATGACATTGTCTCTGTGGTTTAATTCATAGTCAATTCAAGGAGATAAACAGGTAACCACTTAAAATATCTAGTGATTAGCTACCATGCGGAAAGACATTGCCCTCCAGTTTAGGAAATCTCAGAAACAAGAGTCTGTGAGTCCAACTGCCAGTCGGAAGGGCAGAGATAAGGTTCTGGGTGAACAGTTCAGGGCAGAATGTATCTCCCCTATCAGGAGACCATGCTGTGGGGAGGCCTACGAGGTATCTCCCAAAGAGACACCTGCTACGGAAAGATTACCAACTGCTAGTTGCTGTTAGCGAGAGAAACATCAAAAGCCATCCAAGAAGATTGAAATTTCACCCATTTCAGGAAAAGTCAAAGGAGAAAAGCAGAATTTTCTAAATAGTAATAACAAGAAATTGCTATTTGAAGTTGATTTTTTTTTTAATGGTTAGTGGCTTTGGTCCAGCTTTGCTCCATCTCTGAAAACATCAATTTCCCTGAGAGCAGAGTTCTCTGGTGGCTCCAAGGGCACATCCCTTCACAATCCCATGCTTGTGTCCAGGCTGCGTGCATCACTTGCCTTTACTTACCCAGATCTCCCCATCCTCCAAAACCAGTTCACCTTCATGAAATCTTTCCCAACTCCTTTGGCTTAAAATGATCAGTTCCTTCCCTAACTTCAGAGCACCTGCATTCTACAAATTGTACTGACATTGCCTTAAATGTAGCCGATAATCTCTTAAGAACAAGAACCTGGACCTCTATTGTCCCTATGGACCTTACTGCGCCGGGGACATAGTGGAGCCCCTAGGAAGCCTTCTGGAATACAAAGGCTGAACATTTACATCTTTGCATAAAAAACCCCACCAACGTATTAAAGAGGATACATACTTATAAAACATTATGGTTAAAATATACAAAGTTGTATCATGAATAGACGTGCCCTCCAAACTTCTCAAATATTTACAAACAAGTATTAACTTAGGTATAATGAATTTTCCCCTAATTAACAATCGAATATTATCTACACTTCGCCCAAAGCTTGTATTTAAACTACAAGGAAGAAATAACAACAATATCCAAGAGTTGGGAACTAGGAACCTGAGACTCAGCCTGAACTCTGATAAGGAAGATAGCAATATTTCGTTAGAAGGGTGCAATATTTCTTCAGAAGACCCCTCCCCAATTAAAAAAAAAAATATGTATGCGCCTGGGTAGCTCAGTCGGTGGAGCATCCGACTTCGGCTCAGGTCATGATCTCACAGTTTGTGGGTCTGAGCCCCGCATCAGGCTCTGTGTCGACAGCTTGCCCAGAGCCTGCAGCCTGCTTCAGATTCTGTCTCCTTCTCTCTCTCTGCCCCTCCCCCGCTCATGCTCTGTCTCTGTCTCTCAAAAATAAATAAACGTTAAAAAAAAATTTTTTTAATGTACATTGCCCCAATAGTCAATAAACAAAAGACCTGACATTTAAGAGGAGAAAGACATTTATCACTTTCCCAGTAGCTCCTGTATGAAAAATAAGTTATTATATTTAAATCTACAACTGTCATTTAGTTCAAAGAACTGGGAGTCTTCTTTGGATGGAGTAACTGTATAATCCACTCTGGTTCCAACACGCCTGAAATCAGAGCACAGGGTCGCAGAGCAAACGGCTCTCTACCGAAAACTATTTATTGCCCCTGTTCATATTTTCTGCCTGTTACAAAAATGGGCAGACTATCTGACTGAGTGGAGACATTCTTCAAAAGAGACATTTTGGGGGGGGGGGGTGGGGTAGAACAATCCACAACAATCAAGGGCTGGCCTTTTTTCAAAGCTGAATTTAGTAACTGGAATTCAATATATCTGTATGTATAGTTGAAGACTCCACGGTGGACCCAGGGAAGGAGGAGGTAACCATTAGCGACAGTGAAATGGATGAAAACAGTGATCAAGATTACTTTGTAGGGGAACGTTTGATCTGTTCTTGTCCCGTGAAACACGGCCATTTTGAAACTCTTCCATTCACCGTAATAAAAAGACTACATGGAGAGAAGCGTACGTAGTTTAAAATAGTCTTTGCACCAAAAAAAAAAAAAAAAAAATTAAAAAAAAAAACAACCCATGCTAATTCTAAATTTAGAAGAGAATCTGGAACACAGGGACATGATATGCTTTATTGAAATGCTTATTCAGACATTATTGGTAGAGATAGAAAATTGGGGACCAAACCAAGTGATTTTTTTACAGGCGATGCGTAAGTATTTTAGCCATTTATTCCATAAGAAAAACTTTTTTGACATTGTAAACCAATCTTTATTAAGTGCATTAAAACAGAAAAAAACCCGACATTTTATAATATGCAATAAATAGTATTAACATGTCTTTCTTCAAGTCTTGACATTTAAAAGTAATTCTGCTCTTAAATTTTAATTCTATACACAGGCACCGATAGTTCTTTAGATATGTCATGGAAATTTTAAAATGCCACCAATATTATGACTTTTCGAGAGAGAAATCTAAATATTTTTCAGTTTGGAAAGAAAACCCCCAAAGGAACTTTAAAGGAACCTCTAAAAATAATACTACTTAACCCCACAAAGTTAAAATCCATGGTAAACTTCAAAACAATCAAAACTTAATATCGTAACTAGTTTTTTTAATGCTTATTTTTTTTTTTATTTTAGAGAGAGAGGGAGAGAGAGAATGAGCCAGGGACGGGCAGAGAGCGAGGGAAGCACAGAATGCGAAGCAGGCTCCAAGCTCTGAGCTATCAGCACAGAGCCCGACGCGGGGCTCGAGCCCACGAACTATGAGATCATGACCTGAGCCAAAGTCCAACGCTTAACCAACTACGCCACCCCGGTGCCCCTATATCATAACTCATTTTAGGTAAAGGCTACCTCCATAAATTCCAGATAAGCTAATAAAATTGTTTACAACAGGATACGGCTGAAATTGCTAAAACTGTGCAAGGTTACATGACTATTACCTTACAAACTTCATTTTAAAAAAAAATTGCACTTAGTAACTGTGAGGAGAATGTTTTCTTTCAGGCCAAAAATCATATTCAACCGGTTAATAATAAGATAAGATCATTTACATAAAATGTGAGACCCCCTCGGAGTTCAGAGGTTCTGCTATGTCACGCGGGGAACTCACCCCCCAGACAATTACCTGCTGAAACAGCAAATCCGCTCCCTAGAGTGTCTTTGTTCCTTTACTCTGCATTTCCGAAAATCTATGCTAAATATTAACTTGTGTCTCTTTGACCCACATTCCCAAAAAAGGTATCAAACACGGGAAAGGATTCTTCATGGGGTCCAGGCCACCAAAATTCCCAAAGACGGTTTTAAGAAGAGATTCCTTTGATGTTTAATAGAATCAGACATTTGGACTAAAATAGTCCTGTCTCTCTCCTCTATTGCCGTCACCACTGCTAACAATTATAAGCTTTCAGTGCTCTGAATAATTCACAATCTCATCTGTTCTACTCAGTGTAAAGACAATGTTGAGAGGACAAGGTCACTTTTTTTTTCCCTTCCCGACTACTGACTTTTCCAACCCGACACCAGTCTGATTGCATGATCCACCTAGCGTTTGACACGCTTCCCCTGACAGCTTCTTAACAGCCGTTAGTCTATTTAGCTTAGGGTATGAAAAATAATAAGGGTGCAATGGAGTGTCAGATTTCTTCCACCGTGATAAACACACGTTCAGCGTTTTCCCGTTCATTTTACCTCGATACACTTACACCATACCATACCCTTTTATCGTAATATTGACAGATATCAATCCACCAATATTATAAAATACCAGGCTGCCGGAACATTAATGGTATTTTACGTATGACATGCATGTTTGAAAAATCAAAATTAGAATAAGCTGTTTACGACAGATTAACACCTGTGAATGTGCCTCTCTGGGGTCATCTGGAAAATCTTGCAAACTTGGAGTCATGCAACCTATAATCTTGGAGGAGAAAGGAGAGCGGCAACCTGGCGGTGCTCAGATTTCATTCATTCATTTTCACTGGAAAGCGACACCAGTCAGAGGAGAGAGGCAAATTTTTGTAACCCTGAAATAAAACTCTGACTGTAAGTGTTCAATTATTTTTTTTTTACTTTAATTAAACTCTCTCCTGTCTTATAAATTCAGGCGTGGTAAAGGGGAAATATTGTTAAAGTTCTTAAAAAGGAACAGCCATACAATAAACAGTTTACGCGGAAAAACGATACTGCAAAGTAATGTTGAGGTAATGCACACGCCTCACATCAAGGCTGCACAACCACAACCACAAACTGTCAAAAGATCTGCATTCAGCAATATCTCTGGGTTAATATTTCTTACACTGCTTGAAAATAATTCCCTGTCTTCTTTTTTATTGTGAAAAATCTCAAACATACTCAAAGATAGGAAAAAACACTGGACAACGAACCACCGAAGACCCACCTTCAAATTCAAAAATTACTTTCCTAGTCTTTTTTTTTTTTTTCTGAAGTATTTCACAGCAAATCTCAGGTAGCCTTTTATTTCACCACATACACCTCAGTACTAAAAAGCATTCGTTTGTTTGTCTCCATTCTCATTAATTTTGGAGAAGCAAAATTGGCTAATGCAATTTCTTCTTCCAATTTTTTCCAGGAGTTAGGAGGAACTCTCCAGGTGAGTCTGAACATTCCCATCTCAGGAGCGAACCAGAAATGTTTACATAGGCATTTTCCTCCTGGAAAGCCTATTGAGAATTAGGAATGAACTGCTACATCTAAATTAATCCAACACAGCGTGGTCACATAGTACAACCTTCACCGTTTTCATGTCAACAGACTTGAGTCCGGGCAGAATGACTAACGGGTTATTTATAACAATGACACATGACTGCAACAAAGCAAGGAGCATACAGTATGGGAGCACAGCTCCCCTCTGTCTTAACCACCATCGTGACTTCATTCAATTTTTTTCAATTTATTTATTTTGAGAGAGAGAGCACTCACACACATGGGTGGGGTGGGGGGGGAGCAGAGAGAGGGAAAGAGAGAATCCCAAGCAGGCTCCATGATGGCACTACAGGGCCCCACGCGGGGCTCAATCTCACGAACCATGAGATCATGACCCGAGCAGACATCAAGAGTCACATGCTTAATTGACGGAGCCACCCAGGCACCCCAGTTCATTCCATTTAGTGTCAAGAAAAGTACAGATAAAATAGACGTGCTTTATTTGTATTATTGACATTTTTCTTATAAAGGTGGGCCCATAAACTGACTATACCATTACAAATACACTTTTAAAAGAAAACAAAGGAAAAGAAGGCTTGCTGTTGCTATTTAATTCTTTAAAATACAATAAATATCGGAGCACCTGGGTGGCTCAGTAGGTTAAGCGTCAGACTCTTGATTCTGGCTCAGGTCATGATCTCACAGTTCATGAGATTGAGCCCCGCGTCGGGCTCTAGACTGACAGCATGCAGCCTGCTTGGAATTCTCTGTTTCCCTCTCTCCTGCCCCTCCCCTGCTTGCTTGCATGCACACACACACTCTCTCTCTCCCTCTCTCAAAATAAATAAAGAAGCATTAAAAAATAATAAAATGCAATAAATACCCACACCTATCAAATCAGGAAACCCACACCTTTTTCAGTTACCCAAGTACTAGGCGGTATTTTCTTTGTTATAAATTGTCAGTAGATTGACAAGGTGGAAGCATTTCTATTTTATTCTTGGTTTAAAATAATAGTTCACGAAATATATTACTGATGTAAGCACATACCAAGAGATATTTGACTATGAATTTTTACCCAGTCTCTTTTATAGTTTTATGACAAAAATTTCAGGTTCCAGACAAAGAAAGGAACGTTGGTACTCCACGCCTACTTTCCCTTCCTGATGACAGATACGTGCTGACGATCATCGTATTTACATGTTATTAACACACTGAAACTACTCTTGAAAAACCATAATGCAAACCTCAGGATAGAAGGAAACTGAAAATTTTATCTTTGCTTTTTAACACAGCACACGAAGACAAAGAACCTGCTAATATAATGGAGGAAAAGCCAGAGAACTCAATATAAAAATATAAGCTCTCACTACTCTCTTTGAAATAACTGAGCAGGGACCTTCCTTGAAGAGGTCTGTCCCTCCTAAACAGTTTAGGAATGGGCATGCCCATAAGAAGCAGACTACGCTGTAAGACCATGGCCTTCTGATCCAAGTCTATTAGTATCTGAATTATAAAGCATTTTATAAGTGTTGCTTTAAAGCTACATTTTTCTTGTTGATTTCTTAAAAGCTGGCAGTAACAAAACTTCGGTTGTTGGATAATAATTAACACACTCCCGATAAGAATTAAATTTTAAAATGACAATGTATTATTATAACATCTTAGAAATCTGGCACATCAGAGTTATAATTAAACATGTTGGTTTCTGCTTCTGTGTAGAAAAATATTCAAGGTGAATGGAGAATCCAGGAGTATTGTTTTCTTTTGAACGTTGGGCTCTATTCAATCTAATATTGAAAAGAGTTTATAATGGCCCAAAGATCTTTGGGGGGAGAAAAGGTCTTATTTTTTCTTTATGTCCAATCTATGGGAAGGTCTTCAAATATATCTGTTATTAAACTGACAATTACATAGACAAATGGTAACCAAATACATGCTTTAGAGCATTAAGTATTTCCAAATTGCAGGAAACCCTACCAAAACTGTCCTGGGGAGTCATCAAAGATAGAGTGACCCGATGTGCCACTTTGCCTGGGATGGTCCCTATTAAAGAAAGAAATGACAGTTTTACAACTTAAAGATATGGAAGAGACTAGAAGTCAATCTCCTACTCAATGAGCTTTTTACTTTCTTAAAGAAGGAACAGGAGGAGTGTACGGAAGAAGTTACCCAAGACAGATGCGCGGCTGACCATCACCAGAGAGTGCTGCCTACCACTCCTTTCTTCCAGAACCACCTCGGTTTAGACACAGGAGAGGTACCTGGCCCACTGGCTCACAAACTCCGTTCCTGGGGGCTCCCTGGGGGATTTCTTGGAGGCTTTGCTAAAGGCTACTGAGCAAAGAAACAGGGTCTTTGCTCTCATTTAAGAAATTCCCTCCACTCTTCTCAGTTTCGCCTCAAGTTTCCAAAGATTCTGTGGGTAAAGAGTTGGAAGAGTCCCTCTTGTTATACATGACCCCCAGAGAAGTCAAGTTACAAGTCCGTTCGCCCCGCCAGGCTCGGGGCACAGCTGGAGCCAGGGCAGAGGTGTCTGGATAGGGCTCATTTCTCCAGACCCTGCTGCCTGGCAGCCTGATGTGGCTACTGAAATAAGGCTTCTGATGCACAACATGAAAGGGAGAAGAAAAGTTTATTTTTATGCAATGAGTCAGGTTCATACTTGGTAAGAATAGATTTTCCACAAAAATAGAAATTAGCTATTCTAAAACTGAAAACAACTCCGTTCTCGTAAGAGAAGAAGCATCAGATTCTTGCCTCCTTTCTTCAAGAATATAAAACCTGGGGGACCACAACTTCTGGTGGATATGATGCACTGACCAGAAGCAGTGTGCCTTCCCCCCCAAAACTAAACACACAGAAGTGCTGAGTGAAATACAGATTTTACAATAAGTACAGGGTCTGTGTATACACATGCGGATGGATGTTCGCTTCTGTTCAGCAGGCAGAGGTCTTGGGAACCTGAACGGGTGCATTGGGGCCCCGCATCCAGGGAAGCTGCATTCGCTCTCTGCATGAACCTAGGTGGTAAAAAGACTATCGCATCTCTGAGAAGGCGACTGCAAGAAATTCTGCCCACGGGCCCATGTCTGGGCACAGAGGTGCTCTACGTTACAAGTAGAAAGAAAAAAAAAAAGTTTTCTACAAAGAGAAGAACCTGAAGTCTTTGCAACGCGTAGGTGTCAAGGCTACGTTTTCATAGCCTTGTGAACCCTTGACGAAGACATTAAATAAAAATGGATATGAAAGCCCAAGGGCCCAGCAGAGGCAAATGCACACACATTCCATAGGGACACCGTAGACTGCCCAGAGTGTTGGGGCCGTGGCTGACGAAGAGTCTTATAGAGCGTGTGGGTAAAATGACTGCTATGCACAGCCACGATGGGCAGAAAGCACACTACAGGAAGTACAGAAGAATGAAAGAATCCAAAAGAGAATTTTAACAAGAGAAAGAAAACAGGGACTGCATAAATGGCTCATGAACATGACATACATCCTTATTTTCTGCTCTCATTTTCTTTTATATATTTAATAATTATGTAAGCATGAGTATCTGTCTTGATAGATTGCTGGCTTTTTGAAGTAAGGCTTCCAAGATGGCTTTATTCATTTATCTAGTCTCACGGCACGGTAGCCTGCATTGCTCATGGGAAAACAGGCAACGCTCTCAAAATATCATATATAGGTAATGAATTTCAATGCTCTTCTAGGGTATGAAGAGTCCTGGTCCCCATTTTATCCTAAAGATGATGCTAATAATAATTCCAAGTAATCCTATCAAAAGCAATAACTCTCTCTCTCTATACACACACGCACACACACATTTACACACACCTATATATGTATGATCTGTTATATTCAACAGAAATATTTTTAAAGCTCACTGAGAAAAAAAGGAAACAAATATGAGGCTCAGAGCAAAACGCTAGAGCAAATAAGGAAACTGTAGATCATTAAAGACAAGGCAGTAATTTTAGTAACTGATGTGGGTTTTCTTAGCCTAGCTAAGCATCTTTAAATCGTTGGTTTGCACACTGCGGTGAGTGGAGCCACCTTATTCTTAGGTCTTGTACCCAGATCTTGCCTGGGCCCCTCTACCCCAACCGCTCTGCCCCCCTGCCCCCCACCCTGTCCCCTCCTCTCTGCATTTGGCCCCTTGGGGTTTGTTCATAGCCTCCCCTCTGTGGTACTTACTGACCGTGCTGTTCGTTTCAGCACAAAACATAGAGCACGCAGGGCATGACACAGGGGTTTGTCTGAAATCTCTTTTTATCCCCCAAACCCGCACTAGCACCATGCTGCACACAGTTGGTGCTCAACCAATTTCCATCTCTATTGATGGCCCGCCAGCTCCACTGTACGAGCTTGTTGCATTAAATTAATCAAATCATGAAATGTCACAGAGGGATGGAGCTTATTCTAGCTCCTTCTTTCTGCACACGAGGGGCTTCTGGCACGGGGATGGGTCAAACAATAGTCCATCCAGCAGCAGCGTTGGTTCCAGAACACTTGGCCCCCAGGCATGTCTCCTTTTTCTTTACACAGCCACCTTCAGGACTGGAGACACAAAAGGAGGCCCGCTGCTCACTGGGGCTCGTTATGGCCCATGCACACATCAACCCCAAGAGATAGCGATGAATACCATCCCCATTTTCCTCGTGAGGAAACAGAAAATCAGAGAGGGTAAGTTGCACCGGTCACCCAGCTGGGCTGAGTCTGGTCTGCATGGAAACAACATAAATGGCAAAAGAGAAGGAAGAAACAACAAGAGACCAGGCGAAGGAAAATCAGAGCAAGTCCCCACGTTACCTGCATGTTCTCTCCCTAAACATCATTGGGCACCTGGGTGGTTCAGTTGGTGAAGCATCCAACTTCAACTCAGGTCATGATCTCACGGTTTGTGAGCTCGAGCCCTGTGTTGGGCTCTGTGCTGACAGTTCAGAGCCCGGAGCCTGCTTCGGATTCTGTTTCTCCCTCTCATGCCCCTTCCCCACTCATGCTCTGTCTGTCTCTCTCTTCAAAAGTGCATACACGTTAAAAAAATTTAAGTAGTAAACATTATTTAAGCAATTTTGCACTACTGTTTCAATAGGGGGCTTCCTCTCAAAACCTCCTCAGGTGCCTAGAATTTAAAATTACCTGCTGAGTAGCATCTATTGAAAGAACTGGATCACTTCGTAAAATAAAGAAGAAATAGTGATGTTACTGGCAACTAGAATATTCTTGCCTTCAGTAGCTGCACATGCTACAGAACTGGGACTCTATCCTACTTTGTCACCCCGTCATAAGGAAGCACCATACAGCTCAGATAACTCATCTGGCCCTGGGAGGTGTCTAGGCAAACAACTCAGCCAACAGGGTCTGCACTATTATGAGTGAAGAGCAGCTATAAAAATAAACAAGGACAACACTCCTTTTCTTGAACAGGAAGCTTATTATTCTGTCTACCTTGGAGCAACTCACAGCCCAAAATGGAATGTATAATTTTGCTTTTTAACAGTTGTCATATTAAAGAGTGCTTGAAAATACCTGGTTTCCCTGGAACAGATGGAAAGGAAAACAATAAAAAATTAAAAAAAAAAAAAAAACACAGCAAAAAACCCCACCCCTCTACCTCTACGAACATACTTGCCTAACATAAGGTTTCTCTGAAATGAGATATTTTTCACCCCAGGAAAATCTGTGGATTTGGTTAACACTGCTATCTAATCTTGCTCTGAATATTCAACATAAATTAATCCCACCAAACTGGATCTTATTCTGACCACACTGCAGGGTTTTTAAATCTATTATTGCCTAGTTTATGCTTTCTCTTGAAACATTCCCAAGTAACGGGATCTGACCTCACAGTAAAGCTATGTTTTACGATTTCCATTTTATTTTTCAAGTCAGGACATTTTGTTCTGACGTAGACATGAGAGGTTCCTGCCAAGGAGGCTTTATAGAAATGTTTCTTGCTTTCTGTACTATTCCTCACAATAATAATAAATGAAATTAACACAGCTCTATTTAACAAGGTGGTGCGGTAACCAACACAGAATTCAGTTCATTCCATCGTACTCAGGAGACTCTATGCATATAGCAGACAGCCATCAACATGTGCCAAATGGAGAGGCACCTGGCTGGCTCAGTCGGTGGAGTATGTGACTCTTGATCTTGGGGTTGCGAGCTCGAGCCCCAGGTCGGGTGTACAAAGTACTTAAAAACGAAATCTTTTAAAAATGTTGCCAAGTAGAGAGGTGTGTACATACATGCATACGGACAGATTACACTAAATATGTCACTTCAACAGATAATAAGCACAAGATAAACAACGGAAAATCAGATAACCTAAGAAAATTTAGCTGACAATTTTCACCGCAACATTCTTTTCTCTAGGCGAATCACAAAGTTAAACGTTGTACGTTATTTAAAATAATTGGACAGCCGTGTTTAAAAATATGGCAATGATTAATTCACTTTCAGTGGGGAAATACCTTTGACGATTTTACCGAAAATTTGTTTATAATATTTACTGATCCTTGGCATTTAAACAAATGATGCACTGTACATTTTTTTCCAGAGAGGGTAGCTTTCTAGTCAAAGGACTGATGAAACCTTATGCTCTTTTCAACACACTATCACAGATGTTTATCCCCAAGAGAGCTAAGGGGTAAGTGCCCTGAAGAATATTCTGTCCTTTAAAATGCTAAACCATGATGTCACAAACGGTTACCTGATAACTATTTAAGGTTACTTGCATTCTACTCTTTTCACTTGGTAAAAGGTCAATGGGGGCCATCTGGTTTTGACCATAAAGGGCAAAACACCTTCAATTCAAGCCCTATGCTTAAATGGGAAATGATATGTCTATCTGGTGACACTGGCCTTTTCTATTCCAGGAAAACAACAAAGGCCGTCTCTCTTAGGGTCTATGGGCCACCGGATGTCTCTGCCTGGAAGGCCGCCTCCCCAAACCCTTGCATAGCTGGGACTTCTGGTTATTCTGGCCTCTGTACACATTCACCTCCTCAGAGAGGCCTTGCTTGATCAACCAACTGAAGTAGCTTGCTTCCTACTCCAACACATAGCACCTTTCAAAAAATAACTCTCAATGGGCAGTTCTCCAAAGAAGACGTACAGATGGCCCACCGACATAGGAAAAGGTGCGCGACATCACCAACTATCCAGAAAACGCAAATCAAAACCACCACGAGATATCACCTCACCCGGTCAGAATGGGCCAAAATAAGAAAGGTGAGAAATAAAAAGTGTTGGTGAGCATGGAGACAAAAGGAAGCCCTCATGCACTACTGGAGGGAATGTAAATTGGTGCAGCCACTATGGGAGGCAGTGTGGCAGCTGCTCAACAAATTAAAAATGGGAATACACCATACGATCTAGTAACTCAACATCCGGCACTTACCCGAAGGAAATAAAAACACTAATTCGAAAAGATACACACAACTCTGTGTTGACTGCAGCATTATTTGCAACAGCCAAGATATGGAAGCAACACAAGTGTCCATCAATATACGAATGGATCATGAAGACGTGCTACATATACACAGTAGAGTATTCCTCAGCCAAAAAAAAAAAAAAAAAAAAAAAAAAGAATGAGATCGTGCTATTTGGGACAACATGAATGGACCTAGAGGGTATAACTCTAAGTGAAATAAGTCCAAGAAAGAACAGGTACCCTCTGATTTCATTTATACATGGAATCTAAAACAAAACAAATGAACCAACAAATAAAAGCAGAAAGACCCATAAATACAGAGAACAAACTGGTGGTTGCCACAGGGCAGGGGGATGGGAGGAAATGGGCAAGATAGGTGAAGGGGGTTCAGAGCTACAAACTTCCCGTCATAAAATAAGTCAGTCGTGGAAATGTAATGGGCAGCATAGGGAATATAGTCAATAATATGGTAATGACTTTGTATGGTGACAGACGTCACTCTACTTATTGTGGGGAGCATCTCATCATCTATATAATTGTTGAATCATTATGTTGCACATAATGCAATATTGCATGGCAACTATACTTCAGTTAAAAACAAAAACAAAAAAAGGGCATCTGGGTGGCTCAGTCCGTTAAGCGTCCAACCCTTTGTTTCAGCTCAGGTCATGATCTCACAGTTGGTGGGATCAAGCCCCGTGTTGGGCTCTGTGCTTGCTCTCTCTCTCTCTCTCTCTCTCCCTCCCTTCGTCTCTGCCCTGCTCTCTCTCTCTCTCTCTCTAAATAAACATTAAAAAAATAAAAAATAAAAAATACAAACAAAAATAAAATAGTTCTTACTATCCTCTGAAATTATCTTGTTCACATACCTATTTACTTCTTTATGACTCTAGTAAAATATACATGCCATGAGAATAAAGATCTTCTTTCCATTGAATTCCCAGGGCCTCAAACATGGCTTGCCACCCTATAGATGGACAATCAAAATCTGTGAATGGACGCATACGCCGTTTGAAAAAGTCGAGTAATATTTCCACAGATCTTGGGGTAGGGCAGAATTACAATACAGCAGGTGCTGGGAATATAAGATCTCTGCTCTTGAAGAGCTCCCAGGCTGTCCGAGAGATGTCTGATGATTGCCCAGTATTATGACCCATAGCTGCCCCTCTTCAGTCTTTCCTGCTCAACAGAGAGAATGTCCAATAATGGTCCTCAAAGCAGGTGCCAGGCAGACGGCACACAGCTGGGAACTCTCCGCCATTACATGGGACAATAACGAAAGCCAACCAGTGACTAATCAAATCAATAAAAGAAAATATATCAATGGTCAAATCAATAAAAAAATTCTGAACGAACAAGTAAGGGGCCATTTGACTTAATCTCTGAAACAGCCCTTTAATCTCCGGACATCCTGCACATTACGTGTATTTTAAAACTAATCATTATCTTGTAAGTTTCACAACCCAAGTACCATGCCAAAAATTCTGCCTTTCATTCCATAGAATTTCGACGTATCACAGTTTACTTACGTGTCAAAAACAGCATAAGATGCTGCTGTTAAGCAAGCCTGACTTGAGGTGACTTGGGAGGTAGGAGAGGGGGGAGCACGTGACCCCATTCACCCTCACCCTCCTAACTTCCCTTCTGTCTCGAAACAGGTCCTCTTCCTACCCCGCTTCTGCATAGTCATGACTGCAGGTGGCAAATCTGTCAAGACTGCTGCTGAAGTCAAGGGGTAGATCACTTCTTCGGTCTTAGGGATCAGCGTACACAGGGGTCTCTATTCTCAGGACCGGCTCCTTTCTCCTTTCTGAAGAGGGGCTGGGTACCCACAGTTTCTCTCCTTATGCCACTACACAGAAATAAGAAGATTACAATTTTCAACCAAGTCTAGCCCGTAGCAACTGCCACCCACTCAAAACTTTTTCTTGGTTCAGCTCTTCCGGAAGTTTCTTCTCATGCAAACATTATCATGGTAGCATTCCCGGGTCTTTACCTCTAGATGGTTCTTCTCGGTAATTCTGGCCTCTAGCAAGACTGCCCCCCACCGCGCCCCTGGACGTATCTTTCGCGTTACTGACTTTGTTACTTGCTCCATCCAACAAGTCCCTCTTTGGAGGAAAGAACACCTGTACGTATACCTGAGAAGATGCTCTTCTCACTGAAAGCATGAACAGCAGGAACATCCTTCCTAGAAAGATAACTATTTTTATGCTTTAATCTTTAGAATACAAAGCTCCTTGGGGCGCCTGGGTGGCGCAGTCGGTTAAGCGTCCGACTTCAGCCAGGTCACGATCTCGCGGTCCGGGAGTTCGAGCCCCGCGTCGGGCTCTGGGCTGATGGCTCAGAGCCTGGAGCCTGTTTCCGATTCTGTGTCTCCCTCTCTCTCTGCCCCTCCCCCGTTCATGCTCTGTCTCTCTCTGTCCCAAAAATAAATAAACGTTGAAAAAAAAAATTTAGAATACAAAGCTCCTTCATTAAATGTAAACCAAAATATTTTTGTACAGCTCAAATTCTGAACTGGCATTCCTTCACAGTTCTCAATTTGCACAGTCCCTTTGTCCGTGGAAAACCGGGTATTCACTGCTTTAAATTGCCTGGTGTTGAATGCGGCCTCGTCCTCAAGTCTGAATAGGGTAAGCCAAGCTCTTGGAGGGTTTTTGTCCCGATTTTTAATTGTTTTTGCACCTGCCTTCTACCAGAATGGACACGTTTTCTCCCCCTTACAATCAACATGTACTACTGAAATGTGGTACAATCAATACCGCCCTTCCTGGAAGATGTCTAAGGGAATAAAGATGTCGAGTTGAAAGGAAACAAAGCCGGGACTTGTAGCCATATCACGTTATTGATTCGCTCACCAGAGTGGAGAGGAGCATGCTTTGGTCAGACTTCTTGGGGGTGCCCTCCCTGCCTGAAGGACCTATCTTTCAAACACCTGCCAGGTAGAGCTTCCCATGAGAAATGCTGTGAACTCTGGAGCCAGATCATGGGAGTTCAACCCCCGCTGATGGAGCAGCCATGCCTCAGGCAAAAGTCTGCACCTTCTCAGCCACACCTTCTTCAACTGCACCAGAGGATAATGTTCGCGCTTGTCTCTCTCAGGGATGCTTTGGGGTCGAACCGGGGAGCACGGTGCCCGACCCGTGGTCCCTCCTTAGCAGGTGTTAGTTATTTTGTTATCGGTCGGGAAGATTGTTCTGTCTTCCTCGGGGGATACCGAAGCATCCCCGACCTTCATTCCTCACCTGATCATGACTCTCCTCAACCCTCCAACTCACAATTAATCATCTTTTACACGCTTAAATCAGACCCTTCGGGGCCTTATAGGGGCTGGCTGCTGCCTCCAACCTCTGTTCTTGCCCTGCTCCCCTTGAGCATGTCTCCAGGTTAGGAATGATCCCCCGCTCCTTGTTCTTGGCACAGCTGGCTTGTCAGCCTTCACACCACAGGGAGGCACGAGGCCGATGCTCCTGACCCCTGCGTCCGAAGGGCGTCAGGGCCTCACCCTTAGCTGTTCCCCCTCATTGCACTCGGTTGATCTCACTCACAGCGCTTATCACGAGCTGAAATCATTTACTAACACGTGTTCCTGCACCCTGAGTTTTCCCCGGTTTGGACTATAAACTCTATCAGGGCAGGAACCACATCTGTCTTGTTACTGTCAGAGTCCCAGGAGCTGAATACACAGTCACCGGATAAATGCGTATTTCTATTTACGATTACAAACAGTAGGCATGAAAGTTGTTACCCTGTGTTGTTCTTAAAGACTACAGCTGTGTCCTTAAAGACACAGCACACGTGGCTCATCCGTGCAGGAGAATACTGTCTGAGACGGACAAGAGTTCTGAGTCTTTATGGAGTTGTTAGAGTTCTGTTTCTTCCCTTGCTCTCGGAGGGGCCAGCTTTGGCTTTCTGTGTGTGTGCCTCTAGATTTGCCCTAGTCTGGTTTCATTTGCTCGTCTACCTGGTGAGACTGGGGCAGGTCTGTTATTACTACGTCTAAGCATGTGGTATATGAGCTCTGAAGAGTTTTTCAATGAGTAATGCACGCTGGCCTTGAGTTATTGGTTTACCGAACTGGGGGGAGTGTTTTTAGACTGCTGGGTCATTTCTTTTTCTCTTTCCCTGATTCTTGATATTAATGTCCTAAGATAAGTAAGTTGTTATCAGGGGAAAGAATGTGAATTCAATAGCTTAGTCGACCCAATCTTTGCAAAAGTCAGTCTATTCACTAAACGACAAGACTACACCTTGCCAGGATCTATATGGAAATGGGTCGACCAAAATTTTGGTTACGTTCATCATACAAGAAGTCATCCTATGTCTTTATATCTTTGTTGATGGGACTTTCTGAAGACAAGCTACATCTAATCAGCTTAAACTGGTCTAGCAGTCACAAAGACTCAGCGAGGGCAGAACTATATTCCATGTTCACACAGCCTTAGTGAATTTACCTGGTAAATCCCCAATGCATCTGTTCCTACAGGAAAAAAAAAAATTAAAAATAAAAAATCATCTCAGAGCTGAGATTAGACTTTTAGACCCTCCCGAGAGATAATCCTTACTCCGACACTGACTTTCTTTGTGGGGCTTGGCAAATCAGTTTTTTTCTTTTATAATACAGGGATAATAATGCTTTAGTCAAATGGATGCTGTGAGAATTAATTACTGTTGTACAATGTATTGCAGATGGGAAGTCCTATGAAAATATTGCTACTGCTTATGGGATTGAGGTCCCAAGACAAGGCATCACACACAGCAAAGAAATCAACACATCTCAAAATCCCTACTGTTTCCCTCTCTCACGGTGCCTTCGTTCTTATTGCAGGTGAAAAGTAGGCAAAACAGTCTTCAAGGACATGTCCCCTTCTTCGGTGACAAGAATTGAAATGCATCACTGGGTCCACCTGTGCCTGATGTGCTGTGCCCCCTCCAATGTACGATGGAAGGACAGAACAGCCTTCTTTACAAGAACGGCAAGGGGGCGAAAAGGAGAGCTTTTGTTTCCTATGCAATTCTTTTGACCCTGAACCAGGGTCTTTTGGAATCAATGGATGCCCTAAAGACTAAATTTCAAGGAAAGGTCTTTTCAACAGCACTTAGGAAAGGGGTGGTCAGACTTTGAACTGTCAAGAGAGAAGAATGAATCCTGCTGTAAGGTGAGAACTAACTGGTTATAAAGATTGAGCCCTGTTTTAAGGAAACGTGATCGGTTATAATAAACACTAAGAGCCCGCAAGACGCTGGTTGTCTTAGCGTGAGGAATTTCTATATCCTGAACTGCAGTTTTAAAGTGGACAGAGATAAGAGAACACAGGCCCTGGAGGAATTAAGGAAGGTAGAAGCTTGATTTTTTTCCCCCGAAACCAAAATAAAGCAGTAGAACGTAAAGCACCACCTATGATCCATGTTTGTGTTAGGCTTTTTTTTTTTTTTTTTTTTTTAAGAGAGCTGTCAATCAGCTCAGGATCCACTATTTAGGTCCCATGGAGGGATAATACCATTTTCAGAAAGGCTTCATAGTAGGGCCAGAGAAATTGCAATTTTGAAGTGACCTGTACAAATATGAAGCATGAAGAATATTCTGACTATAGAATCTGCCTTTAGAGGGTCCAGATCGTAAATAGAACTGAACTTGACCAATACAACTCTACAAGAGCATTTTCTGAAAGTGAAGATTTTGAGAGTGAGGTTTGGGCTACTGTAGATGTCCTTCTATGCTGTTTCCCCAAGTTACTGATTGACTCATTCATTCATTCAATCATTCATCTAAACTTATTAGCATTATTTGAAAGTGCTTTTCCTTAGTGAAAGGGTAGAGATTAGATACTCTCTGAGATTCCCGTCCACTTCATTTTGCAAGGCTCAGTTCCCCTTAGTTTTAAACTTTTAAAAAAATGTTCATTCATTTTTTAAGAGAGAGAGAGGGAGAGAGAACAAGCAGGGGAGGGGCAGAGGGAGAGAGAGGGAGAAACAGAATCCAAAGCCGACTCCAGGCTCTGAGCTGTCAGCAGACAGCCCAATGCCGGGCTCGAACTCACAGACCGTGAGATCATGACCTGAGCTGAAGTCGGACACTCAACGGACTGAGCCACCGCGGCACCCCCACACCCCTTAGTTTTAAACCTCAGATGGGGAGGAAGAAAAGGCAACGGGAGACCACGGTGGTCCTACTTTACATTCACAAGGGGGAGAGGGTCTGGTGTGAGGGCACCTCTGCTGCTCTGTCCCCTGGATGAAACTCTACTTCATTCATAGCCCTGTCCCTTTGATCCACTCAAGAGCATTTGGAAAGTCACTGCCATGTGCCATACTTCCATATCCTTTGTCAACTGTCTCCAAACCTTCACATTCTTATTGTGTGGAAACAAATCACACCTTTTAACTTCTCCTTCCTCTATATGAATTTCTTTTCTCGCCCCTGCAGGTGCCTGAACCGTCTTTGGGACTGAGGGGTCAGGGCTGTGACACGCCTTGCCCATCAGGGTTCTAATTCTTACAGAGAAATGGCTGCAGATCAACACAGAGACTGCCATCTAGTCGCACGCATATGAAAGTAATGATGATCTCTCAAACCTGTCAAAACAATTAGCATGACCAAACTCTGTCCATTTCAAGATCTCTGCATTAATATCTCTGAGTTATAGATATAGATATAGGATATATTCTATATTTCAGGATATAGAAATTAATATCTTTGAGTTCTCCGAATTCAAAAAAAAGGATAAGAAAGTTTGAATGTAGTCACCATCTCGGTAGGGTAAGCAAACAGCTTTTGACATTTTAATAAAATTGCCTAATTAAATCCTTTAAATTTCATTTAGTTGTGTCACTGAGTTATTACAAATGCCGTGTAGTCATGAGACGATCAGGTAAGGACTTAATTGGTGTTAAAAAATGCGCTTCATTATCTATCTTCACACGTGTCAATCCCCTGGAATCACAGTGTTCATGCCTACCCCCTTTCCTTTTCTTACAAAAGACGCGTCGCTTCCAGAATGATACGTGGTTGGGCTGATGATCTTGGCAATTTTCACTGAGAAAAGTGGTGAGAACAACTTGGGGATCCTCCAAATCAACTGTGGAAGTTCCCAGAGGGGTCTCTTCTCTGGCCTTGGTGAAGGACTGGCTAAAACAGCCCATTGCGCTCGGGGAAGCGTGTATGCAGTCGAGGCAGGACACATAACGTGTACTTACACGTAAGAGGACGATCTGGTGCTTAAACTGACATACTGGCACTTTCAGAGGGGGTTAACTGGGGCGTCGCCCAAGCCGTCTCCGTGGGGACTGACCCCACTTTGGGCAAGATTGCTTTTATAGTATTACCTTCTTCAGAACAAATATTTGCAAATACTCCCCAAAGCTGATATTATAGTCTCTTACTTTTCCTATTCTCTCCTATGAGAATCATCGTTCTTTATTATTTTTTTAATGTTTATTCAGTTTTGAGAAACACAGGGAGACAGTGTGAGCAGGGCAGGGGCAGAGAGAGAGGGAGACACAGAATCTGTAGCAGGCTCCAGACTCTGAACTGTCAGCACAGAGCCCGACGCATGGCTTGAACTCATGGACCGTGAGATCACAACCTGAGCTGAAGTCGGACGCCCAATTGACTGAGCCACCCAGGCGCTCCTGGAGATGCTTGTTTTAACACCGCTTTGCCTGCTTTTTTTCATATTCCCAATCAAAACAGTCAAAAAAAGGAACTGAAACAATAACTTCCTTAAAAGATTCGTGAAAATAACTTATAAAATTTGGAAGTGGCTCCCTAGAATGTCCCATAAGTTATCTGTAGAAAACAAGCATCATGGTCCGATCCCATTACCCTATCCTGTAGTTGGGGTTCCCAGAATCAGAGCACACACACCTATGCAGAGGGAACCCCACCTAGTACTTAGCTTTATTCTTCTCTACTATTTCCCTGCCATCTTCTAGCTTAGGGTCCCATTGAAATGTGAAAGATATAACTAGCTTTACAGACCAAGGTATCTGCCTTACCTAATTACTAATAATTTAAAACTAATATTAAAATAAAAACTAATATTAAAAATATTTTTAATGTTTATTTATTTTTGAGAGACAGAGAGAGACAGAGCACAAGCGGGGGAGGGGCAGAGAGAGAGGGAGACACAGACTCCAAGTAGGATCCAGGCCCTGAGCTGTCAGCACAGAGCCCGACGTGAGGCTCCAACTCACGAACTGTGAGATCATGACCTGAGCCGAAGTCAGACGCTCAACCGACTGAGCCACCCAGACCCCCCTAATTACTAACACATTTAAAAGCTAGCTGTCACTCTCCCACACAAATTCAAAAAGTCAGCCAAAGAGAAAGCACAACAGGGCAAAAATAGACTTTTCAATACACGCATGAGGTTGGTAAGCATTTTCGACGCCGAGTTTCTGGAGCCAGTTCCAGACAAGCAAAGCTTTGTCCTTCACAGATTGATGTTTATGTTACAAACGCTCTCTGAGAAGAGAGGGTAGGTTTCTTTGTTAAAACCACCTCTCTAAAATCCTGACATTAGTTTAATAGGTAGTCACAGTAGGGTCTTGTACAAAAAAGATTGTGTAAGATGGTTGCAAAATTCAAAGATTTGCTTTTTACCCGGTGGGATTGAAGTCTATAACACTTGCAGAGTTACAAGGAACAAGCTGAAACTCAGAAAGCAGTGGAAATATCTTACTCTGACTCCTTACATAACAATACCTTTTCCTTTGAATTGCAAATTCGCCCTTGGCCAGATTTCTTTCTTTCTTTTCTTTTCTTTTTTTTTTTTTTTTTGCTGTATTTTTTTGAGGGGGAAAAATGGCTTTCCTGCACACTCTATGCAATTGAAAGTATGTGGTCATCGGATACCTAAGTGAACAATGTAGTGAACATTTCTACTGACATCGTTCTGTTTACAGTTGTAAAATATGAAAATCGAATCTGCTTTTCCCCATGAGTATTCCTTTTGGATTTAAGTTCTTAATTGTCTAATGAAGTCATTATAAATCACTTAAAATATTTCATATAAAGTACTGGTGCGTTTTAGCAAACAATATGTTACCCATTAAATTCAGTAATATGCTCAGAAACCAGAAACACATGTAGTAGGATTTCATTTAGGTTAAAAAATACACATGTGCACATACCTGTTGGTATATGCATAGAAAGAACTGGAAGCATATACCACACACTACATATATTATTCTATATACTTGATATGCTTATTTATGAACTATGTTGTATATGGTATCTATATGGTACGTATATACACAAATATACTACGCACTACGTCCATGTTTTTTACCCATTTATACTATGTGATCCTAAACCCTGTGAACATTTTACATTCGGGATATATTAATGCGTTGCTCATGCATCACAATAATAACACAGATCTGGCAGTGACATTTATTGGTGGGGTAAGTACAAGCATAAACGGCAAAGTCTTGTTCCTTCTCTTCTAGAGGCAGCATCGTATGAAGGGTAGCAGTTTGGGGACAGATGAACGGGTGTGAGTCTCAATGCTGTCATGGAATAGTTTTATGACCTACGTGTTTTCTCTGATTTGTGAATCTCTCATCAGTAAAATGAGGCTAGTGGTACCCGTGACCAGGGACTGCGGTTAAACAAGAATCCCAGGCACAGGAGATCCATTGCGGAGCCTCTTGGCCTCAGTGGTTGCTGTCCCTTTGAGTCACCAATCACGCCTCCCTCCAGGTTTCTGCAAGTTAGTTACCGCCATAGCAATGAACCCTTGGGCAGTGTTTTTTTTTTTGTTTGTTTTTTGTTTTTTTAATTTTTTTTTTTCAACGTTTATTTATTTTTTGGGACAGAGAGAGACAGAGCATGAACGGGGGAGGGGCAGAGAGAGAGGGAGACAGAATCGGAAACAGGCTCCAGGCTCCGAGCCATCAGCCCAGAGCACGACGCGGGGCTCGAACTCCCAGACCGCGAGATCGTGACCTGGCTGAAGTCGGACGCTTAACC
This sequence comes from Leopardus geoffroyi, assembly GCF_018350155.1. Classification (NCBI taxonomy): domain Eukaryota; kingdom Metazoa; phylum Chordata; class Mammalia; order Carnivora; family Felidae; genus Leopardus; species Leopardus geoffroyi. The sequence continues at coordinate 13,193,141 of NC_059327.1, read as the reverse complement.
GACTGCGCCACCCAGGCGCCCCTAAGTGTTAAGGCAAGGTATGCTGTGTCCTCCAGATGCTCAGACTCCTGTCGTGTCAAATATGCATTCTCCCACTTCACTTCCGTTAGTTTCCTTTTGTCCCAACAGACCAATTGTTTCAGACATTACTGGCATGGCTCCTTCCATAGAATCACCACCTACAGTGTCCTCCAGGCTTGGAGGGTGATCGTGATCAGATCCATGGATGTGCCTTACATTACACCATCATATAACATACAAAAATATCTATGTATATAAGACCCATACACACACACACACACACACACACACACACACACACGTTACATAGGAATGTGGACAGGACAGTTACGCAGAGGTTCTCAAAGTGTGGCCACAGATCAGGGGGCTCAACATTACCTGAGAACTTGTTAGAAATGCAAATTCTTGAGCCCCAGTCAGACTAAATCCAAGTCTGAAGTGGACCAGCACCCTTACCCAGCCTTTCAAGTGATTCTGGGGCAATGCCAGTGTTTGAGGACCGTTGCCAACTGTAATAACCGTTTTGCTCCATAGTAGCTACAATCTGCTAGTATCCTTGAATGTATTCGGGACCTTTTTTGACACCATTCCTACTCTAAGTGAGGTCTGTGTGAAGCTGGGAAAAAAAAAATGGCACTGGAAGTGGTGGTGGTAGTTATATATATATATATATATTTTAACATATATTTTTATATATAATATATATTTAAAGCAATGTCTGAAGGAAGAAAAAGAGTAAGCTAAAAATAATAATCCAACAAAATTTGGCCTACAACTATTTGCATTTAATTTGGCTTTATATTGGGCTACATTACAAATGGAAACGCTCCAACCGCAGCTGAAATCTTGCTCTATATGGCAACAAGAATATCCAAGTTCATAAGAATTTTAAAATAAACACCTGAAACAAAATCTACAATTGCAATGCTATGGTCTTTTCTCAGACAAGCACATCAAAGGCCAAAGGCCACTTTACAAGAGAAAAGCAGGAACACAAAATTACAGGTGATTATGTTCACCAACCCCTAAAAACTGGTGTTGAGATTCTTCACGGGCACTATGTCAAACTTTTGAGAGCTGGAGAATCTTAAGGAGGAGATGAATGCATTTTTCAGTTTAAGGTTTTATCTACAGGATACAGCAGTAAATGCATACTCAGAAAATGTTAACGGCTAACATACAGAGCTTGCAATGCGGTCATCAGTTTCAGTAGACGAATGGGCAGTTCTGTTCGTTCAGAAGAAAGTCTTTTAAAGGATGAAATCCTTCCTGAGTATTGTATCATCTGCCACCCACCCCTTTCCTGGAAACAGCCCCACACTTAAGACAGCCTGAAGTGGAACCCATAATATATTCTAATTTGATCCATTCTTCTCTGTAGCTATGGCCAAAGGGGAAAAGAGACAATTCTCTCATGCATTTTATTCTTACAACTTTCGGGCTGAAATAATTTAGAATGATCGGGATAACCTCTGGAAGCAGTGGAAGGGAAGAAGCTCTGGTTTCCCCATCATTTGCAGGACTAACGGAACCTGCTCGTCTGCCGAGCTGATAGTGCAGAGTGGCCAGGGCCGGTGGTGGTGGCCCAGAGAGCTCAATGTGCCCTTAATGGGCACCGCAGGGACACCGAAACCCACGTTTTTCTGATGGAAAGGATGAAGTCATAGAACAGCGTAGAAAGAACAGGAAAGAAGGAATGCATGAAGGGCATATGAGAATGCAGATGTGGGGTCGTGCAGGTTAAACACCCAACACCTTCAGAACACAGCTTGTCAGTGCTTCAGCCTTATCCTTTAGGACAAGACAAAAAAAAAAAAAAAAGAAAAAAAAAGATGGCAATAACGAAAAACCCAGGTTTCGGAACCGGCTGTGAAAGCACTAGTCTGATTAGTCTTATTCTCTGGACCCATCCTCTCCCACAAACAAATAAGTCCAGTTCTGGCAGGCCATGCAATCTCTAAGGGACAACTCCCCTCGGCAGCTGCTGCCTGTCCTGGGGACAGACTCGTTGCTGGCCCTTGGAAGGCCTGCTTCTTTGGGAATCGCTGTAGCTCCACACTAATCCCCGAATCACACCCGGACCTCTCAGTTTGCAGGAGACGCTGGCAAATCTGGAGTCTTAGCATCTCTACTGGAAAGAAGAAAACATAATAATTCTCTGAAAGCTTTCATTTAATCTCTTTTCCCCTGCAATCCAGGGTGAGGAAACAAACAGAAAGGTGGGGCAAGCCCTGGTGCAGGTCCTAGGTTAATTGCCTTATAATAATGAGCTCTTTTCTTTCACTGTTGATCAGCTCTCTTCCTAAACACAGCTAATGATCTCTTCTATTAAACATTTGAAAGTGTTTATGAGGTTTGTGCTTTGGGGGTATATTACGATGATGGGCTTATAGAGCTCCTATAGACTCAAACTGTCTTAGGAGGTTTACCCAATAAAAGAGACATAGATCTGGCTACTGTGCAGAAGGCGAAAGCCAGCGGGGTCCCAGAGGGCTGTCAACCTTGCCAAATGACACAAAAATTAAGCTCTAAAATTTAAATTATACGCAACTCCTAAAGTTTCGGATAAAAACGGATTCCTCTGTGCTGCATTCAAATTTGAGACGGTTCCCAATTTTCAGAACGTATTCAGTCTTTCGGTAATTGAGTACTGATGGAATTGCCTTATGGACATATTCACACGCACGTGGCCAATGTGTAAACACGACGCCCAAACTTAGCGTGTTGTGTTCATCGTGCTTTTGCTGACTGTCACAGCCTTGCTGTCATTTCATCGGACTGATGGGCACTGATGTATTTGGTGCCCCAACCGGCTGGGTTGTTTTAGTCCTAATGTCTCCGGAAACCTGAGACTGAGGACACAAACACAATATGGCAACTGAAATCCCAAAGTTAAAAAAATAATAATAATAATAATAGGTTGTGACCAAAGAAATAAAAGGCTTTTTAGGCACGTCCGAATTCCTCCAGCTTAATATGTTTAGGTGAAAAAAAATTGCACTTCAAAAGGATTACTATTTTCAGTGTAACATCTACCTAAATAAGGGAAATTCTGCACTGTTAACCAAAGCTTTCTGCTGCTTATAAAGACCTAAAAGGATGAGAAATGTTCCGGCCTTCCTCAAGGCATCCATAACTTGAACAGAACTAAATACCAGGAGGACCACTTCCCAGTCCAGTTTTTTAAGTCAACCAATATTCTCGCGAAATATTCTTATCTTACTCTCTTTTGCAATTTTTTCAATGAGAATTTTTTTTTCCCTACCATGTTTTAAAGCTTCCAAACTACAAAAAAAAAAAAAAAAAAAAAAAAGTACTCAAGAAAGGGAGAGAACAAGGCAGGACTGAAGGGGACGTGGCTCAAAGGGTCATCTGGGGGCAGTAAGAAGCCTCCCCAAACCCATCCCTGTCTTTACCCAGCACTCAGCACAGTCCTGTGTTTAACACCATACCTGTAAACTTCACAGAGAGGTATTAAGCCTTGGATTTTTCACTCATGAGAAAACATGCTCCACCAGAAAGAACACACTTCTTGGCATTGAGAAACCCATGTCCACCACGATCCAGTAATTCAAACCTCCTTTTCCAGGCAGGAGCAGAAGGACAGGGAAAGGTTCACAGAAGGGGTGCCTGGGTGGCTCAGTCGGTTGAGCGTCCGACTCTTGATTTCAGTTCAGGTCAGGATCACAGGGTCCTGAGATCGAGCCCCACACTGGGTTCTGGGCGGACAGCACGGAGCCTCCTCGGGATTCTCTCTCTCCCTCTCTCTCTGCCCCTCCCCTGCTCGCACACTCATGCTCTCTTTCTCTCTAAATAAATAAATAAATAAATAAATAAATAAATAAATAAGCAAACAGGCAAGCAAGCAAGTAAGCAAGCAAGTGATGGGAAGGTAGGTTCACAGAAGAGTAACAGGAGGTCCAAGCAATGAGCCTGCAGCCTGACCGGGGACACGGAGATTTGCTAAGAGCATACGCAAAAGTACAAAATGCGTACATCTATCGTAAAGTCAGCCAAGGGAATTGGCATTTCAAGAAGACTCTTTTCTCTCAGAAAAGTCCACTTTTTGTCATAAACTGTATTTAAAAAAAAAAAAAACATTCACTGTGTTTGTGACACCTGTTATCTCAATTTTGAGACAAATGTCATGCTGTCTTCAATCCCTCTGGTAAGTATTAACTTCATTTAAACAAGATAGATTAGATAACGGTGATTAATCGTAAAAATTAAACGTTCGCTTCCATTTAGAAAAGATAATATCATTTACTTTTCAGAGCCTGAAGATTGTGAGGAGGAGAAAGAGGGAACTCAACTTAAGAAAACAAATAAGGAGAGTCTCGGGCTTTTGGGTATCAACGAAAATGTTTCTTTGTCTAAGATACTGGAATTTGCCTTCAGTATAAAGCGGTCTAATTAACCTGAAGCCTGGGAAATTCTGAATAATCCCATCAACTTCTCTGGTTCTTCCTGGAAATAACGGATCAAAAAGAAGGCAGTGCCTTTGGATGTCCATAGGCCATATCAAACCTTAAAATAAAACGTGTGACACCGGAGAGATCAAAGGCTTTGTCGGTAAGAAAATAAAAATCACTTTACCTTTCCAAAGGTAACGTGGGATCTGGACGCAGCGTTGACCAGGAAGTACAGCCTAGGCTTTTGACGCCAAGAATCTGAGTCCAAATTCTTACTGTACAAATGCTGCGACTTCGGGTAGGCATCTACCCTGCAAGAACTGGGTTTCCTCTCCTGCCAGACCAAGGGTAACTATTGTTCTAAACCGAAAGGGCTTCCGAGGTGTGATTAACTGAGACACGTGGTAAAGCTCCTCGCACTTAATACGCACTGAATAAACTGCCATTTTGAATCCTTTTATTGGCCAGGTGTCATTTTATGTATAAAATGTCTCAACTCAAGGACTGAGCCCAAAGGGATTCCAGACCCTTCGCACAGCAAGTACGTCCATTTAAGCACTCAGGTGAATTCTGTGAGTAGAATCAGACTTCACCTGACAGTGATCTTGAAAAAATAACAATAGGAGGAACTCTGAAGGTGTATGGAGAAAATTTCAGTAGAAAAAGATCTTACTTAAAAGTCAGTTGCTCAATAACCAGCAAGTCAGTAGTTATGTTTATTGCATCCTTTATTTTAATATTCGTGTATTTTAAGTATGCTGATTTGCCAACTGCACACTAAATCACGTTGTTATTTAAATTTTTTTCCCCTTCCAAATCTCCATGAAAGCAATTTCTACTTTCACAGCAGTATACATCTGATGGAGAGATTTTAGAGGTCTTAAAAGCTTTGCACTTCATATTTGTTTGACTTATAAAGAGCATAATAAGAGAAAGTTGTGTCTTTACTTCAATAATTAAGAGTGATTGACTAGTCTGGGCACGTGACATTATCAGCAATCACATATTTTAATTTAAATGCAAGTATACCCATTAATGTCCCGAAATGAATAAAATACCACTAATATAAATCACTATCATCGATAGATCTCATGCACGGTGACCAATGATTTTATGTCCTGTACCCATTTTAACTCAACATTCGAGAGAGTATCTTTACATGTAAGATATACACTGTCAGTATATATTATGACCATAAACAGATTTCTCCCATTAAAGGAGATAAAACTTTGCCTTGGGGGAAAAGAGAATCCTAGTAATTACTAAACTATCAACCACTCCGTTTTATACCTTGAATTCAGAGTTGTAAAAAAGTTGAGTCTAATTATACTGGGCAAAAAGCCTCATCTAGGATGAAAAAGCATAGCGGTGATTTCCTTTGCTCTCCACACTCTTCCATTTTAACAGTAAAAGACAAGTTCTCAGGATGACTTTCTCAGTGGAAGAGCTGTTTCGGACCCCAACTGATGCCCCTGGAGGAGAATCACTAGGAAACTCAGACCCCAAAATGCAGCCACTTAATCAAGGCCACAGATCTCTTCAAATGAAAATACGTTTTTTGACTATGGACATCGAGAAGAAATTTCTGACTCGTTGGTAAAAGTCCTCATCACTCTGAGCAAATCTGTTGCGCTGTTTTACGGACCTTTAGATATTGAAGATAATCACATATAAGCAAACCCATGTTTGCATAACTGATTATTATACCCATCTGAATATCTTGTACCATTAAAGCTTCTGCTGGAGTTAAGTCGACACTGACACAAGAAACATTACCAATTAATTGTTCCATGTGTAACTGTTCCTGTAGACTACCTGAGAATTCCTACAAATGTGCATGTTTTTCAGTGTTTTCCAATAGAAATAGAATGTTTTCCAATAGAAATCTACAAGTTCTTATTTTCAAAGACTAAATCCTCAATAATCTGGAAAACTCAGCCAGAATGACTAATTGCCTTATAGGTTTCAGACAGCTTGAGTTTCACTCCATTGGCCGGCAATCATCCACGTACAAGGATTTTTCATCTGCCCAAAACGGAATCAAATTCACGAGGAATTTCTCTACCAACAGGCAGTATATTAAAGTGAAAAGCCTAAGGTTTAGGAGTTCAGGTGTTCAAAACCTGATTCAATCCTTTAAGAATTGTTATGCAAGCTAGGCAACTTTGCTGTTTCTATTCAGTTTGTTCACCTATCAAACGGGGATAGTAAGGCCAATAGGGTGAGGTAAAATCTAAGATGTAACGGTTGAGAAAGGACCAGAACAGTGCCATGCACTTAGTAGAGTGTAAACAAATTATTGTTAAAAATGAACATGTTTAGGGGCGCCTGGGTGGCGCAGTCGGTTAAGCATCCGACTTCAGCCAGGTCACGATCTCGCGGTCCGTGAGTTCGAGCCCCGCGTCAGGCTCTGGGCTGACGCTCAGAGCCTGGAGCCTGTTTCCGATTCTGTGTCTCCCTCTCTCTCTGCCCCTCCCCCGTTCATGCTCTGTCTCTCTCTCTGTCCCAAAAATAAATTAAAAAAAAAAACGTTGAAAAAAAAATTAAAAAAAAAAAAAATGAACATGTTTATAAAAAATGGGTCACAATTGCTCAAAATATTTATAAGTCCTTTCTATCAGATTCATTCTCCAGAGTCCGTCTCTGGTGTCCTCACTGGGTAAGGTGGACATTTTCTCCCTATTGGCTGTATGATCTGCTCTGGCCAAGACGTGGGCAGAAGTGGTACGGTCTGTGTCCAAGTATAAGCTTTAAGAGCCATCACATGGTCCGCCATTTTTCTTCTTCTCTGCCGTGACAGCAGCCATGCCTGAGATGATGGCTTGTCCTTCTAGTATGAAGACAACACGGAGAAGAGCCACAGCCACCCCCCGCCCCGTACTCATGTAACATGAGTTAAAAAATAAACCTTTGTTGTCTCAAGCCACAAGATTTGGTTGCTGTTCCCGACCATGGCAAGTTAGCAAAAGCCCACTATTAATCCAATGGTATTACTGCTGGTGCTAGGCAGCTGTGGGGTGCTGAGAAAAGTCCAGGCCTTAAAATGAGAAAAACTAAATCCAACTTGCCTCTGGCAGTGTGCCCCAGTCCCCTGCATGGCATCATCTCTCCCCTTCTCCAGACACAGTGTAGTGGGTGAGTCTGTGCTTTACTGATCACTAGCTGCGTGGTCATGGGCAAGTGAAGCTCATCTCCATCTCAATCTCAGATAATACTATCTGCTTCACAGGGTTGTTGTAACAAGTAAAGGAGCTAAGACCTGTAAGGTTTTCAGAGGCGAGCCTGGCACGTGGTAAACAGCACAGGTTAGTTATATTATTGTTTTATTATTATTATTCCTCTTCTGTAGGTTGTGGGAGGGTTAACGCTATTAGTGTTTGTGAAGGCACTTGGTAAACTATAAAGTGCTCTACAGGCACATAAGATTGTAATGAACAGCTCATTCGTCCCCTCATTTGCAACCTTCCGTGGTTGTGAGGAACTCTAGGAGCAGGGAACTTTACGTGTTTGTTTACGGTTCTACCCCAAGCCCTCACACACTACCTGCCGCACTGCAGGCTAGTAAATAGTTGTTGAGTTAATGAAGGAAAATCAGGGCCTCCTTTGTATTCCATTCAATGCCAATGCCTTTTTTAAACTATATTCCTACTGATGGCGTCTCAGCCAGTTCCATAAATCGAGGCTTCATCTGTGCAAGCTGATTTCAGGTATTGGGTGTATGTAACTATCTACTTAAATTATCCAACTTACTAGATCTATGTTAAATAAAAATACCATATGTCATCCCTTCTCAGCAGAGATCAGAATAATTGGTGCTACACATTAGAAGAATCACCTTAAATTAAAGAACATACCGTAATAACGTCTTTGATCAACGTACAATAGAGTACATGTCAACATTTTTCATACTCTGAATTATGAAACTAGTCTAAGAATTTCAATGTTTTTTTTTCTTTGACATTAAGGCTAAGACTATTGAAATTGTACTTTTTTTAAAAAAGGAAATGACAGCACATTTCAAAAGCAAATTTTAGCTAAGGTATAATGAATAAAATAATGAAATTTATTTCATATGTGTTTGGTTAAAAGCCTAAAGGCAATTATAAGTGGTGCATTTCAGATCAACTTTCAAAACCCTGCATTTAAAGGCCAAATGATCAGAAAATCCCCTGTAAGTAAATTATATTTCTGCTATTATTTCTAAACAGCAATGATGTCATTGTCTATAGCTTTAGGAAATGTAGGATGGTGTGCCTGGGTGGCTCAGTCAGTTGAGCATCTGACTTCGGCTCAGGTCATGATCTCGTGGTTCATGGGTTCGAGCCCCACATCGGGTTCTGTGCTGACAGCTTGGAGCCTGGAGCCTGGTTCAGATTTTGTGTCCCCCTCTCTGTACGCCCTTCACCTGCTCACATTCTCTCTCTCTCTCTCTCTCTCTCAAAATAAATAAACATTAAAAAATTAAACAAAAAAAAGGAAATGTAGGAGAGTTTGCTTTGGGTGGTTTTGAGGTCTGAAAAGAGTAAGAGGATTTGCTATAGTTTGAGAGGTTATTTGTGACTGCCCACCAAAAGTCACAAATTTCTTCCTAAATAGCTTTTCTTTTTTTAATATTTAAAACAATTCTGTAAAGAAAGACAGATACCATATGTTTTCACTCATATATGGGTCTTGAGAAACTTAAGAGAAGACCATGGGGGAGGGGAAGGGGAAAAACATAGTTACAGAGAGGGAAAGAGGCAAACCATAAGAGACTCAGAGAACAAACTGGGGGTTCATGGCGGGGGGGAGGGGAAAACGGGTGATGGGCATTGAGGAGGGCACTTGTTGGGATGAGCGCTGGGTGTTGCATGTAAGCGATGAACCACGGGAATCTACCCCAAAGCCAAGAGCGCACTGAATACAACTGTACGTTACTGGCCAATCTGACAATAAATTACGTTAAAAAGAAGAAAAAAGGGAAAGAAAACCATTCTGATTTCACACATATGACTGAATTATAAAACCCTGAATTAGGGGTGTTCTTAGGGGTCGCTTAGATCCATCCTCGGACCAACTGCTACTGCACTTTGGTTGTCCACTCCTTCAGCAAACACTTATTAAGTGCCACTTGGCAAGTACTCTGCTACCGTGGTAACACACATATATAAGGTAAGAGTCCCCAACAGCAGTGTCCAGACTTGCCTGACAACACTTTGTGACCAAACACAAACAGCCTTCTGAGCTTGCTGGTTTCACTTTTGGACCAGGCTGAGGGTTCAAGTCCTTCACTGTAAGTGGTACGGTTCTGCCTGGTGACGGCCCCATCCAGTCCATCCAGTGGCCCGAGGTTACTCCGTCACCACCCCTGCAGCTCTTCCGATAGAATGCTTCTCAAAGACGTCTTCATGGCTCTCTTCTCTGGTCTTGTCTTTTCAAGATAACTGCCTCTGGCCCATTTTAACTTAAGCGTCATGAATAAAGGTTTTGTAACTTCTCGTGATTTTTGAGTTCACACTTGTGTATCAGTTCTTGCTGGAGCACCTCAGCCCCGATCAGCACCCAGTAAAACGCGTTGTCTTCCTTTTCCAACATCATCTCTAACCATGGTCTCCTTGCTCACTGCATTCCGGCTGATACTTTTCTGTTCTTCAAAAATTCCATTTTTTTTTTTTTTTTTTTAACCTGTGAGTCTTCCCATTTGCCCATCTCTGTGTCTTCTCACAGCTCCTGACGTGGCTGGTTCTTTCTCACCCTTCCAACTCCCATGTACAAATCAGCCCCTCAGAGAGGCATCTCTCAGGATCCTAACTAATTAACTTCTCCTCCACCCCAGTCACTACCTGATGTCTCTGTTTTATTTTCAACTCAACATTTCCCATTATCGGAACATACCCTGCTCATCTGTTTATGTATTGGCCATTTCCTCCCTAGAAAGGAAGTTCACCCCTGCACTGCCACAGCCTAGAACCGTACCAGACAAATGGAAAAAAGAAAGGGCAGGAGAGAACTGACCCTGTTCTGGATCTTGTTTGGATCCACGTCACTATATGTGTTATGAATACGGTCAAGACTGGCCCTTGGACGACGCTGGTTATTTCAACTAAGGGCAATAAAACCATGACATTTTCACATATGGTGAGACATTTTGGTTTTTTTGTTTATTTTGAGAGAGAACGAAGAGGGGAAGAAAGACAGGGAGAGAGAGAATCCCAAGCAGACTCCACACTGTCAGCACGGAGTCCAATGAGGGGCTCAATCTCACAAACCGTAAGATCATGACCTGAGCCGAGATCAAGAGTTGGAAGCTTAACTGAATGACCGACCCAGGTGACCCCAGATGAGACACATTCTTCAATGGCATGACTGTGCTGTTGAATTCTAGAGGAAGACTGAAATCGTTGGATTTGACCCATTAGTCTGGCTCGATCCTGATTTTCTCACACTCAACACTGCTATCTCTACGTACTTGCTGTCGACAAAGACTTCGATAATTACAACATCTATGTCCATTACTACCTCATGTACTCTTTTAGGCAGGCATTGTGTCTACCCATGTGGACATAAATGAACTGTCTCTAAAATATCATTCTAGGGAGTTAAGGTGGGCTATAGGATGAGTCTGATCCATAAACGCTGCTTTGTTTTCTTTCTGTTTTATCGTCCTCTTCTTTTTCTCCTTCTCCTTCTAACTCTTTCTCTCCTTATGGCTTAGGGCCGCTGGCGGTGGTCAGAAACCCGGCTGGTGATCCTGGGGTTAAATACTCACTGACACCTAGTTACTGTGCATGTGTCAGTGAGAGGACTCCTAAGAACCTCATTTCAGGCATTTGTGGGGTACTCATCACCACAGGTGCCACTCTGTGCTATAGCTCTTACTGTCTCCGTTTGTTCAACACGAGACCCAAGTTAGCCCTTATGATATTTGCCATTCCTTGTAGAGTCAGGGAGAGCACACAGGAAAAGGAGTTACTGGTAACTACGGAGTATCTAGCAGTGGCTCCTCCAGTAAAATGTGGCGTTGGCATGGAACAGAAATTAGAAATCACTTTCCTGGGGCACCTGGGTGGCTGATTCAGTTAAGCGCCCAACTCTTCATCTCAGTACAGGTCATGGTCTCGTGGCTCGTGAGTTCAAGCCCCACATCAGGCTATGCGCTGACAGTGTGGAGCCTTCTTGGCATTCTCTCTCCTCCCATCAATAAACAAACAAACACACTTAAAAAAAAAAAAAAAAAAAAGAAGTCGCTTTCCTCAAATTCTTGGGTTTCTTCACTCCCACAATCCTATAAAATCCATGAGGACAGTAATTATTCTACTGGTTTTATTGACTGATGATGGAAAAGTTAAGAAACCAGCTCAGAGACTTAAAGCACATTGGGTGTTGACGTAACCAGCAGCCTCTCCATCCCTCTCTCGCATGTGTGGCTGGCCCCACAACGGGGTAAGTTTTCCGTCCTACGGCCAGGTCACACATCGGCATCCTAGGTTACCTAACAGATTATTTCTAACAGATTTCAACAGGGCGCACAGTTGTCACGTTAACCTAAAGCGTCTCAACAACATCTGGATTGCCACGGTTCGGAAAACCACAGTTGCTAAACAGAGAAATAAATTGGGCCGCTGCACTGCCTTTATTTAGAGAATTCAAAGAAAAGTACTGCATGCTGGAAAAGCAAGAGAAAATCAAAACAAAATTTACAACCTCAACAGAAGATGTGTGATTTACACTCGGGACCACCTGAAAAGCAATGTGCGACACGAATAAACAACAACAGCAAAGAAATGAAGATCAGATAAATTCCTTCCCACCTGCTCTTGGCACTTTCTGAATGAAGCCGGAAGATGCAACCTCACAGGAGACGGCAAAGTTGCGGGGGCTCACTGCCTCAAGAGAACCCTGCTTCTAGAAACAGAGTTTCTAGAAATGCGTTCCTTGAAATCGTTTTTAGGGACAAAGGCCACAGATCCAGTAAACTCATCCAATGACCCATTTCTGGGTAAAAAGAGAATGATTTCAGGATGCCACAGATTGTCAATACCCCCATAGCAATTGACCTCTGCTCATTAAACAAACAATACTGTAAAAGTCTGTGGCTTTTTTTTTTTTTTTAATGGTTCTCATGCCTCTATCTCATTCCCCAAACACTCGAGAGTGTCATGTCATTTAAGGGGACTAAAGACATTCATTGATTATAGAATGAGATCCTGTAAATTTAATTTTGTGAAGAAATGCAAGCTGCTCATTATTTGAATTAGAACATAAATAACATCAAGCACAGCTAATGAACTTCAGGATGATTTGATTTGCAAGAAGACATATTAACAGGAGAAATCAAGCGATATTTGCCACCTCTCCGGAAATTTTGTAGTAGTAAAAGTTTCCTAAATAGTCTATATATTGTAAGGCTGCACAAACACTGGTCTCTCTCTCTACGGTGCCTGCCATGGGAGTTACACCCATCTGCGACCAGCACAGCACAGTGGAGCTCCTGAACCACTGGACAGAGGAGCTTGTGAGTCAGGGATTCCAGGAGACCATGTCTGCCTCGTCTTAATCTCCTTTTCTCCATCAGTCCGGGAGCCAGGCCAGTTGCCAAAGCTTACATATGTTCCAATTGCAGAGTGGAAAGCAACTATAAAAGCTAGCCTGGAGGCCATGTAAATAAGTGCAGCCGATTATAAGGCCCAGTGATGTGCATGGGGCCCACGTTCCCATAAAACCCTTTCAATGAGCAGCTGTGAATTATTCAGACACGTACAGCCGGTTCGAACAATGCCATTGTCAAGATAATAAAATTTTTAAAAGTTAAGTCAGCCCAAAGCAAACCAGCTAAAACCATCTTTTGATTGCCTTGACCACCACAATGCTCGAATACTCTTGGCTGTATATTATAAGAGAAAAGATAAATGATTTCGCTCTTGAAAGGGTCTTTTAGTTTGCACGTGAAGAAGACAGTCGGCCATGAGTGTCCGACTTCCTTTGATTTCCTTACCTAAGTTCTGGAAACTCGGTAATAAAAAAGAAAGACAGCGGGTGACGTCAACAGGCATATATTTTAAATTACTGTGTTGATGTGAATATCAAGTTTACAATTTACATAAGGAAGCACAAATTGCTGAATTAGTTAGTGGTATTTTTGATTTGTACTGCATTTTAAGTACCTTGAACTGCATTTCTCCCTGGCTTCCGTGCTCCAACCCTACCCAAGTATCCTCCTACATCTCTGTTTACTTCTCAGTCTGTTTTTTTTTTTAATGTTTATTTATTTTTGAGACAGAGAGAGACACAGCATGAATGGGGGAGGGGCAGAGAGAGAGGGAGACACAGAATCTGAAGCAGGTTCCAGGCTCTGAGCTGTCAGCACAGAGCCTGACGCGGGGCTTGAACTCATGGACTGTGAGATCATGACCTGAGCCGAAGTTGGACGCTTAACCGACTGAGCCACCCAGGCGCCCCTCAGTCTGCTTTTTTAGACTTGCTTTGCCCTGCCTGACACTCCAAGTTTTTTTTTTTTTTAATTCAAAAAATTTATTTATTTATTTATTTTGAGAGAGAGAGAGAGCAGGGGCGGGGGGATGGGGGGAGAGAGAGAAAGAGAGAGAGAGAGAGAGAGAGAGAGAATATCCCAAGCAGGCTCCATGCTGTTAGCACAGAGCCTGATGCAAGGGTTAATCTCAGGAATGTGAGATCATAACCCGAGCTGAAATCAAGAGTCAGACACTTAGCCAACGGAGCCACCTGGGCACCCCCCGATTTTTAGACTTGATCCTTTCCTTTTCTCATCCTCTCTGTTTACCCTACACTGGCCATGCCCTCAATTCCCAATTATATATGGGTGGCTCAGCAATATATCCTTCACTTACCCTTAGTTCCGACTGCTCCTCCAAGCCTCCGGACCGAACTAAAGGCCTACTTCACATATACTCTTGGAGATTTCTCAGACATCTTAAGCTCAGCCTGTGTGAAGTGGAACTCACAACAGCCTCCCACCACATGGTCCACTCGGAGTGCCTCCTATGTCAGGGGTTATCTTGGTTACCTCCTTCTCTTGCTCTTCACTTGAAATACATCATCAGCTCTTGTCAGGTTGGTCGTCTAAGTATTTCTTGAACCAGACACTTTTCTCCATCTCGGATAACCACTACCCAAATACAAGCCACCCTCCTCTGTCACCTGGACAACTAGGGTGGGAATATCAAGGGCAGGATTCAGGGAAAGTGGGCAGGCAGAAGAACCAGGAAAATTTTAAGAAGGCAAACTGATGGGAAGGGCATGTGGCCAACAACAGGAACTACCTCTCAGACTGGGACTGAAAAGAGGCCACTGGACTTAGGAATTAGGAGGTCACCAGTGACCTCTGAGAGTCATTTCAGGAGAAATGTAGAAGTGAAGGTAGGATGGTGATGGAATAATGCAGTCAGAAAGTATAAACTATTTCAAGAATGTAGCTCTGAAGCGAACAGGTGTTTCAGGGGGAGGGCACGGGGTTGAAGGTACAGTTTCCAAAGGATGGTCGAAACTTGTGCATTTTTGGACCTGATGGGGAACAGGAAGAGAAAGGAAGCCACTGAAGGTATGAGCATGGGGGAAATTAACAGTGCAAGCGTCCAGAGGAAGCGGATGGAGTCCCATCCAGGGCACAGGAACACCGGGTATCACTAAACAGAAAGATGGATGAGAGGGTATCATGTTTTTGGTAAAGAAGAGAGAAATACACGAGTCAACGTCTGACGCCCTCTCGTTCCTTAGTGAATTCGAAGGAAGTGTCATCGGAAATGGAAAAAGAAAGCTGTTAAAAGAGATCGGAGTGTTTGGATAATTAATTGACTCAACAAACATTTATTGAGCGTGTACTATGGGCCGAGGGCTAGGTGGCAGACCGTAGAGAAGCCACCACAGTTCCTAGGAAGATTGCAACTGTCCCGAGGGATAAGGTTTCAGCCCATATTAAATCACCAAGGAGTGGGGCAGATTCAGGGAACGTGTGGTAAGAAAATCTTCAAGCCAGATGCCAAAAGCCTCAAAGAATGCAAGGGGACGGCGTGGAGGTTGGGAGACGATGATGGGAGGTAGGCTTCAAAGAAGGAGGAAATACTATACAGAGGCAAGTAGAATGACCGTGTAAAAGACACAGTGAAAAATGCTGTGCCTCCCAGAGGGCTCAGAGGCCAAGTGTGAGGTGACATAAACGGGTCTGGTTTCAAAGCCAGGTAACAGGGTACGAGTCCTCTCACACGCAGGCACGCAAGATGCTCCTTCAGCTGCATTCTGTGTGGGGTGTTTATTGCACCTGCAGTCAAGGCCCTATTAGTGCACTGGGAAACCCATGAGGCCGCCCCCGTGGGGACTGTCACAAAAGAGGACCCGCGGCGAGGTCCTCCCTCCCCTCCTCCCAAGGGGCTGCCCGGCCCGGCCCGCCTTGCAGGCATTGCTGCTAGGATCTGATGGTAATCGTCCACCTGTTCCAAGTTCATGTGAGATAACTTGAAGAAAAGAGGAGGTATTTTCACTCTGAGATCAGCATGCTGATGACACATGGTCTACATCTCCTCTTTTATCTCTAATCCTGACACCACAATTTCACAATTTATTCGGCATCTGAGGGGCCCATCGGGGGACTGGGATCAAAGTCAGCCAGAAAAGGATTAATCCAGATAAGACAGAGGTTATGATGATAGTCAGGAGAAAACATTTAAAGAATGTGGACAGCGTGCTTCTGCGTTTCTCATATGAACATATCCTTCCCCTCCTTCCCCAGTTACTTCGGGCATCCCAGTTGATGTCTATGACACCTGATAGAAGCGAGCCTATTTATAGGGCCCAACCCGGAGTCAGGGACAGACGCCACAGAAAGTGACTCTCGCTTTGGAAGTTCTGACTGTGGCTGACCCAGATCTTGTTAAAGGCCAGGCCTCTCCCTCCCCAAAAGTTCCCTCCCTGAAGTCGTCAGCAAAGCCAGAAACATTACTGGACTTTTCTTTAAATTCACGCTCTACAACGGTTACTGTACTATTGTTTTCTCTAACCAGTTTAATTAACGTCGTTTCGTGAAATTGCTTCAGAGTCTCTTTCCCTGACAAATGTAATTTGAGAAAGCCAAAACGTGTTAAGCAACCTAAAATTAATTACTTTATTTTTACACTTGGAAAATAGCAAACTATTCATCAAGTTTTGGTTTTCGTTTATAATCAGATGAGCGTAATGATTTTCCCCATTAAACCTTCTCATGATGATTTGGGATATTCTATCGCTAGAAGCATCAAGCATTAAGATATTAGTGCCCTTCCTCCTTATTTCATCTGAAGTGTCAACAAGGCTATTTCCTGCCTCCTCTGTCTCTATTTGGCTTTAAATCTTTTCAATCAAATTTTCAACGAGCTCTCTTTCAAGGAGAAAACTCCACAAAGTAAATCATTTTTTTTTTTTCCCACTGCCAAGATCAACTTAACTCTTGAGGAAACCACTTATTTGTACAACACAAATATCAAAGTTTGTGTAGCATACTGAATGTTAGACTATAGTATTATAATAAGCTCTTTTCAATTTTAAGAAACTAACGAAATATAATTTACTAAGAATGGAAAGAATTCAACCCTAAAAGGAGCAGCAGTTCTAATATTACACGGGACGGTAATTGAGATTTTTTAATTTTTTTTTTTTCTTCAACGTTTTTATTTTATTTTTGGGACAGAGAGAGACAGAGCATGAACGGGGGAGGGGCAGAGAGAGAGGGAGACACAGAATCGGAAACAGGCTCCAGGCTCTGAGCCATCAGCCCAGAGCCTGACGCGGGGCTCGAACTCATGGACCGCGAGATCGTGACCTGGCTGAAGTCGGACGCTTAACCGACTGCGCCACCCAGGCGCCCCAAGATTTTTTAAAAGCTACATACATCTTAGAATATTCTCAGAGAGTTGTTTCTTTCATTTTGTTTTTAACAGAAAGAGCATTTACCTAGAAACAAAGAGCTGTTCAAAAATTATGATCTCAGCCTTTTATCTCTGTCTCTCTTTTCTCTTGCTCGTTTTTGACATGAAAAGACTCAGGCGTTAGTATGAGTCACTAGAGTAGGTAAGGGAATAAAAAAGAGGAGGGGGCGCCTGGGTGGCAAAGTCATTTGAGCATCCAACTCTTGATTTCGGCTCAGGTCATGATCCCAGGGTCATGGGATCAAGCCTGTCAGGTTCCGTGTTGAATATGTAGTAGGCTTAAGATTCTCTCTCTCTCTCTCTTTCCCTTTGCCCCTCCCCTGCTCACACACATGCTCTCTCTCTCAAACAAACAAAAAAAATTTTTAAAAGAGGAGAAAAATGATTTGTGTTTTAATTTTTTTTTTTTTAATCTTTATATTTGAGAGAGACAGAGACAGAGAGCGAGCAGGGGAGGAACAGAGAGAGAGGGAGACACAGAATTCAAAGCAGGCTCCAGGCTCTGAGCTGTCAGCACGGAGCCTGAAGCAGGGCTTGAACTCACGAACTGTGAGATCATGACCTGAGCCGAATTCGGATACCTAACCGACGAAGCCACCCAGGCGTCCCTGAATTTTTAAAAAAACCCTTCATAACTTCCATAATATTGTCATCGCCGTCGCCTAAAATTACAATAGTTTGTTTTATTTTTGAAGTTAAAAAAATTTTTTAATGTTTATTTATTTTTGAGAGAGAGAGAGAGAGTGAGCATGAGAGGGGGAGGGCAGAGTGAGAGGGAGACATAGAATCCTAAGTAGGCTCCAGGTTCTAAGCTTTTAGCACAGAGCCTAACATGGGGCTCAAACTCACGAACGGTGAGATCATGACCTGAGCAGAAGTTGGACACTTAACCGATGGAGCCACCCAAGCGCCCCAAGGTTTTATTCTTAAGTGTTCTCTACACCCAACATGGGACTCGAAATTACAACTCTGAGACCAAGAGTCACATGCTCTACCGACTGAGCCAGCCGGGCGCCCCGACTCTACTTAAAAGTCACAGATGAAAAGAGGGTTCAGTCCTTACACATGGGTCAGGTCTCTATTATGTTCCCACAATAATGGAAACGTGCACTCACTACTTTACTCACTTAATATCGAGTTGTTGAGTGCTACTGTCTGTCACCCACTGTCCCGGGCCCTAAGGGATTCAGCCGAGAAAGTTCGTTCCTGCGCTCATGAGTCACATGCGAGCGAGGGATTCTAGAAGGGAACACACACAAGATGTCCAGCGAGTGATGAGGAACACAAGCAAGGTAAGGGGACAATGGCTGGTAGCACAGGGCAGGACTCTGAGGACTGCATTGGAGCTGAGACCCGAAAGACGACAAGGAGCCAGCCACGGGAAACTGGGAGGAAAACGTTCTAGGCGGAGGGAAGAGTAACCATAAAGGTCTTGAAAGAATTGGCTTGATCATTCTCGTTCTTCAAGTTACTTAGTCGTTGGAAAACATTTGCGAAGTCACTTTGATACAGAATCCCTATATGGCTGGGAAGAGTCTGGGGTTCGTGTGGTCCCAGACCCACGATTCTGAAGATAAAGCAGCTAAGAAGCAAAGAAGGGATGGGTGTTATCTATTTACAACTTGGGATCTCGTGACTGTTCCTTCACACCCACCTTCACTCACTCAATCATTTATTCATTTTCCCGATTTCTTTAAAGTAACACTATTAACCAAACCACCCATAGTCACACCAGCTGGAGAACATAAGAAATCTCTGTATGTTCCAACAGGGGTAACTGGGACTTCCAGACATATTTGCTACTTCTTGGCCAGAGTCCCACAGACTGGACTTGGGAATTTTCCAGAATCTATTTTCTCTTATGTGTATTCTAAAATCTGGAAGGCTCTGGAAACTGAATGAAAGAAACTCATTTCATGACAAGAACAATCTACATTGCCTTCTACTCTTCATTTATCTCACTAACTTCGAATGTTCGTGAGCTTCGTGGGAGAAATGTTAACGTGTGTCATTGGTAGATGCGGCCCTAGATTTCATCGGTTGTGTTATGTAATAGACAATTACTTTTCTAGAATCCAAAAGTCCTGAATGCTGAGTGAGTTTTGGCTAAAGGATCCTGTAAGGCACCACAGGGCTTAGTATTGTATCCAGAATTCATAGCAAGGCCAATGGGCATTGCTAGCACTTTACTTATGACTATTAAAAGGATGCCACTGTATGTGTGAACGCCTGTGGTTGTTACCATTTCAAACTCTTCCCGACTTCATCAAAAAGATTTCTTACTGGGGCGCCTGGGTGGCTTAGTCGGTTGAGGGTCCAACTTTGGCTCAGGTCATGATCTCATGGTTGGTGAGTTTGAGCCCCTGTGTGGACACAGCTCAGAGCCTGGAGCCTGCTTCGGATCCTGTGTCCCCTTCTCTCTCTACCCCTCCCCTGTTCTCACACACTCTCTCTCTCTCTCAAAAATAAATAAACATTAAAAAACTTTTTTTAATTAAAAAAAAGGTTTTTTACTTCATCTCAAAATGACCTTATGAAAACATTTCACATATAAATGATGTAACTCAAACATTTTCCATGTAAAGTTCATGTAAATAATACAATTATTTAAAATCATTTAAAATCTACACTGGGGGATAAAAAAAGTTTGTATGGGCCATTATAAAATCACATGAAAGAGAAGTAATTGCCTATGAATAAACATATCATGAAAGGAAATCAGGCATTTCACATAGCTGAAGTCACTGTTTATGAGAATTAATGTCCATATTATGAATAGACAGATGGTCTATTTAACCAAACATACTAGAGTTTGGCATTTCTTATCAGCCGCACTGATGCAGGAGTAATCAGAGTAACCGAGGGCAGATTTGCAGGCAACTGTCCATTAAGAGGCACTCCTTAAACAGGCCACGCCAGAAGTGTTGATTCAGAAAGATGACATCTTATTCAGCGTAAAGCACGGCGGTTTAGATCGTTATAGATCACGTGTTTGGCATCTTTCAAAAACAGCCACAAGGCTCCGTAACTTTTTGTTCTAGAGAAAATAGCACGTAACATGGTGAAGCTTCTGAGTTGGTAAAAGTATGGATCGACAAGAGGTTCTGCTACTGCTTCTTCCTCTGTTTCAGAAAACATTCCCTCCTACGATGAGCCAAGGTCAATACAAATCTGATCGTGTCACCTGCCTGTATCAAACCCATCACTGCTTCTCTTTGCTCTCGGGACAAAGTTCCCCCAAAGAGGAAGCTCCGTAAGGATAGGGAATCTTTTAGACCATGTTGCTTGCTGTTCTAACCTTCCTGACCAGGGGAGTGTCTGCCCACAATAGGTTCTCAACAAGTATTTCTTGAACACTTCAGTCCACGGAGCAGTCCACGTGGGAGCCCCGAGCCCCGTCCGTCTTCTCCCCTGCCTCGTGGTGGGGCCACGGCATCTTCCTGACAGCCCATTCCCCATTTCGTCCATCATGTTCTGTGCTCTTACCCGTCACTGGGGTCTTCCTTGAAACCGAATTGAGGTCAGCTTCCGGTGTCACCATTTCCTGCTCTATTCCTTACCTCCCCTACTGAAATATTCATGACATTCGCAATTACTTACTCAGTATCTGCCTTCCCCATCAAACTGTTAAGTGTAAGGGGGACGGGGACCATGCTGATCTCATCCTTCTCTCTCTCAGCCCACGGTAGGAGCTCAGCACACGTGGCCTGGATGAATGAACACGTGGATAAGCCTTCATTCTCCTTCTAGTGCCAGGGCTCGTGCACCTCATTGGAGACACGTGCCCATGAGAGGCGGCTGTGTGTGCGGATGCTCAGTTCCAGGCCTACCACACTCTCCCTGCAACTTTGCCCTCTGTCACTCTTACCCCCAATCCCAGAGCATGTCGAGGCCAATTCTTTTAGTCTCTAGAAGCTGCAGAACGCTCGGAATTCAGAAGTTGTGCACAAATCACTTAATACATGTGATCTGCATATTATACTCTTCCTGAAGAACCGCCACTAGGAAGACAGGTTTTTGCTGCAAGGCCCATATAAAGACCACGTGTGACCACATATATTTTGAGATATTTGAGATCACAGACTTGGAGAACATTTTTAACCTATTACAATTTTTTTCCCCCTATAAATGCCCATATGCTTTCAATCCAGAATCATTACTATGCCCCAGAGGCATTTTAGAGCTATAATAAGCACAGGTGTTTGTGTGACAAGTGTGGTACTGGCCGCCGGGGATATTCACAAAATGAGGGCCACTGGCCTCCAGTGAGGTCAGGATGTGGCAGGGTTGGAGGAGGGGTGACTGAGGAGGGGTTTTCCGTATCAGCAGGTGAAGCACTGCTCACTGCCCTCCATACCCGCGTCCTGACGGGTTCTCGGCTTAGTTCACACCGACCTCCTGTCTAAGAATGCCCCTTCTGTGCCCGTTCTCTGTGCATCCTTCAAAACTCAGCCCGGCCTAATTTCACTTCATCCAGGAGTCTTCCCCCATCCCATCGTCCTACAGGCTGGTTCGTCCCACTCGCTGTTGGCAACACTCTGCCTACGATCTCTATCAGGGCATTCTGAGAATATTCTAATTCTCTGTGAGCCTGGGTCGCCGACACTTTCTTGAGGACACAGACTGCGTCCTATTCATACTTCCAACTCCAGCGTTTACCACGGCATGTGGCACAGACTAGGCTTGTTGGTAGAAAGAATGAACGAATGAATACTCTCTATGAATTTACTTCCGGAGAAACTAATTGCTGGCAGTCAGGCATGGCGCAGGAGGCCAGGCTGGGGTTAAAAAGGCAACTGTGCTCAGCAGGACTGTCCCCTCATAACACGTGGGCCACTGGCTCTGAGTGGGTGGACAAACCTCTGTGGACACCAAGCCTGTATTCTCACCTCTAAGACAGCGGTTGGAGAGGAAGGACCTGTGCACTCCAAGGGTGGTTAAAGCAGAAGGAACTGATAAGTCCCATGAACAAAGAGGCAGGCTTTGGACTTTCCTGCATTTGTCAGAAACCCTAAACCAGACCCGCCCCTGTGGCTACTCAGACTAACCAAAGTCATCAACCACCCATGTCACAGCTCCCCCCCGTTAAAAGGGAAACAATGATAACAAAATCAGAGGCCTGGGAAACTGGAAAAGCTGAAAGCGTAAGGAGTGATTTTAGCAAGATAAAAACACTCCCAGAGAGTTGGAGCAAAAAGCCTGTGCTTACATCCAAGAGAACATGAGAGATTTCTACCAGATGCCGTGTACCTGCAGCTTCTTCTGAAGTGGGGGATGAAGGTCCCTCTTAACGTGATCCTTTGTTTGCTCAGTGGAAAAGAATTGGGGGTATCCTGTCACCTGGGATATTGTCCTTTGGCAAAAAAAAAAAAAAAAAAAAAAAAAAAAAATCTACCCAAGCTCATCTTGATAAATTCGGACGATAGCAGTGCGGGAATATCTACTAAAGATTAAGTGTGACGGTGACCTGACCATGTGTCACATATACGGCCAAAGAATAAGTGAAATATACGCTAGAGAAAGAATCCAAAATTCTGTGAATTTTAAACAGTTTCCAGAACGTCCTCCTCCCTATAAGAAGCACAGAATTTGGAAAGTGTATCATACTGCCAGAAAAAGTATTAAATACAGGCAGTCCACAACTTACGAACAGGTTGTATTTCAGAAGTTTGTGTTTGAGGCAGTCGTGGGAGAATTTGGAACGTGCCTTTCCCACTGAAATTGCAACATACACGACAGTCAGTCTCCCGAGTCAAACTAACCCACAAGGCACAGGGAGCGTGCGTAACTGGCCAGCCAGGAGCCGGCCACCCGGGACGATGCCATCGTGGGGACGTGTGTGGACGTTCACACTGTCTCCTGCTGGAAAGCTCGCTGGGAGGCACTGGGGAATTTTCCTCGCTGCTGTGTGAGGTCCTCCTACTCCCGTTTTGCCAAGCCGGGGAAGGTAAGGATGCTTCAGGTCCCTGGGAGCAGTTTCTGGATGCTGGTGCTTTCTCAAGCAGGCTGTTTACAGGAGACCCTATGGTAGTATACAGAGGTATATAGGGGCAGGAGCCCCTGGAGACCCCTCTTCTATGGACTTCGGAGACTGTAATGTAGTATCTCTGTTACGTGTCCTTAATGACGGACCGATAACAGTTTACTAGATGTACATACTAGGTACACAAGAGATCTTTTCTTAAACGTCCATATACCTAGTCTGATAATAGGGGTGGCAGGTGCTGGGCTACCTCGTCCCTTCCTTCCTTGACTTTCTCAGACTGCAGTCAGGAGGGGCTTTCTCCAGGACCCATACTGGGGCCAGCTGAGAAGCAAGAGCTCGGGTTCTGAATAAAAGTGGAATTCTAATCTCTTTCAGCCAGTAGGGCAGGAGAGTTATGAAGCCAGTTGCCTGAATGGGCATTTTTTTTTTTAAGTTTATTTATTTTGAGAGAGAGAGAGAGAGAGAGAGAGAGCACGAGCACAAACGGGGGAGGGACAGAGAGAAAGGGAGAGGCAGGATCTCAAGCAGGTTCCTCGCTGTCAGCACAGACCCCAAACTCACAAACCATTAGCCAAAATCAAGAGCCAAATGCTCAACCGACTGAGCTTAGCAGACATTTTGTACGTAAGCTACCGACGATTAATTTCCCAAGACCCCCAAACAACGATAACAACAAGAGGCATGAGAACCCTGAGTCCCCCCTGAAGAATCAGTGGGAAGTTTAGGCAAGTGGTTTTAAATGCGTATCACATACACCTACAAAAAATTATGCAAACCAGGCAGGGCTGTAGCCAGTCTAATCTCTAAGGTGCTTTCCAGCTATTATGTTTTCTTCTACCGATTCAGATCACACCCAGATCTTTAGAAATTGTCGGGAGAGGCTGGGTATCATTCAGTAAATCCCCGGGAGCCTGCTGGTGTCCCCAAGTCCCAGCGCATCCGAGGCCTGGAATGTCGGCGAAGCACAAGGCTGCCAGCTGCTCCAGGAGTCCGGCCCTGGTACAAAAAGCACGCTGTGGCTGGCAACCTTCAGCTGCACGTTGTTGCTATTCTAGGAGAAGAGCCACTCCTGAAACAGCTGTGGGGTCCTCGTGGAGGAAGAGCCAGGAACATTCCTGCCCTGGGCATCACCCTTTGGCCAAAACCTCTCTCCGATGCTCATCAGCTTTCGCTCCACTTTTTAGGGTTGTGAACAGCTGCCCGTGAAACATGAACCCGAACAACTGAGCGCAGAGGTACAGATTGCCCGGACTCAAGTGAAAAGCTTACCGCAGAGCTGGGCAGATCCATATTAAATAATAGACGTAATGATGAATGCTAGAAGTTGTGGGCCCAAAGGTGACTACCCCTTGCTTTCTTCTTTCCCCTCTACGGTCATCTCACTTGATAATCAAAGCTCTTCTGACCCAATTCCGGTTTCCGAGGCCAACGCCTTGTGGTTCAGTAAGGACTGGATCAGAATAGGTCAGGTCCTCTCCTTGGAGAATCACATACTCGGTGAGTAGCAACAATACCGAGGAGAAAAAGAAAGAAGATGGAGTTTGGGGAATTAAAATCAGAAAAACATTCCTGGTGGGGAGCCTGGGTGGCTCAGTCGGTTGAGCCCCCGACTACAGTTCAGGTCGTGATCTCGTGGTCCTTGAGTTCGAGCCCCACGTCAGGTTCTGTACTGACAGCTCAGAGCCTGGAGCCTGCTTTGGATTCTGTGTCTACGTCTCTCTCTCTCTGCTCTGCCCCTGCTGTCTCTCTCTCAAAAATAAATAAACTTTAAAAAAGACAAAAGAAAAACATTTCTGGAATCTTCTGGGAAGAAAGAAGCACAATGATAAAATAGGAAGCAATTCAGGGGCTGTTCTGTCCCTGCCATAAAGTGCCTGGTGGCCAATTCTCTCCTTCCTCCACCACAGAACAGCCTTGGGCCTGGGGGCGGGGAGCCACTGAGTGTTAGAGACCCCCAGGTCAGGTCTGGGAAAGACACTCATTGTTCAGGGTAATCAGAAGGCAGGACTCTACCCTCTCCTCTGCCAGGAAATTTTCCTCTTCATTTGCTATGATCATGGGAGAGCAGGAGGTAAAAATGGGGGAGGGGTTATAGTTTGAGAAACCATGTTTCACATGGCTGTTGTTTTCACAACACGAATTCGGAAAAATGAAAATAATACAGACGACAGAAATAAGGCTGAAAAATGTTTCCCTCTCCGATGAGGATGCGCGGGTTCGTGAAGGAAGGTGAGACCCCCTCGCTGGCGGAGGGTGGGTGCCGATGGAAATGTTAAAGCCTCAAGAGAAGGAACCGCGATACAGATCATCTTTCTTTCCTGGAATGCCAGCTCCATTGCAGCCCTGTAGTCACGGCTGTTGGGGTCACTGCTCCACCGCAAGCACCCAGAAAGGAGCTTGCCACACACTGGGCATGCCAGTAAATATTTGCCTAATCAGGAGGTTAATCGGGTCTCAGGAGGAAATCCTACGAGGTGGGGAAAGAAATGCGGTCACCTCCCCATCCTTGGTTCACTGGCTGCATAGCTAGAGGTAACAGATCAGAATGCAGGAGAATAATTACTGAGTTCTCTTCTGACTGAGATTTGCAGGAATGCTCTGCTGGCCTGGGTGTGAGGAGGTTGGAGGAGGATGCGCTCGGGGGCGCTGTGCACCCCGTGGGGCTGCGCCTGGAGCTGGAACCAGACCCCTGAAGAGCAGTTATTCAGAGATCAGGTACCCCGTATTCTTCTTCCTAGTGTCTGGGCAGAATTTTTTTTAGTATCTCCAAGCAAGCAGGGGACATGAAGTTTCTCGGTCTGCTTATATCTAATTAACGTTCAGTGAGTCTCTGGCTATTTAAAATAGGGAAATAATGCATATTTATTCACACATGCTTTGAGATCTGTGGATAAAACTGCTATATTACTACTAACCACAATGAATGCACATACTTTAAATATAATTATCAATTACCAGCTACCACCTGTTGAGATAACTAACTACAGTGCCTTTAAACACCATCCTTCCAAATTTTAGAATTGGAAACATTTTTCAGTGTTATGGGCGCTATATTCAGCCAATTCATTAAAGAAATTCTTTGTTACTCTTATTATGACTTATGTATCAGCAAGAGAAATGGAAATTAAGCCACATGAATTTCTAAAATGCCTGAGGACCTATAGTTAGGGTCTGATCTTACAAAGTCATCTTTCAAAACTCTTTTAAGATGCACGTAATGGCATCTATATAGTCTAAGGTCGTATTGCTGCATTTTAAAAGCAAAATTTTGCCCTCTTGGCAAATCAAATATTAAATGGTTAAGACGCATGCAAAGTAAGGTGCGGTTTTATAAATACAAAGCCCCTTGTGCAAATCAGTTCATAAACCACGCATAAATAGAAGGTATTATGTTACTCTTTCACACTTGGGACCATAGATTGCAGCTAAAAACCGTAAGACGCTGCTTATAGATGGGCAATTATTACAGGGTTTTTATTCTTCAAAAGCTATTAACGTTTTTATAGCATAAGCAAAGTTATTACAAACAACCTCTAAAATGTGAAGAATGATTTTCCTGAAACTCTTCCCAAACCCTCGCTTCAACATAAGGCACTGTATTTGTTTACTGAAAAGGGGGGTGGGGAAAGCAAGTAGGTTAAATCTGAAATAAAAAGCCTGCTGGCGTCATGTCAAGGAAGTCTCAATGAAACTCCAGTGAGCTGTTCTCCACAGCATATTTTTGAAGTGCAAGGAAACAGAATAGAAAGCAAATCTACTTGGGTTTTCAAGGCATCGTCAACATTATTAAAAATTTATTTAGACAAACTGACCCAATGGAGTCACCGGTCTCCAAGCCGGTAGGAGCTCCGGGCAGTCAGGACCTTGTACCAGCCCACCTGAGGGCAGTTTGGCAGTGACCTCTGGGACGTGGCCTACCGGGGCACGCCTGCCCCACAACACTTGAAGCTTCTACATGACAAAGGAGAAGGTATCGGTGCCTACCTGCTAAAGCCAACAAAGGCATTTCATCTCACGGCCCAAGACAGAGGTAGAAATCCCACTATAATGCTAGGAGAGAAGGATGAATTTCTGAAATCTGCTCCTGAGCCTCCAAAAGCTTGATAGTTCACCCTAAAAGATATATCTGTGAGCATAAGAATACATTCTCTACGCATCCTTAATGAATTTTCTCGACGCCGTGTTGTCACAAAGTGAAGAGACACCTGATAACTAGACAATTTATCTATGTAAGACACCAATTAGCAGTGACAAGGCTGACTCCGTTTCTCACGCTCATCTTTGAACCAGTAGGCGCTGGCATGTAGTTGCAGAGGCACCGGGAGGGAAATCGATAGGGCGGGATGTGAAGGGGAAGAGCTATTCTTAAAGACTCAGTGGTCCAATTTCCAAGATGCAGCCCTTGAGTTACAGAGTGTAGAGCTGCAATGGGTCTTAAATAATATCATGTCCACCTTCAGTGTATTCATAAGAAAACGTAAAGGCAGCGCTGAAGAGCCAAGCGATCCGCTCAGAGTTTAGAAGGCGCCTCTTTGCTATTCCGCCCATTCTCACGGAATACCGACACACTCGCCTTACCCTTAATATGCTTTCCTTTAAGGAAGATTTCAAAAGCCCTGGACCTTGGGGCTAGCGTAACAAGAAAAAAAGTAGATTTAAAAGTGCTGAAAGGAATTTTCTACTGGGATAGGAGTGGTTTGGATGCAAGGCTATATTTTTCTTTGCCCTGAAGCCACAAACAAAGGGATAGTTTGAAAGGACAACAGAATGAAGAAGAAAATCAACAAAATTGCACACAGACACAAAGAAAGCGGTAGACTGGAGGTAGTCTTCTAAGTCCCCAGTTTCACAGAAACCATTGCTTCTCACTCAAAGAAGTGCTCAGAGTGGACCCTGGAGCGATCACTGACACCAAAGATTCAGGAACGATTATGGAGATGTAACTGTGAGGCCAACAGTGGCCATACGGCCACTCCACTGAGAGTGGACACTGGCCAATAACCAAGGTGATCACTGTCATCAGAGAAGGGCCTGCAGTATTGTGGGACCATGAAGTCAATGGGACCCTGTGATCATGTGACCACAAGTGGGCCTTCAGGGTAGCAGGACAATGTAGGCCTACACTCACCGATGGGAAAGTACCACCGGGAGAAACCAGTGGGGAAACCAGAGAGGAATGCGTTGCCCACTCTACGAGGTCCCAGGAGAGAAGTCAAGTTCACTAGATGCAGAGGGGGTTAAGTTTAAAGAAAAAAATTCTTCACCCCTATTCCATGGACAGAAGCATCTACTACTTGAGTCCTCTTATGAATAACTGAATTTACCAATTCAAAGGGACAGAGACTCTTAGAAGATGAAAGAATAGGGGCATCTGGGTGGCTCAGTCGGTGAAGTCCAACTTCCGCCCAGGGTATGATCTCACGGTTCGCAAGTTTGAGCCCCACACTGGGCTTTCCGCTGTCAGCACAGAGCCTGCCTCAGATTCTCACTCCCCAACCCCCCCAGGCCCCTCCCCTGCTTGTGCTCTCTCTCTCAAAAATAAATAAGCATTTAAAAAACAAACAGTCTGTTCTTGATAGCTGCTTCTTTCTCTTAAAAAAAAAAAAAAAGAAGATAAGTAGAAAGGGTGGGTTGAGACACAACGTTTTAAGCTGCTGTTACATAACTGCCATTAAATCCTAGTGACTCTTGCAGAGACACATTATGACTGAAGACAGTACCCAGTCAGAGCAGGAGAGCAATTCAACATGGAACCGAGGTGGAGGGTGGCTCAGCCTCTCCATCCTTTGGCCATCAAATAGGCCTTGGTGATTTTCAAGATTCATAGCTGACTTGTATATGATGTAGTTCCTCACCACATACCTCAGCTTGCTCACAACTGGCTTGATTCCAGTTTATTTTAGTGTTATTTTCATTTTTCTCATACCTTTGTTCTTGAAGAACCACGATGAAGAAGCCTATCTGGGCATTGTTGAAATGGAAACTCATTGAATTCCATTAGTCATCTTTCTTGTACAGTTTTGGTGTCTAGATTGAGGCAATCAGGAATAAAATAGATCTCCTGCCCTTGGACTCATGTTTCCTTCAGGACTGGCTTGCCCTGGATTTCTTTCCTCCTTAGCAAAGGCTCCCAGGAACTTTGCCCTATTAGCTGCCACCTTCTCTACTCTTCCAATTTCCTATCTCTTGGGCTGGCTACGGAGGAGGACACCCTACCCAGCTTTTCTGTCTTTGCTGTCTCTGAAAATATGCACACAGGCCTTTTTCATGTAGGCTCTGTACTCGCCAAGAAGGAAATGGATGGAATAACAAAACTCAAATACAAGAAGTTATAAAGTTTCTAGTATATTGCAAAATACGCAGGGCAATTGTCCTTGATCTCGATGTCCTGATGATTCCTTTCTTACGTGATAGTTCAAGGTCTCTGTTAAATGATGCCTGTTACTAAGCTGAGCAGCTTAGCTCTGTATGATGGATTTAAAAGAGCCATTGCTGCAATCTAGCAAATTCTGATCCCTGAGAGACCCTGTGTTCTGACCTTCACTCCATTCACGGCCCACCCCTTTGTCAGACTCATGGATGTCTTAGATAAGAAAGCCATTCTCTTTCTTCGCCCCAAAAGCTTTTCCTCATGGGGTACAAGCAGCAGATACCTTACGCCTCCCTAGTTGGCCCTTTTAAATCCCACGATTGTCCATGGTCCCTCTTTGTGGAGGAAGGTCTTTCTGTGAACACAGAACATTCTGTGTTCATTTCCATGTGTCTGCTCTACTCTCCATTGACTTCCTCATACCTGATACCTGTTCTCAGGGGCGATTTCAAAGCTTAAAAGCTAGATGTACCCTGAGATGGAAAAAGACAGTAATTGCTGTCACGTACGAAGTGCGCAAACAGGTTGTGCCAGGCGCCGAGTTACATGATTTTCAGTGGTTTTTCTGTTTCGTTTTGTTTTTTCCCCCTTGAATCCGCAACACGAACCTACAAGATGGGATCTGCAACTCCATCTCTAGGTGAAGGAGTCGGGAGAGAGGTGAAATGCCTTGCGGAGATCTGACCAGCAAGGAGATCTGACTTCAAAGCCAATGCTCTTAATTTTGGTGCTCCACTGCCTTCCTGAAGAAACACAAAAAACCCAGCAGGATGTGGGTTATGACGGTCTGTACATACATTTCCTAACATTTCCCTCCGTCTCACCTGCGGCCAAGAAGCGGTTTGTTTATACGTCCAATTTTGCCACGTAAAAACTTTCATAGGTACGGGCGCGTGAAAATCATTTTAAGATTCGCAAATAAAACGTAAACGTGAACACACACAATTTTCGCCTCTGAAAGCAGAGGATTATTTCACCGGGAGGACTACCCAGGCTAGAATGTTCCAGGCTACAAGGTACATAAATAACTGTCACACAGTTCATGCCAAGAAAAGAATGTTTTCCTATTGGAGAACTGCAGACAGAAATATAGGGTCTGGAAACTCTCCCTGGAAAAACAAGCAAGGTAGAAGTTCCCGTTCCCTACGTTGTCTAATTTTGCCGCTTTTAGTCTTACTCAAGAGAAGATTCAGCAAGAAAAAGAACAGATCTACTCTTTCAAGGGCCTCGTAGGTCTATCAGAAATAAAAACTGGGAGAAGAGGTTGCCTCATATTTCAATTAAAATATTAAAGAAATTTATCCAGAGATAACTTAAAATCTTTTAGAAAGCAGCTTGATTTATGAGTTAATAATATACATTGTGGAGTACATAAAGTAAGTCACGCTATAAGCATTTTTCAGCAAAAATTCTCTCAAGTTTTGGATTCGAGAAGAGGATAATCTTGGAAGGACGTTTTAACCATCTTTCTCCCATTGCCTCCAGTCAAGTGCAGTCACAACAGATCACTTTAATTGGATTGAAATGATGTGTTGGACATTCTATTGCTTATCTTAACACACGGAGGGCGATCCCTCGGCTGCCAAGTGGTATCGAGAAGTACTAATAATTCACCTGTCAATTCAATTTCTGGTTTTTTACTAATCTATCTCCATTTGTGGTAGTGTCCTATGCGCTTACATTCACACACACACATCCCCAAACACCTGCTCTCAATATTCTAGGAACACCCAGCGCAAAGGGCGACTAGGGAGATTTATTCATGGCCCTTCACCTCTGGGCCTCATGTTCCTCTTTATATCAGGGAGAGAATACTTGCTAATTTCTTAAAAGGCTTTTTTGTTTTTCGGAACAAATGGGATCACGGCAGGTGTGTTAAAGCATGTTGTAAACTGCACAGTGGAAGCATGTAATAAAACACATACGTTTATTATTATTATTATCATCATCATCATCCAGCTGATTCCACTGCTATTTTCTTTTTTTTTTAATGTTTATTTATATTTGAGAGAGAGACAGAATGAGAGTGGGAGAGGGACAGAGAGAGAGGGAGACACAGAATTCGAAGCAGGCTCCAGGCTCCGAG
The DNA here is from genome assembly GCF_018350155.1 of Leopardus geoffroyi. NCBI lineage: Eukaryota > Metazoa > Chordata > Mammalia > Carnivora > Felidae > Leopardus > Leopardus geoffroyi. The sequence continues at coordinate 13,161,355 of NC_059327.1, read as the reverse complement.
CTGTCAGCACAGAGCCCGACACGAGGCTCGAACCCACCAACTGCAAGATCGTGACCTGAGCCGAAGTCGAATGCTTACCCCACTGAGACATCCAGGCGCCCCTCTACTGCTGTTTTCAATGCCAGCATAGCCAGTGCAGGCAAGTGTCACTAAGCGGAGTATATAATTTTAAAAATCTATGACCTATTTTGTTAAACTTTAAACCTAGTACTGATTATATGCATACAGTTTCTTTTTGAGAAGAAAAGATGTGATTTACTGTGGCAGAGTAGACAGGGGTAAACCCATAGGTTGGCAGGAAAAGGGATATTAACAGGGATTAACTTGTTTTTGCCAAAGCAAGGAAGGCATTGTACTCTCTATCTCATTTTCCCCTAGTATTCTCCCATAGGTATTTATTCCATTCTTTTCACTGTCTCTCTCTCTCCTGTCTATTGGCAAGGTGCTGAATGCATGGAAACGCTGTTCAGATCATCAAAATCCCCTTCCCATTTCTGGAGCCCAAGTGGCTTTAGGTCAGCCGCTGGGGTGAGGCCCAGAAGATAAACAATGTTTGACCCTCTCTCCAAAGGCTATTCCAGAAGATTTCTCAGGGGTGAGCTTGCGGTCGCTGTGGGCTATACCAGGAGCAGGCTGGTGTAATCATGAGTCACAGCCAACCCAAACCCAGGCTTTCATGTCAGGAGATTTCTTCAGAGCGGATATAGAATTGTGGAAGACCTTCCCCCCCTCCATCCCATTGTAAATTAAAGTATCTGAATAAAAAAAGTAAAGAGCTAAAAGTCAGAAACAATGGGGAAAAAATCAGAAGAAAATTTGTTGATAAGTGTAAAATATGTAACCTGCCCCTGAAAATAAAAGCTCATCATGCCATGTGATTTTTTTTTTTCCTCTTTAGAGGAAACAAGCCAGCTTTGCAATGATAAAATGCTATGCAGGTACAATATTAGGTTCCTTTACCCATTCTTTGGAGAATATGTCTACTCATAACTTGTATAAACACATTTCCCCATACTTCCAAATATACATGACTGGGAAAGAAAAAACAAACCAATATGCAAAATACATAACTGTGCATGCACACACACATACAGCACACGCACACACTGACCAATTTCCCAGATACGAGTTTTGTTGTTTTCAAATGTGGGGAAGAAGGAGTTAAGGGGGTTTGCTGATCTGCTGATAGCATATGTGCAGATAATTTTGTACATTTCAATGAGTTTTAAAGACCTCCATGCTTCACTGGCTATTGTTAAAAACATACTGAATTGGTTATGACAACCTGTGGCTTAGCTTACACCACAGTCTAAAAATTGGGAAATTCAGTTTAGAAATTTGATCAATATTCATGCCATCTCACATCATAATTCAATTGGCAAAAATGCAGTAAAAAACTCCCCAGGGCAATCTTGAAGAACAACTTACATTCTGGTGGTTTAACATGTGTAAACCTCCTGCTTGGAATCACTGATGGGGGTTGATGGAAGCCTTGAACTTTAACAAGGGCTTCTAGGTGATTTGATTGAGGGGTTAACTGTGATAGAACAGAAATGAGCAAATTAAAACGAATATGCCAAGGCAAAAACTCAAGATGCTTTTTTGTAAAAAAAAAAAAAAAAAAAAAACTCTCCAGGAGAACTCTCCCCAAAAAGCATAAAGAACTGTCAAAATAGGATCTTGCTTAAAATGCAAAAGGTATTTTCAAAGCGAGGATGACATTTGCATACAATATGTGCTGAAGACTGATATGCCGAAAATGTCTTACTTGTAGATTGAGTCTATACGACATCAAATGCCAGGATATTAAAAAAAAAGGGGGGGGTTCAAATTTTAGATTTAAAAATATTTCTTGATCTCTTTCTCTAATTAAACACTTACCTGAATTTTAAATTTCTGTATGGCACCAGGACCCCTGAAAACAGAGTATATGTATTGAAAGGTGGGTGAACTTGTATTGTTAATTAAGACAAGACTCTGAAAGACGGCAACTAATGTGGTTTCAACTCTTAGGCTGCCAGCATCATTGCGATTTTAGCTCTGGTATTTTTATTGTACCATGTTCTCCCATGTGGCCCACCACCAGCTTTTGGGTTGTGGCCACCTTACATCAATCCCTAGATCATCTCTTCACTTGGGGACAGCAGCAACGGTGCTAAGGTCACTTTTCTAAAGTTCAATTTCAATAACGTTTCTGGTCTTTCAAAAATAAAATGTCATGGCAAATTCTTAACAAGATCAAATATTCTAGTATTATTCACTTGGTTCTCTGAGTTGAAAGCAGCTGACTTTGAGCAGGGGGCTCATGAAGAGAAAATGGCTTGTTTACAGCATGTAACAAAGGCACAGTGTCCCTCCCCCCTACCCGTCCTTATTTTCACAAAATCAGTGCAAATGAAATCAAGAACTGTTTAAAAATGTTAACATTTTCCCCCGGCAGTGTGACTGGATTTGAGCTCAGGTATTTAAGCACAGACAGAACAATCACGCCTTTCATCGAGAATTCTGAGTAACCTGACATACACAAATCTTCATTATTTTTGATTAAGTGGAGGGGTAAAACAAAGCTCTGCTAAAAGATTCGCAGCTTGAGAAGCTAAAGCACTATTGCTGTGATGACGCGGGTGGAGAAAATCCACTGGCATTTTTCAAATCAGCAGAGAGGGGTCTTTCTTGGTGTCTTAAGCTAGAACCCAGAACTTGTGCCAAATAACACGTATATAATAATAACTTGCCAAGAATAAAAAGAAGAAATGTACTCTTCTTATGACGGCCGTCAAATAGCTGTGCGTTATGGTTTTATATCGCACGCCATTCATTACCAGGTACTAAGGAAAACCCCCCAAAAGGGAAAAATTATGGTCTTGGTAAACACATGAAATATACATTGTGCCTCTGCTGGCTATTAGGTAATTATAAAAAGGTCATGTAATGTAATCATAAAATTGCTATTTTTACCTAAGCTTTCAACTAGTAGGTGAATATTTCTACCTGTCAAGTGATCTCTGGCTAGCAGGTGGCACGAACCTTCTCCCGTGCAGTTTACTACCAATCTGTGGTGACACGGGCTCCAGTCTGGTCCACCCACTTTGGGACACTGCTTGGACTGACAGTCCACTGAACAATCCCACAGGAGGTTGTGGGAAGAATAAAAGGGTGAGAAAAAGGTCCAGCTGTCGGGGCCCTCAACGGTTCAACACTAGAGAGCTGAGGCCAGTCACTGCCCACCCTTGTCAAGCAGGTTTTTTACAAGCCACCAAAACGGAAGATGTTCCTAAGGGGCCAGACAGAAGCCATACTCGTTTTCATTCCATACGGCCAAATTTAAAGTTGAGCTGTACACATGTTTTCCCCAAAATGGAAAACCCAGGACATTCAGAGACATATGAAGGATTCCATCTACAAAAACCCTTGACAAATAAAAAATGATTTTCCAAATCAGAGATTTCTTTCTCGTTCTTTTTTTTTTTTTTTTTTTTTTAGGAGAGTGAGCAGACTTAACCATTAGACTGACTGACAGCGAAAGTTGCTAAATGTCAATTTGCATGAGTTTGCAATGTAAACCGAAACAATTATTTTAAACCATCACTTGGATATTTTAAGACTGGATTTTAAAGAAGCAGACTCATTATATGTTTTCTTAGGTTGGATTTTAACTTGCTACTATTCTAAGCGTTCAGATTTTAACTCAAAATATGTGATTTTAAGCAAACGTATTTGTTGACAATATTCAAACTAATAGAAATGAAATCTTCATTTTCAAGGGCTTAGTTCCTATTCAGAATTTGTCAGAGTTTTTAAGAAATACAGTGCCAGATGGGGTGCCTGGGTGGCTTCATCAATTAGAACGTCTGGCTCTTGATTTTGGCTTAGGTCATAATTTCACAGTTGTGAGATCGAGTCCCATGTCAGGCTCCACACGGAGTATGGAATCTGCCTAAGATTCTCTCTCTCCCTCTCTCCCTCCCCCTCCCCCACTCATGCTCTCTCTAGCTCTCAATAAAAAAAAGAAAAGAAAAGAAAGAAAGAAAAGAAAAAGAAGTCCAGTGCCGGATATTAAATATGTGGGCACAAAATGAATTTTAACATGATTTTTGATCACTTTTTATTAATATCAATATACCTGAACACTAATGAAAACACTTACACTGCCAAATTTTCATGACTTCTTTTCTTCTTATGCATTATGTTTGCAAATATATTAGGCGCTCCCTCCGTGTATTTAGCAATTAAATATAGGGAAGGGTTAAATTATCATTCACTAATTAGGTTTTATAGCATGAAACTGCCCATAACTGAACATTTTTTGACCTACCAAAATGGCACTCTCATATGGCTTAATATAATTTGGTAGAACATTATGTTTAAGCAGTAAAGTTGTGGGTTTTGAAGTCACTTACTGCACGACCCCTCTAAGCCTCACTTCCTGTTTAATAGATAGAGTTGATGATACCTGCTCATCGGGCTCATTAGGCAATTTAAATGAGATAATGCATGAATTTGGACAATGACTAACACTAAGTAAGCTACCACAAATTACTGCAAAAACTTGAAGAGCAATAGACGACTATACAACACATTGAATCATAATTATTGTTAAAATATCTTTAGGGGCGCCTAGGTGGCGCAGTCGGTTAAGCGTCCGACTTCAGCCAGGTCACGATCTCGCGGTCCGGGAGTTCGAGCCCCGTGTCGGGCTCTGGGCTGATGGCTCAGAGCCTGGAGCCTGCTTCCGATTCTGTGTCTCCCTCTCTCTCTGCCCCTCCCCCGTTCATACTCTGTCTCTCTCTGTCCCAAAATAAATAAACGTTGAAAAAAAATTAAAAAAAAAAAAAAAATAAAATATCTTTAAAGGATTAACAGGTTCACCCAAACACCAAACACATTCTTCCTTCCACATGCCCAAGATGACAGCTGTCATGATATGAAACGCTCAGGCTGTCTTCTCTCACCGTTGCATGGAGGTAGGACAGAGCGATGGTTCAAAACAGTCTGGGGTCAGATACATTTGGACTGGGGACCCTGTTGTGCTGCTTCCAACCTATGTGACTTGGGGCAGCTAACTTGAGCGTCCATAAAATAGGACTTACCACACATAAGAAAACACACCAAAAGAACTTACAACATTGCCTGCCATAAACAAAAGTACCAAATAAATGTCACCTGTCTACCCAAGTCATTTTTTAGTGGCTGAATTCCAAGAAAACGATTTTAGCTTCACTGATATGCTGTCCAAATTTAAATGAAATCTTTATTTTTCTTAGGCAGAATGTCTTTCTCCTTATGGGAAGGTTTAATATCTGTAATATTATTAGTCAATTTTTTCCACAAAGATATAAAGAATAATTCAAAAGGGAAATCCCACGTAATATCACAAAATAGTAGTAGTTATAAGTACCCGGGTTCAAAGCACACAAATCGGACCAGACTGTCCAGATCCAAGACTCAATTCTACTTTGTTTGGCTCTGTGACCTTAGGCAAACTCTGTAATATCTCTGTGCGTCAGATTCCCCATCTGTCAGTGGGTATAGGAATGCCATCCACATCATAAAAGCATTGATACATTGTATATATACATACATACCACATCTTCTTTATCCATTCATCTACCCATGGACACTTGGGCTGCTTTCGTAATCTGACTATTGTACATAATGTATACTCAACATGGGGGAACATATATCCCTCCGAATTAGTGTTTTTGTATTTTGGGGGTAAACACTCCGTAGTGTGATTACTAGCTCATAGGGTAGTTCTATTTTTAACTTTTTGAGAAGCCTCCATACTGTTTTTCACAGCGTTTACACAAGTTTGCATTCCCACCAACAGTGCACAAGGGTTCCTTTTTCTCCCCATCCTCACCAACACTTGTTTCTTGTGGTTTTGATTTTAGCCATTTTGACGGGTGTCAGGTGATCTCGGCCATAAAAAAGAATGAAATCTTGTCATTTGAAACAACATGGATGGAGCAGAGAGTATTATGTGAAGCAAAATAAGTCAGTCAGAGAAAGACAAAGGCCATATGATTTCACTCATATGTGGAATTTAAGAAACAAAACAATTGAACACAGAAGAAAAGAGAGAGAGAGAAAGACAAACTAAGAAACAAACTCTTAACTATAGAGTCTGAACAAACTGATGGTTATCAGGGGGAAGTTGGTGGGGGGATGGGGGAACTGATGATGGCAATTCAGGAGGGCACTTGTTGTGATGACACCCGGGCACCGGGTGACATCTGGAATCATTGCATCACCATATTGCACACCTGAAGCTAATATAACACTCTGTTAACTATACTGGATTTAAAACCAAAAACAAGGGGCACCTGGGTGGCTCAGTCGGTTAAGCGACCGACTTCGGCTCAGGTCACGATCTCACGGTCCGTGAGTTCCAGCCCTGCGTCGGGCTCTGGACTGATGGCTCAGAGCCTGGAGCCTGCTTCCGATTCTGTGTCTCCCTCTCTCTCTGCCCCTCCCCCGTTCATGCTCTGTCTCTGTCTCAAAAATAAATAAACGTTAAAAAAAATAAAACCAAAAACAATAAAAAATTATAAAATAAATAAAAGACTTAACCCATATAAAGTGTTTAGAACAAGTACCTGACACACAGCATTCAATGAATGTTATTCTTATCGTTACTAGTTAGGCAAGTGCTCATTAGATAGTTTTCTTTAAAAATACTCAAACACCATAATCATATTTAATATATACTTTGGATATTTTGATCTTAAATGGGGGATCACACACAGGCCACCATTTCTGCTGTGACAATGCTACTCAGATAATCACTTTGCCGAAAAGTCATGAGTAGAAACGATGGTGGAATAAAAAAAAAAAAAAAAAATGTATTTACACATTGATTTTGGTATTTACCCATGAAACGATTGGAGTCACACCCATTTTCATTCTGTAAACACTTTGGTTACAAAGATGGTCACTAGAGTTCTTTAGAGGAACGCAAGAACATTTTTCTAGAAAAGCCCTGAATCATTTACAGGATTCATAACACGAAAGCATTGGTCTGAAAACAGGGGCTAAATGCTATTACCAGGAATAATCACTCGGTTCAACATATTGAACACCAACAACATGCCAGAAATAACGTTAGGAGCTAGGAATTCAATGGTAATTAAGAAAGATATGGTCTAGGGATGCCAGGGGGATTCCATCAGTTAAGCATCAGACTCTTGATTTCTGCTCAGGTCATGATCTCACAGTTCTGTTCGTGAGATCGAGCCCTGCACCAGGCTCTGCACTGACAGCGTGGAGCCTACTTGGGATTCTCTCTCTCTCTCTCTCTCTCTCTCTCACTTTCTGTCCCTCTGCTGTTTACACGCTTTTCTCTCTCTATCTCTCTCAAAATAAATAAATAAACTTAAAAGAAATAAAGATATGGTCTACTCTCAGAGAGTTTCCAGTAAATATTTTTTGTTACAACAACATTCCTATCAATGTATACCCCCTTCTTTCAAAGGGAATGAGGCCCATTTCTACAAAATCTTTACTTTTCCCATTCAGATACCAACGATGAGGGAGGTAGATTAGCCAAACTGACAGGGTATTATATACACCAGACTGTAACTGATGCCTGGATGATATACACTTTTCAAGATGGCCATGGGTATGAAGGACAGCACATCAGACCATGAATCTTTCGACGGATGCAGCAGACCTGCAAGGACAGGTGGGGAGGTCAGGTGAGAATGGGATAAGCCAGAGTTAGGCCACACTACCTTGAAGGCAACTGTGCATTCACCTGGTAACCTCTAGGTACCTCGTACACATGCGCAGTAACTTGAACCCCAAAGGAAGCTGCCAGGACGTCTGGTGTCAGGAATATTTCTGTCTCCTTTGTGGACGTAGTCAGGCCTAGCTGGTAACTGCGCATTTTGAAGCCTGTGTGCTGGCAATCATTTCTGGTTGGTAAATACAAGGACAGATACACAGCAGAATTCCCACTGTTTTGTAATGATTACATGCAGATTGTTCACTAGCTGTTGGAGATATCAACTCGGAAAAACAGAACAAAACAACACAAATAAAAAGGGATATTCAGCAGAGAATAGGAAATCCTCCCAAGACTCTGAGACCACCCAGAAGGTAGAGAGGGATGAACCAGTATCCTTTTTTCCAGCCCTGGCTTTCCTTCCCTCAGTCACCATTAGACGTTCATTTCCAATTAATGTTTCATTACTTCCAGAAGGGAATTTTAACTGGAGATTCGTGGAGACAGTAGAGCCCTAATCTGAGAAAGGTATCTAGAGATCAATGGAATCTGAGACCTGATTTCAAGTCAGAAGAGAAACTCGCGGAAATAGCATCACTTGCCTTCAAAGATTACTCTGTTGACATACTTGAGGTATGAATGGAAAAGGCTGAGCGTGGACTGCAATCCCCCCAAAATGCAAAGAAAGGCTTGTTGCCACTTTTTGTGTGCCTCGGGCGCATAGACCCTACAGATTTCCACGGCCCTCCCCTCTACACACAACTGGGATTCGAACTTTCTGTCCTTGACTGCTACTATTATAAACAGACAATGTAAAGATCTTTACTGTACGTTTTGATTGGCTTAGGAAGCTGGGAAACTCTTTGTTCTTCTCTTTTTATTCCTAGACGTGGCAAAAAGTACCCTTTTCAAGCAGAACGACGACAACACGGCTGACTCAACAGAACGCCTCTCTCTGACCTCAGCGAACTCAGCTCTAACTGCCTCGTTCTGGAGGCATATTTTCTTTCTTTCATTAATAAGGATTGAGGCCATCACTCGCACAACACTTTCCCTTTAATGACATTCGGTCTGAGGAGTCCACTAGACTAACGGCTCGTCCTTGTCCACCATGAAAGCTCTTGGAAATACCATTTACAACCGTGCTGCCCGGTGACAGGGCCAGCTCTCTCAGCACCTCTCACCCACTGCAGCTCGGAGCATTTCTTCGGAAGCTTCTGGTATGTTCTTTTACTGCAGAGTTTCACGCCTGCAATCATGACAAATGATTATGGTCTTGCACACACCTTCCTTATCTCTGGCTGGAATTTCATTTGTGTGCCATGATTTAGTTAAAGGGTGATATAACAGACAATTAATGTATTTGTTTTGGTCCCAAGAATGTGGATAAATTAGGAAAATCTACACTGCGTTCTGTACGTAGCGATAACATCTAGCCTGCTCTAACTCTACAGATGAATTTAATTGTAAGAAAGACTGCCCTTTGGTCATAAAATATTATTATGTTAACCACATAATCGCTGTCAAAAGTTGTCAAAATGTAAGTGTGTTATTTACGTCATTTCTGCTAAACCTTGTAAAAATTTGGGGGGGGAATGACCAAGACTTCGTGGGGAGGGTTTTTAAAATTAACATGATAAGTAAAATGCAAGCTCCTGAAATGGAGGTTAATTATGAGCATCCAAAAACAAAGTACTAAATACATATTTTTGAAGGGAAGAAGGGAAGGTAATTACGTCTTCACGTCTTAAGCCATGATATCCATTCAACTTCTCAGATTTACAAAGGCTGTAGCTAAAGTACAGATCAGATGTCAGGCCAACACAATCTACTGGTTATGTTATAGTTACATTTATTTCACTTGCTTGAAGATCACAAAGTAAGCGCATAGTTAAGAAACACTAGGGGTCGAGAAACTAGAATTATATCTCTTATTTCCAACAAGTGATGTATTATGCTTCCCTAATACATTCACATTTTCATGTAGATTTAAACCCTAGTTACCTAATCTGCACATATTTCTTCCTCTCATTTAAGAAAAGCTGCATTTCTTATCTCTAGACAATAGCCAAAAAATATAGACTAATTTTTTAAATTCGATTATCGCGGTGGGGTTTGTTTGTTGCTTAGAATTTTGGGCATGTAAATGGAGTTTAAGAAGCAGTGTTTCCATTACTGAGATGACATTAAATATGCCTTCATATGGATTGTGCTGTATCATTCAGCAGCTCTTCCTAATGAGACATTCACAAGCAGCTCTCAGAAGGCAATAAATCACCATTGTATTGAATTGAATGGTGATAATAATTAAGCACATTCAAAACGACCATGTTTGTTATGAGTTATGGGAAGCCTATCTTAATTCCTTTACACCTTTTCGGGTATAACAGCTTTATTCCGAAGATAAAAATAGTTGTAACCATATCTTTACCAGTGTAATTAGGAAAAAGGATGACTACGTCGCTAAGGAACGTATTAGTGGGTGGCATGGTAATTCATGTAATTTTCTGTTTTCAGAATTGCTTTTTGCCCCATGTTTTATCACTTATATGTAACATCTGAACTGACTCATAAGTTATATGATATTCTGAAATACGGTGCAACTGTAAGACTAAATGCACTCTGCTTTATTCAATTACTTAATAAGTTCTCAGAAGTTCTTGAGAAGCTTAACAGAATATCCACTTATAATAGGACCGCCAATTACAGGGAAGATCTGGTTTTCCTGAGGTACGAAACAGTCATCCAACTCAACGCACAGACAAATGCTTTCAACTGCTCATCAACGTGAAAATCTTCCTGTGGAATATGCTAGCACGCTTAAAATCTGTAACACCCAGCAAAAATACAAGGAACAGCAGAATGGACAGGGTGTTGATACTCATGATGTGGTCTCAACGTCAGCCTTCCTTTACTCTTTGAATAAAGAAAAAAAAAACTGCCTCCTATTGTCCATGCCGCGCCGAACCTCTTCGGCATTTTTAGTCACCCGAGACGACGGTACAGAACACCTATTTGTGACTGGTGGTCGTCTGCACTACTGGTTCTATCTTTGGGAACGTCAAAATTGATTTTCTTCCACTTGTCACACGAAAATCTCAGCTCTGTCCTTTCTGTTACACTCTCAAAGAGTTCAGGGGCGTGGGGATCAAAGGATTAGGAAGCCGCAGCTTTAAGGGAAGCAAGCAGCATGAGGAGACTTTCCGGAGGCAGTTCTGAGCATTTTATGCAAGCAATCTATTTCAGCTTCAGAGGAGGCACTGGCTAAGTGGGTGAACCACATGTAAAGTGCTCACTTGACATAAGTTTTTTTTTTTTTTTTAAAGTAGTTGAGAGACGGCCTCCGACGGCTGACCTTTTATGATTAGCCAGAGCCCTGAGTACTTGAACAGAGGTGGCCAACAGGCACCTGCAGGGCCTGCGACGCGTTCATAGCTGTTGGTGCAATATTTGTGGCTGAGCTGCTCTCCTTCAAGCTGTTTGTTCCGCTCGCTGCCTGATGCTCTGGGTATCTGATTTCTATCTTGGGAAAAAGCGTGGGAGCCACGCGGGGGTCAGGCCTGGACTTCAACTGCAAAGGAGCACATCACTGCATGCACCCAGGGAGCCAGGCACGAATCAGTATTAGTCTTGGCTTCGCTTGAAAAATGTGCAGAACTTTAATAAACTGCATGAAAGAGATAAGGAAATCCCCATGCATTTGTATTTCCCCTTCCATATCTTAAAGTCTAATAATGACCATATTCATAGCAATTGAGAGAGAGGTATGAGGTCTAGTTAACGGTACACCTTAATTTAATAAATACATGTTAGAACAGCCATATGCTGTGTTTCATATATGTTAGGCTCTATGCTACATGCTTTACATACAATAACCCATTGAATCCCAGCAACAAGCCTTTCAGTGATCGTTCTAGCTCCAATTTCCAGGGGGATAAACTGAGGCCCTGCAAGGACTAAGGAATTTGTGCAAAGTCACATCATAAGTAAAGAACCCACTTTCAGGGGCGCCTGGGTGGCTCAGTTGGTTAAGAGTCCGACTTTGGCTCAGGTCATGATCTCACAGTTCGTGGGTTCGAGCCCCATGTCGGACTCTGTGCTGACAGCTCGGAGCCTGGAGCCTGCTTCGGATTCTGTGTCTCCTTCTCTCTCTGCCCCTCCCTCCCTCATGCTCTGTCTCTCTCTGTCTCAAAAATAAATAGAACAGGGGCGCCTGGGTGGCGCAGTCGGTTAAGCATCCGACTTCAGCCAGGTCACGATCTCGCGGTCCGGGAGTTCGAGCCCCGCGTCGGGCTCTGGGCTGATGGCTCAGAGCATGGAGCCTGCTTCGGATTCTGTGTCTCCTTCTCTCTCTGCCCCTCCCTCCCTCATGCTCTGTCTCTCTCTGTCTCAAAAATAAATAGAACAGGGGCGCCTGGGTGGCGCAGTCGGTTAAGCGTCCGACTTCAGCCAGGTCACGATCTCGCGGTCCGGGAGTTCGAGCCCCGCGTCGGGCTCTGGGCTGATGGCTCAGAGCATGGAGCCTGCTTCGGATTCTGTGTCTCCCTCTCTCTCTGCCCCTCCCTCCCTCATGCTCTGTCTCTCTCTGTCTCAAAAATAAATAGAACATTAAAAAAATTATAAAAAAAAGAACCCACTGTCAAAGAATTAAAATCGACAAATAAATGTATTTGAAATACAATGAACTTTCTTTGGTAAATCAGAAAGCATTTCAGTAGTACACATTACATCTGCCTCATCATGATGAAATTAAATATTTTCAGCATTGCAAAAAAAGTTAATTTTAGCACAAGTTCTCGATGCAAGCATTCTGGATCTTTTAAAAAATTAATATCCTGAATTATTTCATAATGGTTTTTTTTTTACAGGTGATAGTAGGTTTAATTTCTGAATAATCTACCAAGTCTTAAGTGGTTAACATTGGGGGTTTATTTTCATATACACATCAATTTTCAAATTCAGTTTCAGAATATAGCCTATATTTTAGATATATTTCTGTATATAATTAAGCAATTTTCAGACAGAAAAGGAAGACACTGCATAAATATAAGACATACTGTAGTGGTTAATATTTAATTATGGCATAATTAATCATAGAAGCTCCTATGAGTCTAATTTATTAATGTTCTCTCCAAAAATGCTGTCTTTGATTTCTCCCAGAAAAAAAATACAGAAGTGCAAAAACAATGCACACGCTACATTTACGCTTCTTGTAAACAAGAGCCACGTCTTCCGTTCACGGGTTCAAACAGTTTTATGAATGTTCTCTCTACCGTTAAAAAGAATCCTGGTTCCAGTCTTTATTCCAAGGGGAGAAACTCGCTTCTAGCTCCTATGCCTGGGCCCTGTTTGGATGGCATCCTGTCTGAGGATGGGATTCCAAATCCAGAAGAGATTGTGAGTGGCCATGATAATGGAAGGCCAGCGTTGACCGTGGTTTGTCCCACCTGACTCACTGCACCTCACCCACTTAGTGGACGTCACCGAGGAAGTGGATGGCTTAGGGACCCTACGTGGTGGCACGCCTGTGGTCGCGTGCAGTCAAACACAAGAGCAATTGCAGTCAAGGGAGACAACACAGTCCTCCTCTCCCCGGGAAGGTCGTTCTTTCTTCACTAATCTACAGAGGGGGTGCCCGGATGAGGAAAGAGCATGCATGTAAGTGCATGAGGAGCAAGGGTGGGGGAAAGAGCGAGAAATGCTTGGAACAATAATGAGTGCAGTTTGGGGAGAAGTGGGAAATAAGTTTAGAAACAGAGGCTCTGGTGCCAACCACGTAATAAGGAGTCTTAGCAGGTACCAGAGCCTGATGAACAAAAAGTTTTAGAAAACTACTCTGACAATGAAACATAAAAATAAAATTGCAGAGGGAGAAAACAGAGCAAGGCTTCTTTAAAAAAAAAAACAAAAACTGCACACAAACCCATGACATTACAGAAATTAGATAACCCCCCAGTGAACATTAATATAAAATAACTATAATCACGACATTATGCAAGGTAAGAAATATAAAATCATGAAAATAATCAAATAGAATATTTGAAGGACTGGGGTGCCAGACGTGGAATGAGGGAAGACTGAAGAGTAATCACAACGTTTTCAGGCTTTGAGACGAAAATAACAGGGCAGCAACTGAACACAGAATGGGTTAGGCAGTGGCGGGGGGACACCTATCTGGAAGGGACTTTTTTTTTTTTTTTTCCAATTTTGGTAAACTGAATTAGAGATAACTGCTCAGAAGCCAAGTTAATTTTTTGTTGTTTGTTTGGGTTTTTGCTTGCTTGTTTGATTCTGTTTTTTGGTTGTTGCTGTTGTGTTGTTTCTGTGCAGCTTTTTTTGGCATCTCCGACCACTGAAAATAAGACGTTTTGCAGGTAAGAGACCAGAGCGGAAGTTGCAGACGTGGCTGTCAACCTACAAGGTGAAAGGTGAGGCAGGAGAGCAGGCGTGGCTGGGGTCCGCACAGGTAGGGAAGCCACAAGAGTGATGGGGGCAGGTGAAGTATGCAGAGGCGGGCAGCCCCACAGTGTGGGGCTGGTGGGAGGGAGAGAAACCTGAAGGAAACAGAAGGATCTAAGACAGAGGACGGGGAAGGAGGCGGGTTAGAATGTTGGGGGGCGACAGCCATGCGGCCACTTCATGTTCTGTGTGTCTCTGGCAGCCAGGGCACGGAGAGGTCACAGAGCGAGACTCGGGTCAGTTCATTCTACCCCGACTCCTCCCTGGGAGACTTCACTCACCCAGGTCTCATCGACTGAGCAACAGAGATCTGGTCTTGGATCCCACATTCTTTTGAGCACTGGATACACATTGGTAGCCCCAGGGGCAGATATGCCCTGACGTTCAAATGTTCCAATGTTTTCAGATCCCATCTGCTTCTCAGAGCCCTGGACTCTTGCCCTAGGCAGGAGCTGAGGCATCCCCCATCCTCGTAAGCCCAGTCAATACTCCCTTCAAATGGTGTAAGATGCATTTACAAAATGGCTACCGGAGTCTGAAGAAAGCTTCTACAGGACCAGGTAACAGTGCTTTCCAGGACCTCATCCAGCTACGCCGTGACAGGAATGAACAAAGGGGAGATGACTGGTTGGGGGAGGGCTCGCCACCAGTGTCAGTGACATGTAGACGTTTAGGGCAACAAAGACTGAGGATGTGAAGGAGTGGCTTAGTCTAGTTTTGTGTGTAGCTTTGATAGAATGGACATTCACAATGTGAAAAGCACATTGGTGGTCGAGGCAATGAACACAGAAGGCACATTTGAAGTGCGTAGCTTTGAATGGGGGGTAACAGGATGGGAGCTGGAGTACAGTAGGGTCACAATCATGTTTGGTTTTTATTTTATTTTATTATTTAAAAAACATTTAAATGTTTATTTATTTTTAAGAGAGAGAGAGAGAGAGAGTACAGAGCAGAGGAGGGGCAGAGAGAGAGGGAGACACAGAATCCGAAGCAGGCTTAAGGCTCTGAGCTGTCAGAGCCCGATGCGGGGCTCGAACCCACAAACCATGAGATCATGACCTGAGCCGAAGTTGAACGCTTAAATGACTGAGCCACCCAGGAGTCCCTCATGTTTGTTTTTTAAAAGAGGGAAGCTGACGTAGCAATATTTTTCTAGATATGTCTCCCCAGGGCAAGGGAAACAAAAGTAAAAATAAACTATTGGGACTACAGCAAAATTAAAAGGTTCTGCACAGCAAAGGAAACAATCAATAACATGAAAAGATAACCTAATGCATGGGAGAGGATATTTCCAAATGGCATACCCGATAAAGGGTTAGTATCCAAAATACAAAAGAACTTATACAACTCGACACCACCTAAAAAAAATAATCCAATGAAAATGAGCAGGAGACACGAACATTTCTCCAAACAAGGTATCCAGATGGCCAACAGACACGTGAAAAGATGCTCAACGTCACTAATCATCAGAGAAATACAAATCAAAACCACAATGAGATATCACCTCGTATCTCTCAGAATGGCTAAAATCAGAAACAACAAGTGTTGGTGAGGACACGGAGAAAAAGGAACCCTCGTACATGGCTGGTGGGAATGCAAAGTGGCACAGCCACCGTGGAAAGCTGTGGAAATTCCTCAAAAAATTAAAAATGTAAATACCATGTGATCCAGTAATTCCACTAAGTGGGCATTTACACAAAGAATACAAAAACACTAATTTGAAAAGATAGCTGCGGCCCCATTGTTAATTGCAGCATTATTCACAATAGTCGAATTATGGAAGCAGCCCAAGTGTCTCCTGATAGATCAAAGGATAAGGAAGATGTCGTACCTATACACAATGGAGTATTACTCAGCCATAAAAAATAATTAAATCTTCCCATTTGTAACAACATAATGGATCTAGAGAGTATAATGCTAAGCGAAACAGGTCAGAGAAATTCAAATGCCGTATGATTACACTCATGTGGAATTGAAGAAACAAAGCAAACGGACAAAGAAAAAAAAAAAAAGAGACAAACCAAAAACAGATTGTTACGTATAGAGAACACACTGGTGGCTCCCGGAGGGGAGGTGGGTGGGGGGCTGGGGGAAATAGGCGAAGGGGATTAAGAGTTCATTGATCGTGATGAGCACTGAATAATGGATAGAATAGTTGAATCACTATACTGTACATCTGAAACTAATATACACTCTATGTCAACTATGCTGGATGTTGTTTTAAAAGGTGGGGCAGTGGGAGCTGAGCCTATTTGAAGGCTGAGAGGGAAAAGTCCATGGAAAGCGCAAGCTGGCTTTCCTAAAGGTAGGGGATATAAACCAAGGTTCCAAAAGCAACAAGGAAAGGTGAAATCAGATGAGCTTGAGCATGTGCAGTGAGGTCCTACGACCAGCGCGATTAATAAACCAATTCAGTGATGGATCACCAGAGGGTCCCAGGACTGCACTCTAAGAAAAAGCACCTCTGGGGTAACTGGGTGGCTCAGTTGGTTGAGCGTCTGACTTTGGCTCGGGTCATGATCTCATGGTTCGTCAGTTCGAGCCCTGCATCGGGCTTTGTGCTGACAGCACGGAGCCTGGAGCCTGCTTCCAGTTCTGTGTCTCCCTCTCTCTCTCTGCTCCTCCCCTGCTATGCGCTCTCTCTCTCTGTCAAAACCAAATAAACATTAAAAAATTTAAAAAAAAAAGAAAAAGAAAAAGCACCTCACAGAGGGTCAACACACTACTGTCTTGGGGCCAAATCCAGCCTGCTGAATACTTCTGTATTCAGAAGTATTGAGATACTTGAGGTGAGAGTGGTTTTTACAGCCAGGCATTGCCATAGCTTTGATGCTGGAGAGCACTAACTTTGAACCCCAAAGCAAAAGGTTAACTCCCCCTCAGAAAAAACTCATTCTTCTCAATAGTAGACCTACTACAAAGAGTATATTTTATTATTACTACTATGTTTTGAATTTTGTCAAAAAATATTTGTGGAAATTTATTTTCTCTCTTGTTTAGTACCTAGATGCTTATTCTTGATTGGAAATCTTGACACACAAAGCCTAAAACATTCACACTTTGGCTCTTTCCAGAAACAGCCCTGTTTGGGCCTTGAGAAGTCACTTTTATTCGTGACCCCAGAGAAGCACGGGCAGACGCACAGACAATGAATACTAGGCAGGTGCACAGAAAACAACGGTAGGTGCATTCAGATCTGGCATCGTTCAGACTTCTCGATAATGCAACTAAGATTATCTGATGTTTTTTATTTTGAAAAGCCTAGTTCCTTTACTTCCCACAAATATTTAACATCATAAAGCATTCATAAAGTACAAAGTCTGTTGCTAGAGAAAGGCATGTTAGACATTAACTCTGTGCTTAAGCAGTTTGCATTATTAAAAAATATCTACAGTAGACAGGGAAAGGCCACCTTTCTTTTGCATCACTTATATTTAATTTTTTTAATTTATATTAATTTTTTTTGCATCATTGACATTTAAATTTTTATTTATTTTTGAGAGAGAGAGACACACACACACAGAGCATGAGCTGGGGGAGGGGCAGAGAGAGAGGGAGACACAGAGTCCGAAACAGGCTCCAGGCTCTGAGCACACAGCCCGACGCAGGGCTGGAACACACGAACTGTGAGATCATGACCTGAGCCGAAGTTGGCCGCTTAACCTACTGAGCCACCCAGGCGTCCCTGCATCACTAACAGTTTTCAACCCCGTGGACCGTTTTGGGGAAACACACAGATATCCTACGACAAGGGTACTCCCTTGCAAATCACGTCAGCATCAGCATTTGTAACCAGATGAACATTTAGAAATAGCTTAAGAGCAACCACTTAAACTGTTAGGGAGGGATTTCAGGCACAGCTGTGATGCCTTTTCCACAGGAAGGAGGTGCCAGAGGCAAAGCTTTGGGTAGGGGACCATGCGCTGCAAAAGATGAAATGTTAAAATGATGATAAAGACAAATTCCCGTTTTTCTAGAAAAGCAGCATATGCAGGGACCCCACGGTGAATAGACTTAAATTACCTCTGATCATAATTTCCCAGTGTTTAACACGTTGCAAAATCTTTCAGACATCTCAGATCTGCTTTAATAATGGTTCTTAGAAAGGCTAACCGAACTTCTTGGTTATTTTTGAACCTTACCCTGAGCGATGTGTAAGTTACCACTGTGGCAGCTTCCATGTGTAATTCGTATACTTCCAAGAAAACCACCAGGAACATCGGCTGTAATTTTACTAACAGCTTTACCGCTCCGCACATCTTTGTGTGTGGACCAGGGGCGAAGAGGGGGGACAGCGATGCTCACCTCGAGCCGGGGGCATAGATGCCAGAGTACTGTTTATATAAAGCACTTAAGTACAAAAAGGAAGTAAATAACTTAATTTGTGAGTAGAAAGCGTTCCCAGCTTAGTTATAAAATATGACATACCAAGCGACCCTCGAGCTGCTTAAATAAGTGTTTCACATTTTCCAGCAGGCTGAACTATGAAAAGCAACGAGACGACATTCTCCCCCTGGAAGATAATCACTTTTATTGTCGCCAGGTCAAAGATTCAGATTCCACGCAGCAACCTCTGACTAAAGAACAGCAAGTCCTTTCTAGTCAGAAGGTCCAATATGGAGCCCCCTCAGAAGCAGAACATAATAGTCCTAAAATAACAAGCAAACACGTAGCGTTCTTAATTTGCCCGGCTGGATTCCCGTAATAAGTACTTAACAACTGTAGGCTCTGAGCAGCTCAGCAGACATCAACAAGACCATTTGCCAGATGATTTAGCAAACAAATTTCTGAGAGTCTCACGCTTAGGCTGAGTGTATAACATGAGGAAACATGCAGGGGTTTACAGATCATAACAGGAGAGAGGAGTTTTGCGGATTTAAAAAGAAAAGAGAGAGAGAGAGAGGGAGGGAGAGAGAGAGAGAGAGAGAGAGGGAGAGACAGAGATGGAGAATTTTAAGGTCTAGGGAACTTGGGCAGATCAGCCAAATTCTCTTTCTAGAAAGAAGTTCCCCAAATGAATATTCAATAACTCCCGCTAATTTTATACTCCTTGAGCAAATAACCTGAGAGGACAAAAGAATCTGGAACTGGCTTCTAGGGAAGGAAGAAAAGAGCAGAAATCACTAGTATTTTGAGCACTAGTCGCTGACATGCGGCCAGGACAGAACATGAAACGCTCTCAACAAATATTTGTTGAATGAATGAATCCCAAGTCTATGATACATATGGGAGATGGTCCCATCATAAAGAATGCTGGCCGAACTCTCAATGAGTAAGAGGGGTTAGGAACGGGGGTTAGGTATTCATAAAGGAAGCACTCGCCAGTGCCTGGAATTCAAGCCTTCGACATTGGAAGAGGGAGACCTTTTCTCACATGGCAAGTAAGCAGCCTCCTGGCGCTTTCTTCCAGGCCAAAATAGAGCCCACGATGTTTCCGAGGCGGGTAGGAATCAGGCCAGCAGTCGCACTTGCCATTTTAAGAGTGAGGGCACTCTGTGAGGAAAACAATCAACACAAAGACAAGAAAACAAAACTTACAACGGAACACGGTTGGCCTCCAGTCTGCACAGAGGTGGGCACTATGAACCCAGGAAATCTGTTCTGGGGAGCCAGGTAAGCAGCCCATCACTTTAGGTTACAATGAAATAGGACTCTATTTTCTGATGTGACTTTAAAATTATTTTTTAAGTTTATTTATTTATTTTGAGAGAGAGAGAGAGAGAGAGAGAGAGAGAGAGCACCGCAGAGGGGCAGAGAGAGAGGGAGAGAGAGAATCCCAAGCAGGCTCCGTGTTGACCCCATAGAGCCTGATATGGGGCTCGAACCCAGGAAATGAACCATGAGATCATGGCCTGAGCTGAGATCAAGAGTCCAACGCTTAACCTACTGAGCCGCCCAGGTGCCCCTCTGAGGTAACGAATGAGGACATTTAAAAAAATTTTTTTTTCAATGTTTATTTATTTTTGGGACAGAGAGAGACAGAGCATGAACGGGGTAGGGGCAGAGAGAGAGGGAGACACAGAATCGGAAACAGGCTCCAGGCTCTGAGCCATCAGCCCAGAGCCTGACGCGGGGCTCGAACTCACGGACCGCGAGATCGTGACCTGGCTGAAGTCGGACGCTTAACCGACTGCGCCACCCAGGCGCCCCAATGAGGACATTTTAAATGTGAAAAATTCAAGTGACTATTTTTATTACGTCCTACGTTAGGTTAGCCTTTTTTCCCCCCATCTTATGTATTCCTTCTTTCAATGAACTAAATTAATGAGTGACTTTTGTGTCTTTTGGCCAGCCTCAGAGAAGAATAAACCCAATCAATGGGCGACGCGAGGCAGTCCACGTTTTGAAAGCGAAGCGTGACGTCTCAGTATTAATTGTCAGTGTGTTTAACTTTGTGACATGCTACCTAACGTACGCTAACTTGCACAAGAGCACGAAGCGAGCTTCTGAACGTGGTGTGAGTTGAGGGCCTTCTGCACCCACTTCACGGGGTCTCCCCTGAGCTTCCAGGATAAAAGTTTACATGGGGGGACGGCAGCAGTCAAGTGCGAGAAGAATTTGCAAATAAATAAATAAATAAATAAATAAATAAAACTGTTCGTGGCATGTCTGCACAGAAACGACGTGTCAAGGGCACAATGAACAGAAGCGAAGCTTTAGAAGGAGTTAGGTTGCCAGATGTAGCATGGCGATTTGAGGAGGCTCAGGGGAACACCCCTGAGGAGAAAGGCCGGGAGTGTATCAGTCATAGAGATGCTGCACTGCCCCTGGGGGGCCTTGCGGAGATCTATTCACGGTGAATTCAGAACGGGGTGCCAGGGTCCTGGGATCAGCCACTTGGAGAGGGGGGCCTATCAGATGGACCCAGGAGAGGTGGGCCTGGAGAGGGAGGGGCCCACGGTTCTAAGCGATCATGCAAATCGCTGAGGTTAGTGGTTTCCATTGTTTATTAATCAAGCGTGAAGAACCATGCTTATGTTTAAGTTAAGAGAGCAGTTTTCACAAAGGAAGGAGCAGTTGTGAAACGTATATGGCTGGAAAGAGGGTGTGAGGAGAAACGTCATAGGAGAGTTTACGTTGGTTTTTGTTGTGGTTGTTGTTTTTAAGTTTATGCATTTATTTTGAGAGAGACAGAGACGGCTTGAGCAGGGCAGGAGCAGAGAGACAAGAGAGAGAGGTAGAATGCCAAGCAGGCTCCGCACTGCCAGCGCAGAGCCCAAGGTGGGACTCGAACTCACAGAACCAGGAGATCACGTCCTGAGCCAAAACCAAGAGTCAGACACTTAACCAAATGAGTCACCGAGGCGCTCCTAACATTTGTGTTTATATACCGTGGCCAATGTGCGCTCTCAGACTCCCAGCTTAAGTCAGAATTAAATCACCCAACGAGCGCTACAGAATTATTTGCAAACCATATTTTACTGTAGATGGGGATTCTTTTTAAACCCGGAAAAGCTAAAGAGCACAAACGAGAGTGTGAATTCTACAGCACGATGAATCAGCTGATCCATGGCTGGCTGAAACCAAAAAGTCACAAAGCTTGCTCAGAAATGGGGGACAACGTGGGCTCAATTTTCGTGACTATCTTACGTGAATTTATTTTTTACCGAAATCTCTCACCGGGTCATTTAATACAAATATACATATTTGTATGAAGAAAGAGTAAAGCTGTAATTTTAATTGAACAGAGAGATTTGCTTTTTTTTTTTTTTTTTAGAATTCTTTTCAATTTGCATTTAATTATTATTTTCCGTGAAAGTGAATTTGACACTTGACTTCTGTATAAGCCTTGCAGGAAGGGGTTTTTGGGAATCTGCAAGAGCCATTTAATGTTGTCTCTTACTAAATATAAGCCAGGAAAGTAAGTGTGTGACTGGAAAGACCATACTGTGTTGATTATGATGAGTCATTGGGACACAATGATTAAGAGAATCTCAGAAAGAAAAGGTGAATTGGAGACACAGATGTGGGAACAGTGTCTAACAAAATCCTGCGAGGAAACTCAAACATGAACACATATTTCTTTAAAGTGTAGTTTCAAGATAAACTCATTTGGAATGACCACTCTTTCCAAAAAAATAAAATAAAATAAATACATAGAATAAAATAAAATAAAATAGAATAGAATAGAATAGAATAGAATAGAATAAAATAAAATAAAATTAAATTAAATTAAATTAAATTAAATTAAAATAAAATAAAACAAATAAAATAAGCCTAGTGTGAATTAGTTTGGAGCAACTGTTTTCACAGGTTTTCAACTTGTTGTACCATATGCACTTAAAATAATGCTCTTAAACATTCTGAAAGTATTTTAACTCTTATACGAGCCTAAACATAACACCCCTCCAGTTGGCTTTGGGATAACACCATCTGAAATCTGTATCAGACTGAACCCCTTTGACTCCTGCGCTATGTCTGGCTGTGTCTGTATTCCTCACTTTTTGTAATCACAACGCGGCTCAAAACCTCACCAGACCCTTTGACTCTTTCTATTGTCCCCGACAGTCAACTAATTACGGAGTCCCTTGATTTTAGTCCTTCACTATCGCTGCCCTCTGTCCACTTCCATCAGCACGATGATGCTTCATCAGTGTTTAACCTTGACAGCAACAGCTTCCGAACTTCCTCCCTCCTTTGAATCCATTTTGCACCTTGGATGAAATTAATTTTCTTGAAACATGGCTTCTTTTTTTTTTTTTTTTTCCTGCCATTCCCCTGCTCTAAAACTTTTCATGACCTTAGGGGGTCTTTTGGGTCTCTACCATATTCGGGAGGGAGGCCTAAGGCCATATGCCTGGGCAATGGTGAAATTTAGGAGCAGATGTCCTTCCGGAGGGGCTATGGGGCTGTGCCCACGACGAGACGCCACCTGCCAAAGACACTCCACCGGAGCAGAAGCTACAGCAAATCCCTCCAGGGCAGCGACTGAAGCCCTCGCTCCCAGGCTAAGGGGGAGAGTGAGTTCTGAACAAGGGAGGAGGAAGGCGTAGCAAAAGCTGGAGGACGTGGGCTCTCTCTGTGCCAAGCCCAGTCTGTTGGCTTAAACTCTTGGCCCCAGAAACAGTAGCACAAGTCTCCCAAGTGCCTCTGTCATTTATTGAAGACCTCACGGCAGCTCTCAGGGCTCCATAAACCACGAGGCATTCTGCCCTCTGTTCTTCGGGAGGTTTCCTTCCATCACCTTCCCTTCTACCACTCTGCAAGGCTGGGAGGGGACGTGCGTACAGGAAGCCAATGCCCCATCTCTTCCTCTACGGTGTCCTAAACAGCAACCACGCTTACACAAACCTCCCCGTCACCTTGGCGTTGGGGGTGTGAGTTTACGTAGTTAATGGTAAGTCGGGGGGAGGGGAAGGGACTACACACAGCATTTGGGTCTCTTTTAATAACGATGCCTACGATGCCTCTGTCTCCCAAGGCTTAGGAAAGTCACGCGGGTTGTCCACCCCGCCCCTGTCTTCAAACCCTGTCCGTCTTTCATCTCATCGCCTAGGCTCTCTGGTCCCCGTCTCTCTGGGTCTGCCACCTACACTTCCTGGCTGCCCGCCTGCCTCTGGGCTTGATTTGTCCATCTGCACTCCCCCTGCCCTTCAGCCCCATGCCCCACCACCAAGCAGAGTCCGGGCCACAGGGGAGAAGGCAGCACTGAATACTCCGGTTAAAAAAAAAAAAAAAAAAAAAAGAAATTAAAAAAGTACAGCTCACTTTAGTTGTGCGTTCAAAGTTCACCAGGGACTTCCATCCCCTTTAAAAACTTTTTCATCTCCTCTTTGCAACCCCCTCTCCAGACACCCAAGTTTCTGTCAAATAGAGCTATAAATGTCAAATAGAGCCTTCAAATTCAGCTGGATCCTTCAGCTGGCATACGCCGGGGTCTGCTTCCCCTTCTAGCACATTTAGCAGGGTCGCCGGCACAGACCATTGTTTCATTGATGAAAGAATGGATGTTGCCCCACAAACCAAGCGTTTCTGTTTACATGTCATAAGTAGTGGTACAATTCGTCTTCTGTGATTGGAAAAGAGTTCTGGAGACTGTGAAGACAGACCATTCTGGGCCGGCATTTCCACCAAATGTCTTTAAATGCGGAGTTAACCATTGTGTTTCCTAAAAGACACTTGGGCACTTTCTCCAAATTGGAGTACTGAAATTGGTAAGACACTATGCCCAATATTGATGGACCTGATTCCGTGCTTTGTAATAAAGAGGCAGCGGGTTCAGAGAAAATTCCACTTTAAAGAACTCTATGATGAGACACATTGAACACTTGTTTCTAGCAGAGGGGAGTGCCGGGGGGAGGGGCGGCACTGCTCTCCTTTCCACACTGCCAACCCCTCCCTCAGGAGTGATCTCAGACCACCCCCCTGCCGCTCACATTAACCAGCTCCTGCCCTCGCTTCTGGATCTTCTGGACCTTTGCGTTAGCCCCCACCCCAGTTGGCCCCGCATTTCAGCTCCAAAGCACCAGCTCACAGCCCTTTTGCCCCGATGCGACGCCCTATTTCAGATAAGCATCTCTGGCTGACCTCAGCCCTCTCCCTGTACACAGTCCTGGAATACTGACCTTCCTCTCACAGATGCTGGGCTGTCAAACAGCATCAGTCATGCCCATGTCTCAGGAATGTCCATCTTAATTGAAAATGTGTCAGTTTTACTAACATGAACACTGAGACAGCTTAATCCAGCTTCATTGTTATCAGCCAACTGTTTGTTTTTCCTTAGAAATTGGAGATGCTTTGTTTGCTCCAAAAGAGAACTTGTAGTGAATATAGATTTAAGATGTTCCTTGAGTGAGACAGCACATCTCCAAGTAAAGGAACTTATGGGACACTTTTGCTCATCTACTCTTTGGCTTTTAAACTTGTGGTTGTCTCTAATTATAAAGGAACTCTAGTTTCTGAGGTTATTCTTCTTGGCTGGTTCTGTTTGTATGGACTGCTCATTACATAACAATTAACATTACATATGGCACCTAGGATACTGGAAGAAACCGTGTGCATTTTTAATGTTCCTCTGTTAGGCTGCCTGTATCCTTCTAATTTTCATGCCAGAAGCAAATTTTCTATGATATGTGTTCTTCCTTATAGGCAAAGCTTAGAGTACAAAAAAAAAAAAAAAAAAAAGAGCATCCTTCTGTAGAGAATAACTTAGCCAAGGACACTGTGTACCATCTTTATGATGAAATACATATTTCCCATTAAAAGGCAAATCTGTCATTTTAAAAGGTTGAATGGGATGTACTTTAAAAATAATTCCAGCTGGTTAAAATGAGAGCATTGTGAAAAAGCTCAATAAGAATGTTCTCTTGGTCTGTAGTATTTTCATTTTCCTGAAGTGTGAATTGGACATATTTTCTTTTATTTTAAACCTTTTATCTTCTGTGTTTGATTCTGAGTTGGTAGAATGAGTTTTAAAGATGAATTTGGCTCAAGAGTACTATTGCTAACACTTAAAGTTTCTATTTCTGTACTATTATTTCTAGCAGAAACACACACACACACACACACACACACACGCGCGCGCAAACCCTCTTTGACCTGATCCTCTCCACATGATTACACAGGATATGTTGATATTTTTGTACATTGTTCTGTCCCACATGCATCATTTCTAGACCTTTTATAGCTCTTCCTTTGAAACCTTTGTCTGTTTAGTATAATATTTTCAGAAACTAAATATCTAATTACATGGCTGGAAAATCAAAGCAAAGTATACCTTAAAATACGCAATGATGTTCTACAAAAGCCATCCATGTTTATATTACGTACATACAAACAAACACACCTTAAAACTACTCATCTAGTGATTTGGGGTTTGCACCTGGAGTCTCAGACCCATGGTAAACTTGAATGCTGAGCTATTATTTTTTTCCAGCAAAACCAACAGAAACACTAACACACACACTTTCCCACCGATGTTCAACTCTTTTAAAGTTTGGTCTATGCAAACGTAATTTTCTTCACGAACCATCAATGATTTTTGCTTGAATGATTTTTACTGAATAAGGAAACGTGTAGGACTTCCTCCTCCATACGTGACCAACCACCCTCATCAACCACGCTGGTGCTAACGGGGTGCATGGTGACATTGCTACAGGCTAGCTTTCTCCACCGTGTCCCAACACTAGAGTCCACTCTTCCCTTCAATCCAGCTCTCTCTCATCTCCGTTGGCACCTTTACGTCGTATCTACGACCACGGTTCACGCCTCTCCCCGATCACATTTTTATCACTATCCTTTTTCCCTGTCCTTCACTGTTGGGTCTTTACTGACTACACAGCCTAGCTCGGACTGCGCGGCCGAAAACACCCAATGTCCTACTCCGCACTGCCTGACACCGGCCTGCCTTTGTCACTCACACCCATTCCCACTGCCGATGACTTTGCTTGCCGGCTCCTGTCCAACTGTTCGTTGTCCACAGCCACAAGCCATTTAAATTTCATGCTTTCTCTTCTCATCCAAGTGGCAGGCTGTCAGCAACGTTCCTTCACAGCTGCCACCAACACCTTAAAGGGCTAGTTGGGTCTTGAAGCCAACCCGGCGTCCAGCTGTTGGCCTGTCTGGCTTTGGCGTGCCACCTGGGTACCCTTCCTTCTCAGTGCCTTGAGTTCGCAGATGGCCTCACCTTATCTTACTCTCAAACAGTGCACTTCCTCCCTCAGTATAAGCAATCTGATTACCTGATTCGAGGAACACACACTAAGGTGTAAATGATTGCAAAACTAAGCCATCTCTACAGGAACGCCTTTGGGGGAATTTATTCGTGCAAATGAATCTCTAATCCATAGAATGAATGGTGGAGCAGGGGACACATTCTGAGATCTGGAATCTACTCTGGGTCTCTCATGGATTCTTCATCTCCTGGCCAAATAGGAGAACAGGTTTAACTAACCAACACTGCATTTCTGAGAAGCTGCGAACCCCTCCTGAACGGCCAGCCCAGATTATATACAAGTAGGTACCTGCTCTAATTATGTTAGGTGGAGTTAGTAAATTAAGGTTATTGTCACTATTTCACCCACTTTTTGCAAAAGATACTCACAGTACGCATTGATGGCTCTTTATGTTTTCAGGGCAGGATCACTGAGCTGCAACTTATTTCCTGCTGCCCTATCACGTTGGAATAATTATTTCTTGAGTATTTATTAAGTAATTAAAGCAGTGGTTGGCAGACTCTGGATAACACCCTCTGTGATGAAATGTGTGTTTATTTATTCTGAGAGTGAGAGAGAACATAAGTGGGGGAAGAAAAGAGAGAGAAAGAGAGAGAGAGAGAGGGAGAGAGAGAATCCCAAGCAGATTCCACACTGTCAGCATGGAACCCAGCGTGGGGCTCGATCCCACGTGAGATCATGACCTGAGCCAAAATCAAGAGCCAAAAGCTTAACCAACCAAGGCACCAAGGCACCACTGAAAGAAACTCTTAGGGAGTAAAAAGCAGGATTTCTCTTGTTGAATGAGGAGTGCGACCCCAGAACACAGTTGGCTGTTCCCCATTTCAGACTCTCCCAGCTAGAGAGGGTCATATGACATAGTTTTTAGCCCACTGCTAGGGAAGGTAAGTAGTAAGACTATTAACCACAGGCTTTGAGTAGGTGTGAACAATTCAGGGAAATTAAGCTAACAAACGTGAAACACTGAATGCCTACTTGTTCAGTGTAACTGTTCGAAATTTTGTAGAGACCGAAAATAAGAAAAGCAGGGCTTGCCATCTGTGTAGGAAACAGATTCACAAATAAAACAAGAGTAGAATCAGAAAGCTCCTGGAAGGAGTTTAAATTGTTAAATTGTGACATTTCGACACTAATTGCAGTAGAGGTTCTGAGGACCGAAAAACGTGACCGAAGGTAGAGAAGGTGAAAAGGACTTCCTGGAAGCTAGGTGTTGAGTCCCTTTGCCACCGTACAGATAACCAGAACTGATACTCAGCATGGCATAGCAAGAGAAGAGGAGATTACAAAGGCCTGGGGCAAGTATGATATTTGATTGGTAAGAAATGATGTTCTAAAAGATTTTGGTTTTGGTACAAAGAGGGGACACTAACAAGGTATGAGTGTTGTAAAACCTTCCTGGTATATTTCTTTGAAAAGTGTAGAAAATTATATATATATATATATGTGTATATAGTTATAGATATAGATATAGATATAGATATAGACATATACAGATATACACAAAAAATATACATATAACAAATTATATATATAAGAAATTATATATAAGAATTTATATATAATAAATTATATATATTAAAAATTATATATATAAGAAATTATACATAAGAAATTATATATATAAGCAATTATATAAATATGACATATATATAAGACATTTATATAAGAAATTATATATATATGAAATTACATATATAAGAAATTATATATAAGACATATATATAAAATCATACACATATAAGGAATTACATATGTAAGAAATTATATATATAAATAAGAAGTTATATATATAGGAAATTATATATAAGAAATTATATATATAAAAAATTGCACACATATAGGGAATTATATACATATAAGAAATTGTATATGTAAATAAGAAATTATATATATAGGAAATTATATATAAGAAATTATACACATATAAGGGATTATATATAAGAAATTATGTATATAATATGCAAATATATAATATAAATATATGTATACATAAAGTCTTCAACGGTCAGAATTATCCTTTAAAAGTAACAGTCTGGATGAAAGGAACAGCTAGAAATCTGTTAGATTTCTAGAAATCTAGAAAAATCCAGAACCAGGAAAGAGCCCTCTGTTCTTTTTCCAGCCTGAGTCCCTTCAATACACCCGAGGACTCAAGTCCAGATGAATCTTCCCAACCAGATAGTATGATGACGAGCAGAGAGGGACAAGGTGAAGAGCCTAGTGCTGAGGACCAGCTTACCTCCTGCCACCCTCGTGCTTGCTCACCGTGATCCCTGAGAAGAGGCTCGCCCTTCCCATTTGGCTTATTTTCCTGCCTCCCACATACGATCTGGCGAATTCTGACCCTCTGAATTGGTAATCCCACACTGCCTTTCCGGATGCCACACCGCCAACTGGTCCTGCCCTTGGAAATACTACAGTTCTTCTGGACTCTCCGAACGTTACATCTAGTAAACGGACGATCTTCCGCAAGTCTATGCAAAAAGCTTTTACTTTGGCTCTGAGCCTCAAGGCAAGAGGGACCTGGGTTTGAAATAGCGATGTGATAGCTACCACAGCCCAGGTACATTCACTCCTCCCAGGGGGGTACCAGGAGAAAGAAAGCACCGTTCTCTAGCAGTGTCGTCCAGGGAAAAATCTTGGGAGGCTCCAAACAGGGAGATATCGGAGAAGTGGAGCCCGAACAGGATTGTTAGCTTTTTTTCTGGAGTTCAATCCAAGATAAGCTCTCTTCCTAGGGCAGTTAATCTTGGCCCTGAAAAGAAGTTGCCAGAAGGGTTATTGATTTCAAAGCTACAAGCTGCTTGCAGGAGTTGAGGTCTAGCCAGGGCCTTGGGTAGGTTTTCAAGGTTAGAGACTTTTCTGAGAATATAATGGAGAGCCATGATTTCCTTCATAAATAGTAATAATTAGGGTTTGAAGTGAAGTGAGTTAATGCTTATAACAAATGCAAATCTTTTATTTTGGGGGCATTTGCATTTCTTTTAAAATGTCTTTACACAGCATAATGACACGTTAATTTAGGGTTATGATTAGTAATTAATATTCAAAATGCAGCGAGGCTGCATTTATACTGTTATTTCAAGAGTCATAAAACTATGCTTTAAAAGCCGTGCTTTACTGTGGCATTGCACTTTAGAATATTCTCCCTTATCCATTTCAAAAGGACAGGCTGACCAGCTGACCCTCATCAACAACCGGGGTCCTGCCACTGAGAAGGGCGACATCACCAACAGGGTAGTGTGGACGAAGAGACACTTTCCGTGGGGTTTTTCTTGCAAATCAAACCCTTGTAAGGGGTGGCTAGTACCATAAAAAGTAATGTATTACAGATGACTCATCTTGTACTGACCCCCTGGAAAAAAGACAAAATTTTTCCTATATGGCTTGTTGGAGTGAAACTATTACGAAGAAGTCCTTCTGAATATATTAATGCGTGTGCACCTGCGTGTGTACAATGTATCAGGTACATTTTAGTTGCTTTTCATTTCATCTGACTTGCACTTGTAACCATAGAGTGACCATCTCTATTATGAATACTTGCAGGGTGAAAAATAAATTTCCTCACAACAGAAAACTTTTAGAAAAAAAAAAAACATGCATAACCAGCCTAACCTTTAAAGGTCAGTCAGGAACTAAAATCTTTATTTGAATTCATTATGAAATCAATGGAACCTTTGGTTAAGATTCATGTAATTATAAATAACACAGAAGACCACGAGGAGGGGAAAAAATGTTTAAGTCATAAATCTTTCATAAACTTCTGAAACTTCACTTCTCATTACCCCATGGCTACATTTTCCACACCCAAGCACGACAGACTATTGTGCCATTGTGGATTATTTAGTCTGGCTATCTGGCACATGGCCAAAGCTTTTATGAGTTAAAAAAAAAAAGATCATATGATCTGTCTTTTGATATTTAGGTTCATGTTTTTCAGCATGCCCGTGTCTTTGCCAAGGAATGTATATCGACTCCAAATCTCCTTCTTAACACGCACCGGGGAAGACGTCCTAGGTAAATGAGAGGCATGGTGGAAAGGCATTTCTCTTTCTGAAAAGACAGACCTTCTAGGTTCAGAATACAGTCTGGTGACCCTCCAAGTTCCAGGAGGGAAAATACCAATGGTGTGGCGATATCACATACACCAGTAGATATCTGCAAGCGTGCCCTGGGGACCTTCAGCGGCCTTCAGCGTCGTGACCACTCAGAAGGATCACCTGACAATTCTGCTCAGAAACAACGAGGACGAAAAGCCTCTCGGATCAAGGATACCGTTTGATTTGCCGACACTAATAAGTGCCATCAATTATTTACGGAACTTCAAAGTCTGGAAACTGGTGAAGTACACCGGGGCAAAAGTAGAATTTGTTTGTTTATTATCAATTATTTACACAGTATGTTTTACAATTTCAGATGTGTAGAAAAGGCATAATCCTGAGGAATGGCGTACAATAAAAAGTATATTATGTTAATTCCATGAAAGCCTAACGCGGGCCATCAAGCTGTGGAGGCCATTTTATGCAGTATTTATAAAGGTTTCAGTAACCGTCTCCATCATCCTAAAGTCCAAAATAGCATTCTCAAATATATATTTATTTATAAGGTCTAGGTAAGCGAGAATCCCGGCACACGCAATGCCTTGCATAACTGTAATAAACAAGGGTATTTCAAATCTCTGATAAAATGGGGACTTCCAGACAAACAGGATGCTTGCTCAACTAATGCAATACTTGTAACACGGGGTCGCACGCAGGAGACGAGTCAAATCCACATCTACCCCAACAGGTCAGCCAAAAAATAAACATGTCAATCTTTTTAATCAAGCTGGCACTTCAAATCTAACGTAGTAATTACAGATGAAAATGTTGCTCCGATTAAGAGCTACACCCCTGGGACGTATGGCACGTATGACAGGATGCTATTGTTTTTTAATGTGCCTCCGGTCAAATGTGGTAAACTTCACACTTTTAACCAGTGCTGCTTGTAACAGATTGAATGAAACAGGTCTACAAAAGAATCAATAAACGTAAAGACTGGAAAGAATGAGAGAGGCTTGCGGACTTGTACCTATTGTCTGGGGGAATTAGATGTCAGTTTGAGTATTATAACTCTGACAAAGGTTTCCGAACTTTAATTTACTAGAACATATAATGGGCAGAGAAGAGGCTGGGAAACACGGTCAGTCTGAATACATTATTTAACAAACACTTTAACGAACGTTACACACTTCTTTGGTATGCTGCTGACATAGTCTCCCCATTCATTTTTCAGGAACCTTGTTTATCAATGAAATACACTTCTCTAAGAACAGCCTTCTCCTAGGCTCCTCAAATTCCCAACCCGTGATGGTGTCGTGGGTGCCGAATAATGCACTCGTGGGAACGTACCATGCTTACCTTAATGTCATCATGAAAGGGGGGCCGGAACCCTATTGCTAAAGTTCAGCAAGCAAACAGACCCTGGTCATGATAGGAGGATTAGGTGAGTAATTCCTTGTTCGGGACACATGCCTGAATAGAACAAGATTTGACAGGAATTCTCCGTCTTTATTTTTCTAGCGACGGAGGAAAGTCGAGGGAAGCTTTGTGGCTGGCACACAGAGGAAAGATCCAGTGCCTTTTTATTTATTTACTTTTTTTTTTAAACCTAAATCCACAGACTTAACTGTGCTTAACTCACAAAGCAGTCGCTCAGCCCTTATACACACACCAGATGCAATTTAGATAGGTTGCGTCCCCCACACTTATCTTGGGAAAGGAGAAAACATTCCATTAATCAAAAACTAACGCATAAACACCCTTGGGAATAAATGGAAGCCACACTGCAAAGTGAGAATTAGTGTTTTCTGTAAAACACGAAAGAATGACAGGTCAGAAAAGTAGCCAAAGTAGCCAAGGAATAATCAACACGTTGCAGGCCCCAAATTACTAGAGTCTCTGCTGACTTTCACTGTATGCGAGTTAGTAACGAGAGGCACAAACTTTATCGAACTAAATAGCCCTGTCTGCTGTTCCGCAGCGCTCTAACTTGACTTCCGGCGAATATCAACAAACCGACCAAGAAACAAATCTTGAAAGAAGTGCCAAAACGCCCTACCTTCGAAGGGGGCGGCAGGAGACGCAAAGATGGCCCTTGTCTTCCAAGAGTTTACGATCTAAGAAAATATCTTTCAGGTACTCTAAAACGGGGTGGAAAATGTTTTCTATGTAAAGAGTCAGAGAGTTAATGAGGCTTCGTGGGCCACAGAGGGCTGTCACAACTATTCAACGCTGCCATTGTCACAAAAGGAGCCACAGGCAAGATGCAACCATACACAGGTGGCTGTTTTCCAATAAAATCGTTCGTGAACACTGAAATTGGAATTTCATGTAAGTTTCCTGTGTCACAAAATAGGATTCTTCTTTTTTTAAAGTAATTTTTAGTGTTTATTTATTTTTGAGACAGAGAGAGAGAGAGAGAGAGAGAGAGCATGAGCAGGGGAGGGGCAGAGAGAAAGGGAGACACAAAACCCGAAACAGGCTCCAGGCTCTGAGCTGTCAGCACAGAGCCTGATGTGGGGCTCGAACTCGGGAATAATGAGATCATGACCCGAGTCAAGGTTGGATGCTTAACCAACTGAGCCACACAGGCACCCCAAAATGGGATTATTCTCATAATTTCTTTTCATCTGTTTGAAACTGTAAACTCGTTTTTGACTTGTGAGCTAGAGTTTGCTGGATTTTTCTCTAAAATAACTGTGAAATACCATAATGGTCTATTGGCTCCTGACAATCATAAAACTCAAAGTGAAAACAAGGAGGAATGCAAAAGTAGATTTAATATGATCTAATCAAAAATGCAGGTATAATCTATTGGAAGACAAGATGATTATTCTGGAGGCAACGCTGAAAAGGAATCCCAATACAAAAAGGGCTCTGAATCTTCAACGTGGAGCTGAAGCCTTGGCATGCGGTGGGAGCATTCCGGCAAGAATTCAGCACAGGAGGCTGGAAATCCATATTGATTTCAACCGAAATAGTGAAGCATTTATTGGTAACTACAACGTAAAGGTGAACTAGCAGGAAGTGTTCCTATTGTCTAGGTTTTTGACCATCCTAAAAGGATAAACAAATATTTGTTTCAGTAATTCTAGACGAAGCTGCACTACGTTTAGCAACTGGGATAGAACGTGTGCTGGGAAAGGATAATGTCCAGTAGGATGATCTGTCATGGCATTTCAAGGGAGGCAGCCGTCGAGCGTCTGGTAATAATGGGCACACATTTGAATGGCAATGATGATAAGGGGCAGTCTAAGCAGAAGAAGGAGCATCAGAAAAAGCAAAGGAATGGAGGGCACCGGTTGTCAGGGGTCAAGGAAAACTCAGAGCATCTCAGGGGATGAGTTGGTAGGAAGCAAGAAAAAGGACAGATTTGTGTTAAAGAGGGCTTTGCTTTGAATGCTACCCTGAAAAATTCAGACTCAATTTTTATGCAAATGAATGCCAAGAATTTCAAGTTCTTCTTATACACATGAAATTTCAGGAGAGCTGAAATATTCTTTATAGCCCAAGTTCAATAATACTCTAAAATGAAAACTTTCATAAAATAATTTAACACCGTACATTTATTTCTAAAATCCTGCTGCTACCGCTCTGAATAAAAGTCAAGTTGGCTTTTATCAACACAGGGTTAAAATAGTTGAGCAAAATATCTGTGGATTTTTTAATAGGGCCCAGCACAGAGCAGGCGCTCAATAAACAGGTAAATAATTTTATATTACCTTTTAGATCTATACCAGCATCAGGCAGATGAAATAAAGTATAATTCTGAAGTTTAAGAGAAACTAAAAGAAATGCTTTCTTCAATATAATATGAAAGATTTGGAACCTCAAATACATCCCCATTTTCAACACATTTCTTTGGATAGGCAGAGTGTAAATTATCCCTCAGTTATTTCGTTGATAGAAAATCACCCTTAATTTTTTTTCAGTGAAAAAGTTCATTTATTAAGACATGGCAATTGCGGGGGGTGGGGGGGTATGGGGGGGGGAGAGTTTAGAAATAGTCCTGACATTGAAACTTGCCACCTCCAGGTAACTTTAATTCTTAAATATCCACCGGCCTGTTCATTGTCATCACGGTGCAGTTATAAATGGATTACTGGCTTAGCCACCCTGTGAACCTCGTTACAGTACTGTTCTATAATAAACCATACGAAATGACATATTTTAGAGAATGTCCAATTATAACTCCACTGAATGAGGGGCCAGTAATATACTTGTGCCCCCATGTTACTGTAAGCTTTCAGAGGTCAGGTGTACATAAGGAACAATGAATATTTGTTCAAATGTGAGTGTGCTGATTTTTCACACTGTTGTCTGAGGTTATCTGAGTTACCGATATACTCAGAGCCATATTAGAAATACTTAAGAATGTCTGTACTGTCGGGGCACATTAATTTAGGAAGTATTTGTTGAGCCCATTCTAGGCATCTAGAAGTAATGTTTAGGGGGAACAAAATGTAAGGACCCAAGTGAGGAAATAATAAGTTTGCCTTCAAATTTGTGAGGACACTCAATTTTTATTAATAGGTATAAATGCATACAATGATATATTTATAGAAAACAAGACAATGGAACACAGAACTCCAAATATAATATCT
This sequence comes from Leopardus geoffroyi, assembly GCF_018350155.1. Classification (NCBI taxonomy): domain Eukaryota; kingdom Metazoa; phylum Chordata; class Mammalia; order Carnivora; family Felidae; genus Leopardus; species Leopardus geoffroyi. The sequence continues at coordinate 13,125,852 of NC_059327.1, read as the reverse complement.
GTTTATCGCAACGTCTCGTTGGTCATTTTTAGTGATTTTTTTTAAAGGAAACCACAAAATAATTTCTAAGAATAATTGAAGTCCCTAAAAAGAAAATATCTTCAGGGTAAAACCCATAAAAGGGTACTTTCAAAGACAAAGATACCTGCCTTCCCCACTCATAAACCTGACTTTAAGAAGGTGAGAGAATTCTGGACAGAGTCAACTTCAGCGCCAGTCAGTTCTCAGCGAGACCCCCCCCCCACAGCGGGCCAGCCTATGTGTAGACTGTGTGAGCTCATTCATTCAGGCTGGCGTGTGCACACACACAGCACACACACACACAGACACACGCGTGCGTGTGCACTTGCTGAATGACAGGCGTGACTAACGATGCCGCTTCAAAAGGTACGGTTCACACCGTTTTGGAAGTATTCCAGACCACCGAATGCACCAACTTCTGAGACGTGTGGGGGCGAACTGAAACCAAATTTACCCAGACCTATGCTTGGAAAATCCTCAGGAATGAGTCTGGGGCGAGCCTGAGACTTTGAGCCACACACCACAGGAGTCTTCTCATCTCAAAGTCACATGCTGCGTTTCCTAGTGGATCTGGTCTCCTAGTGGATCTTCTGACTCGACTTTTGACTTTCTTGTACACGTGCATCTAAAAAACACCCACCTGAGCGTGTCTGGTTGTGCTGCGATATTATGGGTGTAGCGTCTAGAGTTGAAATCTCCCGCTCATTACGGAGTCTCTATCATACATTTTTGTTGTTGTTGTATCAGATAAAAATGTGGTGGTGATATGCAAACAATCACACCCACTTAATCCAGAAAAACCTCACCAAACTGGAGTTACGGAGGCTTCAAGGATAAGGCAAAGGAGGACCACGGAGAATCACACCTCCAAGACACCTGCTACGCTCTAGCATGTGAAACAGAAGACCAACCAACAGCACTGACATCTCACAATACAGTTTGGTGTGTTTCAAACATATCTAGCAGCACTGTATCGATCCCAATACTCTGTTTTAATATTAAACAAGCCTCAATTGACTTTCATCCTCTCAAAGTCTAACGGTTTTTACTCAAATATACCTTACTATATAAACATTGAACATAATTCTCTCACGTTTTAAATGTTTACTTATTTATTTTGAGAGAGTGAGAGAGCGACAGAGAGAGAGAGAGAGAGAGCACACAATCGGGAGGGGGCAGAGACAGGGAGAGAGAGAATCCAAAGTAGGCTCCCCATTGTCAGCGGGGAGCCCGATGTGGGGCTCAAACTCAAACCATGAGATCGTGACCTGAGCCGAAACTAAGAGCCAAGACACTTAACCAACTAAGCTACTCAGGCACCCCCAAAAGTGGATACAATAATGAAGAGAGGATTGTGTTCAGGGCGCCTCAGTCGGTTAAGTGTCCGACTCTTAGTTTCGGCTCAGGTCACGATCTCATGGTTGTGAGTTTGAGCCCCGCATAGGGCTCCGGGCTGACAGCACTGAGCCTGCTTGGGATTCTCTCCCTCTCTCTCTCTGCCCCTCCCCTGTTTGCATTCTCACTCTCTCTCACTCTCTCAAAACAAATAAATCAACTTCAAATTTTTTTTTTCATTATCGTATACAGTTTTTCAAAAGATGCTGGATGATAAGCAATTAAGTTAAAGTCTCGCATTAACACGACATACGGACACGAGACAAGCAAAGTGGGCAGGAGCCAATCAGCAGGTAGTTGTTGCACATCTCAAGTGCTCAGCGGGAAGGGATGCCTGGGGAAGGCTGCTGGCTGGCCCCAAGCAGCTCCAATTATCAGAGGACTCACGTACCATATCACGCTTTCCTCTGCGCAATTACTCAGAGCTTCGACACCGTGACCACTTCTATTGTTAAGTCATTCGCTCGTTTTATTAGATGCCAAAAGCACGGCAGCTCTCAAAGTCATCCTCCACCCAGTCCGAGATATCTACCCCTAGCCATTCTTTGCAACATGTAAGTGAGACCCACCTAGCAGGTTACACAGCTCTGGGGGACCAGCATAAGATTTTACTAGGACGTTAAGCGTCCTGAGAGATACCGAGCCATTTCTGGGCTTTTAACTTAATGTTGGGAGATGACCTGAATACTAACAAAAATCGGGAGGTATCCTGAGATTTTAAAAGAGGCATCAAACCCTCTCATCTACAAAAATGGAGACCGGGGCCCAGTGAGTTTAATCGACTTGGCAAAGAGCTCACATTTAGGGACAAATTCTGAGTTAGAATGCAGTTTTCCTGACTCTCAAAACGTACTTCATCTTACTTATCTAAGTTTTAAAATATCTGTAACAAAGAATGTGAGGCAGAATGAAAAAACTACATTCACACACATATATGTCATGCATGATATATAACATATATACACTACATGCTTACATTTGGTTGTATCTCATTTTACCTCTCCTAAGCTATTGAGCCTTTCACAATTAAATTTTAAAACAAACTCTCAGAGTTAAACATTTAAGTATTGTATTACAGTAGAGGAGAGCCTTGGAAACACAAGCTTAATTTTTGGTGCTGTTTCGCATAGATTGTTGTTAACATGCCACAAGCTGTAGACACTTAAAAATACTGTTTAATTTTCTTTAATCCATTTCGTTTTATGGATCTAAAATGGCCATCAGACAATAATACAGCAGTTTCCATAAGGAATAAATTGTTACTGCTTGACAAAAAACTCTTTTTATGCTAGAAGAGGGAAATATAAAAATGTCTTTTTCATATAATTATATTAAAAAATGTGTTGGTATGTTCTCTCATATTACAGCTGTTAGAACGTTTTTTTAAGCCGCTGACTTAAGAGCTTACCTCTCCTTTCTCATTTTTTCCTAATTAATTTCTGTTCAACCAAAGAATTCTTTCCTTTTATGGCTTCTGCTATCATAGCACTGCCTTCATAAAATGAGCAAGCCCATTTCTGAGCTCCACTCTTCAAAAAAAAAAAAGGCAGGCATGGAAAGTAAGAAAAAGTTTCTAAGGAGGGTAACTTCCCCATTTAGGTGTTTGTTCTTCATTTGAGAAGAGGTGGCAAGTAATTATGATCCTCTTGAAAAATTGGCAAATAATTACGATCCTCTTGAAAAATTTAAGTCTTCTGCTATTGTTCAAGAGGGACAGCGTTCATAAACAGAGAAACGTGACCATTAAAAAAATTTTTTAATGTTTATTTATTTTTGAGAGACAGAGACAGAGTATGAGTGGGAGAAGGGCAGAGAGAGAGGGAGACACAGAATCCGAAGCAGGTTCTAGGCTCTGAGCTGTCAGCACAGAGCCTGACGTGGGGCTTGAACTCACGAGCTGTGAGATCATGACTTGAGCCAAAGTCAGACGCTTAACCAACTGAGCCACCCAGGCGCCCTAAAATGTAACCATTTTTAGATATTAACAGCTTCACAGACTTGGTCCTGTAGGGAAGCATCTGTTACTAATAAATTTACTATATGAGTTATGATAATAGCCTTGCTTTTGTTTGTAATTATTCACGAAAGTGTTTCAGAAAACCCAGAATGAATTTAGAATGTTGTTTCCTTCAAGAGATTTCTGTTCTTGTATTTTCTCACATTTATTTTCGATTTTAGATTATACTTTAAATATCCAGAATTAATGAGGTTCCCTTATGTACTTTGCAAAGTTTACAGACCATTACTTTCAATCTTTTTTTCTTTTTATGCTTGAAAAACTGCTTTCCTTTTTAAAGAATAAGGGAGGAAAGTCTGTTTAATTAAATAATATAGTCAAACAACTGCTCTTTTTACACTGCAATTGCTTCACTATTTTAAAAAAAGGCAAGGCATAAAACTCCGCTAATTAATTTTATTAAAGATCTGAAGGAGCAGCGCTCTCTCTGCCAATACCTCCCACCTCCACCCTCACACCAACTGCCTGGATATTAGAAAATCTGGAGAAATGAGATGCGTAACACAAATTATTCAACGGGGTAGAATTCTGTATAAATATATGTAATATTTATGAGATACACTGGTATATTTCCTACCCAAGCTATTTGAGCTCCCATAAACAGAATTTTTTGGAAAACACTATCTTGCTGGCATGAATTGGCACTCAATTGAGACAGATGCGGTGATCAGTATTGATCAAGAAGTCAATAAATTGGCTGCTCTGAGGTCCATTCACTCTGCGCATATAAGTGTGGTTTCGCTTTATTTACATAAGCAATATGTAATAAAAGTAACAAGTTCCAGTGAAGTAATCTGTTATTAAAAACAAGCAAATCGCAGGGGCGCCTGGGTGGCGCAGTCGGTTAAGCGTCCGACTTCAGCCAGGTCACGATCTCGCGGTCCGTGAGTTCGAGCCCCGCGTCGGGCTCTGGGCTGATGGCTCGGAGCCTGGAGCCTGTTTCTGATTCTGTGTCTCCCTCTCTCTCTGCCCCTCCCCCGTTCATGCTCTGTCTCTCTCTGTCCCAAAAATAAAATAAACGTTGGAAAAAAAAAAATAAAAAAAACAAGCAAATCGGGGCGCCTGGGTGGCGCAAGTCTGGTTAAGCGTCCGACTTCAGCCAGGTTACGATCTCGCGGTCCGTGAGTTCGAGCCCCGCGTCGGGCTCTGGGCTGACGGCTCAGAGCCTGGACCCTGTTTCCGATTCTGTGTCTCCCTCTCTCTCCGCTCCTCCCCCGTTCATGCTCTGTCTCTCTCTGTCCCCCCAAAAATAAATAAACGTTGAAGAAAAAAAAAACAAGCAAATCATCTGCTATTATTAAAAATATATGCCTGTTTTCCTTCAGCATAAATTCAATGTACTGGTCAATAAATATTAGAAGTTATTGTTTGAAAGAGGCAAATCTTGTAGAAGGAATAATCTTAATGTACATATTTTAAAGAGATAATATATCAATTTTATCCAAATACCCCCTCTTGCACACTTAAACCCACCAACTTTCTTTTCTCTACCTTTTAACAGATACTGACAAAAAATTAATTCTGCATCTCCTATAGACCGTCCACACGTGCGCGTGCACACACGCACGCACACACACACACACACGGAAAACTGATCATCATAATACTTGAGGTCAAAAACACTGTTTCACAAAGAAACTTTTTCTTTGAATTCATTGCATCGTTTTCCCAGCTCAGCTTTCCTATATAAAGGAAGCTTAACTATGTGCTTACAATTATAGTTCAGGCTAGACTCCATGACTTTAATTATCTTACAATGAACAGAAAAATCTAATGTACAGTAAATGTAGCTCTCTTAATAGAAAAGCAGAGTTTAAAGGCATTTTCGTTTTCAAAATAAGCTGGACATACTATAGTCAGGTTTTGTATTTTCTATATACAACTGGTATTTCATTTTGAATTACTTGAGCACATTGCAAAGTGTATGCACTGTAACTAGAGGTCAAGTTTCACTCAGTGAATCGATTCAATATGAGAAGCAGAAATTTCCACAGAGGGAAGGAAATTGCCTTAAAGTCAGTTGGCATCATTTTGTTTCAGCCTCTCGCTCTGAGTGGTGGGACCAAATGCACACCGTGCTCTGTCCTGCTCCTGCTATTTCGAACAGCACAGGCTTGAACGTCTATCACAAAGAGTCATGATGGAATTGTAACTGACGAGTCTCTGTCTGGTGAGGCAAGCAGAAAAGACTAACAAGATAGCCATGGCTAAAAGGCCTTTGTTGTCTAGGTAAGGATGAAAGTTGTTTTTTTTATTTTCCTTTTTGATTTCTTCACTGAAATGCTGACCTCAAATTCAGAAAAGCCAAAGATTCAGGGTGACACGGCCTTTGATCAGGTTCCCAATATAGTTTAAATAACAGCTCATTGTAAAAAAATATGTAAAACAGTTTCTATTCAGTGATAAGTGTGTGAAAAGGACTCTCTGTTTATGCTACGGTGCCTCGCCATCAACTTAAAACTTTGTTCAACTGCTGATTAGAAGCCAAAGATGGCAGCGAAGTTAATGGGAGTGAGGAAACAGGGTATTTTGCTTCGATGACCAGATAGATATGAAAAAGAGTAAATTAAATGATACTAAGACTGATGGAAGATACCCCAAGCCGTATTTGGGATCCTTCTTTCGACAGCTTCTGCCCTTCCAAAAATCTGAGTGAAATAGATGGTTTCCACATGACTCTAAAACACACAATTTTAGATCAAGAAGGAAGTCTAGTATTGCCATCTGCCAAGACCATATCCTTTCTTCTCTGTGAGGATTAGCTAGGAAGTTCAATCTACACTTCCTCCAAATTAAGACAAAGAATACTGGGTAAGGTAATGACCAATAACAGAAATAGACTGGCTCTGTTTATTTGGAAAAGGTTTATTTAAATCCTGAAACACACTTCAATTTTTCAGACACTAAAAATCTGCATTAAAGCCATGAAAGAATCTACTCTTTTTCTAAAATACATTCAACCATGCATCCCTTTATTGCCGTAATGCAATTTTCGGCAGCATCAGATATATTTTTTAATATAAACGTCTTTGATACAATGGTCATTTTTAGAGATTTCTGGTACTCTTGCGTGATCTTATCTTGGCGTCTATATCCAATTGTAAACTCTTTAAGGAAAGAAACATCCTACGTAACTCCCCAGGGGCCCAGCACAGTGATTTGCATACTCAATAAAAGGATTTGATTAACTTCTATCCCAGAAATTTCAGTCTTAGAAACCTGGGAATCTACTGGGAATGCACTTGTAATAACCTTCTGGTACAGCCTGTTTAAAAATCTTTGTTGTACAAAAATATTCTGCTTGTCTAACCTAAAGCACTCTTGTAATTTCAAACCCTTTCTTATAATATTGAACTTTTTGAAGTTGAGGGAATCAAACTGCTGGTCAGCATTTTGCAAACTTTATAAAGCATTTATTTTGGAATAATAAAATAGAACTACCACTCTCTGTATCAAGATGAAAACTTATAACTATTGGCTTTTTTATATAAAAGTAGCAAACTACATTTTTAGTTTTAATACAGATTATATTTTTGCAACTTTACTAAACTCGGATGTTGTAGGATATTTATGTGTTTATTATTTATTCTCCACAAAAGATCAAGTTCACCAGACCGCTTGAATTAAAAAAAAAGAAATAAAAATAAATATTTAAAATAAATGCATGGTGTAGTAGGAGATTATGATCTAGATAAGGTGTGCTGCTTTTTCAGGAGAAAAAAAAAAAACTTCTACAATCTTGGCAGGCTTCTCCTCAGGACAGTTCTGTAAATATGCACATAGTTCAGGACATGGTGTACAAATGAAAATGCTGATAAAAAATGGACATATGTTATCTGGTCTCTCAGTATGTTAAACTTCAGCTGAAATAACTAGAAAAGAAGGAAAGGAAATTATCCTTCCCCAATCCATTTCTTATCATTCTTGGAGACTTCCCCTGAGTTCATGGGAGTAGAAATTATTTCTACCAAAGTCGTCCCTCATTCTGCAACTGCATATTAATGAATTATAATCAAGGTCCTTTCCTCCAGCAAGAAATACAGACAAGGACCTCCATCGCCCTCATTTTTGAGCACAGAAGCACTGAGCCCTTTCACTAACAAACTGGTTAAAAACAACGCAACATTGTCTTAGTGGGTTCTGTGGTGATGAAGGCAGCTTTTGATGATTTCTCATCAAATCCTGGTTTCCTATAATCTTCGAAAACCTATTTCACCCTAATTTTCTGCAACTCCATACCATTTCAGATGTTAAAATAAGTTAACTGTGTAAGTTCCATCTAGTATTTTCATCGAATTGAGGCATAAGCCTCCTTATTCAAATAAAGATTCATTCCTATAAACGTATTTTATTCATCTTGTCTTATTCTTCTATAGGTTACAAAAACGAACCATTTATTTCAAATTCCACAGTTTTTGGCATTTCCTATAGTGATTACTTTTTTTTTTTTTTTTAGTCTCCTGAAGAGAAAACATTTTGGAGAAAACAAGAAGTCACACATCATGACGTAAATTGCTTCTAGTTGGGTTTAAGTTAAACGCGTCGTGTTTTAGAAATGTGATCGCACCACTGATTTCTTTTTTTACTTTAAGCGAGTCATTTAACCCCTCAAAAACGTTAACAATGATACGTATACAGGTGAAAAATATCAAAAGAAACTGTTTAGACAGATTGTAATTAGTAGAATTGCAGACTATAGACGCTGTCTCTGCAATGAATCCTAGTTTGCTTGGGACTAAGTCACAGAGCTGCCACAAAGTTCAGATGATGGTGAGTCAGCGGGCTCACCTCTGGTGAGAAACCTCCAGATGGGTGCCACTAAACTGCAAGTTCGTCCGTTAAGACATTATGAAATCTACTATTGCAGTGTAATGAATCACCACATCATGTAGTTTTAAGTTATCCCATTCTGGATCACACTTATTTGATTACCTTTTGAGTTCAATCTTTTGACTTTCCTCATTAAAATAATTCAGTTCAAAAGAAATACGTACGCAAGAGTGAAAAAGGGTTTCTCTTAGGTCTTCCTTGGCTAATCATCACAGATTAGTGGTATGTTGGGTGCACAGGGCCTGTTTGTCTGCAACATTTGGTTAATTTGGCAAAGTCAGATTTAAAATAACTAACCATATGCCTCGCAGGTTTAATTACACATACAATCTTACTTCCTCCTTCCAACAATCCCAGCAGGTAGGCATTTCGCAGAGGTGGGGCTGAGCCTCATAGATGTTCCCTTCCTGAGAACACACAACAGGTAAATAATGCAACTGGGCTTAGAACCCAGGGAGTCTAAGTTCAGAATCATGCTCCTGAATATCCCTGCTTTCGTAGGGAAGGTCATACTGTTTGCCATTTAGAAGAACCAAATCACCAAGAGATATATATGATCTGAAAAACAATCCTGCCAGTCTAGGAATGTTCTTGTACCAAGGACTTCCCACAACAAAATCTTCTTTTAGGGCAATCTTCTATTTAGTAACGGTCCAGTTTTCCCTTTGGTACCCTTCTTCTTCCTGCTGGAACTTCTACACGGACACCAAGAAGTCCGTGCCTTCCTGTTTTCTCTTCTTTATCCCTCAGGACTTATTCTCTCCTTCACACAGGACAAAATTCGATATCCAAAAGTTCAAAGCTTAGAAAGAAGTGACCAGAAGATATTAGCTATAAGTGACCAGGAGTTATTAACATTTTAATAAGGAGTAGTTCATTCACACAAAATAGGAATGAAATTCTATTGGGATAATTTAGGCATCGCAGAATAACAGAAGTGATTCTTAAAGGAAGGAGTTGCCCTTCAAATGACAGCATATCCAAAAGAACCTGCCCTTTGTTACAACCAAGTCTAACGTTTTCGTATCCTTTCTCGTTACTGTACTAGGGAGGGTACAAATACCCGGATGCACAGTCCACTATTTTCCATCAGCACGAATTGCTCAAAAGGAGAAACTGGGTTTTATAAATGTGAGTTATAAAAAAACCCTCCTTAAGTCAGTCCGATAACTGTTTACCTCTGAGCACACAAAAAAGCGACCACTGATTTACATTCTAAAGCCAAAGGGCATACTACCGAGTTAAAGCCATGAAAAAAAAAATTAAACCAAATTAAAATAAATAAGCAAGCAAAAACATCAGCCAAAATCATCATGGGACATTTAAAACCGATTTATTTTTAATGACATATTATTGGTGATTGATTATGCATTGCATGCTATTTTTACACCTGCCAAAGGTGATATGAAAATCAAGCGATGCTCAACATAAATAATGTGACATAATCTGATACACGTATTGTGAAAAAAAATAATAAGTTTTCTTTTGTTTTTTTGTTTTTTTAAGAAAACACCCGGTATTGAGTCAAACTATTGGAATTTTGTATTATATTATGGAATTTCCTTCCAGAATATTACATTCTGCTACTTTGCTTTTTTCTTAACAGGTTTGATTAACTTTATAAAAAGGTGGTCAAATACTGACCATATTAGAGGTTTGGTTTTGATCTCCTCACTAATACTGGTTTTGTTAAGAAGCTGAGCTCTGTGGCTCCCGCAGAGAAAAAAGAGGAAAACAATTAAAGACTCCCACAGGAGGCCCCATCTTTCAGCAGAAGATTTGGGGAACATTCTCATTCATATCCAGTCACAGCCAAATGCCTTTTAAGGGTGTTAGTTTAGTGAGCCATAGCAGGGCTTTGGTTTTGTATGATTTCTTATTGTTAGGTTCAAGGTTCAAGGGGAATAGTAAAGGAAGAAATGAAATAGTCCTGATTAGTTTGTGTATACAGGACACTTGATTGCAATTCCTGAGAAAGTTGTTTTATTCTTTCAAAATCTTAACTGCCTTGTGGCTTTACTTGGTTGCTGGGTTTTGATTTGTTTCAGTGTCACAAAGCTGGCTCAATCATATACCGGTGCAGATAAAAAAAAATGAAGTGATATGTAACAAAGTTTTTAAAAAATTCACCAAGAAGTTTTCTGAGGCCAGATGATAGCCAATAAGTAAAACAACAGAATAAAATAACATAAAACAAGTGATGTGTTGTGTGAGGAACACAGAGATCTCATGAAATGAAAGAAAGCTAAATTAAGTGTTCCTTAAACAAATGTAGCTCCTAATAAAAATACTTCTGGAAAAAAAATGACTGTTATCAAGAAGCACAATAACACACAATTTATACATCACATGCCTACTGAATAATATTGAAATAAAGAGGCCTAAAGATTTATTCACATTCATTCACATACAATGACTTTAGGAAACTGATGCAATTTAAATATGTATTAAAAAATGCTCTCTCTACCATGTAGCATCTGGAAATGCTATAAAGGAAGACGAGAAGACTTAATCACTGCATAAACGTACACTAAAAGAAGATGTCCAAGTAGGATTTCAAAAAGATAACTAGAGTATAACAGCAGATAAACATCACATTAACTCAGCGCTTGGGGAAAAACACGGAGACGAGCCGGGCGGACGCATGGGTGAGATTACCATTCTCCATAAACATGTAACTAAATCTCAACATTTTCAAGTTCAAGTCAGTTGGTAGAGGCCAAAGAAAAACAAGCATTTAAATGTTACAAATGAAAACAAACTTTTCAAAGCCGCACCTTCCTTATTCAAAGTTCACATTATTTTAAGAAGAAAATCCTCTAGTATTTTTTTTTGACCCTGAAAGCAGGTTTAATTCAAATTTCTAGGGTGCGTGCGAGCGCAACCATTAAGGACTTCAGTCCTACAAATACTTAAGTAAATACTTAAAACAAGCTGTAATTTAATGAAGTGGATTCCTGCCCATAATACAAAGCTGATACTATGTAACCTTCTGGGGGAAGAACACAAAAGTAGATCTGAATGTGAGGTCTGAAATAACGACAAAGGGTTAAGGTCTCTGGACTAAGCCACTAACCTACTCAACACTCATGGAAAAGCCGAAAATTAAAGAGGCATCCTGTCCCATAATATTCAATTGGACTTATTGTAATGTTTTAAAAAGAAACAATACTTCGGAGACAGAGATCACACTGAAAAACTTCATATATCACACATACACATACACACACAAAGACGCTTTTTGAACTTGAAAGTCGAATCAGAGGATTAAGTAACTGTATTCTGTGAGAAGGCAGTGACGATTTCAGAGCGGAGAGTACTTTGAGGTTTGCCATACATTTGGTTGTTCTGCTGTGTAAATTATCGTGATATATTTTATAGCAGTGAAATATTTAATGCTAGACATTCATTTTTTAAAATTCCTGTTCTATTACATATTTTTATGTACAGTGCCTATTCCGATGCTGGGATACAGCATTTGGATTAAGAAACGCCTCTGCATTACTTTACTTTTTTTTTTTTTTTTTTTTTCGTTCCAGCTGTGGGACAGAGGGGTATTTTAAAATTAATTCAATGAAAAAACAAGACCATGCACTGCTGACCCACTCTGGTTTGGGTTCATCTTGGCCATACATTCCAAGTGAGTTTAAATGCACAGGCATTATGTAAATAGGCATTGCTGAAGAAAAGGCAGCTCTCATGTATTAATCCAAAGCCTGGGGTGCTTTTAGAGCAGGCTGGAGACAATCCCAGACACCTGGCTTTTGAAAGACCACCAAGAGAATAAGTAAAAGGGGTCCTCAAAAGCAGTTTGAAATTAAATCTAACTTAAATACCAGATTTAGATACGTTTTTGCTCAGCATTTTAAAAGGTTTATTTTAGTTAATTTAATACAAATTTAATACAAAAAGTCTCACCTTGAAGACACTAAATTGTTCTTCAATCAGCGGATACTTAAGAATTAAAAATCATATAAAGGACTCGGCTGAGAACAAATGATTTCACTTACTGCTATCAAGTATATGCTCTGGTACATTTCCTTTATTCCAGTTCTGACTTTTGCTCTTAACTATCTGGAATTAAAAATTTACGGGTATGTCTAGATGAGGTATTATAAGCGCATCACCTGTTTAAAAAGCTGATATATAGAAATTAACTAGAAAAAAAATTGTAGAATGCCTAATTGGTCCCAGGATAAAATACATAGCCACAATTGTTTGGAAAAAAATTGAAAGCTTCACAAATACTATAGGAAAATGATTATGAAATAGTTTTTTTTTCTGAGAAACAATTAAGTAATGAGTTCAACTTATTAGTGTTTTTAAACCACTTAAGTAACATATTCCATAGCTAACAATATTACCATTATTATGAAACATAATTACAAGATACCACTCCTGGCCATGGAGTACTGATAATCTATTAGGAAGATACATACATTCTGCATACATAAAACACTTAAAAAGTGTTTTAATTCCCATCAGAGCAAAAACTTTCTACCAAAATGTATAAAATATTGCACAAAAGCCTACGTCGTTTGTCCACAGATTAAATCCTTTGACTTCTCTGGAATCGTTGAAGGACTGGCTCATGTGAACCTCAAAACCTTCCATAGGCAACATCGATTCAAGTAATTTTGAGAGTAGAACAAAAGAAAACATATAGGCCAAGTATCTTATACATTTAAATAAAAGAAAAAATCCTTTTTTATTTCAAGCATGATTTGAAATCACCTAACTTGAGTATGTTCAGGGTGCTTTCGCTGCAGAAATTTCCCCCCCGCTCTGATGAAACAGGAGCTTCAGGTTGGCCAAAGCCATCGCGGCTGGTAACAGGGCCTGGAGACGTGATTCCCTGAGTGCCTCCAAGGGTAATCTTGAGTGGGAGTTCCAGATTCATCTCGGCGGAAGAATCTGTTAGATCTTCACACTGAGAAAAGGAATGTGTCCGAGGACTGTTTCATCTGGCTTAGTTCTGGATCATCCCAAATACACATTAAAAACAATTAAGTTTGGGGCACCTGGGTGGCTCAGTCGGTTAAGCGTCCAACTCTTGATTTCAGCTCAGGTCATGGTCTCATGGTCCTGATAACAGAGCCTCTTGTTGCCCAGAGAGGAGCCTGCTGGGGATTCTCTCTCTCCCTCTGCCCCTCCCCATGCTTCCCCTCAAAAAAAAAAAAAATAAATAAATAACTTATCGAGTCTCAGTGTCTTAATCTGACGATGGGATGCCAATACCTCATACAAGGCAAAGGGAAACAATGAGCCTTTATTAAGCACCACCTGAACACCAGCACCGGCCAGGCTGGATGAAGATGGGAGAGAGTGCTCTGCTCCTGGCTTGACCCCAGGGGGCTCTCAAGAGCTTCGTTTCACCCCTAGTTGATTCTCATAGGTCACCTTTTCTGGAAAAGTACCTTTAAGGTACTCATCTCTAAAATTCAAACATCTCTCCCGCTCATCTCAAAAGGCTTGAAGAAAACAGCGTATCACATTTAAAAAATACCTTTTCAGAGTTCTGCCAACTATAAAACGTTATTTAAATGCCAGTGAACACTTTAACAAATAATTACAACAGTTTGCTTTACAACTTGTGATTCTAGGAGCGCCTGGGTGGCTCAGTCGGTTAAGTGTCCGACTTTGGCTCAGGTCACGATCTCACGGTCCACGGGTTCGAGCCCCACACTGGGCCCTGTGCTGACAGCTCGGAGCCCGGAGCCTGCTTCGGATTCTGTGTCTCCCTCTCTCTCTCTCTCTCTGCCCCTCCCCTGCTCGTGCTCCGTCTCTCTCCATCTCTCAAAAATGAATACACGTTCAAAAAAATCTTTTAATTAAATAAAAAAAAATAATAAAACCTGTGATTCTACAGAAAAAGTTCACCTTCCAACCAAAGAATTTTCTATGCATTTGCTTCTATAATGTTAATAAAAAATAGTTAACATTTACTAGGCACGAACTATGTGTCAGACATGATAATAATATCTTTACACGTATAAAGCCTCACTACAAACCTGTGAGGTGGGCACTATTATCTCCACTTGGGGTACAGGACACCGAACCACAGAAAGTAGGTAATCACAGAGGCCGTAAATGGCTGAAGTGTAATTCACACCCAGGGAGTTCTGCTTTGGGCCATACTCTTCACTACTATGCTCTCCTGCCTCTTAAATGCCTCGTTCGCATGGCCCTCCATTCTCTTACCACGTATTACGTGGCTACTGGAAACTAGGCCCTATGCTAAGCATCGTGTCTTTTGTGTATGACGATGCAAGTCTAATGGTACGCGGCCACACAGAATGAGATGTATCCTGCACCCTTCCTAAGGCCTCGCCATTAACCAGCACATCTAACTGGTTAACGACATGGTTAGTTTTGACAAAATGAATCGTTCGCTGTGCAACGCAAAAAGCTTGACGCGATCACATGGCAGTTCACAAACTGCCGGCCAGGGAGACGCTTCAGTTGTGTGGACAAAACCATATTCTTAGAGCTGCTGAGGCACCCTCCCCGAGTTCCATAAGCACCCGCGTGCAAACCGCATGCAGAGGCTTGCGGCTTTATTTGGAAGATGAAGAAGTCATTTTCAAATCTAGGGGCTCCACAGACCCACCACGCTGGCTCTCCCCACACTGCCCTCACGAAGACAGGCTCGGCTAAGCCTTCCAGAAGCAATCACTGTCAATGGACCTATCACTCTAGCACCACAGGGCCTTGTACCAGGAAGGAAATTGACAATAAAGCAGCTAAAGGCTTTCCTGTGCTGTTGGTGTCTCGTTGGCGGAGGAAAAAGTAGGAGGGTCCCCTCTAAAGTTATTTTCAGATGTTTTAAATAGGCCGTACTCCTATGGGCCTCTATTCTGGTGGCATTTCTGTGCAAGCGCTCTGAGGGATTTCGTCTTGATTTTAGAATTACACAGTGGAGCGTGAAAAGAGCAGCATTCAAAAAAAATGGGTGTGAAATATTTCTGTATGTTCACTAGCATAGAGACTTTCTGTGATTCGCAAATACGTATGCATATGTACATGTGTATATGCATATGTGTATGTTTACATACACACACATCTATTTAAGTTAGGCAGACCAGAGACCTGAAGTAATAAAGGTAAAAAAGGAACATGCCTAAAATGTGAGCATCGGTAACTCGATATGGTACCAGGGCTTGGCCAAAGATACACAGTAGGTTGTTGGGAGTCACTTATAAAATTAACTTCTCACACGGTGAAAAGGTCAAATATATAGGATCGTGTTATCTGCCTTACGATGCATTTTCTGAACCACGGTCATGTGTCGGGTTCATCCTGGACACATTTAACCCTCACACCTTGCACATCCAGAGAACAGAATGCAAGCTCATTAAACGGTTTGCTGTCTTTAAAGGGTTTTTTTTTTTTTTCTAAGTGATGGTGTGTAACAAATTAAATATCCAATTGAAATAATGAAAATGTCAATACTTGTAATAAAACTTTTCTAAAAAAAAGAAATTAAAAACCGAAAATGGGTAGGATGAAAATGTTTTTCTTTTTTTTCCCCCTCCCTTTAGACATTCTTTCAATTAGAAAGGAGACCAAACTTAAATTATAGCCACCAATTAATTTTTCTGCTCTGGAAAGTGAAATAAAGCGTCTTTCATTAAATTGGATATTAAAGCTCATTGGTTATACAAGGAACCTCCAGATTAATGGACTAGAGTTCTTCAGTTTCAATTATTTTTTCTGCTTCCTAATTTCAGTTCCACTGCCCCCCTCTCCCTGGTGGGGCTCAATCTGACTCCTATTGCCCCTAAGTAGTTAACTGACTCTTTCCGCTACTGTGGGTCACTCAGGTAATCTGAATTTGAAGAGTATAACCTCTTTATTAAAGTGTGAGTGTGTGAGTGTGTGTGTGTGTGTGTGTGTGTCTGTGGGTGTGTGTCTGTGGGTGTGTGAATTAGTAGCTAAGGAGTGTGTGTGAATTAGTAGCTAAGGAGGTTTTCTAGATGAAATCAGAAGATGGAGAAGGGGGAAAAAAAAAAAAGAATGCCAGCCAGGGAATGAAAGTAGGCAGTCATTCAGAGTTTTTGCTTTGCAGCCGTATACACTTAACATGTGTTTCAAGAACCCCCCCCCCCCGCCAAAATAAGGAGGGAAGATAAGAAATCAGTTCTAATTTCATACTGCATGTAAATGAAACTTCTAATGATGATATATACGTTTGCTTTTATTTTTCAAGAACCTATTAATTTAGGAGACAATTCTTACTCTTACAGATACTACCCTTAGCATCAAAGTTTAGTTAACAGATGAAGAGAAATTTCCTGAGACAACATCATCTGGTCATCAAGATAAACTGGATACATAAGGCCACAGTCTTGGAGTAAATTAATCTTTGTTTCTGATTTTAATCTACATTTCAAATACGTCAATTTGCATGAAGTATCCTTTTCAAATGACACTTTATGATTTACAAAAAAGTAACTATAACATAGTAAGAAAAATAGCAATGTTTTCCCATTTAGTACCACCAAAGAAGCCATCCAAAAGTCAGTGCTTATAAGATATAATGTTAAAAATCTTGATCAGTACCCCAGACACAACCAAGTAGAACTAAGTATTTGTCCACATCACATTTTTAAAAAAATTGTTTTAACGTTTTTATTTATTTTTGAGACAGAGAGAGACAGAGCATGAGCAGGGGAGGGGCAGAGAGGGGGAGACACAGAATCCGAAGCAGGCTCCAGGCTCCGAGCTGTCAGCACAGAGCCCAACGTGGGGCTCGAACTCACAGACTGTGAGATCATGACCTGAGCCAAATTCAGACGCTTAACTGACTGAGCCACCCAGGAGCCCCACTTTTTTAAGTCTCTTGCAAATATCCCACCTATTAAGCTGTCACCTTCCTTTCCCCGTCGTTGGCTTTGTGTTCCAAGGTCTATATATGATGCCGCAACGTTTTCCATATTTCATGTCCCATTTCCCCTGACCGCGCCCTTGAGAAGATAATTTTTTTTTTAATGTTTACTTATTTTTGAGAGAGACAGAGACAGAATGCCAGTGGGTTAGGGGCAGAGAGAGAGGGAGACACAGAATCTGAAACAAGCTCCAGGATCTGAGCTGTCAGCACAGAGCCCGACGCGGTGCTCGAACTCACGGACTGTGAGATCATGACCTGAGCCGAAGTCGGACGCTCAACCGACTGAGCCACCCAGGCGCCCCATAACTAGGACTTACTTCTAAATGCATTTCACCCAAGCCTCTGAAGTATCTTCCCTAAACTCTTGTCATGAAGTTTCTCATCTTCCTAGATTTTTACTCTGATGTCCCACTATCACCTGCAAAGGCGTGAGTGCAGGAGTCAGGTCAGTCCTGACCCCGGAGTTCAGAGCTGGAAGTGTCCAAGAGCTGTTTCTTAGGTGCTGAATCCTTATGTGCATCGTAAAAACTGCTCATCATGCCCTACGCTTATTTGATAGAACCATGAAAGTTAGAGAGTCAGATTAGGAATAGAAATAACTTTTTTCCCCCCTTCCCCTTCCATTTTTTTTTTTTTAAGAACATTTACTTTCAGGACCTAGGAGGAAATTTCAGATTCTTCTCTGAATTCTTCTTTCTCATTCATATTCATGTGGTCACAAAGTCCAGTCGATTGTTCTTATGTATTCATGTTGGTATTCAGGACAGAATTTTTTTTTTTCAACGTTTATTTATTTTTGGGACAGAGAGAGACAGAGCATGAACGGGGGAGGGGCAGAGAGAGAGGGAGACACAGAATCGGAAACAGGCTCCAGGCTCTGAGCCATCAGCCCAGAGCCTGACGCGGGGCTCGAACTCACGGACCGCGAGATCGTGACCTGGCTGAAGTCAGACGCTTAACCGACTGCGCCACCCAGGTGCCCCCAGAATTTTTTTTTTAAGTTTATTTATTTAATTTGAGAAAGAAAGACGGAACGGGCAGGGGAGGGGCAGTGAGAGAGGGAGAAAGAGAATCCATGCGGACAGCGTGGAGCCTGACGTGGGGCTCGAACTCCGGAACCGTGAGATCATGACCTGAGCCTAAAACCAACAGTCAGACGCCTAACCGACTGAGTCACCCAGGAGCCCCTTCAGGACAGAATTATAAAATTTACTCTCCATCAGGCAAATCCACTTCATAATATAGGATTCTCCAGGTTCTAGCATACAGTTCAGGTAGAATGTTCATGAAAACACTATAGTCCTTACACGGCTCTGGGCTCTGCTTCTTTATTTTAATACAAGACCTTTACCACCTTGTACATTTCTATTTCTCATTGTTCCTAACATGGGTCTTTGCACATAATAGTACTTAGTAACTTAACGAACTCAGGAATAATTCTGAATTTACCTAGTAACGTTATGATTTTAGTTTTCTCAGTTTTGGGGGGTCCCTTGATTGCCAGTGCCCAAAGTAATGAATAAAAGTATTTGGGACACAGGGTTAGTCCCCAATATAAATTAGTGAACTGATCGTTGGTTTATTAAACGTCTTGTGCATTTGATTCCACAGCCAGAAAATCGATGCAGTCAAATTTCTAGAAGGCTGATTACCAAACTAAAAATGGGCGGTAACTCTATTCAGAAATAGCCTAAAGCAGCAATCCAACCTCATATTTTATTAATCTCTCTCATTTGACACCTAATTACATATTATTTTGTATTGCAAACTTTCACAGGCATGTCTTATCACTTTGAAGACTGTTCCCTGATTGAGGGGTTCCCTCTTAGCCTTCTTTCCATCCCCCCTCAGTTCTGTACTGTGTAACTACGAGGTATGCAGTAAATACTTCTCGAATAAATACTCAGTGTTAATGCCAAATCAACACATGTTAATATAAACTCAACACAGATAAACAGAAATTCCTACCTTTAAAAAAAACTGAAATGATGTTTCATGTCAAATGTGTATATCATGACAGACATTCAGAAAGGTCTAAATAAATATTTATAATGGTATACTGTAAAAGCCAATTTAGATGTCTCAGTTAATATTTTTAATTATGTCAGTTCATGAATATTTTATTTCAAATCATTTCTTTCTCCTTGCCAAATGGAAATGATCATAAGACCTCTTTTGAAGTCAGGATAGACCCTTTGCTAATAAAGTAGAATGACAAAGAAAAAATTATCAAAGAAATAGAAAATGTTAATGTTTTCTATATATTTGTAGTAAACCTACGTTCTGCTTATAAAAATCAGTAAGCTGTAAAAATTCATTTTAAACTATTTAACATCCATGTGATGCCAACTCACCTGCTTTTACTAACCTGCCCTGTTTACAATACAGATGTTTATTAAATTTTTCATTTTTTAAGTGAAACAGACAATGACGAGAAACATGATCTTTGATGTGGAAAACACAGTTGGTACTGAACCGTGCTGTGGATTACGAGGGATCTATCTGTGTTGTCATTTTAAAGTTAAAAGTAATAATGACTTGGCAGAAAATAAAAAAGCTGCTAACTTAAATGTGGAAATAGATGTGAGTGGCACTTGGGTCATACAAGGAAAAAGAAAGAGGGTTCCCATTAAAGAAAAGGATTGGAAAGAAGTAGAAAAATGCCCCCAAAGAAATTATCAGCGGCCCCCATTTAGTCTAGGACTCCGATAGACCACTTCAATAGGATAGTATCTCTGTAACGCACAGATAGATTGCATTTTAAAATTTATTGCTTACTAATTTAAACAGTTTGTGTGGGTTTACGTATATAGTGTATTTTGGGGTAGCATTGTTGGCTGAAAACTACTTTGCATCCTGTGGAAAGTGTGCAATACTTACATGTAAAATTTTCTGGACACCTCTCAGAACTCAATGAATTAAAGGTAATTTTCAAATTTTTAAATAAAATCTCCTTGATTTATAATGGGTTTGTTAGGCCTGATGATCATTGTACTATAGCTTTTCCATGAATTACATTGGATTTTGTCACGCAAATTACAGATAGCACATTTTTTAAAAGAAACATCAAAAGTCCCACTAGACTGCCTTAAATTTCATAAGGAAAAAACCCACTTTAAAATATTTTATGTACTAGCTCAACATGACACATGTACATCATCACTGAAATTTTACTTTGCCACTTAACATTTTCCATAATTTGTCGAACGAAATCAGCTAGGGAGATTTTATTATTGCGATTTGTTATAAATCTTACAGATGTGTTTTTTTTTTTAACTTGGAAAAAGATCAAAATACTTGCAGATTTCAGATTGCTATTAGACGTAATAATTACACACTAAACTAATTACCACTAAACCAAAACCTGACTTACAACTAATTAAATTTTATTACATCAACATAGAGCACAGACTTCCAATTTAACACAGGGTTCAACTATAAACACAAGAGCCTATCAGCGTGCCTATATATTTCAAGTCAAATGTCCAGATCAGATTTATAAAGTTCGAACTTGGCAGGTTTGTAGACCATTTTGTCAGTTTCACAGATCTACTCATTTGCCGACTTCTAAGGAAAAGGGAAAGGCGCTCCCTGTAAAGGGAACACACTTGATTATGCCAAATAATTCACCTAATAGCTACATGCACACTATGCAAAGATTATTATGTTATAGAAAAAATGTGGACTGCAAAGGAGGAATCATTTATTTTCGGTTCAGACACCATTTTAGTTGTGACATCATTTATTCTAAGATGACGGACATACAACACTGGCTTCTTGTGTGTAAAACCGAAATAAAAGCAGGCATGTTACCTTCAAGGAGCATGAAATGCAGAATCTTTAGTTGAGATGAAAGTACCCATTTGTGTACTGTAAAAGGAGCCAGTGCAGATTCAAGTGTTCCATCGTGAAATAGTGGATACAGGATCTCCATTTGTTTGTCATGAAACTGCATTTAAAATTGTCATTTGCAACAATTGGAAAGTATAAGAGATTCACTTTATAAACTTTAATTTTATAAAAAATGTTTACTTTCTACCAGATGGTAAGATTAAATTACATAAACACTGTCAGCAAGTTGAATCCTCAGATGTATTCATTCCCACCACAGAAGCTTGAAAACCTGTCTATAATTTTGTTACTGATGTTTAGAAACAGCTGTAGCTGACATAGCTACATGTTATATATGTCAGCTTTAAAGGATTAAATATTCTTAACCCCCAATGGAGAGGTCTTTTGCTGTTAGCAAACGCTAGTGTGAATTACGCCGGAAGTCGTAATTCCAGTAGGGATATCTCACACCAGATATTTGATAAACAAAATGGTCAAGAATCATAAGGTTTTCATTGTTACTGGAAATTCTGTTTGGGGCAAAAGAAAGATTTTAAATGCATAGCATTTTCTCATGCTAAATATAAGATAAATTCTCCTGTAAAAAGCCCCTCACATATATCTTCATTAATATTTTAGATGCTAGTAAATTATATATTTTTCTCTTCAGAAGAATTCAATCTGTCTCATGAGTTGGTTTTTTTTTTCCCCCCAGGTGCAGATTTTTGCTTGACTTTTTGGGAGAATCCTGGTGTCTCTTCCATTACTGTTTAAAACGGTCTTTACGATAGGTGTTCAAAAATGAGGGCACGATCAGCAGGGTTTTCTGAAATGCTGCACTGTGAATTTGGTGCTCAGTGAATCTATCTAAGAGAACAGAATTAACTCACCTAACTAGCTAGACTGCAGGCTTCAAAATCCCTTGATTTATGAATTAATCTAATCTAATTTTCGAGAAGTGTTGATTAATGGCAGTCAAACGTACAGATCTTTGGAGATGGTATTCATCAATACAAAAGCATACACACGCACACACACATGCACACACATCCCCCCCTCCCGCCGCCCCATTTAATTCTCATTTTTAAACTTTAGTCACTATGGACTTTATGAATAATTTTAAGCCTATAAATATATTTATATTTATGTAGTAAATGAAAAGTGGCCCACGTAAATGAAATGATAAAATAGGCTGACTGGCGTAGAGAAGAAAATTCAACATGAATTACCAAAATCAGAGTATGTGCCTCTCACACATGCAATCCACATTGCATTTAAAGTTACGTTTTAATCTTTTACATACAGTACAATGGCTTTACGAAGACGACCCTTTTCTTTCTCGATCAGTCACAACGTAGCAACAACAGAGACATTCACAGATAATGAAAGAGAACTGGCACTTGATGTAGTTAGTTGCACGCGTGGCTTCTGAATCCAGTTAATCTGTAAGTCTACATGTTACCTCCGAGAGGTGAAACCGCGTCCGTGGAAATTCACGCTCGTCCCTTGTTAGACATGCCAGTCTAATAATATGCAAACTTAATGCAGTGACTGATATCCTGTCTCAAGAAACAAGTGTAGCTGCACAAGGGAAGCAACAAGTCATTTCTTTAAAAGAAACAGGTGGGCTGCCTGGGTGGCTCAATCTGTTAAGTGTGTCCGACTTTGGCTCAGGCCATGATCTCACGGTTCGTGGGTTCAAGCCCCGCGTCAGGCTCTGTGCTGAGAGCTCAAAGCCTGGAGCCTGCTTCAAATTCTGTATCTCCCTCTCTCTCTGCCCCTCCCTCACTCACACTCTGTCTCTCTTTCTCAAATATAAATAAACCTTAAAAAGAAAAAAAAAAGAAACAGGTGAACCGAAGAATGCTTTTCCCCTCAGTGTGTCCACCCCCATTCTTTATCAAAACCTACCACTTCCTGAATCTAATATACACTTAGATTGTGAATTAGGATAATCAGTGTATTAGGGCAAGGCGTGTGTCAGAAAAAGGAAGTTAAGCTACGATTTAGTACAAAAGAATATTTGTTTCAACTTTTTGTTATTCATTCAACTTTCCAATTACGTGACATTTATACTTTTAGGCATAATTGGATGAAACAAACTTTTTGTAGTCTTTAAAAAGGAAAGAAGGCATCCTTTCTGATAAATGTCTTCATTTTGTACTACCAGATGTCTTTCTGTATCCTCTCCTGCTTTCTAATTTTATTTTTGTAAGTGTGAGAACAGTGAAAATGCCAGCCATTGTAGTCAGTCCGCTTGAGCCCCAGCAAAGACTGCAGAGGGAGATGTTATCTTAGTGGTTTTCCATAAATACTGCACTTGAAGTATTGCACTTGGCTTCTTGGGCCCCACAGTTAACCACAGAACACACTGAAATCCACAGTGAGTCGATCCATTTTACAGGCAGCTCATTTTAATAACCTCATTTAAAAACAATGTTTGAGACAGAGAAAGAGAGAGAGAGCGCGCGAGCACGTAGGCACATGTGTGTGCCCCAGAAGGAGGAGGGGCAGAGAGAAAGAGAAAGAGAGAGAGAGAGAGAGAGGGAGACAGTCAGTCTCCAGCAGGTTCCATGCCACCCACTAGTCCCAATCTCAGGGTTCCTGAGATCATGCCCGGAGCTGAAATCAAGAGTTGGACGTGTAGCCGACTGAGCCACCCAGGGGCCGCCAATAATTCCAACACAGGATATCATCCACAGAACAAATTTAGCCCAAGTCAGAACACGGTGTTCTCTTTCTCGTTACCTGTATACGATTTCTAAGTTTTCAGGAAACTGGAATTTAACAATTGTAGTCAATAATTACCCATGAGTAAACATCTGGATTTTTTAAAAAAAAATTTGCTTACGAATAAATTTCAAAGCCCATTATAACTACTCGGACTGTTATAACGACCCAAAATTATTACTTCCAGGAGCACGTGGACTTGGGGGGCTCAGTAGGTTAAGCGTCCGACTTCGGCTCAGGTCATGCTGTCATGGCTTGTGAGTTCGAGTCCTGCGTCAGGCTCTGTGCCGACAGCTCAGAGCCCGAAGCCTGCTTCGGATTCTGTGTCTCCCTCTCTCTCTGCCCTTCCCCCGCTCGTGCCCTGTCTCTGTCTCTCAAAAATGAATAAATGTTAACAAAAAAAATTTGAGAGAGTATTCCTTCCATGCTTTGGGCATTTCTGCTACGTGTTTCGTGGCTTGGGGTGAACTACCACAAAGATTCCCCTGGCAGTTGCAAAATGATGGCAAAATCTATGAAGCCACTAAAAAGGATAGTCCAAGATTCACGTGAGAGGCTCGACTCTGGGGTGTCATCGCCCCTCCGTCTCAGTGCAGAAGCGGGGTTTGGGGTTTGGTGCCTCTTCCCTCAGTTACAGCATGGGCGCCGAAGGCCCTAAGAGTGGCTTAAAAAAAGGTACTGTGAAGCTGTCTGCCCTTTTAGTTTCCGTGCAAAGCTGCACCTGCCCAAAGACACCGTGTTTTACAACCTGTTGTCTTGCTGTGTCTGTGGAGAAACACCTTTACAAAGCATCTACACTAACTTTGGTGATCTTTACTAAGGGGACAGTGGACCACCTGGGTCAATGAATGCATGCACATGCTTAAGGAACTGCTTTCACGCCTGTTGTGGCCCCAGCCCAAGGACCGAGTGGCTGAGGAAGTTACTTGGGGTGCACTTTAGTTTCTATTCGGCTTGTTGCATCTACAGCAATGGGATTAAAAACTTAAGGGAGCGCGTAACAGCTGTGTAAACGGTTCCTCAAAGTCTCAGAGCTCCTGAGGGAAAGCTGGTTTTCTGAGTAGAGGAAGACATCTGTTTACTCTGCTCCCTGACGAGCATGAGCCTCTAGACCTCAGCAGATCACATGACTCCAGACAGCCCACTAGAGAGGCAGGCATGAGACGGGACACCCAAGAAGAACCTGCTGGTGTGGGCAATCACAGAGGCAGCCACAAATTAAAAGACGGAGTTTGGCTCCCTAACCCTAAATCTGTGCCATGTGACAAGCGGCTGTCGGTCAAATGAAAGGATATTATAAAGTAGCTTCTCAAGCCTCAGCAACCTCCTGAATATAAGGTACAATCTCAGCCCTAATGGGTCTTACAACATAGGGATGGGGTTCCTAAAATATGAAATAAATTCTGACCTTACGGCTCCACTGAATTCTACTAGTTTCTAAGAAACAAAATGAGCGACCAAAGAGTCTCCCCGAAGGAAATGGGAGTGGGAGATAGGACCTGAAGAATGCTGAGATTCAAAGCCGTGGCTTCTCAACCCTGACTGTGTGTTAGAAACACCCGGCAGGCTTTTGAGAGTTAATGATTATGGCCAAGTCATAATTCCTGAGATTCTGAATTAATTCGGGTGGGGTGAAATCCTGGCATTGGTACCTTCTGAGAACCCCCTAGGTGATTCTGAGGTGTAGCTGTGGTTGAAAAGTCCTGAATAAACAAAGGGTAGATGGGGATCCTCTGTTTCCCCAAATGAGAACGCACGGAATGGTAAATAATAGAATGGCACAGCATTCCCGTTCAACGTGGTGAAACGCTTTTGGAGAGAAAGAGAATACAGAGACTCTAGAATCAGTAGTCTGAAGTCAGGTTTTAGCATCCTGGGTCTTTCATTCACTTGTTTAGTCAACTAACTGGTATTTATAAAGGAGTATGGATGAGGTACAACACACATTACTGATGAAACAAAGGAGAGCAAAGCCCAACGCGGTCCCCAGCTTTGTGGGCTTTACAATGAAGTGTAAAAGGAAGACATAAAAAGGGTGTTGTGTTATGTACTGTTTTCAACAAGGAATGATGTGACCCTTCCGCACGCTTAAAAAATCACTCTGGCTGTGATGCAGAGATGGAACTGGAGAGAGGTCCAGATCGAATGCCAGTGGATCAATTAGAAAGCTAATGCGGGAGTCCAGTCCAAACGTCATGGGAACTTGGATTAGCACGGCAGTGGTGGAGACAAAAAATGTATATGGTTTCAAGGAGGGATTCAGAAAGTTAAAAAAAAAAAGAAAAAGTAAACGAGGCATTGTGGTTAACAGGATACAGGGTATGGGGTAAAGGAAATGGTCAAGGATGCAGTCATGATTTCATCAATGGATAGTCATGTCATTTACTGAGTCTTAGCCCAGCAGGGAAGGCTGAGGCTTTCAGGGAAAGACCACAAGTTCAGGTCATATGTTAGTGGGAGGAGCACTGCAGACATCCAACAGCGTATGTCAGGAAGTTCAATATATGTAGGAGAACCACAGAGATCTGCTGACCCAGGACAGTTCATACCAGTTGTCCCGGCACCCTGCCATTCGGTGCCCCCTTCCACTCCGCAAGTATCGCCATTTGGATGACCGATCATACGCCTGCCCCCGCCCCCACCCGCACCATGAGGAGAGGTTTAGAGTGGAGTATCCTTGGAACCGCCTGCCTGCAGGTGATACTTGAAGCCATGGGAATCAGTGACATCACAGGGCTTGGGAGAGAGTGGACGCAATGAGAAGGACGGTAGGAAGTCTAAGGGCTAGTTTCTGAGGAACTCCAGAATTTGCAGGTGAACTAGAAAAAGACAAGACACCGTGAAGTGTCTTGACAACACGGTGAAGAGAGACTGGCTAAGATGCGGGAGGCGTCTTCTTCTCGGGGGATGCTGCTGAGGTCAAAGGGCAAGGATGACCGGAAGTCCACACTGGGTAATGGCTCCTTATTTTAGCCCAGTCTACGTTTTGTCCCATTTTGAAAACAGGTGCTTCACCTCCATGATCTTAAATTCCTTCCTATTCCTGGAACACTTTGATGCTAGTAGACTAGAAGACAGTGCAGAATGATTTAAGTAGATGGACAAATACTAAAATATAGGAGCAAGAGAGAGAGAGAGAGAGAAAGAGAGAGAGGGAGAGAGAGAGATGAACAATTAATTCTGTTGAAAGAATCAAAAACAGTTTCACAGAGATTATTCAACCCAGGACAGAAAGGCAGAAAGGGGAAAACTTGTCTGGTGCATGGGGAAATAGCCAACAAATCAACAAAAGTACGCTGTGCGTGAGAAACCCCACTGGGGGGTGGGCTTCGCGGGGTCTTGGCCAGACCGTGAAGAATACACCCCGACTACCACGCTGAGGAGTTTGGGCTTCACCCTCCAGATAAAGAGGAGCCACTGTGAGTTCATGAGCACGGTGACATGACCGGATCAGGTTATTAGGAAGAATATTCCCCGAGGGCAATCTAGAAAAATGGATCAAAGAGAGGAGAGACGGGTGGCAGGAAGCCCAGTTGGAAGACATCATTCGTAATGAAGATGAGAGATGATGAGAGCCCAAATTAGGAAACTGGCAGCGAGGACGGAAAGGAGCGCTGGGTACTGACACTCAGCACAGGGAGAAATCAGCAGGATCTGATGAGAGATCAGAGGTGAGCAGGGAGCCGTGGGGCCGTCTTAAAGACGGCTCTTAAACTTCTAGCTTGTGTGATCAAAGAGGAGGAGGATGTGGATACAGAAGGGGGTAGCTGTGGTCCTCAAGCCCGAGACAGGAGCCACCGAGAATACTATCCTGGAAATTATGAAGATGGGGCATGATGGAACTGTCCTCACCCCACATGGTCCTCTCTCTTCCCTGAGTTTCTGTGGGCTGAGACACTTGGCGTTCTGTCTTCAGATCTGATCCTAGCTCCGTGTTGTTAGAAGCCCTGTCTAATTAGCGCATGTTTCTTTAGGGCTCCTGCCATATACATCTTCTTTCTTTTTGCACCTTTCTCACAGAGCCTGAACCAATGTTAGACTCCTAACAGATGCTTAGTAAGCAATAATGTAATAAGGACGTCCGAGCTAAAAAAGAACACAAACAGCTACCTTCCATTACCGTCAACTAACATTTCAGACAAACGGTTACAATTTGCTTTTCAGCAAAAAATTAAGAAATCCACAGGCGAACTCATACGCCGGTGGAGACGATTTTTATATTTTTTCATATATTTTTTAAAGAGACAAACAAGGGGCGCCTGGGTGGCGCAGTCGGTTAAGCGTCCGACTTCAGCCAGGTCACGATCTCGCGGTCCGTGAGTTCGAGCCCCGCATCGGGCTCTGGGCTGATGGCTCAGAGCCTGGAGCCTGTTTCCGATTCTGTGTCTCCCTCTCTCTCTGCCCCTCCCCCGTTCATGCTCTGTCTCTCTCTGTCCCAAAAATAAATAAACGTTGAAAAAAAAAATTTAAAAAAAAAAAAAAAAAAAAAAGAGACAAACAAGATACATCCAAATGCTAAGTAATTCTGTTAAATGGAAATATTTTTTTTTTCTACACTCAAGTTTGTTTTGTAATTATTTCTACTTCGTGTATCAGTATATTGTCAATGTATGTTTTAAATTTGGGCACCAAATTTCTGTGAAAGTTTCCTGGGCGTTATAATTTATATGAAAGTAATTTTATAAATATATAATGGATATATGCGATTTATATATTTATATAGACATATTATTTATATAATTATTATTCTGTAACACAGAGTATACATTTTACACGTATATGTAATTCCAACAGTGATGTGGGAAGAAAGTGACTGTTTCGTTTCATCTTAAAAACATGAACCAGAATATACTTAAAATGCTGACCCCGTCAAAGCAGGGTTTTTTTTCCCCCATAAAATATCCCAGTTATCTGACATCCTTAGGGAATGTGTCTTCGAATAAATTTTAGGGATGAATCTTATGCTCCTTGAAATGTCAAAAAATCTTTTCACCCTTTTCACGTAAACGTTTGTAAAATATCACACACGCTTTGCCCTCTTTTGTTTAAGTGACTCTGGCGGCACGATGAGCGTTCACCACTCTAATCAGGGCTGTTGTGAATGCCGCCTGGAGAACAAGCCATCGCATGCTGTCACTGTCCTGGCCGCCCACAGCCCAAACCTGAACCGCGTATTTCGACGTATTTCGACGTCTCCTCCCCTTGAACTTACCACTTCGAACCAGCAACTCGGCGGGTCGCAGAATCAGTGTTGTTAAGGATTACTCGTTAATTAAGAGAAATATCCCAGGTGACAGCCCAAGTCAAGAAAAGAAGGTCTGTCACAGCTTTTCGTTATCCTTACCCAATTTAGAGAGCTGAGGTTGCAGCAGTGTGACTGCTGGACGAGCGGGCGTTACTCTTGACGCACACACATCCACACGCGCGCACACACACACATCCTCTCGCACTGCACACCTGACACTCCAGAATCCCTCTCCACGCCTCAGCCCGAGCCATGTTCACATCCACCCCACAGGTGGGCACGTGAGCACCCCCGTATTTGAAGATTAAAGTAACCAAGCGGCACAGTGAGACCTGACCTTGGTCTCCAAATTTGACTCCAAAAATCTCCGTGAAGCCGCAATAGCGAACACGATGTTCGCTACAGGTGCCGGCGACAACCACGCCAGTGACCGCGGCCACCACCACCGTGCGGGGTCTGCCGTGTTCAGGGCATGGTACCAGCCTCTTGACAACAGCAACGTCTCCAGCCATTAGTCCCAATCCTGTTGCTCAGATGAGGAAATGAGGCTCAGAGACGGGTTGGCTTCACCCAAGGCCACACAGCAAATACATGACAGGAATGTATGTAGGTTTCAGAGCCCGACTCACTCAGCACTAGACAATGAGAAACAGCGTGCCAAGGGAGTTTAAGTGTTCTTTCTATTCAATTAATGTAATGAGTATGACCTAATCCAATATGTCATGTTTAATTTTGGATTTTCCTTTTACATAGGATTTAGTATCTGGATTCAGGGAATATTCAAATGCTAGCAGAAAAATGTATTAGCTATAGTTTGCTGTTGGAGCGCCCCCAAATTATGGGTGGAATAAGTTATCAAGAGCCTGGTACATGCACTCCCTGGTGGGCAGAAGAGGGGGTTACCGAGTGAGGGATCTGAAGTATCTGAGCGAAGGTCGAAAGGCCGGGTTATAACCACTACCGTCACTTAACCCTTTCCTGACTTGGCACGAATAGTACTTCTTGAAGGCGTGCTGGCAACCTGCGTTTCTGTTTTAAAGCAGGAAAAAGTGTACTACAAACTGCAAACATTTTTTTTTTTTCCCTCCAAAATGGGTAGAAGAGGATGACATTTAAGATAATCCACAATCTGGGCCCCAGCTCTCTCTCCAAGCTCATCACAGATTTTTCCACGGGGGATCCTCTGCTCGGTTCCTGCTGCTCACCCACGATCTCCAAAAGGCATAACGCAGATCTCGGCATCTATATCACAGGTTGCAAACTGGTGGCCCAACTGCCAAACCCAGCCTACATACGTGTTTTGTTTTCTCTGTGTGTTTTGTGCGTTGCCTTTTTTTTTTTTTTTTTTTTAAATGAGCCAACATTTAAACATCTAGAGATTTCACATAATTCGTATTCTGGCATTTCTTAAAAACTCTTGCAGTCTGGTAACACCGTTTCACCCCCACGTGGCAAGAGCCAGTCTAGAGGTGTGATGTGGTGTTTTCTTTCGGAGGAAGCGTGCGTCCCTGGGTGCTCGGTTCCCATCACCCCCCATCTCCAGCTCCGAGGCTACATCAACACCATTTATTATCCAACTTGCTCTGCTCTTTTTCTCATAGTAAGGAAACATTTCTCTGTGTCTCTTTCAAAAGTGGAAAAACGAAAAGACAAAGAGAACTACATATTTTAGGAAATACGAAAGAACATACATCTACCCAGGAGATACAGCGCGGTATGTAACTAACCCGGCCGATTTCAGGTACCCATGTCACCTGCCTCCATTGTTGTCACCTGCTCACAAATTTGCCGGGTGTGCTGGGGTTGATATCTGTTGCTCACGCGGTTTCCCGGTCTTGGAATCCTCGTACCTCCCCATGTCAACAGTTTGGGTTTGTTTGTTTGTTTGCTTGTTTGTTTTTCCAGCGGTCGACAGTCTACACCCGTATCTTCTGTCCTCACTGAAAGGCTGACCACTTTTTGTGGGAACTACCTATTTAACATGAATCGTAGGCAAGCTTAAAATAACCAAATAAACACTTTTAGAGTCTCCGTGGTCCTGGGGGATGACCTGAGTCCAGAGAACACAAGCCTTTGGTAGAAAGGAGCTATTCTGTAGTGAGGACATTTGACATTGACATGGAGTGAGGGAAGACTTCATTCCCACATCAATTATTTACCGATGGACTCCTCAGGGCCAGGCACTGTGCTAGAAGCTGGCAGTACTGAGAGCAGGAGAGAAGGGGATCTGTCTTCACAGCGCTTTTGTGGGTAAGCTTGCGACAAACATTTGGCCAAGTTCTTCCACAGGGAAGGCGGCAAATGGCCAACCTTTGTTCTTCCCAGGTCCCTGGCTCTTCGTGCCCCACCTTGTCGGGCGTCTGTGGCCACGTCTGTGTGGAGAAGTAGAAGGCCTATGTTCTGGTTCACTTCGCTATCTGTCTTTTAAACATTTGTGAGCCCCGGGGCATTTCTGTTGTCCGTCAGTAGTTACCGCCTCGTGTCCTTTCCAACATCCATAGAGTTTCAAGGCTCTGCTAATGTCTGTAGGCTGCAGGAAAGCTGCATGCTGGAAGCCTTAGATTCTCTACTCTCTGCAGTTCTCTGGCATTTCAAAGATCCATGGGCTATTAGAGTGCAATCTGACCAAAGCAGTAATTCCTCCAAAACCTCTTTCAGCTTTCTTAATAACCTTAATGACTGTCGGTTATCTTTTAGATCACGCCTCAACTAGAAGCGAAAACTTCCTGGGGGTCTGAGATCATGTCTGATTTCTTCTCATCTTCTCCAGGACAGTCGCTTGGACACAGAACACTGACAAAACACTTGGGGTTTGATTTAAACATATTGGGGGGGGGGGGTGGGAAATGCCCGTGGAAGTGAGGCACCCATTAAAAATAAAGATAGGATTTCAAATCAGGGCAGAGCTTTACCACATCGAGACAGCCCCGTAACTTTTATTGGTCCAATGGCAGTCACTCACTATTAATTTCCAATGTATTAAATGTAAAAGGGGAAAGATTGCAAGTTTTGACTGGTAAGTAGTACATTTCTTCCCCTGAATAATTCTCAAAAGCTTTCCTGAAACTAAGGCACTTTTCCTATTTTGGCTTTACATTCTGAATACCCTTCCCCACAATGAATATGCTTACATGAAAAGTAGCAGAAAAATCGTGGACTGTATATAGGTCTATCTTTTCCAACTGAAGCCCGATTTACCCCACCCCTCATCCTACCTTCCTTGTACTCCAAAGAGTTTTTTTTTTTAATGTTTATTTATTTATTTTTGAGAGAGAGAGCGGAAAAGGGGCAGAGAGAGAGAGAGAGAAAGAGAGAGAGAGGAATACACAGAATCTGAAGCAGGCTCCAGCCTCCGAGCTGTCAGCACAGAGCCCAACGTGGGGCTCGAACTCACAAACTGAGATCATGACCTGAGCCGAAGTGGGCCGCTTTAACTGACTGAGCCACCCAGGTGCCCCCCCCCCCCCCCGCCAAAGAATTTTCATCAGGCAACAGATATCCTCTAGAATTGCAAATGAAAGGAAAACAAAAATTGTGTTCATATGCAACATCTTTGACAATCTGCTAAAAGTAGCAGAACTCAATTTTCTACGCTTTTCTAACCACAGAAAGTTCATTTACTTATTCCTGGAGATAGCCAATCCCATTGCCCACAGAGATGGAAAAATTCCAATAGTATAAAAGAGAAATATTATAAATAATGAAGGCAGGTTATCCTTAAAAGTTGACACATTTAACATGTCTTAACACTTCCTTATATATAGCTAGTTTCCAATTTTGTTCTATAAATAATATTCATGCAAGTAAATACGTTGAATTTTCTCCAGAAAGCACTCTCTCTAATTTCTGCAGGGTTATATCACTGTACATTTGTTAAGTGCCCATATGACATCAATCATTCTCCAACTGGGCACATGCAACCAAATGCAAGAGATTAATACATCTCTCTCTACAATGTCATATTTTAATGGGTTTTTGAGAAGTGAAAAAAAAAAAAACTATCATATTTGGTTTAGTTTAAATTATGACCTTCCCTGTCGAAACATGACCCGCAGAAGTGTGGAAACCACTTGACTCAGTGGTACTGAACCCCATAAAAATGTACTTGTGGTAGAGAAATTATTAAATTTTTAGTAATTTTTATTGCTTGCCATCACTGAAGCCAACGTTGTTGTGTTTTCATTTTTGCAATTCTTCCTCACAATGCTTGACATAATGATTTGAAAACTAATAGAAACACCCAGGGACCTGTGATTGCCTGTCCTGCTGCCCTTTCATCTTCCTTTACAAGCACATAAAGGAAGTGAGGTGCACAAAACACATGTATTTGTAATTACATTTGCAAAAACAAAAAATCCTCCAACAGCTGTGGACACAGCCAAGATTAGTATCTGGTAGTGGCTTGGAATAATGAAGAAGGAGATTGCCAGGGTTCAGCTACAGAGCTGATGAAAGATAGGATAAAAACCCTGCTCTTCAAAATCCTTAATCTGTATTACTTCCACACGTGAAATTAAAACACACACATTTTAAGAATTTAAAATAGGCAACATGATGAACTAATGGTTTTCAATTATGCAGTGTAATAAGCCCTGTGTTTTCGTAGTAATAATCAATTGGAAATATGGACTGATGTCTACATAAAATATTTTAAGGTCTTAATTAAATTCTTCTAAAACGTCTTATAAAGTACTTGAGACTTAGCTACATCTAGTAGTTTCCAGGTAGTACTGTTCATTTTTTAATCTCGTGTTTATACCAATTATAAAAGCCTGGAATCTTTGATGATGGTTTACATAATCAATTGTTATATGAAAGTGATCATTAAAAAAGCAGTATTTTAAAATAGCTTTTCATAAATATGTTCAATATAATGATTAAGAATAAAACGAATCTTTTCGACTCATGTATCCTCCACAACAGATATATCTATTTATGCATGTATAAAAGTTTAAGGGGATAATAACTCAGAACTGTCATCTTCTGAAATTTATATACTATGATTCAATGGATAAGCATACAAAAACTAGAATGATTTAAATTGTAACAAAAAAATGCACCTACTTCCAGACTTTGCAATTTTTATAATAAACTTTGCTGCTCTTTTTAAACTTTTAAAAGCTAATGTGCTCAGAAATAAGAATTCATTTATTAAGGAAATTAATTGCCTATCATAAATTATGCTTTTTAATGAAGCATCACTGTGTTTTATAGTTAAAATGTCTCAATTAACCAATATTTGATATTTGATGTTTTAATAGGATGAATTGACCATTCAATTTTTAATATATTTCTTTTACTAAAAAAAAAATCTCTCTAGAACATGACACGTTTTTATCATACTCTTAATGCTTTGCAAGAAATTATTCATTCTAAATGGGAATATAATAACATAACAGAATATCCATTCTTTTTTTAAGAATCTATGATAAAACCATGCTACAATATGCTCCCTTTTTGCCTACACGTTCACAGAAAATTAACTAATAATATGTGAAGGCCTCATTTTTATATGTTATTATTTCTGTCTCAAGTTGCTTTGAATATTACTAACATGGGAAAAGCTTACAAGGAACTTCAATCAGGCCACAGACCCTGCAGACTTTTCTGTGTAGACAAACCACTTAAATGACTGAGTACCCCACGATAATCAATTCACTTGTCATCTGGCCTAAATGTAAAAGCGTCCTTCCAAACTTTTCAGGCTTCCTTGTTTTGTATCAAATTATTAACCTCTGGATTTTAGGAGTTGGATCTATTCATACCCAAAATTTATATTGAGACTAAAATTCTACATAAATATTCGATATAGGAAAGGAAGCAATGAACTTTTTCAAGGAAATGAAATGATGGCCAAGGCAGTCCAATGCTACTTGATAAAACTATTGTGTAACAGATTCTGGGATCACAGATTTAGGGGAGAATGCATAATCCTTCATCAAAGAGTGGCAGCTTATCCACAAAGCTTCCTATTCCTGATGGGATATTCTTTTAAAAGTAATAACGAGGACTTAAAAACTATGTAACACTCTTCTACCAAAATTAGCCATTTATACCAACGCTTCTTAATCCTAAAGGAACCAGAACCTCACCCAGAAAGCCTTAAGATGCTTTCCTTTGGGGGAAAACAATACATGATGTGTACTAATAATTTACATCTATTCCTAAATCAAATGCTACTGTTCCAGACTTAAATTAAGTGATAATACTGGTAGGTACATTAAAAAAAAGAAAAAAGAAAGAAAGAAAAAGAAAAGGTAAAAACAAAATAACAAAAAAAAATTAGAGTCCCTAGAAGGCTTACATTAATAACAATTTCCAAGACTGAGAACTCCCAATCCTTTGCTTTCTTGAACATTTAAGATTTTTAACATGCATTATAGCCTTTTCAAAGCTCAAGTGGTAATTATACAACCAATTCATATACCTTATGTCACATTTAAATGAAATACGTGATACATTAATGATTTGTGTTAAGTAATTCAGAATTACCCTGTGCTGATGGCTTAATACGAAACTCGCCAAACTTGATATGTTAAAATTCCTATCTGAAGTACAATACAGTTTTAAAAGCTACTTTCATCAGATGATGTGAGCCGAATCAACTGATGGCATCTCTTAAAACAAGCACTAGGTCGTCTCCTTCAGATCTCTCCTTTGTCAAAATCTCAGAAAACACCTGCACAGTGGAGATGAAGGATGTTAATGGAAAGAGCAGATTTTATACAAAACTTGAGGTAGAGGAGGTTAGACTTTTGCCATGGCTATGAGGGCTCACCCAACTTGCTAAACATGGTACTTCAATGAAATGCAAGATAATATGAATTTTATTGAGAATACTTTAAACCAGAAAACGAATAAATGATGCATCTTAAAATATAGCTATCATTTTACAAATGCATTCATGCTGTGTGAGTTAAGCAAAATAATATTAGTATCTCATTCATCTTACAGTTTTGTAATAAATAAAATTTTGGTTATCTGTGTGGATAATGCATACATATGTATTAATAACTAGTCTCCCAGTATCTGGAGTATATAAAATGGGATAGTTATTAAAGCATTTTATGGTTTCTAAGAGCACTAGACCTAATCATCGTAATTCCTATTAGGTTCTTTAAAAACTTATATTGGAGTCGGTTTATGTTTTGATTATTAATCTATTTAGATTTCTTAATTATGGATGATAGAGCATAATATCCATTTAAACAAAGAATGTGAAGTTCTGATTAGTGGAACCACGTAAAAAAAAAGCCGTAAGTGCAAATAATTTAAATTATTGACGTCTAATTATTTACATTATCGGTAAACTAATATTTGAATTTGAAAATATAAAATACAGACTTCTGGGGAACACTGCATTTTTAACTACAATGTATTGTGCTTCAAATCCTGTATGAATCATCTAAAAAATAAGCCTAATTTTTAAATTCTATCCTTTGCAATGATTTATTTTCCTTTAAAGGTGAAACACTATACATATACTATACCACCTAACACCATACAAATGAAAACATAATATTAAAAATCCTATCACAATCAAAACACAAGATAGAAAACATTTAAGAAGTTTTCTTTTCTGCCACACATATAATTTTAGAATTAGTAACAAAAAAATCCTATTGGCAAATCAACTTAACAACTGAGGGCTGTTTATTGTTTATAAAATTTTTTGAAATGCCTCGTTCTCATTCAGAGACTGTATACCCTAGGGCAAAAGTAACCAGTTAAGGGAGAATTTTGTTTCATTTAATTTTTCAATCACAGGAAACGTAGAATAGGCTGTTTCTATTTGGCAAGAAAAAGTTATAAGGGAGCATAAAAATTACTCTGAAAGTGAGGATTTAATTCTGGTTTGACAGGCACACATTACCTACAAGGAAGAGCTTTAACTTTTGTTTAAATTGAAATCTACTTTTAAGTGGTTGAATATGCTCACGGCCTCATTAAAAAAAAGAGTGGTGGAAAATTAAGATCGAAATATCAACTGAGAAATATATTACAGACAGAAAACGTCTGTTCTGTTTTAATTCGAGTGATACTACCCTAGCAAAAGTTGCCTTCAACCTTCACCCCTTTCTGAACCCAAATTCACTGACAGCTTTGTAAAGTAACAAACATCTTTTTTTTTTTTTTGCTGGAAGGTATGATTATTTTCAGGAACTTTCTAATTCTCTAGAAATGTTTCTTAAAGAGAACATGAAGAAGATTAATATTTCAGTGAATTTGATTGTGTCAGGTTATTCTCCAACTATTATTGATGCTATCATAAAATTCAACAATACTTCTGTAAGAAGAATGCCTTATTTTTGTGACAATCCTGAGACAAAATATGGTTATTACTAGCGCTCTTATTCCTGTTTTATATTATAGTGAATCACTCTTGTATATTTATTTAAATTCCTAGATTAGTTATTATTTGCAGTATTTTTGCCTACAGTTATTATTCTCATCTTATCATGACATAAAGTTTAAGTGAGAAAGTTTACATTTTAAATAGTCATTTCATTTTTGCTTACAGGTATAGAAAAACGTAAAACACTGTTCAAGATGTTTTTTTGTTGTTCTTCAGAGGAAAAAAAAAAGTCGGATTTGTTCTTCAAAAACTATAGGTCTGACAGCTTTCTTTAGCTGGAAGTTATTACAAATTCTGAAAGAAATAAAATTTACAGCTGTCTTCTGGCTTTCATAATTATTTTAAATGACAAGCCCTGTGCCAGCTTTTTTTTTTAAGAGCTATTTAAAAAGGACCAGTCCCTTGCCAAGTTTTCCCACCTACATGTTGACAAATTTCAAAATCTCTGATAAAGGTATTAGCACAGATGTCGCATTTTAAAGGAGACCTTGGTAGACAGAATAAACAAGTATCCTTTTCAATAGGATAACTTTTATATTACCCAAATATACATATCCCAATATTACCGTATTTGTAAGTGCTGCATGCAAACCCACTAAAATGCTTTATGCATTTCTCATAAATTAAATTAATTTCAGTCCTGTCTTATCACTCTCTGCATAACATACCTTCCAAAGTGCAGTCCAAGCATATTAGCTGCCCTAAGGTACCACTGTAGCACAGAAGCCAAATGCTGCACACAATAGGGATGCTAGAACTTCCTGGGGGAAGAAAGACCTCTCTTTGGAAACGCCCCTGTTAGCAGAAAGACACCTCACTTCCTCACAATGATAGTGGCTCCACAAGTCTCATCGTGCACTATTCGTTGAGCTTAACTGAACTTAAGATGAAAGAATCCACTCTCATAAAAGAATATCTTTTTTTGTTTGTTTTTCTGGATAAAGCAGGGACCACAAATTCACGTCACCCTACTATTCAGACTGAAGGCAGCTAGTCTCTACTGAGCTGTTATTTCTTTCTAAATTGTGGCAATCTGAAGAGGAATTATCACAAGATTCTGTAAGTGTAACTAATAATCGAAGAGATGACAGAATGACTAAAATATATTGATTATGCGCTTCACAGAAGTGACCTTGTAAAGTACCTCCTAAATGACCATTTTAAATAATCAGAGTGTTTGTTTTTAAGTCTCTATATAAATTTGAGAATTATAAAACTGTAATTTGGTGTTCAGTCCCATATAAACAAATAGAGTTGTTAATAGATTTTCTTTCCTCTGACAATATGAAGAACCATATACAATATCTGGAATTTCTTCGATTAATTTTTAAACAATAGTGATGTTCACATTCTTGGATCTAAAATGCAAATACTGAAAAGTGAAGTTAATTTTCCCTTGTACTTACCCCATCAACTTGCAATGACCAAATCTGCCCTTTACAGGTCGTTTTTTCTGTCAAACACACTGCTACACACAGAAAATGCTCAAAGGACTGTCACTCTTTATAAAAGATATTCATATTCTCTCCTCTTCCTCTTCTTCACTTCTCCCGCCCCCCCTCGTTCTCTCCGTATCTCCTTTTGGTTTTAAGGCAGAGACCCACTACACCCAGTTATAAAATAGCTGCTTATTATTAAGTAATATAACCCCGCCCCAGGGCAAACCAAGTCACATCATCCCCACTCCTCCCCAGCTTCTGGAATTGAAGTAAAAAGTATTCTCCAATTCTGGAAAATACTTTATCAACACACAGCATCTCACAATGACTTTCACATAATTGAACATGAAACTACAGGTGTGAATATATGCACTTGTTTTTCCCAAGACACTTCATTTTCAAAAGGGACAATCTCTTTTCTGTATGTTCCAGGGTAAGCCAGAGATGACGACAGATGTGGGGGAAATGATTTTTAGAACTGCCATATCTCTATAAGGGATCATCAACTCCTTACGTTACAGGAAAGAATATAACCGTAGTTTGGTAATGTGATACACTATACTCCACGTATGCTCCTGAAACATTCAAGCCATCTATTACCTCCTTCAAGTCTTGGAACTCAGTTAAGACTGCCACCTATCACAAACTTGTTTACAAAGTCAGTGCTACCCCAGTGCTAGCTTTTCTAAGACTGCAAGAGTAGCAACAGGCCAGTAAAGTCTCCTTTTTATTATCACTTCATCATCATCATCACCATGATTATATGATATGGTTTCAATCATACACTCATATGACTTGTGAGTACATTCTATGATATTGACATTAATTTGCTCGGTGACTGATTCAAAGTAGAAAGAAGGTTTCAGTAGATGACCATCTTTTATAGGAATTCTACATAGCTGTTCTAACAAACTACGGTTACCTGAGTTATTTAATCAAAACCATAAAAAGAAATCACCATTGTTTCCAATGAAGGATTCCTTGTATAGTTTTGGCGTTTGAAACATCTATATATCTTAGAGCATGGTTCTGCATTTTGAAGGTTTATATTCCAATGGGTGGCTAAAATGATGCTTTGAAAATGGCATTTTAAGTACACTGTTTTAGCATTTCAAACTCTTTTATGTGAATGTTTTTAACCAGAAAAACACTAATTCCATGTAAATAATCTACCATTACAGTGAAAAAAATTAAAATATAATAAACATATTTCCCACCAAGTCTTTTTTTTTTTTCCTGAAGGCAGAAAGCAATGCCACTGTGGGAACGTTATATTCCCTATAAAGCAGTCATGATGTCTTTATTTAAAAAATCCTATAGACTATGGCTATATTAGAATACTCATCTATATTAATCTCACATTCTATGCTTTTAATATTTTATTTTATTGAGACTGCAAGCGTATATCGCAGTAAACAATGTAATATGGACCAAAGTCCAAGAGAATCTTAACGTGGCCTTTCAAAAGAGAAGAAAAAGCTGATGAGGTTAAGACCAGACACAAGTAAGATACAAATGAAAATATTACAGTAGGGACCATAATATCCACCGAGTTTCCAGGTTTCCAAAGAGGATAAAGAACTACCTCCACATGCATTATCTTTCGTGTCAGGGTAATACCCACCACCTTATGAAATAATGTTACAACACACGTGCAAGATGTACATCTAGAATTCTAAGAATTCCTCGAAAAACTCAACTGGAACACTGATACAAACCAAAAAGGAAATAACCTCGTTGTAAAAGGTTTACCATTTGTAATTCCTGAAGACCGCAAAGCCCTTTGATGAACAAGAAAATACACCTGAGGCATACTGTATCTAGGGGGAAAAAGGCTATCTTAGTCAAATACGTAATAATGAATTGTTTCCTCATGCTTTATATAATTCTTAGAGAAAGTTCAAGTTATGTCCCCAAAAGGATGTTTTAATTATAAGAAGCAATATTTTAAAACTCATACAAGCCATCACACTTATTTGGAAACAAATGACTTTTCAAGATGTAGAAGTATTACTATCAATCACCAACAAGTTAATTCCACATAATAAGGCAGGTTTGGATGCAAACTGACCCGCCATGGAATGCTGTATCTGAAATTGATTACAACAGCACTCAAAATGAATGCAGCCCTCTAAACCACTTCTTTGCTCAGAAACATTAATCTCAATTAGAAGGAGAGCTTCATAATGGTAATGCTTGGTATAAAAAAGTATGAAATAAATCAGTTTTTATAAGACACAATAATTAATCAGTTTTGAAACTTATATTTTTTTTTTTTTAGCACAAAATGTCCATCAGGATTCTTAAAACAGCTGCTATCTCTAAAATAAGGGTTTTGAATGTGGTCTGAAAGCAGCTTACATGACATAATTTTAAAGACTTAGTTATTAAAACTTTTAAGTGGCATTCCATTATTATGCTATCTTTTCAGTACACTTCTTAATTTTGAATGGGTGTTAAACTCTTCTCCAGACTACCATCCCACTTTATAACACAAATGTGAACACTGGCTTTAGCTGAAAATTCAAAGGGATGTCTAATTGGATGTGGATCAAAGTTTGATAGCAAATTACTGTATCCTTTGCTGATATTTTCAATCGAAGTAAAGGAAGTGTGTTCTGAAAGTCAAAATAGACATTTGACTATCAAATAAAACACTGCATAGATAAGCAGTGTGTCACTGAACGTGCCTAACAGGTTTCTATAGCACATCTTAAGGAAAAGGGCAGACAATTCATTAAAACTGCTGAAAACACTGATTCACGCAAGTATAATACCTCGATGACATTCCTCAGCCACCCAGAAATAAAAAAAAAAATTTTAAGGGATAAATAAAGCTTCATAGAAAGAAGGTAATGTATTTACCACAAGGATCAATACTGATAAACAAATAAAGCTGTCTTTACGGTGCTTTTATATTAAACTAGGGCTATCTTCAGGACTTACTTCCCAGTACGATTGTAGGCAGGGCAGACTTGAGCATTTCCAAACACGCTTTCACAGCTGTTCCAAAAACATCATTCTTTGTACATCACGCTCAAAGT
This sequence comes from Leopardus geoffroyi, assembly GCF_018350155.1. Classification (NCBI taxonomy): domain Eukaryota; kingdom Metazoa; phylum Chordata; class Mammalia; order Carnivora; family Felidae; genus Leopardus; species Leopardus geoffroyi. The sequence continues at coordinate 13,084,054 of NC_059327.1, read as the reverse complement.
TGATCAAGTATTTCTGATAGGTCATCCTACTCCCAACGATAGCCATACGCTTTTGCCTGGTTTCTTAGTTGCTTGACTCTTTACAAAGAAAATAATTTTAACTCTTGGCTTTCAGAAGCAAAGCTAAGAACGAGTAGCCTGAACTTGCTAACTGGATTATTATTGTTCAGCTAGGTTTTCCTTCCGAATAAATTTAAAACTTTTCGCTCTATTTAGGTGCTTTCTTCTATTCACAGATAAGCATCCTTATCTTCTTTGTCTTCCCCCTAATAAAGCAGGTTCTCTTTTCTATCCAAAAGACTCATGACACGCCTACAAGATCATAGTAAGAAAAGCCTCTATAATTTACCTAAAACATTTCTTTCTAGAAAATAAACCCAGCCGTGCAAAGTGGTTCAATTTGCGGGGGGGGGGGGGGGGGGGGGGGGACAGTCAGAATTCTTCTATCATTTTATCTGCTTTATTTTACGTAATTAAGAAATCTTCATTAGGGTGGATATTCCCTGTCTATGAGTTGCTGACATTAATGCTATTGGCACAGGATACTAATAAATTCTTCAAATATATGAACCCTGGGATTGTGATTAGTATATATAAATACATTTCATAAAAATTGGGTAGTATATGTAAAAATATACCTGTCTTACTTAAAGGAATTACTTTACCTCATAATACATATTCTTTTTTAAATTGTCTACAAGAAAATATATGTACCATGAGCAAAAAACAGTACCTTTGAGTAAAGAGGAATAGTCAAATTCAAATAAGAAAAAAGGCAAATTGTTAGGGAAAATGCAACAGGAAGAGACGTACAGTAGAATCCTAAAATACAAAATAACTAAACTCATTATAAACTCCTCTCTTTGAAGAATTTAGGAGTAATTTGTGAATGCCATGACATTTTAAAGTGAGATTAGCAAGTCTTATTACTGAACTAACCTCTCACTCTTGGAGCAAGAATTAAATATTTGCTCTGCATTTAGAATCACAAATCGAAAGTTTCACGGCTCTTGCAAGAATTTCCTGTGTTAAGAAACAAAAGCTAGAAGTTTTAGGTAATTAAGAACGTATTCAGGAGTACACAAAGTAAGGTTGTGGGTGTATTTGTAAATTTTTTGTTTCAACTGAAATATTAAAATCTAGAATGAATTCTAATTATGCAGTTGCTCTTAATTCTAAACTCTGTTCCTGATATACTAGACAGACCACAGATACTTTTCCAGGTAGGCAACTGGGTGGAGAAGGGTACGCAGCGTAGTTTAAACAAATTCACTAAAGGAATCAAAGCCCAAGTTGTGTTCTATTGCAATACTACCTTTTGGGGGTACTCTTCCAAGCTTTCCAAAGATGCCAGTCCTACCTTGTTTTTTGTTTTCCTTTTGACAACAGAAAGGAAAGGTAATGCGTGAACGTATTTCTATTTCTACTGAGAAGACCACCCAGTGGATTCTGCCAGAGCCTACAAATGTTTGACAAATACATTGTCAGAAGATAAGTTAAGAGCACGATGAAGGGACAGTGCTGTTCTCCGGAATCCCAGCTGTCTGGGGCCCTGGAAAAAGTGCCTGGACAGCTCTCACCCTTTCACCTCCACTGCACTTACCCAAAAGTACCCGGAAACTTTTCTCTAGCTTTAAATTGCAAGGGCTACAGAAAACAAATGTACCTGCTGTATGATGAGGTAGAATTACCTGTGACCCTTTCTCCTCGATAAGCATTAGTAGCAGGTTACCGTCACAACTATTTTAAAGGTGAGACAGTAAGAATGGAATCCAAAGTGCATTAATAAGGTGTTCTGCAGAGATCAGACACAACCCACCTCAATCTAAAATATCTGACGCTCCTTCTAACTGGTTGCAAAACACGATACAGCCTGCGATCGAGTTGCACATCCGTAAGCCTGCAGTTTTTTAAATGCCCAGTTCAGGCTATTTGTTTGTTTCCAGCCCCATCCAGAGTTTCCGGATGAAGTTTCAGTCGAGAGCTAGCACTCCCCACGCCACCCCAGCCCCTCGTTTCCGTCCTTCTTTCCTTCCCAACTTGGCTCCCCGGTAGTTGGAGAAGCCTCCTTTCCACTTCCCCGGAAACTGGTGACATTTCAGGGCTTGCCGCTCGCTGGAGGCCCCCCCCCCCCCCACCAAGGATCTTCTCAGATACCTTCTCAGAGGACGCGCCACAGAACTGGGGATCACCCCGACCAGAGCAAGACTCCCTGCCCCCACGGAGCGCCCAGCCTCTGGGCTGCCTTTCTCGGGGAGCCCGCGAGCCCGGGGCTTCCCGGACCCGGAGCGCCGTGCCCAGCTCCTCCGGCGACACGCACCGGCGAAGTTCCCACCTGAGCAGGCAGCCGGAGGTGTCAGACGCGAGGGAGGGGCGGGGACGGGGAGCCCCGGCGCGGGGAGGCCAGACCCGGGGGCGACCGCGCGCGGAGGAGATGCTCCCGGGCCACCCGGGCTGGCCAACCTGCTGCCGCCTCCCAGAGCCGCGCGGGGAAACGCGCCGCGCTCCGCGCCGGCTGCCGCCCGCCCGCCCGCCCTCCCGCTCCCGGCGCCGCGGCCCGGGCACTAGGACCCCAGAAAGGAAGGAGGGCGCGCCGGCGGCGGCGCCGCACTTACCGCGCTCGGCTCGCCCGCGCCGCCGGCTCGCTACCCGGCCGCAGCCGCCGCGTCCACCCGAGCAGCGCGCACACACAGCACTTGGCCAAATTCAAAGGAGCCGGGCGCGGGGGAGGGGGCCCCGCCGAGGGAGCGGAGCGTGGGAGCTGCGGGAGGGGGGCCGGGAGGGGGAGAGGACAGCAAGTGTTACAACTTCCTTCCCTGCCCACCGCCCGGCCGCGGCGGGCGAGGGACGCGGCGAGGGGAGGGCAGCGCGCGCCGGAGCGCCAATGAGTTCACTTTCTTTTCCTCCCCCGCGCTCTCCCCCTCTCCCTTCCCGCCGGCCCCCTGGCAGCCTCCGGCTCGGCCGGAGAAGCCGGGCCGGAGTTTTCGGTTTTCGGCGGGGGGAGCCGGAGGACGGCTGGCGGCGAGGGAGGAGGAAGAGGGAGCGGGAAAGGTGAGGAGGCGAGCGGGGCGCGGTGCCAGGGAGCGGCATCCAGGACCTTAATTGTGCGACGGGGGGACGCGCCGGGCCGAGTGTGCCCGAGACCAGGCGCGTACACGTGTCCGTGTGTGTGCGTGTGTGTGTGTGTATGTGTGTGTGCGCGCGCGGGTGTGTGTGCCAGAGGAGGCGAGCCTACCATGCGCTTCCCCCGGTGCAGATCGCGGGAGAGCCCAATCACGGGGCGAGCTGGACCGGGCTGTGATCATTTATAATCCTGGACTCCTCCGCTCCGCCACTTGTCAAGATGACAGGTACTTTATTTCTTCTTCTTCTTAATTCAAAAAAAAAAAAAAAAAAGAGAGAGATTCCCCGTTTACTGCCTTTTTCTGTCAAATGGGATTTGCCGGACTGAACCACGTTCGCCGCCCCTCCCTTCTCCCCTCCTCCAGGCCGCGTCGGGTACGGGAAAGCTCCGAGGCTCCCATGCTGTGACCAATCAGTGCCTCTACTACTCTTGCCGTGATTTAGGGGTCATCCATGAATAACACTTCACGCTGATGAATGGCTCTTGCAGGCTTTCGGCTCTGATGAGGGGTCTGCCCGCCGCTGATTGCAAACACTAATGAACTCCCAGCGCCGTTTGAAATTCACACGCACCTACAAAGTGCGGGGGTACGTGCGTGCGGGGGTCGGGGGGGGGCGGAGGGGTCTGTCCTTTTCTTCTCCCGGCCGCGCGCGCGCGCGCGCGCGCGCGCGCGCGGGGAGCGGGGTCGGGGAGGGGGGAAGGGGCGGGTAATTGCTTTGGACCGAAGTGGAAACACTTCTGTGTGTAATCAAACCTCTAACCTTCTTAGAAAACTACTTTTCTTGATCTTTCATAGGGTGGGCATTTCAGGTCAGCTGAGTCACCCGAGGAGGTAGGAGTGCAAGACACTGCCGGGAAGATGGATTCCGAGGCAGAAGGGTGTAATTAAGGATTTCCACTCCCGGTAGGCGGCCCGTCCTTTACAAGAGGATCTGAAAATGACCTGCGCCTTCCCCTCCAGAGTGTCCTCTCGTCCCAGACTGAAAAGCGCAAATGACCTTCGCACGCGGGAAGGGGTTATACACGAGCCCCAACTCGGCACCGGCGGCGGAGAACAAGTGTCCGCCCTGTGGCTCAAGCACCAAGACCGCCCCAACAAGCGCGCGCTGGCCGGTGGGGACGGATTCTGGAGTCCTCCCAAGGCTCCACGCCCCGCATTCTCCGACGCCGCCCCCCTCCCCAGTTCTCCCCTGCTTCCACTCTGTGTGATGTGGGAGGAAAATAAAAGTTTACTGCTCTCCAGGAGACACTGTCACTTTGTACTCCCTTAAGTTCCCTGCAACACCCTGGCTCCCGGCTCCCCAGCCCCAGTCTCCCGGGTGTAAAGGAAGCCCACCGAGGCGGACCTAAGTCCCCGCTGTTCCGGAGTTTCGAAACACCCAATCCTCGACTTTCCAAGAGCTGCTTTCTGGCTCTCCGTCCTTCTGGAACCTGTTCCGCACCCGCCTGCAGCCGGGCTGGGGCGCGCGCGCTTGGGGAGGATGAGCGTGCCTGGCTCCTCTGGGGGCATCCTACCACTCCTCCAGAGTGTAGCTGAGAATTAGTGTCCCAGGCCTCAATGGGCTGCTGGCAAACCTGACCCAGGAAGCCTGGCAGAGGAACCTTGTGAGCTCCGAGCCTTCTCATTCCATCTTGCACTTTCAACTTCAGAGCAGAGGATTGCAACGACCTGCACCTAACCAGACTCGCGCTTGAAGGAAATACACGTACATTTGTAACTACGTGCAGACCCAGAAACAGAGTAAGCACTCTGAAAACAAGAGTAATGCCCCCCCCCCGCCCCCGAGGAAAGCCTGAGGCTTCATGATAGAGTTTCTCCAAAGTTTTGGGTAGAACTGACAAGGAGAATCCCTGAACTTGAATTAGTGTGCCCAGTGCTTCTGAGTTCCCGAAGTTGCTAAATGACCAAACGCACCTGAAAGTAACGTAATGCGTGATCAGCACGGCCCCACTCCCGGGGCGCACAAGCACCTCCGCGCCGCAGGGATCTAGAGTCAGCCTAGAGTGGATCAGTCTCTTTCCTGCCTTGTGTGTTTCACACTTGAAAAAAACAAGGCGGGGGGGGGGGGGGGGATGGGAATGAATGATTATTACCCTCTCATTGTAGCCATTCTCCTTTTCTTAAGAAAACTTTCGAATCGTGAAGATCTGCCCCAGATAACTACTTAAAGTTTGCATCCCTGATGTGACAGTAAGGAGACTGGTAAGGTGTTTCATAATTCCCATTTGTGGCCCAGTTCCCACAAAAACATTTTAAGTGTTCGAAACTTTCCAAAGTGTCCATGTAACACTCCCCCTAGCTCTTTTGTACTTTACTCTCCAGGAACACACACTATCCAGGAACACACACACACACACACACACACAGGGAAGTAAGACACCTCAGAAAGAGGCCAGAACAAAACTAAATTGCTGGTAGGAGGTGAGGTCGGGGAGCGGCGTGTTCCTTCTTTTCAGCTCTTTTCTCTTTTCAGCCCTTATTATAGCTAAAGCTGGTAATGAGCATAGGAAACAATAGAACTCATAAAATTTAGAAATGGTAATAAATCTTGAAGCTTGTCTCTAGCCCAGCTCCCTGTTACACGATATTCAAAGTTTTTCAGTATGTGACGCCGAGCATTCCCACTAATTGCCCACGATACAGACAAAATACTCCAGAATTCATTCACACAGCCCCGTGCACTCTATGCTAAGCATCACTGGTGGACAAAACGCGCAGGCTTCCTCCGCGACCGTTGCGTGTGTGAGACGAAGCCCGAAATCCAGGCAGTTCATGTGTGTTAAGTTTGAGGCTTCGCGGGCTTTTCTGCCCCCCTCACTAACAAAGAAGTTCCATCATCGGAGGTCGTTGGGAAAAGCTGATGTTGCACACTGCCCAACTGTACCGCTCGCTTTCTCCTCCAAATGCATCCTTGGAAAGCGGAGAGGCAGCTTGCTACGTGACCATCAGGCTTTTTGCCTCGCTGAGCTGCTGTCATGGGAGGGCGGGGGTGGTGGGTAGATCACGCAGTGCCCTCGGCTGCAATAAAAAAAAACCCCGAGCGGGAGAAGAAATGCAAGACGTGGCTGTCTGTTTTGCAAGCCTCTGGCCGCTCACAGCAAACTCTGCCGGGCGCGGCTGGTGACTTTGCCGCCTTAACGCGGCCGGTCGTGTACGGGATAATGGGGCCCGAGCCGCCGGCATCGCCCTCCCGTGGGGTCCCCTTGTCACAAGGATACGCAGCTCACCGAAAGAAAAACAAAAAACAAAACAAAAAAAAAGGTTGAGGAGCTCCCTTTGCAGCCCCCACCCCCCACCCCTGGAAAAGCCTGCCTGCGGGCCCTTGCATACCTCTCCAGTATGCTGGCCAGGAAGAGAAAGGGCCCATCCCCTTTGGATCTGCTGCGCCACAACTCCCCACCTCAGTTGAGGGTCACCCACTTGAAGGCGGTACTTATCCATTTTATCAGCGTCACGTGGGCCTTCCCTGGAGCCTGATGTTTTGGGGGGCTGGGGGCCGTCAGTTTTTTCCCTCCGGTTCCTAAGGGTCCAGCCTGGAGCTGCAGAGGCTGGGGGCAGCTGTCCCTCGCCCTCCCGTGGGGCCACTTCCTCTTCTGACATGCGGGGCTTTCAGGCGTGCAGAGGGGGGGAGCACCGGGTCAGGCAGGTGTGACGTTCTCCGCGGAGCCTCTTGGGCAACCGCTCACTTCATAGCCACTCTTGGCAATTACTACATCTGCTCCAGCGAACTGAGGCTAGATGGCCTGACCGTGGGCTCAAATCGGACTGGACTTCTCCCACCCGAGGGGCTCAAGGCACTGATAAGGAAGGGAGGCAAGGGCTGAGGGAGCCATAGTTTAGACACTTAGACCTTCCTGCTGACCCTTTGAAAAGATCAGGAAAGCCAGTAATCTATATACTTCCAAAGGAGGTTGTGCCTCAGCTGAGAACAATACGTGATGAGCTTAAAACCCAGGCTGAAAGCTGGCTGTCAGGAGGAAAGCAGGAGTCCTGGGCACTGGGAGCAGGGTGGTTAAACAAATCACTTTGCACGATGAAAACAATGAATCTGGGACAATTCACAGCACTAGAACTTAACTTGCACGCAGAAGTCTCTCAAGTAGTTCCAGAGTTATTATCGGGTGTTTGTTGTTTCTTCCCCTGCGAAAACAAGTAACTTATTGCCCTGGGCCGTTCCACTGAGGGAAACCATAAAACACACATTCCGATTTGATCACTGATCGAGTCACAAAATTAAACGACTGTTGGTGGCAGAAAATACACTTTCAGTACCTGAATTGGAGCCAGATAGGCCTCTCCCGATGTGCATGTACCCAGGGAACTGGTGATGGGACAAACCGCCCTTTAAACGGGACCATCCTTTACCAGCACATCAGTGCGTGTCCCACTGCATGAACGGGGCCCACGCGTGGCTCCCACCTTTGGTGACGAGGCAGTTGTGGAGTCCGACCCAACTGCTGACATGGCCTTGCTTCAGTCACATACAAAACCCCGTTCCTTGATGGATTCTGAACACAGAAGCATCTTTTCACACATGGCACCTGTAATCTTGGCTTAATCCCACATTCGTGTCTAAAACGTGCCACAGTATTCCACACTGCGAGATAAAACCTTTATAATTAATCGTTGCCATGGAGTGCCCTTTAAAATCTGTCATGTCTTCTATGAGCAGCTTTTTAGTAAGCAGTATGTATGCTATATTTAAGATATCCAGTATATGCCAAATATAGTGTATTTAAGGTGGGTACTAGCTGCTGGGAAGGCTTAGAAATTCATGACACAGGACAATTTTGTTAATAATCTGATGTCGTTTAGGTATTTTGGGATCCACTCTATAAGTGAACTTGTAAACCTAGATTAGAAACCTAGGCATCAAGTGACCATATTCAATATCAAATCCAGTAAACATCTCATTTCCCAGAAGTGTTCCACTCTCTCCTTCCTTGGCTGACTCCTGAGTCTCGGATGTCCCGTACTCTCAGTCTCCGGGACCCCTACTTATGAAAGTACCTATAAGTGACACTTCCCTTCCTTGGAAGAGCCTCCACCATATTTTCTGCGTATAAGAAACAATGGCACTGTTTTATTATATGGGCCTTTTCCAATACCCCTTTAAAACCACAGGGTGGGTGAGGGGCACCTGGGTGGCTCAGTCAGTTAAGCATCCGACTTCTGCTCAGGTCATGAGCTCATGGGTTCGTGGGTTTGAGTCCCACATTGGGCTCTGTGCTGACAGTTCAGAGCCTGGAGCCTGCTTTGGAGTCTGTGTCTCTCTCTCCCTGCCCCTCCCCCACTCACACTCTCTCTCTCTCTCTCTCTCTCTCTCAAAAATAAATAAACATCAAAAAAAATTAAAACCACAGGGTCCAGCATAAAGGGCTGCCATACAGAAGGTGCTTGATAAATCATCATTGAATGAATGAATGAGTGAATGTATGAATAACATATTTTCATCATCTTCATTCTGACTTTTTTAAAGGATATGCCATAAATAAAATTGTCTTCAAAAATATACTTATTAAGTATGCTTTTCTACTTTTCTGCCCATCCATTTTTTAATGACATAGTTAAACAATTCTAGTTATGATATCAAGCCACATCAATTCACTTCTGATCTTGGTTGACTTTTTTCAGACACACAGTTTGAAGTAAAAGCAAAAATAATGGGGAAAAGCAAACGGATCTTATTTTGTTTTCCTCTTTTTCAGTAACATGTAGCAGTTCCTTGAAATTTGGAAAAGTTGGTAGTAAGCACCTATTAAATGCAGACACTCTATTTTCTGTTATGTGTGATGATGCCATGACACTCTTATTGTTCAAGAAATTTCCTTTGGACTTTTAGTGGTAAGAAACATAGAGCCCGAGATGACTGTTTTTCATTTCTTCAAGACAAGGGTTCAGCTGGTATTGGGGAAACAATCTCTGTTTGTTCCTGTCTGCTCAGGAGGACTGTTTCTAATTGATCTGGCATGGAATTTAGTGGGAGATGTGTATGTAGCAACCAAAGTGCAGAGTCCGTATGCTTTGTAAAGGGATAACCATATGGGCCTTATTTGAAACATTTGAGGATTTTCGACATTAACCTGGGTTAAATTGAGCTATAAATTCGACTCAAATGTATACATCCTGACAAATTCATCATCACTTTGGATACATCCAATCCCTGCTCCCCTCAGATTAATAAAGATGATGACCGCTTATCACAAATGCGGAGGTTCGATGTGATAAAGTACCATAATGTTGTACTTTGCACTGTTTAAATGCAAATTGCCCATATTAGGCAGACATTCCTACTGTTATCACTTCCAGTAGAATGGAAATGCTTAAAAATGATCTCTGGGTGAAGAAAAAGATATACAGTCAAACCTATTTCCTCTTACACTATTTTCAAGTACACTTCGCTATCATCATGAAGATTTAATTAAGCAAGCGCTGCTGTGCTAAAAAGCAAAGCGGCTGGAAGTTACCACTTACGGAAACATATTCAGGACTTCTACAAAATACTTTGTTTGCTATTCTTCATGTAGGCATCTGAACAGTCACTGGAGGTTAAAAACACAACAGAATTCTAGAGCTTCCCTCTCCTATTTTTGAATACCAAATTTCGAGCTTACACTCTGTTACAGATAATAGTACTAAGTTCTGGATGTTGATGGTCCTTCCCTCGCAGCTTTAAATTGCCTTGAAAAAGATACAGTTTCTTTAATTAAAAAAGCTGCACAGAACTAATCCCTCTAGCTGAAAAAAGAAAAGTTTTAAGCAATCTCTTTCTGCTCTGAGAGAGAAAGGCAGACAATACCATAACAGATCAGAAACATAGGCTATAGCGTGCAGCCAGGAGCACAGCAGGGAACTGAATACTGCTCCGACTGTGTCATTTTTTAATCCCCCAACCCAGTTTTCCCCGTCTGACCTCATGCTGAGATGAAGTTATCACAGAAGACAGCTTTACTCTCACCAATGAATCCACCCCTGGATCTGTATTATCCTTAGCAGATCAAAACACCGCTTTCATCAAATAGCATTATCTGCATAGAACGCATGCAATTGCCCGATAATTTCACCCAAACTATGCTATTCATTTAAAGGACAAGAAGAGAAATGTAATTCATTCCTTTTGGGGGGTGGCAGAGGAGAGTGAGACCCGGGGAGCGGCAGGGGCTGGAGGAGCTCACTTACCCCCTTCACTCATGGGAACTTTCTGTTTTTAACACAAAATCCCAAGAAGGGGTCCATTTAAAAGTCCCCGGATCCTGCGCTTTAAGATTAATTGTTGGAGCGATCTGGTGCAGTTTGAGTGACAAAAGTGTAAGTTGGGTAGAAAACTGGCAGTGAGAAATGACAAAGCTTGCTGATGTCATTAGCAATGCTTCCCTGAACCCCAATAAAAACATCATATCCAGTAAAATTGGAGAAGCATAAGAATTAGCTGAACAATTGGATGAAGTTTAACACAATGTTGTGTGTGTGTGTGGTGGGGCGGGGGGGGGGGGGTTCTTACTGGAAGATCTTTCTATGCATCATGCAAAGTCCGGATCCTTACATTGGGAAGACAAAGACGTATTCTGCAGTTTTGAGTCGATATTTTGAAGAATAATATGTTGAGACTCTTAGGAGTAAAGACTAGCTTTTTTTTTTTTTTTTTTTTTTTTTGGTTTAGAAAATACTTAGCCTCCTTCAGATTCTCTTTCCTATTTTTACGTTTAAACAGTGTTCTCATTTGCATTGTAGACTGTATAAAATGTCATAATGGGCTTCTCTTTAATGGATCCTCACTCTTTATTGAATGACATCACTTGTTTTGCTCAAGGTGTCATGACTGGTTGGAGCAATCATACAAAACCATTTATGTCAAGTAAATGGAATTGCTAAGAAGTACGAAAACTCTGCCGTGGGTGTGGGTGACCTATTAGGTGCATGTTAATATCGTCGAAAGATGCACCATAATTTTAATGATTTAGCTTGAAAATGTAAATCATCTGCTCGGTCCTATCTGAATTTACTCTGTAAATTGACCCTGTAAGAAATCCAGCTTAATCCCTACCTTCCATCACCCAGACAACATCCACACACAAAAATGTGTAAGACAAACAATCAGAACTGCTTGAAAAAAGAACGATATTAACATGCTTCCAATCGGGGGCTACGAATACTTCTGGGAGTCCATGAGACAGGTGAAGGGGCAAGAATTTTCCCTTGAAAGAAAGACACAGGCACGGCAAGAAATTAATCATGGCACTATTATTTGTCATCATTGGCATTTTAATTACATGTACGTATTCTCTACAGCATTTAAGTATAATTAATAAATAGGTATTTTTTTCCATACCGACTTCCTGAAACTATATCTCAATACCAAAGCGCTCCGAGGCTAAAAGTCTATGAGGATCTATGGTCTGCTCGGTAGTAAGGTTCAAATTCCTGTTTCCAAAATATAGCTTCATGACATACAAATTATCTTAAATGTAATGTGATTAAGCATTAAACTATGGCATTTCCTTGAATTTAATGACAGTACTATTTTCATGTCAAACTTGATTACAAGAACCAGCTTTCAGAGGGAACTGTTTAAAATCCCAAATCATTAACAGATCATTTAGGGTTCAGGCGAACAAAACTTCTTGTCTGTGAAATATCAACTAAACACATGTAAGCAGAGAGGTGAGTTTCACATTTTGCCTACACGAGCATGCGTGTGTGTGTATGTGTGTGTGTGTGTGACTGATTGTAGAAGTCATATTTCTGTCTAAAAATGCCAGGAAAGAAAAGCTGTTTCCATCATCGACGATGCGACTCTCAACACACACATTGATGACGCAGTTCATGTTCAGACACTATTTTCTCAAAATAACAGGGTGTCTGTCATGGACCACTTGAAATGGTCCCAGTTGAAATGGAGATAGTGGGACACATGAGTTCCTTAAGACGTCAGGAAATTTAAATGCACAATGGATTTTGATATTTTGTCTCTACCTTTGTTTTCACTCCAACTCTGTCTGATTCAAAACTGATTTTCCTAAGAGGCTAAAATTGGATCATTCACAAATCCAGATTTTACAAGTAAATTAGATCAAACTCACATGAGTTTGTATTTGGAAGGCTAAGCGATCATCTCCATGGACTTGGAAATGTTTATCTGTTTATCTGTTTGTTTTAAAGATGACATGTGAAATACACTACTCAGAGTTTGAGCTTCCTAAATTGGGCAGGCAAAGGTATTTTTAGCACCATTTTAGGTTTTTCTTGGCTGAAACTTCAGTGTACGTGGCTTACACTACATCACAACAGCAAACCCTGATTTGATAAAGCCCTAAGAGAGGAGAACTGTAGATGAAGGCCATGAAATGGTGACAGGACTCAGACTGGGATAAGCAAGTTCTGGCAGGACATTATGATCTGAGTTTTCATCTCCCTGAGGAAGATGTAGCTCTGGGTTTTCTTTGGTTTAGGGAGAATGTGAGAAGCCAGGCTTCTCTCATGCAGACTGGGAGAGGAGTGCCGGCTGGGCAGAGGGACCATCCAAATTTCTCCCTCTGTTTACCTAACAATTTTTTTCCTAGCCCTCGCCTCCAAATCCACCACTTTTAATCCATAAAATCTATGAAAGGCCAGGATGTACCTTCCCCTCTTTTATCCTTGGGTAAGATATCTAGGAGAAAACAGAAAAAAAAAAAAAAGTAGGCCATGAGAAGATTATAAGCTAAGAGTCTATAAAGAGGGAGGAAATTGGCAGGGAGAGAATCTGAGTTAGGGGAGAAGAAGGGAGAACCAGCTTAAACTGAAGATAAACTACAAGGATGCCGGAAGGAAGAGAGAGTGTGTGTGAGATTTGTAGGTTAGAGTCCTGGTTTAACGGAGTTCTGCGTTCACCTTTGGTCTATTTATACTGATGAGCGAGTACTGGCAACTTGCCTCAAGAGTTTAGAGTGTTACTTAGAGGCAACATTTAAATCAGGCCTAGGAAAGAGTAATATTTATTTTCTTTTTAAAAAAATTTTTAGTGTTTATTTATTTATTTATTTATTTAAAAAAATTTTTTTTTCAACGTTTATTTATTTTTGGGACAGAGAGAGACAGAGCATGAACGGGGGAGGGGCAGAGAGAGAGGGAGACACAGAATCGGAAACAGGCTCCAGGCTCTGAGCCATCAGCCCAGAGCCCGACGCGGGGCTCGAACTCACGGACCGCGAGATCGTGACCTGGCTGAAGTCGGACGCTTAACCGACTGCGCCACCCAGGCGCCCCAGTGTTTATTTATTTTTGAGGGGGTGGGGAAGGCAGAGAGAGAGGGAGACACAGAATCCAAAGCAGGCTCCAGGCTCTGAGCTGTCAGCACAGAGCCCAATGTGGGGCTTGAACTCATGGACTGCAAGATCATGACCTGAGCTGAAGTCGGATACTCAACCAACTGAGCCACCCAGATGCCCCAGTAATATTTATTTTCAAACTCCCTAGAAACTCACCTTTATCATATTTTGAAGAATATTTTGATAATAAAGAGGTTCTACAGTAAAATGTGAATATTATCTTGATAATAAGCAGGTGACAAAATCTATGGTAATCCTAGATCAACATTGTTCTAATTATGACCTTTAGACCACCTGTATCAGAATCACCTGGGGGTTCTTAATAAAATATACATTCCTGGGTCCTACCTCAGCTCTACGGAATCAGAATCTCCAAGGATGCAACCAAAAAATTAGCATTTTTAACAAGCCTTCCAGAGTATTCCTATTCACCAGGAAGCTTGAGAAGTATTGCCCTGGGCTAAATATTTTGCCTGAAGCAAACAGATATTTCAGTTTTTATCATAAGCCTATTGAAGAGAGGCTGTTGCACATAAATGTAGTAGAATTATATTCAAAAGTGACACATTCCCATTTAAGGAAGAAACCAAAATTCGCAAAATTAAGGGAGTGAGAATATCTGCATGAAGAAATTCCAGCTGAAAATTCAGTGACACTTCAAAATTAGATCTTGAATCATTCTTTCTAACAGTAGTAAAATCAATAAGTTGCAAATTCAAATAGAATTTTCAATTCTCTTCTGTAGTTGGATTATTGGGTACAATTTTTTGCTGACTACATTGTTCAATAGCATATGTATGAGTGCAGAAATATAGATTTTGAGTGAAACTTTAAGTATGTATTAGTTCCATTTATTACCAGAAATTAAAGAATTCTTTGTGTGATATGGTATAAGAACTGATTCAACATGTGTAACTTGTAACAGAAATATATATATACACACACATATATATATATACACATACATATATACATATATATATATACATGTATATATACATGTACACACACACATACATACGTATGTGTGTTTGTTTGTTTATTTATTTATTTATTAAGAGTTAGTAGAACAACATCACCAAGATGATGGCACAGGTCATTCCTGACTTCACTCTCCCTCACAAGAATAACTGACAACACTGAGTGAATTCACTGAGTGAATTCTAGAACATGGAGGCAGAGGGGTGAGGCTAAGTCCATCTAATAAGCTCAACCAGAGAATCTAGGAAACCACAGAGCCCATTGTTCAGCCTCATTTGGGCCGGAAACCCAGAAGAGCTATCCAACTGTTCTCAGCCAGTAGCACATTCCCATACCCTTCCTTCTCAGAGCTCACACAGTTCCTTGCCCCCAAGCAGACCATAATAGCAGGCCCCACCTGCCCACGGGTATTACTAGCAGACACACCTAGAATCTAAAACTAAGCTGACTGCTTTGTCTCTGTCAAAGCAAAGAGTCTGGAAGAGGAGCCCCATTATGCAAATGTGCAGGTAACCAATGTAAGGAATCAAAGATCATGAAAACTCAGGCACATATGACACCACCAAAGGAAGCCAGTAAGACTCCAATAATTAACCCTAAAGAAATGGAGACCAATGTATGTCAGACAAAGAACTCAGAATAATCATCTCAAGGAAATTCAGTGAATGATAAGGAAACACAGAGAGACAACTAAACGATATTAGGAAAACAATGCATGAACAAAATGAGAAGTTCAACAAGGAAAGAGCAACCATCTGAAACACACACACACACACACACACACACACAAAGAAATCCTAAAATTGAAAAATATATTAACTGAACTGAAGAATTCAACAGAGAGTTTCAAAGGTAGACTCGACCATGCAGAAGAAAGAATCAGTGACCTGGAGGACAGGACATTAGAAATTACCCAGGCAGAGGAGCAAAATTAGAAAAAAATGAAAAAGATTGAAGAAAGCTTATGGATCATGGGACACAACGGAGAGGTACAATATTCACATAATGGGAATTCCAGAAGAAGAAGAAGAAAAAGGGATAGAAAGTATATTTAAAGCAATAATGGCTGAGATGTTTTTCAACCTAGGGAGAGAAATTGACATCCAGACCCATGAAGCTCAAAAGACCCCAAATAGTTTGAACACAAATAGGGCTACACTGAGACATATTATACTTAAATTGTCAAAGCTCAAAGACAAAGAAAGAATGTTAAGAGCAGCAAGAAAAAAGAAAATTTATGTACCGGGAGACCCCATAAATCTTCCGGTGGATTTCTAAACAGAAACTTTTCAGTCTAGGAGAGAATGGGATGAAATATTCAAAATATTGAAATAAATTAAAAGTCAGCCAAGAATTGTATACCTGACAAAGCTGTGCTTCAGAAACAAAGAAGGGATGAAGACTTTCCAGAACAAACAAAAGCTGAGGAAGTTCATTATCACCAGATGTGCCTTACAGGAAATGCTAAAGAAACTTCTTTGAGTGGAAGTATGAGAATGCTTTAATTAACATCATAAAACCACAAAAAGGTAGCATAAATCTCCCAGGTATTGATAAATATATAGTCATAATAGATTGTGCAACATGGTAATTAATGGTGGTGCGTAAATCACTTAGTATACTAGTTTAAAAGTTAAAAAAGAATGCAATACAATAATTATGACAATAATCTGTTATTAGTTATACAATAATAAAAAAAATAACATGTGAACTGTAACACAAATAACCTAAAATGTGAAGAAGAGAAGAAGTAAAAGTGTGACTATTGACGTGAAGTTGTTATCAGTCAAAGTAGGATGTTACAAGTTCAAGATTTTTATGTAGGCCTCATGGTAACCACAAGGGAAAATCATATAGTTGTTATACAAAAAGACACAATAAAGAAGTCAAAGCATACTGGCAATAAAATATCAAAACACACAAAAAAGACAGCAGGATAATAAGGAACAATGAATCTACACCACAACCAGAAAACAATGAACAAAATCGCAATAGTAAGTCTTTACCTATCAATCAGTACTTTGACCATAAATGGATTACACTTTACAATTAGGAGACACAGAATGGATAAAAAGCAAAACAAAACAAAGAAACACCAAAGGAACAAGATATGCTATCCACAAGATACTTTAGCCTTAAAGACACATAGAGTGAAGATGTGGAAAAAAGACACTTCAAGCAAATGGCAACAAACAACACCAAAAAAAGTGGTGTTAGCCATACTTTTATCAGACAAAAACAGACAAAATACACTTTAAAAGTGGGAAAGACAGACAAAGAAGGTCATTATACAATGATAAATGATATCAAGAAGATATAAGAATTATAAATATTTATGTGCCCAACATTGGAGGAAGGTGTCAAAGGTACAGACTTCCAGAGAGTAAGACAAATAAGGACAAGAGATGGAAACACACACAATGGCCACGGCTAACGGTGCTGTATGATATATGGGAATCATAACAGTTCTCATCACGAGGGGAAAAAAAAAAATTTCCTTTTTCCTTTTTTTTTCTTTATGGTATCTACATTAGAAGATGAATGTTACTAAACATATTGTGGTAATCCTTTTATAATATATGCACATAAAATCAAGCCATGCTATATACCTTACAGTCACACAGTGATACACAGTGGGTATTTCTCCGCAAAACTGGGGGGAAAGAATATAAGAGCTTCATTTGGAAGCTATGCATTTAAAAGCCAGCATCCCATACTCTTTCTAGGATAGTTTTCAGAAGTGTGGCTCACATTAAAGGCCCTTAAGTTTTAAAGAATATCATTATTTCTACCCGGCCAGCATCTCTGAAGGAGGTGACTTTTAACAAAGTGCATTAATATACAAAGGATATGATCTTGTTTTCCCTTACATTACAAATTTAAAGTCCTTATTACAAATAGTGGGGAGGGGTGCCTGGGTGGCTCAGTCCGTTAAGCGTCCCACTTCAGCTCAGGTCACGATCTCGCTGTTTGTGGGTTCGAGCCCCACGTCAGGCTCTGTGCTGACAGCTCAGAGCCTCGAGCCTGTTTCAGATTCTGTGTCTCCCCATCTCTCTCCCCCTCCTATGCTCATGCTGTGTCGCTCTCTGTCTCTCAATAATAAATAGAAGTTAAAATTAAAAAAAAAACAAATAGTGGGGAAAACATTAAAAATAAGTCTTTTTTTATTGTCTTTACTCTAATTATCACTAGCATACCTGGTCCTCTCTTCCTTTGCCTCCTGACTCACTGAGCCTGCACGCATTCAGACAATGGGGTCAGCGTGTAACTTCCATTATCTCACATAATCTACAGAGCAACTTCAAAACTAGTTACTAGTATTTCTCTCATTTTAGAGATGAGTGAGTTGAATAGTAAGCAATTTGTCCAATGTAAACAGAAGAGCCAGGATTAATGAGCCTGATCCCAGACCCCAAAGACTTAACAATGACACCTGTTTCCTCTTTATCAGAAAGAGAAATAGAATCAGTTCTGATTATAAGTTAGTTTACCTTTTGTACATAAACATAAAATCATATACGAAAAGAAATACAAACTTGAGCTTAAGAAAAGACAATTACCTCTTTAAAAAAAACTGAACATGACACGAATGAGAATTCCATATAGGTAACCTCTTTTTTGTTGCTTGAATCTGTTTTTGAGAAAAGTTAGTTATTTTACAATGTGAAAAAAAAATTGAACTTGACAAATCTTTAGGTCTGTACAGATTTGAAATAAAATTGCCCCAAATAGAACCGATTTCACACATCCTTTGTCTATCTCTCTAAACAAAATTACCGTACCCATCAGCACATATTTTTAAATGATGGCTTGAGGCTAAAGTTGCAAAAGATTTCAGTTCTAGAATGATGGTTCTCTCTTTAATCATCTATGCAGGGTAGAGTGAAATCACTGTTTTAAGGACTGGGTATAGTTTGGGGATGATAAATATTTGTGACTCTGATAAGACATTTTCAGGAAGGCTGTCGCTGTTCCAACGGCCTTTAGCGTGCAGAAGTTCGTAATCCTCTTTAAAGGACAGGAAAGTTAAGCAGAGTGAATTGTAAGCTTGCTGCTCCTTGAAATTACAAATCATTGAAAAACTGTCCATGAGAACACCTTAGGGAGTAAATGTGGATAATAGTGGTTCATATGTGGTTGCAAAACAATAATGAACCTGTCTAATCAATTGTTCTGAATAGCAATAGATCATCACGGTGCAAAGAAAAATACACATCCTTATTGACCCCTTGTGCATTCTGTTAGTTTCCATTCTTGTGACTTTGAATGGTCTCCTTTTATATTTAACCATGCAGTAACAGATTAACCCTAAAATTATTACCCATAGCTCTTCCTAAAGGCAGGATTTCATGTAAATAACTGAAACTCGAGTAGAAAATGAGCGTGGTATCTTTGCTCCTTTATGGATACAATGTCTTATGATGGGAGAGTTATGTTAGAAAGGACTTAGTAAAACAACTCACATACAAATTGGAAGAAGTGTGTCATGGCCTGATCTCACTTCATTGATTTTGACGATCTTCATAAGGGATGTGCATTAGTACCGAATAACATATTTTGCAGTAATCTGCAATGACCGATAAATTATTATATTGGTTGTACTGGGCACATTAGTTTTACACGTATGGATATGCCATATGTTAAGAATTAAATTGTAGAAAGTAATTCCTTTGTCTGCTCCTCAATCCACCACCACCTTTAGATTTTATACGTATGTCAACACATGCATGAAATAGAGAGTTAGTGAAAGGCTTAGACCAGTTTACGAAGATGACCATGGCCAAAAATCCACTGTCAAATAACAGTTTCAAGGGTTTATTACTAATATCTTTAACTTACTAAGCAGTCATTCTTCCACTCAACTCACGTAGTAAAACCCGAAATAAAGCATTTTAGTTATAGGGTTAATGTGATTATTGGTATGATGTGACGCTATGGTCTCTCAGCTTTGTCTTAAACATTTATTTACTACCTCTGCACAGACCTAAAGACACAAAACAAAGCACGGAAGATTGATAAACTGGTTCTCTCCTCTTGTGATGATATATTATGTTGAGCCCTCCGTGCTAGTTCAACAACTACTTCTTTTAATTAGTGATGAAAATGTGCCACCTGAGTGAGTTTAGTGTCGTGAACTAGGGATGTTCGCTTCTCAAAAAGTGGCCTACATAGCATTTGATATGAAGCCTTAATTTATTACACTATTACTCAAACACCTGGTATGACATTTTGGTGACAGTTAACGCCGTATGGCTGAGTACTAATCAGTTATAAAAAGAAGTACGATCTGTATGTATGTGACTTTGATTCATTTAATCTTACTAGTATTGATCTTCTGTGGGCTATCTTTTTTGATATCAAATTTTGGTGAGAATAAATACCACTACAGGAATTTTTTTCATGTTCATTTTAGAAAGTGTTTTGCAGTTGAGTAGTTGAGTTCAGTTAAATTTTTATATAGAAGTGCCATCATTTCTTTAATTTTGGTAACTAAAATGTCCTCAAATATAACAATCTGGATTTTGATTAAATTGCATATTATTTTTGTAAATATGATTTCTCAGACCACTGTTTCTGTAGTATATTTAAGAAAAAATTTTCTTTGCTTAAACTTAGAAAAACACAATCTGATTGGAGTGGTGAACTATTCTGATTATGGCTTTATTTCCTTGCAATATTATAGCTAGATTAGAAACTTTACCACAGGACCAAGAGTAGCTAATTCAATAAAAAGTTGAATATTTGCAGATACCTGCAAATATACACATATATCCATTAGTGTGTATCTATCTGTGTGTATAGATAGATAGATAAATGTGTTTATATTTATACCTATATTTCTAGCACAATTTTATAGCAAACCTTTGTTCTTAAATAAACGAAGCTAGCCCAGTCTCTTGCACATAATCTCTTAAGGAAGATGCTTTAAAAATGCTACAATTGAGAATTTACCTTCTTTTTCTTTAGTATTTTCTTAATACATGTTTGCATCTATAAAAGAATCAGCACAAAATAGAAATTTTCAATCTGGTTTCTTTATAGATTTCAATCGTGAAAAGAATTTTCTCAGCAAATATAAAGTATAACACCAACATTTATGTGCAATCACTCACCGATTACCCTTTTCCAGTTATCTATTCTTTTATACCTATAGCTTTTAATTCTGGTGTTTTTCTAATGGATGATGTACCATACTCTCTCAAACAAGATGGTTCTGCTGATGTGTGTAATAATTTCAGTTACTCTATTTTGCAATCATTTGATCATATACAATATTACACTTAAAATTTAGATTCTTTTTCATTGAAGAAGCAAGAATTCTGAAGTGAATTATGATGAATATTTGACAACACAGATTCGTGGGGCTCTAAACATACTTATGTCCATGTTTGCCTTTTCTTTGCATCATACATTATGGAATATAAGTAGATTTCCGCATTTGTAACATAAATATCCTAAGCTCAAATTATTTAACTTTTAACAAAATGTGTCCACTGATAACTGCTTTGCTTGACAATTTAACTTAGTAATATTTTTGTCATATGGTATTTATTATGCTGAATTCAAAATGACTGATAGTTATCTACTTTGTGAAATGCCGGCTCTCTGTCATCTGGGAATATGATCCTTATTTTCATGTTTTCCACATGCTTTGTTGCCACAGAACTTTCTGGGTAACCTCAAATTAAGGCATTTTCCTCCCTTATGACCTGTTGCAATTTTTTTTGTAATGTGAATAATTGTGATGACAGAGTTAATTTGTATATGAAAATATGAGGGAAAAAGTCATTACACTTAATTCAAATTAATTCTTAATCTTGTGACCTGGATAGTGAGAGCTAATGACTTCTATAATGTCAAATCAAAGCTAATTTCTTGAGTTGATCTTTTGAGTTTTTCAAAGGTTTTATATAGTGTGAGAGATGGGTTGAAAAGTAACTATTGTTACTTAATGGTAAATTTAGAAGAATAAAATATTTGATTCTAGGCATATATATATATATATATATATATATATATATATATATATACTTTAAATCCAAATATTCTCGCATTTACTAAATATATTATTTTTGTTATACCACAGTGTAATGTCTCACATTGGATACACAGAAGGAGAAAAATAAGTTAATGTTGAATTGTCCTCATTAAAGAAAACCTGAATCTCAACAGGTAGAAAGGAACAAATTAAAGGGATATTGCCGGAAGCCAAGCTATCCAACCAGCCCGATGGCAGGGCCCAGGCGGTGGATGGATCGGGACTGCATGGCAGCCCATCGAAAGTGAAGCTTCTTGTACTCCTGCTTTTAGTAATTTGGCCTTAGTGTTGATCGGGGCAGCCCCCCTACCAATGAAAGCACTTGGGGAATTGTCAGCTGGGGAATTGCCCACGACGGGCCTCCCGGGAAAAGAACCATCAGAGGAAGAAATAAGGTTCTGCAGGGAAATTATGTGGCCCTACATCCAGCCCTTGCCACCCCCTATAAAGACTCCTCTACCTAAAGGAAGGATAGCCCCATATATTTCCCAGCCAAGGATGGGACAAATGGGTTCAAAATCCCCACTCTGGCAACAAAGGAATGTATCAATGGATACAAGTTACTCCAACCCCTAGGCTCACTTGGCCCCCCGGGAGGCATCCCAGATGCTGATTGGACCTGGTGGGTTAAGGTACAGAATGGTTCATTAGTTCCTAGGTATACATTGTCTCTCTGGGAACGCATAAGGCGTGGGTTCCCAGGGCTCTCTTGGCTCCCTCCCGGCACCCCAGACCAAAGCGAATACTTTTGTTCCTGATACCACAAACTGTCCAAAGAAACAACTAAGAAGTCATGTCCCTATAAATGTTCCACTTGAGGTGTTGAGAGCTAGATGACCTTTCATGAAATAGCGAAGCAAACGCTTTATAAACTATAAATAAAGGCAGATACATAATGAAAGTAGTGTGAAGAAATTAATCAATAAGCAAAAGGCAGGAGGGAACGTTACAAAGAAATAACCATGAGGCTTCTTCATGGGTGATTACACAAAGGAACATTTTTAGAATTAGGTAAAGCTGAGAAACATCGATGATGCACGTGACAAGGAAATTGCTAACAAATATAATGCCACGTTTGCCACAATAAAGGGGCCAGTCGAACCCACTGCTATTGTCTGTGTCCATTTGTTATTTTCGCCCAGGCCGTTCATCCTTCGGGAACCCCTGGACCCACTGGGGCTGGACCTCGGCAGGATATTAAGGATGTTGAAAAAAAAGCAAGTACATCAAAACTCAAATTTTGTTAATAGCTCTTCTGCTAATACCATAACAGTAGTCAGTACTGAAAAATGTCTACATAGAAGTAAAAGAATAAATAGATAACAATCATTATAATAGGGAAATTGATTAACATATAAAATGGGGCATTTGAAATTTTTTCTACAGATTTTACTCAACGGTCCTTTGACCTAAATGAAAAAATAATAAAGTGTTATTAATAATACAACTTGGTAACATGGACTAACGAACTCTATTATAAAACATTACTGTAATACTAAACAAACCTATAATTCTTCATACTATATGTTATTGGTTTCAAGTTACCATAATATATATGCGTGTGTGTATATATATATATATATATATATACACACACGCATATATATATATACATATGTATGTGTGTGTGTGTATATATATATATATATATATATATATATATATATATATATAAACTTTCTGCTTAAAGCTGCTTAAACTTTCTAAAAACAAATTAATTTTATTTCACCTAGGGCAAATATTCATTTAATAACTTATAGTTGATTTATTTATTATACATATCCTGTGTACTTTATATTCAAGTTTCTTACTATTTAAGTTTGGTCACAGTAAGATATACTATAGCAAAAGAAAACTCAGAAAAAACAAGAGTATTGTAGGTCTTTTTTTTCCTGTCCAAAGTTAATATCCTTCTCTGAATATTCTCTGAATATTTGCATGCTCTATAGACTATGTGATATTTAAAACAAAATTTCAGAAGCACTGCTTACTTGATGACTTCGTTTTTGAAAAAGAGTATTCCAGTAAACTTTGTCCTGCTTCTAGAGAACAGAGCTCCTTTTTAAAATGCAGTGAATAGTTTCAGCATGATCTTTTCCTTTATGTTTTATTTAAAATGTTAATGGAGTAAATCCACAATTCACATAATTTATTTTGAAACACTTTTGTTCAGAATAATGCATTGTAAGAACAGTGATATACAGGCAAGTTCCCTTAAAGAACATGCATCAATTCAGTCCCCTTTTGAAGCATATTGCAAATGCCCTCTAACAGGGCACAGCAACATTACATAAATCATCTTATATGAAAAATTAACATGACATCAAATATTTATAAATATTAATGTGTATGTTAATATAACCAAAGCTGTAACAAACAATCATAACCTTGCCAAGTTTCCTAGGACAGGCGCCGCTGATAATGATATCCATTATCTCTGGAGGAACGCACAATTATGAAAGTTATACACAGGATGCTATGTTCTTAGCTGCTTTTAAATTTATCCATTAAATGTCTACCTTCTATATAATATTAACCCTTTGGGCACACGTTCTTCCGAAACAGAAAGGCAGTTCATGTGGGTGAATATTTTTGAAATCCTTTTTATTTAATCATTTACCTGGAAAGTCTCTGCTTTTTCATATGATTTTTTTGCGTAAGTGCAGTATACGGTATCCTACAAACAAATTCACTTGGATTGATTTCATTAACACATGCATTGAAATGTACGTATTCTGTACCTTGTTTAAGAAAGGTATCCTTTGTAAAGATGGATTGGAATTGTAGTATGCTAGCTCTACTCCGCCCAGGAAAGCTCTTTCCAAGTTGTCTGTGTGGAGAATGTGGTGCCGGTGCTTAGTTCTTGGTCTTGCCTGCGCCCAGGGGTGTCCAGTCCTCAGGTAGAGCTTTTGATCAGACCTTGTGGATCATGGGCACGGTCGGTGAGGCACAGTTTTGCTTGGGGTTCTTCTTCAGATTCAACCCTGAGCAGGTCCGGTTAATTTAGTCCACGGACATTAAAACACTGTGATTTCAGGTGAAAGGGGAAAAGACCACCATTTGATATATGCACATGTGGTACACTCTCAGCCAACAGATTTTCAGATTTCAACGGATCTTCTAGCAAGAAGATAGCTTTATTTTAGGACAAACATACTTTTGGATTGAAAATGTTTTGCTTCCATGAAGGAGACCTCAGTAAGAAGCCTCCTGAATCCACCTGTCTAAACCTGAGCCCAAGCTGATGTGTTCTTCATTTTAAAGCACCTGTCTTCTATTTCCAGTCTGATGCCTTGGTGTTATAAATAGATTTTTTTTTTTTTTTTTTTTTTTTTTGTGGTGTTGGACTCTAGAGAGAATCTGCTCAATGTCACTTACGGTGGGGATGAGTTTAGCCATGGGTGTGCTGGAGAAGTGTGAACCATGTTTTCATTTTACAGTTTTCAATCTGGCTCCTGGGTCTAGGGTTGAGGCTGGGGCATTTTTACTCTAGATAACAATGCTGACTGAATCTATTTAACTTTCTGAAAAGCTAAATATGGAATGAGTAATGTTTCAAGTGGTCCAAAATGTCACTCAAAATTATCTTATGATTAGAGATGCATTTTATGGTAAATCTTTGAAAATATAATTGACTTCAGATGGTATGTGAAACCTAATGCAGACTTCAGTGCTAGTTATTTTAATCAGATAAGCGATCGGTGTTCAGCTGGTATCATTCTTACGTGGGTCAGAATTTTGAATGAGATGCAAAGGAAAGGGGTGAATTTGCAGAGTAGATCTTACTTTGTCACTAATTAATAATTTCTTTAGATAGAGGCTTCCAATGCCCCCAAAATATGTTATCATACTGTACTATAAGCAATTTTACCCTTTCATCAATATTATCATGTTGCTTAGTTTTGGCTATTATACTAGAAGGATAGTTATTTCTTCCATCTTAAAAAAAAAGAAATAACGACAACAACAAGCCATATCTTGAGTCCCCTGCTAGCTGTTGCCTCTTTTTAATTTAATTTAATTAATTAGGAAAAATCCTTAAATATTGCCTACACCTGATGTCTTCAAAGGCTCTATTTACATCCTCCTTAAATGCAATCAAGCTTTCATTCTTGCCATTTCAAGAAACCACTCTGGTCAAGGTTGCCAAAGATCTCCACGTTGCTGATCCCAAGGTCAATCCTCGGTCTTCATTTTCCTTGAATTCACCAAAAGCATTTGCCAGCTTGCCCCTAACCTCTCCTTGACAGATTTTCCGTTTTCAAGACACCAATTCTCACTGGCCACTCCACTTCAGGCTCCCTCGCTGATACTTATTCTTAACCTTTTAATTTTGGAGTATCAGTTCTCATTCCTCTTTCTTTATCTTTCTAGACTCATATCCTTGGGAAACTCTCAGTCTCAAGGCTTTAGTACCATTTATATGCCGACACATCCCATGTTGATATTTCAAGTTCAGATCTCTCTCTCTCTCTCTCCTTAAATTCAGATTCATATATGCAGTTACCCACTCAACATTTTTTTAAGTTTACTTGTTTATGTTTGAGAGAGAGAGATGGAGAGAGAGAGAGGGGGAGGGAGAGAGAAAGAGTACGGGAGGGGCAGGGAGGGAGGAAGAGAGAGAGAATCCCAAGCAGCTGTCAGCTCAGAGCCCAACGTGGGGCTCAAACCCATGAACAGCAAGATCATGACCTGAGCCAAAATCAAGATTTGGACACTTAACCAACTGGGCCATCCAGGCACCCCTCTACTCATCATTTTTACTTGGTTGCCTGAATAGATAAACTCAAATAAATATGTGCAAAACAGTACTCCTGAACTATAAAATCTACTCCCTCTGCAGTCTTTCCTATCTCAGCCAATGGCACTTTCAACTTTCAGTGACTCTAGCCCAAACTTTTGGTGGACTCCTTTCCCTCTCTCTCTCCTTCACTCCCTCCTCTTTCTCCCTCCTCCTCTAACCTGTAAGGAAATAATTTGTAGCTCTACCTTAAAAATAAATCTAGATTTTAGTCTATCCTACACTTCCACTCTTATTACGCTGAGCTACAATAATCTTTTGCCTATGTTATTATAATAGCCTCCTAACTATTTTTTCTGTATCTACACTTGCCCCTTACTGTCGATTCTCAACCCAGGAGCCAGGGTGAATTTTTTAAAGTAGACGTCAAATAATATCATGCCTTTGCTCAAAATCCTGTGGATGCTTCTCTGTGTCATTCAGCATAAAAGCCATAGTCCCTATAATGACTTTCAAGGACCAGCATGATCTGAACCCGTTACCTCTTTGATCTCAACTTGTAGAACATTCCTTCTTTTCCATCCCACTGTGCGCATCCTAATCTTGCTGTTCCTTAAACACACCGGGCATGCTTGTTACGAGGCCCTTCGCTTGCTCAGCACCTGTTTCACTGACATGCTCACTTCTTTCTGTCACTTCCTTGGAGTCTTGACCCAAGTTTTCTTTTTCTCAGTCAGGCTTCATTTGACCGCCTTATTTAAAATTGCAAATCAGTCTTTCCCCAACCACTGGTACTTTTGATCTCACTCTGCTATAGTGTATTTATTCTTTTTATAGTTATTACTTTATGACATTCCAGATAATTTACCTATTTGTTATATATATGTTCAGAGCATACATTCACATATATGCATTTGTTTATTTTTTTGCGTCGCCCTTACAAGAATGTTACGGATCATGAGACCAGAGATCTTCGTTTTATTCACAGGAGTATCCTAAACATCCAGGTTGGAGGCTGGCACAAAGCAGGTATACAATACATATGTGAATCAATTACTCTTGTAAGATCTATAGATTCAACACAATCCCAATCAAAATCCCAGCAAGTAATTTGTGGCTATTGATAAACTGATCCTAAAGTTTCTGTGGAAAGGCAGAAGACCCAGAATAATCAACACAATATCGAAGGAGAAGAACACACTTGGAGGACTGACGTTACCCAACTTCAAGATTTACTACAAAGTGACAGTAATCAAAGACAGTCTGGTAGTAAAATAGAGAAATAGATTAATGGGAACAGAATACAAAGCTCAGAAGTCCACATAAATATAGGTATCTGATCTTCAATGAAGGATCAACGGCAATAAAATAGAGCAAAGTTTGCCTTTTCACCAAATGGTGCTGGGACAACTGAACATCCACGTGCGAAAAGATGAATTTGGATACAGTCCTACACCTTTCACAGACGTTGACTCAAAATGGATCATAGACCTAAATGTAAAACACGAACGACAAAAATCCTCAAAGATGACATAGCAGAAAACCAAATGACCTCGAGTGCAAAAGTGGTGAGTTTTTAGACATCAGATCAAAAACATGGTCCACGAACAAAATAATTAATAAGCCAGACTTCGTTAAAATGGAAACAAAAACAAACATGAAAACTTCTGTTCTGTAAAAGACATCATGTGAATGAGGAGTCTATCTAGCCACAGACTGGGAGAAAATATTTGCAAAAGACTGTTATCCAAAACCTACGAAGAACTCTTAATACTCAACAATAAGAGGATGAATAACGAATCTGGGCACAAAACCGGAATGGAAACCTCACCAAAGAAGATGTCTAGATGGTAAGTTAGCATATGAAGAGATGTTTCACATCATATGTCATTACAGAATTGCAAAGTAAAACAATAGTGATAGACCACTCCATACCTATGGGAATGGCCCAAATCTAAAACACTGACAATACGAAATGTTGGTGGGGACGTGAAGGAAGAGGGGCTCTCACTCACTCTCATTCTCATCATGATTAATTTTACTTAATAAAAATGTATATTACTCATACATCAATTATATGTTACATATGTGCACACTTATATACAGATATATGTTTCTTACTGAGAGTCACTTAGTTTATATATGCATATACTATATAAATCATCTTTAGTGTCACCTTATTATAATTTTACCTTTCTCAATCCCAGCCCAGGTTTATACCTTCATATATAGAATTCAATGGTATGGCAATTTGGACTATGACCAAGGGAAAAAGAAAGGAAGGAGGGGCAAGGAGGAGGGAGGAATTGTTTTGAGTGGTTTAAATAGGTGGTCAAAAGTTCCCAGGCAAAATTCTACGCTTTCAGTCATGAGAACTTCTAAAGTTCTTTCTCAGCAACTTCTTTAACTCTGTATATATTTCTAATAAACTTGATTATATGGGTTTAGAAAATGTAGTGGTTTAGATACAGAAAAGTAAAAAGTCTACCCGTAGGCATTGAAAAGAAGAACACTAACCAAAAAATATTTTTTTTAAAGGAAACAGTTATTCAAAAAAGCTGGGTTGTCTGACTTCAGTTACTATAAAGGGTAACTATCTGGACATTCTTCAATATCTTCCAAGAGAGTCATTGTGCAATATTCAGAATGATGGCCCTATGCTCTTGGGAAAAGGTTAAATTACATATATACCTCAGCATATTCTTCTTAAGAAATTTGGAAACAGGAGGCATTCGCTTTCAAATGTCCCTCTCTGTAAAGAGAGATTTCCTACTATTCTTCCTTTCTAATCTTATACTCTAATAAGCTTTGGCCTGCTGCTCAAAAAAAAAAAAAAAAAAAAAAAAAAAAGAAGAAGAAAAATTGGAAACAGTTCATTTAGAGAAAGTCCCATCAAAATGGTTAAAAGTAGCCAGAATGAATCACTTCTTGATGTCTTCAGTGTGCAAAAATTTAACTTTCACTCATTCTCTCCCTCTCCTTCACCCTCCTTCTCTCTGCCTCCTTCTTATTTTATATATAATACTTATTTGATGTTTGACTTGTTTCTGACTAACTCTGCTAATATGGTGGGCATATATTTTAAGAAAATACAAAAGTAATAAGATTTTACTTCCTTGAAAGTAATCTAACATCTTTATTTATATATGAAAAGATGCCTTGGTGTATATTCATTATTCATCAAAGGTCAGTCGACTCTCAATTATCTCTGGTAATAGAGAGGACACAATGAATCTATTCCTAGTCCCAAAACACAGCTTTCAATCTCTTCTCTATGAGTTCCTTACAAGACAGCAACACTTCCTTTCCCCTTCTTTGTGGACTCATTTCAATTGTGGAACGACCTTAAGAAAAACAACCCAAGAGAGAAAAGAAGCAAAGTACACGAGGATGTTAAATCCTTTCCTTAAACGAAGCTAACAAATGAAATCTCTAATGATTTATCAAAGAAAACAAACTGGGATAATTTTTCAAATAATGTCTCTGGAAGCGTGGGTCACTTCTAGATAAAAGTTGATTGCTCTTTATTAAACTGTGCCAACTACTTTGCAAATCTTAAAATCATTTTAAAAGCCAGCTTCTTATAAGCATAAATGTGCCTTAACCTTGAGAATAGCAGTGAGATTTTAAAATGTGAATATCATTATACACTTTATGATCTGCAAATGAAGAAGACAAGGAAGTCTTTATTTAATAACATTGTTAAAATGGAATTAACAAAGTCTTACAAACATGTTATCCAGACTGTCCGTATCAGAACTTCGACTTCCTAGCCTTTCCTTAACTAGCAATAATATTGGCCTTTTTACTAAGTGTGAACAGCATTTATCCAACGAGGAATCGATATCGAGCTGAAACTCCAAGGTCTTAACAGCTAATCCCCAAGAACATCACTCGGTGGAGATTCTGGGAAGGCGATTAGCATAAAAGCAAAAATGAAATAATTGTGTAAAACAAATGTGCCCAAATTTGTATATAGATTTTATACTTGATACTTACTGAACACTGAGGAAAATGGGACCCAGAACTTGCCTTTTCCCCCCCTCAAAAATCTTCATTAAATAAAGGGTAAAATAAAATCCTTTCAGACACATAGAGAAGTACACTATAATTTAATGCCTATTGTGCTGTGGGATGTCAATAGTCATTGATTACTTTCTTTGTGAAGACCCAATGAAATCCTATAAACTAGCATTAACTTTGATGCTACAAAGGGTCAGAATATTTTAAAACACTGTTAGTGATGCTGACTTTTTTTAAAACATTCATCTGAAGAACTTAGTCAGATGAGTATTGTGTACAAAAATCTGTGTTCCCCATAAGGTGACGAAAACACAGAAGAGGGGTCAGTCTGTGAACGTGCTTTAAAAAATTGCTCCTAAAGAAAGGGCAAGGAAGCTCATCTGGGAAGATAATTCAAACTATCTGGGGTCATGTCAAAAGAAAGTCCAATATTTGAAAGAAAAGAGAAAAATGTAGTAATTTTATTGATGTAAAATAGAAGAAAGGAAAAGAGTTATGACACTGTATATCATGGATAGAATTTTTCTAGCTTTATAGATAGAATTTTTTAAGATTATTTATTTATTTTGAGAGAGAGAGAGAGAAAGAGAGAGTGAGAGCGGGGGAGAGACAGAGAGAGAGGGAGAGAGAGAATCTCAAGCAGGCTCTGCACTGTCAGTACACAGCCCCATACAGGGCTTGAACTCATGAACCACGAGATCATGACCTGAACTGAAGTTGGATGCTTAACCAACTGAGCCACCCAGGTGCCCCTATAGACAGAACTTTTAGAACTGAGAAAATATGGGGCACCTGGGTGGCTCAGTCAGTTGAGTATCTGACTTCAGCTCAGGTCATGATCTCACAGTTTGTGAGTTCGAGCCCCGCTTTGGGCTCTGGGCTCACAGCTCAGAGCCTGGGGCCTGCTTTATATTCTGTATCTCCTTCTCTCTCTGCCCCTCTCCCTCTTTCACTCTGTCTCTCAAAACTGAATAAATGTTGAAAAAAAATTTTATAAGAGTACTGAGAAAATATGTTACTTGTGACCCAGCTTGGGGTCTATATGGTCTGAAAGATAAGGTGAATTAAGTGTTAATTCTATTTACAACAGATTATTTACTGGTCCTTCCTCTATTACTATACCTTCTTGAGGCTGTCTGCTACAGCAAAGAGAACTTGGACCTTGTGACCTTCCCTGAGTTTTGCTAAGACGTCTTCCATCAGGAACCCTTCCAAACTTATTTTATAAACCCAGCACTATATTGATACCAAACCAGACAAGGACACTATAAGTAAGGAAATCTTCAGGCCCTGATGAATATAGATGCAGAAATCCTCAACAAAATGCTATGAAATTCAACAACACATTAAAAGGACCATACACTGTGATGATACAGCTGAGATGCAAGGATGGTTCAACACACCAATCAATGAATGCGATATGTCACATAGAATGAAAGATTAAAACTATATGACCATCTCAATAGATGCAGAGAAACATTTGATAGAATTCAATATCATTTCATGATATTGAACAAATTGGGTACAGAAGGAACACAACTCAATGTAGCAAAAGCCATATATGACAAGCCCACAGCTAACATTACACTCAATGGTCCTCTAAGATCAGGTACAAAAATTAGGATGTCCACTCTCATCATTCCTATTCAACATAGTACTAGAAGTCATAGTCAGAAAAATCAGCCAAGAGAAACAGATAAAAGGCATCCAGACTAGAAGAGAAGAAGTAAAATTGTCTCTTTTTGCAGATGACATGACTTTCTACATAGAAAACTCTAAAGACTCTGTCTAAGAAGTGTTAGAACTGATATAAGCCAATTCAGTAAAGTTGCAGGATACAAAATCAAGATAGAAAAATTGTGTTTTTATATACTAACAACATACTATCTGGAAAAAAATAAACAATCACATTCACAAGAGCATCAGAAACCATAAAATGCTTATGAATAAATTTAATCAAGGAGGTGAAATTCTGTACACTAAAAACTATAAGACATTGATGGGAGAAATTGAAGAAGATACAAATAAATGGAAATATACCCCATGCTCATGGGTTGGAAGAATTAGTACTGTTAAAACATCCATACTATGCAATGCCATCTATAGAATCAACATGCCTTATCAAAATTCTAATGCAGTTCTTTACAGAAATAAAACAAATCCTAAAATTTACATGGAAGCATGAAAGACCCCGTATAGCCAAAGAAATCTTGAAAAAGAAAAACAAAGCTGGAACCCTTATACTTTCTGATTTCAAACTATACTGCAAAACTCTAGTGATCAAAACAGTACAGTACTGGCATAAAACAAACAAACAGACCAAAGAAATAGGATCAGAAGTCCAGAAATAAACCCACATGTATATGGTCCACTACTATTTGACAAGGGAGTCAAGAATACTCAATGGGGAAAAGATAGTTCTTCAATAAATGGTGTTGCAAAACTGGAAATCTGCACGCAAAAGAATGAAACTGGACTCCTGTCTTACATCACTCATAAAAAAATTAACTCAAAATGCATTAAAAACTTAAATGTAAGACCTGAAACCATGAAACTCTAGGAAAACATAGGGACAGTGGTCCTCGACATTGGTCTTAGCAATGATTTTCAGGTATGAAACCAGAAGCACAAGTAACAAAAGCAAAAATAAATAAGTGGGACTACATCAAATTACAAGCTTCCCCCCAGCTCAAGAATTAATCAACAAAATAAGAAAGGTAACCTACAGAATGGGAGAAGATATCTGCAAATCATATACCTGATAAGGGGCTAATATCCAAAATACATAAGGAACTCATAGAAAAAAACAAAACTAAAGTAATATGATTGAAAAACGGGCAAATGGTCTGAACAGATATTTTTCTATCTCAATACGCCAGCAGGTACGTCATAAGGTGCTCAACATCGCTAATTGCAGGGAAATGCAAATCAAAAGCACAGTGAGGTAGTGCCTTTATACCCGTTCCAATGGCTGTTAGCAAAAGACAACCAATAGGAATCTCTGACCAGGATGTGGAGAAGAGGGAACGCTGGCGCACTGTTGGTGGGAATATGGTACAGACACTCTGGAAAACGGTATGGAGGGTCTTCCCAAAATTTTCAGTGAAACTATCATATGATCCAGCCATTCTGCTTCTGTGTATTGATCTGAAGGAAACGAAAACACTAACTCAAAAGGTATCTTCACCCCCACGTTCATTACAGAATTATCTACAATAGCCAAGTCATGGAAGCAACCCACGTCTGTCACTGGATGAAAGGGGTAAAGACACTATGGTATGGATATATACGAATGTGAATATTATTATTCCGCCATAAAAAAGAAGGAAATCTTGCTATTTGCAAAAACATGGACGGACCTCGTGGGCATTATGCGAAATGAAATAAGTCAGAGAAATACAAACACTGTATAATCTCACTTATATGTGAAATCTTAAAAAAAAACAAAAAGAACTCATGGAAACAGAGAGTAGATGGGTGGTGGCCAGGGGCAGCGGGTGGGGGTCCGAGGTGAATGAATGATGGTGATCTAAAGACAGAAACTTCAGGTGTGAATAAGTTCTGGGGATGTGACGTATATCATGGTAATTATAGTTAACAATATCCCACACTTGGAGATTGCTAAGAAAATTGATTCGAAAAGTTCTTACCACACACCCACCC
The DNA here is from genome assembly GCF_018350155.1 of Leopardus geoffroyi. Taxonomy (NCBI): domain Eukaryota; kingdom Metazoa; phylum Chordata; class Mammalia; order Carnivora; family Felidae; genus Leopardus; species Leopardus geoffroyi. The sequence goes on along the minus strand of NC_059327.1, from coordinate 13,050,175 downwards.
ACACACACACACACACACACACACACACACACACGTGTTACTATGTGAGGTGATGGATGTGTTAATTAATCTTACTGTGGTAATCATTTTGCAATATATATGTACATCAAATAATGCTATACACCTTAAAATCACACAACACTGCATGTCAATTATATCTCAGTAAAGTGGAAACCAAACGAACGAAACACCTTCCATTAAAAGAAAATGAACCTCCTGCAGCTTCCTCCACGAAATGGAAAAACTGGCTTTGGATGATGGTAGCAGAATCCCAAAGGTACGTGAGGAAAAAACTCCTTTGTCATCTATCCATGGAAGCATAGCTATTTGGGGGTCAACATGTGTCTCAAAATGTATTATCTTTCTATTGCACATGCATCTGTAAACACTTTCAATCTGTTCTTGAATATGAACATCCCTATTCAGTTGAGTAGATGCCCTTTAAAAAGGTGTTCTCCATTTGGCTTTCAAGAATCTGGCCATTCTAGACAAAAAGGCACCAGAGGAGTTCTTATGATTTATCATGTCTATGATCCATGAATTAAAAGGCTTCGGTGAGTGAGACCATTGTGGTTTATTGCTTCTGGGAGCAGAGTACCACAGAATGTGTCAAGGAAAAGGAGCTGGCATTCGTGCCTGAACAATAAAAGTCCCTAAATGCTGATTTACCTGTCAGACTAAATTGGCTCTGAAAGAATGCTAATTAAAAAAAAGAAGAAAGCAAGAAAAAAAAATTGTAAATATAGAGTCCTTGTATTCCAAAAATTTCAATGGAAATGTATATAATTTTCATATGAAACTACGAGGAAAATTGTCAATAACCATTTGGAATTTGGATTCCACTATTGGTTGACATAATTTAGATGGCAGAGAGCTGAGAAGGCTTATCAAAAATGACACAGGAGCTTTCAATATGCTAACAACACCACTTACGCATCTTCGCTGGTTAAAGGGCCCTGAGATTGTACGTTTTTACAAGAATCATAGACTAAGTCATATTAATCTAACCATAGTCTAAGTAAGTCATAATGGTCTCAGACTTGCTCTAGTTTCGATCATGGTTGGTCATTGGATTCAGCCCTGTCTCTTCAGGCAAGCCTAAATAGAAATTATGCCACGTTGCTGGTGTCTGTTCAGTCTTCTCACATCTTTAGTGAATTCCACTATTTTAGTTTGAAAGCACATCAGGTCTCATACTGACATCACATATGGCAAGATTTTTCTTATTACCATTAATCCCCCTGCCCAAATTGAAAAACCCCATTCCTTAATTCTGGGTTAGCCTTTCTAGATACTAGAAGAGCTGCTCAAATCATCTGTATTCTTGAACAGGGATCAGCAAACATTTTCTATAAAGGGCCAGATAGTAAATAGTTTCTGTCTTTGCAGGCTATAGGATCTCTATAGCAACTATTCAGCTCTGCCATAGTAGTGTGAGAACCATCATAGGTAACATATAAATGAGTGAACATTGTTGTGTGTCAACAAAATTTTACTCATGGTCACTGAAATTTGAATTTCATGTAACTTTCACTATCACAAAATATTCTTTTTATCCCCAACCTCTACTCTTGATGATGAGATTTAATGAGCTGCATCTAAGCTTCATCGAGTCACGTTATTTGACCGCCTTCCTTTGTAAATCATCAACACCTTTTCTAGGGCACATTCTGTAACCAGATCTTGAGGACAAGAGGCAAAGTGCAAATCAGGCCTTAATATGGTGTCCCAACTTCTGTCACATAACCAAGGCATCTGAAAGGTGCAAATGTGGACCTGTTCTAGGCTGCACTACTGTAGACACACCTGGGAAGCAATAGTGTATCTCTTTTTACCTTGTCTTTGTGCTGAAAAGCATTGATTTTCTTATCAGTTCTTTCCCCCAACATTCTAATTAATCATGGTTGCTTTCATAGTGTGTGAGGTTAAGTGTGACTTTTGTTTTCTGTTGTGGTAAGAATGAATCAGTACCTGAGACTATTTGTTTACATTGTCTAAACCTCACTGCTTCTACATAAATTCTAGCATTTCCCTATATGTGCACCAACCTCATATGAAATACTTCTTGTCAAAATGTTGGGGTAATCATCCAAAATTCCATTTGCTAAATGGGTATTTTGTAGAACTGGGACCTAATATGTTGAGTGTATCAATTAACTTCAGATTCCAAAGCTAGTATGATTGTCACGCTAATGAAATATTAATATTGGAAATATTAGTAGACCATAAAATACTTTGGGTATAATAGAGTTAAATATGATCATTAATATGCTTCTTTGATGCTAAATTTTGTATATCGTGATGAAATGAAAACAAGAATAAAAATATTTCTTAGTTGAAATAATTAATAATGACAGTCCCCAGGTTGCTTAATAAAAAGCACATGAGCAGAAAGACTTCAGAGATTATATTTTTAGTCTTGCGAGTAGTTGTAATGGTGCGACTTCTCGATTTTGTCTTTACTCCCTTTTGAATAGCAATTGTCCAATATATTTGGGATTGTTTGCTTCTATGATCTACCCATCCCTGCCTATATTAGCCTACAAGCTCTCGGAAGGGAGGGGATCTGTGTTCCTCTTTCCATACTCCCAGGACTGAGCAAAATGCCTAGAGTAGTGAAACGTTTAATACATTTTTATAAAATGAGTGAATTGCATTATCTTGCGAGTACAGTTGTTTGGATGAATCACAAGACCAGCTCGTATTTCTCTTTCTACCTTTTTATAGAGGAAGCAGTGACCCTGATTCAGTTGCTTTGGCCTAATAGCTTCCATGAAAGAAAGGACAAACTGCCTGTATCTCAAGTGCCCTTATTAAAGCCTCACCATCAAAACTTCATAATATAGGTGTTTTACAGATCTGAATGTGAATCGCCACAACCTTAGACATTTTAGCAGCAGATAAAAAGTTTTCTGTAACTTCTGATGAGGCGGTGGGTAAGAGTAAGATACGGACAGTGAATGGGGGGTACCCACTGCAGTGGCGCACGTGCTAATATCGTGAGCTCGCCTATAAGCTGGCAGGTCTCATAAGAGATTCAAGCTACTGGAGGGGTTAATGTACAAAATAAAAAGTTATGCCACTCATTTTCCTCGTACTATATCTGATTATGATAAAGTACAGAAAGTATCAAAACAAATTCAAAGTGGCTCTAATAACTTTGATTTATGCTCCTTGAAAATAGTGGCTAAAATGTACAAATCTCAGGAGACTATCTATAGATGCTGGAGAGGATGTGGAGAAACGGGAACCCTCTTGCACTGTCGGCGGGAATGCAAACTGGTGCAGCCGCTCTGGAAAACAGTGTGGAGGTTCCTCAAAAAATTAAAAATAGACCTACCCTACGACCCAGCAATAGCACTGCTAGGAATTTACCCAAGGGATACAGGAGTGCTGATGCATAGGGGCACTTGTACCCCAATGTTTATAGCAGCACTTTCAACAATAGCCAAATTATGGAAAGAGCCTAAATGTCCATTAACTGATGAATGGATGAAGAAATTGTGGTTTATATACACAACAGAATACTACTTGGCAATGAGAAAGAATGAAATATGGCCTTTTGTAGCAACGTGGATGGAACTAGAGAGTGTTATGCTAAGTGAAATAAGCCATACAGAGAAAGACAGATACCATATGCTTTCACTCTTATGTGGATCCTGAGAAACTTACCAGAAGACCATAGGGCAGGGGGGAAAAAGGTTAGAGAGGGAGGGAGCCAAAACACAAGAGACTCTTAAAAACTGAGCATAAACTGAGGGTTGATGGGGGGGTGGGAGGGAGGGGAGGATGGATGATGGGCATCGAGGAGGGCACTAGTTGGGATGAGCACTGGGTGTTGTATGGAAACCAGTTTGGCAATAAATTTCCTATTAAAAAAATTAAAAATAGAACTACCTTATGCAAAAAAAAAAAAAAAAGACAATGATAAGCATTTTATTGTATTGTACTTACCTATCTGAAAAATGGGTAAAGGAACAATTTCATTATTATAAGGGCTGCAAAACTATTTGGAAATAAGTCCTTTAGTTACACAGTGACTCTCACTGAACCTATCTCTTGAAGCGAAGCATCACAAGGAAACTATCTAAGCCTACTCAGTAAATCAAGAAACTTCCTAGAAGATTTTCTTCAACTCACTCAGAAAATGTCATTAACAGAAAATTAAAAAAAAAAGTAAGTGCCTGCCCTCCTTTAAAAGGGTGTGTGATTTTGCTGAATTCATAGACGGGCTTATCCTTCGTTAGACTAACAGGCTGTGTTACTCCAAAGGGGCAACGTCTTTAGTTTTTGTTCAGTAAGGAAAGGTCCATACAGTAGAATGCATTTCAGATTACTACACACTAGATGAAGGCGGTCAAAATTCTGATGTGGGCTAAGAAGTGTGGTTTGAGTCCCTGTTCTATATGAGCAAATCTTAGCTTGATTCATGTGGCTACATGGTAGCAGGGTATCCCATTTGTACCTCCCCCTGCCCCCCTCTGCTGATGCCCACTTTTCAACCTGGAATATTGTCTCATCCTTGCTCCCCCATTATCTTGACTATGGTTCTAGTTTTATTTCTGTGCACAGCCAGCCAACTCTGGAAGTTTTCCACAGCTAATCCTAATACTAGCGAACTTTTACACAGCATTTATGATATGCCAACCTTCAAAGGTGCTCAGATCTGGATCTGATGTTTGATATTTTTAGTAAATAATCCTGAAAACTCTTTAAGAAAACTCTTTTAGGTCTTGGCTCATGGATTGGCACCACACAGAAGAAACAAAATCTGAGCAAACCTCTCACTAGCCTCAAACAAAAGGCTTAGCTACAAGAAATAGATTTCAGATGGCTAGGGTGGAACACTGTAGAAGGCTAGATGGAACACTGTATGTTCCAAAGGCAAAAGTCCGACTGCTGAGGAAAGGTGGAAGTTCCTTTTTGAGAGTGTTTTGCAAAAGAGCTGGGGGGTATGTACAAGGAAAGAGTACAAGCTTGCCCTAGAAGTTTGTCCTTTGTCTTGATCTTGATCAAGATCCTTTGTTTGTCCTTGATCTTGAAGGTGATCTCTGTCTGCTTGGGGACTTTGGGCTGGCAGATGGTAACAATGAGATTTAGGTGGGAGCTGACCACACCTTAACGTAGAGGCCAGGCAGCCAGAAAGACCACTTGGGTGACTTAGGGTGGGAGTTTTGGGTCAGGAGACCTGGAGACGGAGATCAACCATGTGGGGCAATCAGTCCTACCTGCATAATGGTGCCCCAATAAAAACTTTGAATGCTGAGGCTTGGTGACCTTCCTTGGTTGGCAATATCCATGTGTACTGTCCCACATCCACACCGGGGAATCCTGACTTTATGGAAGAGGACCACGAAAGCACTGTGCTTGGTCCTATGCAATTCTTCCTTTGGCTGATTTTTTAAAAAGTATTTATTTATTTAGGGGGCAGAGCACAAGCAAGGGAGAGGTAAAGAGAGACGGGGACAGAGGATCTGAAGCGGGCTCTGTGCTGACCGGCTGACAGGCCTGATGTGGAGCTTGAACTCATGAACCGTGAAATCATGACGTGAGCCGAAGTTGGAGGCTCAACCCACTGAGCTAGAAACCCAGGTGCCCTGTTCCTTGGCTGATTTTAATCTCTATCCATTCTCCGTAATAAACCGTGATCGCGTTTTCATTACTGTCAAAGCATAATAATTTTTAGTGCGTTCTGTGAGTCCTTCCAGGGAATTATCAAAAGTGACAGTGGTTTGGGGAACCCCCTGAACAGGTAATTGGTATCAGAAGTGAGGGTAGTCTTGTGTTGCGTGCTCCCTTTAAACTTACAGAGAACAAACTGAGGATGGATGGGGGGAGGGGGAAAGGGGAAAATGGGTGATGGGCATTGACGAGGGCACTTGTTGGGATGAGCCCTGGGCGTCGTATGTAAGCGATGAATCATGGGAATCTACTCCCGAAGCCAAGAGCACAGTGTATACAATGTATGTTAGCCAACTTGACAATAAGTTATATGTAAAGAAAAAAAAAAAAAGACATACAAAAACTTCTGAGTTGATCGAGACTCTTCGAGGTTTGTCCAGATTCAGCCTCCAGTACAGAACTCCCTGGGGGTGATTGTTTAAAACACAGCTTCCTGTTGCTACTTAAATCTACAGAATCAGAAGGGGGGCAGGTTGGGAAGCGGCATTATTAGCAAGTTTTCTAGGTGAAGTTGAGTACCACTGTTCTAGACAACGAGGACCCATCTTAGAAGAAATTGGCGTGACCCACTACAACAAATATGCCAGAAAAACCTGAGAAGCAGTAATCCCAGCAGCTTTACTTGCTTAATTTTCTGTGTCATGTCAGTGCTTGGAAAGGAATCCAATGTGTAAAAGCAGAGCTAAAAGTGATGGCCCTGGATGATCCGTTAGAAAGGCTCCAGGGAAGACTTAGCTCCTTTCTTAGGGCTCTTACTTTTCGCAGAAAAGGGTGATGGTCACTTTCCAGGTCCCAGGAAAGCGGTGACCTACGAGTGTAACAGAGGTAGTCACGGAGTCAAAGTAGAAGCGGCTGGACCCTGCTTAAAGGGATCATATTGAGTAATAAACACCTGGTTTCACTGGGATTGCTGGTTTTCCAGTCTGAAGTCATGTTTCCCACTGGAACACACTGGTTCAGGAGAGAATGTGGGTTCAAGCCAGTCGTGTGCTGGGACTGACTCACAACACGTTTGGGAGCCGATTGTGTGCGTCTTTTCCCAATCTCCTGTTCAGGGACATCACGTGGTAGGTTGACGTTGGTCATGGCGGGAGTATTTACACCATAAAGATGGGCAAGTTGTACAAATCAGGCCGCAGCCACACTGGCTATTAAACATTTACCAGTATTTCACTGGTGCAAGCCTGGGCTGGGGCCAAAGGGAGGCATTGACATTTTCCCATCCTTTTACATGCATTGAATGAGAGAACTGTGATTTACTTTCAAAAACCTCAGTCTGACTCCAGAAGAATGCACAGGGCAATTTCTGCAAACAAAAAGGACACTTGATACAATAAAGGTCGTTTGCATATCTGTGTCAATCTGAGAAAGACAGGGCTCATCTTAATTTTATGAGTGACATTACAGAAAACTTGAAAGGGGTCATTTGGATATCAAGTATTATTTGTCACTCAGTATTCCTATAACCATTATTATAATGGTGCAGCCATAATAACAGTCAGGCTTTGATTTCAAAAGGGGGACTTTTTTCTGAAGTTGATTGAAGGGGATTCCTTCCTTTTGGCTTTGCCGTCAGCAGAAAAAAGGCACTAGTGTAAGAACGTGGTAAATGATGGGTAGCCTTGGATGGCGGGTCTTTGAGCGTTGAGTTGTAATAGTGAAGACGTAAGTGAGCCAACAGTTGTGTGTTCACTGGTATTCCAGCCTACTTCGTCTTTCATTGTAATTTGTAAGTTTGAGTTAAGAAATTTCATTATCGGGGCAATGGAATTCAAAGCGAATGTTGTCGGATAAATGTACAATTCTTTTTTTTTTTTTTTTGCACTTAATTATGATGTCATAGGTGAAAGGAAAATTGATTTCTGCCTTTATTTTTACCATATTTTAGTATTTAAAATATTTATCCAATGCCTTGGGCAATATGAAAAGCGTGTCTTAGTTGGGTTTGCATTTTAATTCTCTAAAATGAACTAGCTAGGCGTATTTATACGACCAGGGACTTTTTAGATGGTGAACCTACATCTTAAAAATTGTACACACTATTATATGTATTTATTAAAATTTTACACAGATCACAGATTGACTATAATTCTATGTTAGCCTCTTGTCTCTTGTGAAATAATTTTTTTTGAAACCTGTCAACTTTTAGACTTGTGAAAGGTGATTTCTTTTGGAAATTCTTATTTTTAACTGAAAAAAAAAACCCCAAATGGTCACAATTTCTCATAAAGCTAATTCACTTTAATACTGTCTCCTTAAATTGCCACTCCTAATATGGTTTTCTGGTGTACAGGATAATGCAGCTGAGAGGGTAGGGAACATTTATTGAGCACTTACTGACTGGGAGAAGCTCTCCTAAGGACTTGATGCAGCTTATCTCAGTTAATCCTCTCACTAACCCCAGAGATAAGCGCAATTCTGATTCCAGTTTTCAGATAAGAGGACTGCAGTTTAAAGAGGCTAAGAAACCGGCCAAGGTCAAACAGATTCTGAGAGGCAGAGGCAGGCCCAACCTAGATGGTCTGATACCCAAGGCTGTGTTCTTAACTCTCTTCCTACTTGGTCTCAGACTCCAGATAGTTCTGTGCTAAGGAAGATCCCAGAATCAATTGGCCACATACATGTGATTCTGAAACAATTTTAGCTTCCTTTGAGGAGTTTCTAGGAAAGACCTCTCCTGTATCATTTGATAAAATGAGATGAAATTCCTGAAAAGAGCTCTTTGAGTCTTGGCCATGATGTTAGATGAGACATCCCAAACACTCAGATATCTACCCACTCGTTGCTTGTGATTGACTGATGGACAGATCAATTGAACACGTCTAGCAAATCAATTGCATCATTCTCACTGAGTTTCCAATCATGAGAAGACACACAGGAGGATAATTCCCAGTACAAGGTGGTCTGACTGCCACAATCAATACTGGTTTCACCTTTTCAGGGCACCAGTAGGCTATGACTTTTTTATTTTTAAATTTGTTAAATATCATTATGACTGTTATGAATTAATATGAATACTAACTATTATTTATGACTCTTTTATTTTAATAAACTGCTGGAACCCCCATGCTCTTATTAGCCAGAGTTCAAAGTTTCTGTCTGCAGCCCACTGCCTAGAATTTTCTTAAAGGCTTAGGCACCTGCACAGCTATGTCCCACTGAGGGATGCAGTCACTTAAGTTATACTGACTTCTTTAGTGTGTCAGATACTGTTCCTGAGTGTATGGTGTGGTACAAGGGGGCCTGGACCCCCACACACTTTTAGCCTCTGCTGAGGCCCTGTGAGAGCTAGCTTTCTCCCAGGAATGCTTGGGTCTCAGAATTGAGCTCTGGAAACCAGCCAAGTTGCTTCTACACTTGAGTTTCTCTTTGGCCACGGCGTATAAAGTTAGATCTGTGAACCCAAACCCAGCTGCCAGATTCTAACGTGGACAGTCTTAACTGTTTTGATGTCTGGCTCCCATAAGAAAGGTCTGGAGGATTGGGCTAAGGTCAGAAGGGGGGAGGGCAACATGCTATGGAAAAGGGTTTGGAGTTCAGGTTTTAGTCTATAAACAGTGGGTGTAACCACTGATGATTCAGAGTAGGGGAGAGAACATGAAGAAATGGATGTTTAGATAATTTAAACTGCTGTTGAATGGAAAGGAAGAGATGGCTTATGATCCTTACATTTCAGCGAATTTACTCTGAAACATTTCACCAATCATGAACTCAAATCAGAGTTCTCCCATCATGAACTCCAATCAGATGTTATTGTGGGTGGTCACGGTGGCAGATTCAGGGGGATCTAAAGCCAAGCTATGTGTTAGGCTTTTTCATGTTACCAGAAACAGAGTTGTTCTGAACTTAACCCCAGTTGACTTGGAGTTAATTACACAGACATACAGAAATACGATAGAACACCAACTGTCTGCCATAGTTAACTACTGTGGAACCACTGTCGAAAAAGTCTCCTGGGACAAAGCTCCGAAGTGTTGTGTGCTCCTCTAAGATTATGACAACTCACTCACCTCCTCTTGCATTCTCTTTCATTGCTCCTGCTGCTTCCAGGCCACCCTACCTCCGCTCTGCCCTTCACCTCAGGTCTTCTGTTTGCTCAATGATTCCACTGCCTTAGAGCTTCTGGATTACAGCCCTTTTTTCCTTTTTTCTTTAAATTCACCCATCTTGGGGCGCCTGGGTGGCGCAGTCGGTTGAGCGTCCGACTTCAGCCAGGTCACGATCTCGCGGTCCGGGAGTTCGAGCCCTGCGTCGGGCTCCGGGCTGATGGCTCAGAGCCTGGAGCCTGTTTCCGATTCTGTGTCTCCCTCTCTCTCTCTGCCCCTCCCCCGTTCATGCTCTGTCTCTCTCTGTCCCAAAAATAAGTAAATGTTGAAAAAAAAAAAAATGAAAAAAAAAAATTCACCCATCTATTCTCCAGCCCAAGAGTCACTAAACTTTTTTCTCAAAGGTATATAGTTTAAACTTTGTGGGCCACATTGTCTCTGTTGCGACTATTCGATTGCCACTGTGGCACAAAAGCAGCCACAAATTACATGTAAATGGATGGGCGTGGCTGTGTTCCAATAAAACTTTATTTATAAACACCAAAATTTCAAGTTTGTATAAGTTGAACACAGCACAAAATATTATCCTTCATATATGTATATACATATATATTTTTTAAATGTTTATTTATTTTTGAGAGAAAGAGAGAGGGCGTGAGCCGGGGAGAGGCAGAGAGAGAGGGCAACAGAGGATCTGAAACAGTAGCTGACAGCAGAGAACCCAAGACAGGGCTCGAACTGACGAGTGGGGAGATCATGACCTGAGCAGAAGTTTGATGCTTAACCAACTGAGCCACCCAGGCACCCCTATCCTTTGTATATATTTTTTAATCATTTAAATATGTAAAATCCCATCAAGAACGGTTATATGGGCTTGTGGCCCATATAAAGATTGACGGTGTGGCTGGATATGACCTGGGGGCCATCGTTTATCTCTTCTTGCTCTATATCCTTTTCTAATTAATATTCATATTTTCTGACAGAGAGGATATTTATTGGCTTAACTAATGATCATGTTCAGGGTCTTGAGCTCTAATGTTGAATTGCTTGTGTTTTAATTCCAGATTCTAGCACTTACTGAACTGTATGAACTAAAGCTATTTATTTGTTTGTTTGTTTATGTATTTATTTATTTATTTATTGGGCTTCATTCTTTTTCTTAGGCACAAGGAGGTTGGCATTAACACTAATTCCATGGGTTGGTGTCAGAATCAAAAAAGAGACAATAGGGGCGCCTGGGTGGCTCAGTCTGTTAGGCGTCCAGCTTTGGCTCAGGTCACGATCTCGCGGTCCGTGAGTTCGGGCCCTGCATCGGGCTCTGTGCTGATGGCTCAGAGCCTGGAGCCTGTTTCGGATTCTGTGTCTCCCTCTCTCTCTGGCCCTCCCCCGTTCATGCTCTGTCTCTCTCTGTCTCAAAAATAAATAAACGTTAAGAAAAAAAAAGAGAGAGAGACAATGGTGTTAAAGTACTTAGCTCAGCATGTGGCACAAAGTAAATACCCAGTGAACATTAGCTGTGATGGTCGTGGTGACTCTCAGAGTTCTCGAACAGGTACAACCTATGAACTTATGTAATGTAGGCCCAGGAGAGAAGAGCCTTGGTCTATGTTGTGCACTGCTCTATTGCATGGCATTAGGTACTTGACAAGTATATGTTAAACTAATCTACATCCTTAGTTCCAGCATCTGTGGGCAGCAGAGACCCATGAAACAAAACAAAGTGACCTACACGTAAAATGTTCCAGGCTCCTGCTCTCTCCGAAAGGGAGTGTAGGCAGGCAAGTACTCAAGCCATCATGCTGTGGTCTATAAGCATGACTAATATTCCCCGACCATCTAACATAATAAGGTAGAGAGAAACAACCTTCAGAGGATGAAGCATAGGGAGGCACGGGAGGGTAGAGTTGTTGACACTGACATAATCAAAATTGCGTTAACAAGAGGAGAAGTAACAGCACAACAGAAAGTTGCTCTAAAGGCTTTATAAGTTTCAAAATCTTTTCATTGTAAAGCCAGAGACACAGAAAACATACAAATCAAATGCATGACTATTATAAGATAACCACCACCCAGGTCAAGAAATGGGATGCTGTCAGCCACATAGAAAGTCCTTCAGGTGACCTGTCCCAATCTTAGCACATTCTCTTTTATCATAAGTGACTGTTATCCTGACTTTTACAATAGTTTCTTCCTGGAGCTTTCTTTTCATAGTTTTATCTTGCTCATGTGTATTCCTAGAAACTGTAGCTTAGTCTTGCCCATTAAAAAAAAAAAAAAATGATGTGTCTTTTAAATCTCTTTAAATCTATTGGTATCTCCTACCTCCCTTTCCTTTTCTTATGCTTTATTGAAGAACATGGGCTGTTTAACCTATAGGGCTTCACATTGTCTGCATTTTGCTGATTTGATACTTTTGGTGCAATTCAAACATGTTCCTCTGTTTTTTTGAATTTCCTGCAAATTGGCAGCTGAATGCAGAGACCAGATCAGACCCAGGTTCGATCCCTCTGTCAAGACTAAAGGTGTCTCTATATACTATATATATGAGTGTTCCTCTTACTTTGGTCATCATTTCCATAATGATTTTTGGCAAGACTATATGAGGCACACAATGTCTGGTTCTCTCACTTTTTATGATCTCAGCAGCCAATGATACAAAATGCCCATATATACTCATTCATTCATGGAGGCTGCAAAAATAGTGATATTCTATTATTTTATTTTCATTTATTGGTTGGAATACTTACATAAATAGATACTTCCCTTCATCTACTATTTAGCTACGCAGTGGATTTTTTCATTTACTGTTTTTCATGATGATGAGTTAATTCCTTATCTTCCGAGGACAACCAACTTTAAAAAAAATTATTAATGCTTATTTATTTTTGAGAGAGAGACAGAGACAGAGTGTGAGCAGAGGAGGGGCAGAGAGAGAGGGAGACACAGAATCTGAAGCAGGCTCCAGGCTCAGAGCTGTCAGCATAGAGCCCGACGTGGGGCTCAAACCCACAAAACAGGAGATCATGACCTGAGCTGAAGTCGAACGCTTAACCCACTGAGCCACCCAGGCGCCCCCCCCCCCGCAACTTTGTTTTAATTATCACAAATTCACAAATTTAAACAAACAAAAAGGAGTTTTAACGTTCTGCAACAATTATCATTACTGGAGTTGAATTTGTCCACTCCTTGGCTGGCGGAGCCTCTTTGCTGGCCCTTGAATCTGAATCCTTTTGACATGACCTTAGTAGTCTTTGATAACTTCTTTGCCACCTCCTATTACAGCAGAAGAAATTCCAGGTTCATCTTGCACATTCCTTCCTCCGGACATGGGATTAGCCAGTTGTTCCAGAAATCCTAATTTCTTCTAGTGAGAAGAGATATTCAAAGCCACAAGACGCTCACTGCTGCTAGGTTGACCACAGTGTCTAGACTTTTTGGTGCACAAAGCTAGGAAATGCATACATACATTTCAAAATGAAATCTTTTATGAATTCCTGTTTATACTTTCATTCAAATTTGAGATTTTAGAGCTTGTACTTCTTGATTACACCAATATCTCTCCCTTTCTTTTGTAGTTGCCTATTATACTTTATTGCTCTTTTTTAATACTTTCGATTTTAATTCTTAAGGACAGAGGAAATGATAAAATTAGAAAATCCCATAGTTGCACACCTGTTTTTTCTCATCATATACACAACACTCTCAAAATAACAACCCAAATATCACTTCCAATGGGATTATGAAAAAAAAAAAGGTTTTTTGCGTATGTTCTCCCCAATCTCCCCCAACTTTTTAATAGTCATGTCTACACTGTCAGAGCACATACCCATTACACAATGCACTCTCTGCCTTTTAACCCTCATTTCCTCTTACTTTTTCAGGTAAATATATATTTAATGCTTACCACCAGCCCTTAAGTTAATATCTCTCTAGGCATAAGCTCATTCTCTGCACTCGATTCTTCAGGAAGGGCTCATGGGAACAATATTCCTCGAGTTCCTGCATGTTGATAACAGTTTAACTGTGCCCTTTATACTTGAAAGGCAGTTTTGCTAGATATCAAATCCTTGGGTCATACTTTCTTTCCTTGAATATTTTAAATATGTTACTCTATTTTCTTCCGGCATAAAGCACTGCTGTTGAAAGTCTGATGGTAATCTAATTCTCTTTCCCTTATAAGTCATGATTTTTGTTTTTTTTTCCTAAGATGCCCCAAGGACTCTGTTCTTTTATTTACAGTTCGGTAATTTTACTAAACTACGTCATGATGTTGGTCATTCTGGAGTCTCAGAACTGCAGTATGCACTGTCTAAACGATCATTTCAGGGAACTCTTCTTGAGTTAGTGTTTTCAGTGTTTCATTCGATTTTCTTGTTTGCTTCTTCAGAAACTTCTTATTAGCCATGTGTTTGATTTCCTTTTCTTCTCTTCGATATTGACCATTTCCTCTCAAATCCCATTTTTAAATCCAGTTTTAAATTTTTTTTTTTCAACGTTTTTTTATTTATTTTTGGGACAGAGAGAGACAGAGCATGAACGGGGGAGGGGCAGAGAGAGAGGGAGACACAGAATCGGAAACAGACTCCAGGCTCTGAGCCATCAGCCCAGAGCCTGATGCGGGGCTCGAACTCACGGACCGCGAGATCGTGACCTGGCTGAAGTCGGACGCTTAACCGACTGCGCCACCCAGGCGCCCCTAAATCCAGTTTTAAAACTTCTTCGAATCTAGCTTGAAAATTTCTTTTGTTCGATGTTTCAAAATTCCCCTTGTTCACTTTCTGTTTATCCTGAAACATAGTCTAACGTGTTGATAAGTTCTCGTGTTCCTTCTGGTTAAATCTTCATTGCCAATATGACTTTTACTTTAATGGAGAATTCTTTTCTGACGTCTGTCACCTCATCTCGGGGATTTTCCGGTCCTGGTTTCCGGGGTCCACGTGCACGTCCTACATCACTGTCTTAATGTCCCCTGGCTTGTCTGGCAATAGCAGGTGACTTTTGATCTTTTTCGAGGCTACGAGTTCCCGGTGCGCCTTCACCGTTGGGCTGCTCTTCCGCCGCCGGTTCTCTTCTTTCTGTCACCATAGCATTACACGGGATTGAACCTTGATACTTTTCTGTCATGTATTTCTGTCGGAAATTAGTCTTCTAGAACTTGAAAAATGAGGCTGCATTCCAGGCAGCTGTTCTAATTTCAGAGAGCTCCCTCTTCTGTTGCTTTTCTGTAAAAGTGTGGTGGCTGGCTTTCCCAGATGGCCCGGCTCTCTTCTCTCATCTTTGGTCTGGACTGGCCTTGACTTCACCTCTACCTTCCCGTCCTGCTCACCAGGGGTCCCACCCTCAGCTGTTTCCACTCTGCAGGGGGCCAGGGGCTGCATTATGACTTCTGTGAGGCCCAGGCCTTTGTGGGTCTCTTCCTTCGCTAAAAATGTCAAAAACTATATGCTACAGCTGCGTTGATATTAAGATAAATATATCAAAACATTTTCTTTGACCTAAAAGTGCTTTTTTTTTTTTTTCTTCTGATTTTCAAGAAATTCAAACACTCCACAGGTCCCTAAAAGGGCAGTGGGCCCTACGCACCGCCCCTCCTGTGCCTGGTAGATGACTTGGTCCTGGAGGGACCCTGTCCTGGAGAAGTGCCCGAGCGGGTCACTGGGGAACCCCTTCCAGGCTGTGCTAACCCCTCGCGGCCACCTGGCACCTGATTGCGCAAAACTCAGTTTCAGCTGCTCTTCTCCACTGGTCCGCCATGTTTTCCGGTGAATACCAATCGGTGCACGGGCTACGACAGGGTAGTCATGTGCCCGGTGCCACGCTGTCAGCGCACTCTGCAGCCTGCTGTGCAGACGTTACGATGACCCGGCGGTCCTCTGGCTCTTGGTGGCTCGTCTCCACCTGCCTGTATTGTGGTGCGCGTGGGATAACTTGCCAGTCAGCTTTGCGGTGAATGTGGTCCAGGGATTTTCGCTTTTGCTGTCCAGTTGTTCCGTTGGCTTTGATGGGTGCATTTAGGGAGACTGAAAACCTGTACTGCTGCCGTCATCCTTCTCTCAGAGCTTCTCGCCAATTTCCAAACTCAGTAACTGAGGACAGCCTCCTCACTTGCCAATAAATCCAGAGCGAGACTCCGTGGCCCCCCAGCGGGCCCTCCTTTCTAGAATTCTGACAAGAAAGGATTGACTGGGAGTTAACTAGCAGACTCTAAGACACAAATATCTTTGAAATGGCTACGCGAGAGTAATCCGTTAATTTCTAAAGTGGAGTGAATTGTGTTCAGATAACCTGGCTTTCTATCCAAAAAGTGGCAGTAAGGGTCGAAGGTGAGGGCGAGATGGGAGATCATTCTCAAGTTGGGACATGTGGTGGAGATTCAGCCTCTGAGTCCACAGTGGACAAGGGGTGGGGATTGTAAGGTAGGCTTGGATTATCTCGACGTACTTTATATACTTTGCATTTTGCCTGTCATCAGGCAAACCTCAGAGGGCCCCACATACTTGAAAAGCCTTTATGCAGACCAGAGGGTTTCCACTTTCACCTTGAGTTGTAGGGAATTATATTAATAAATATTTTGTACTGAAGATCGTGTTTGTACCCCTGGGAGTCGGAACGGTGGATGCCTAAAACACCCAGCAGGCAGAAAAACTCACAATGAGCAGATGCCAGCTCATTCTTGATGTTTTGTGCCTCCTCAAAAATGCAGTAATCTATTTAACTCACCAATTGCCAGGCCAAATGATTGATGTGGAACTGTAAACCTGCTACGACCTGTCCTTTAATTTTTTTTTTTTCAACGTTTATTTATTTTTGGGACAGAGAGAGACAGAGCATGAACGGGGGAGGGGCAGAGAGAGAGGGAGACACAGAATCGGAAACAGGCTCCAGGCTCTGAGCCATCAGCCCGGAGCCTGACGCGGGGCTCGAACTCACGGACCGCGAGATCGTGACCTGGCTGAAGTCGGACGCTTAACCGACTGCGCCACCCAGGCGCCCCCAACCTGTCCTTTAAAGAACAAAATCAAGTCTGGACAAGTTATTCCTGTCACAAAGGCCTTCTGGGCATTTACCTACCGGCTCGGGGCCTCAAATGCCTTCTATATTTTGCTCTGTGGGGCCAGGTCTGACGGTCTACAAACTACACTTCCCACACTCCCGTGTACTTGGCTTCCTGTAAGGTTGGGCAAATGGCAGACAACCGGAAGGCGGGAGGAAGGGAAAAAAACCCCTAGCCTTCTGATCCCAGATCCTGTGACACCAACCCAGTAGAAGAAAGCTAAGGCTCCAGACTCCAGCTTCCTCTGGTCCTGTCTGCATCAGCTGTGCTGAGCTCTTCAGAGGTATCATCACCAGCCGTTTGCTCTTTGCAGTCAAGCCACCACTATGCTTATTTACCTCAGGGGTTTGCACACCACGTGTGCAGGGCCCCTTCCTTTCAGCTCCTTGGCTGCAAAAATGTCACCTCTTCCCATCAGTCCCCCAGCTTAGGACTGCGAACTTCTTTCTGCGGATACTGTTACCTGGGTGACCTCGGCTGCGGGGGGTCTGGTGTTACCTGGGCGACCTCAGCTGCTGGGGGTGTCTATAGTTGTTTCTGGTGATTGGTGTTAGCTGGGTAATCTCAGCCTCCCCTTTTCTGCTTTTCATCCTTCTTGCTAATTCCTAGTCCGACATTTCTTCAGTTCTAACTACCCAGTACAGTGTTTGTACTGCTGATTGGTCATTTGAACTTGTTTTCCTGGTTGTTCAGCTGCTTTTCGTGAACTGGTCCACCACACTTTCCAGCACATCCATGGTGCCATGCTGGCTGTAAGGGCGGACTCGTGCCTTTCCTTTTACTGAGTGGGAATTAGGTGCTTCGCTTTTCCCCACTTGGAAACTTGGGCAACCGATGTGCGTTTAGTTGAGAGCTTTTACATACATGTAGCTGCACAGTAAATTTGTTATTACAAGGGGAAATTATAATTTTATAACTCAGTACTGTTAACACATCTTAATATACTCAAACTATTGCGCGAAGACAATTAGATTTAGGATAACAATGCTATTTTAGAAGTAGAACTAAAGGGATTAGAAGATAAAAACCTAACTCATTATTTATCTAATGAAGACAGAATGTTCAATACTAAAATTATGAATGATTTTATAGAAGGTAATACAGAACTGTTGTATATACCCATCTTGGAATGGCACGTGACTGTATTCCTGCCACTCAATGTGGAATAGGGACTGAGTAACAATGGATTCCTTGTAATGAAGATTGTTAGTAAAGTCAGCTAATAAGAATTAATGGGGAATCTTATTCCCTGAATGAAAGCACACACACACATAAAATATATATACACATATATGTATATATATACTGTTTCTATGTGTGGGTGTATATGTGTGTGTGTGTACATATATATAAATATATACATAAATATAACATCTATATATATATATATATATACATAAATCTATATATACATACATAACATCTATATATATACATCTATATAATCTATCTATTTATCTATCTAGCTATACACACACACACACACACACACACACACACACACACACAAATCTTATAAATATAAATCTTATCTGCCTGGGATGAGTTATTGGAGTTATTGAAATCATTGGAGTCCTGCCAAGGACTCAGTATGACCTGCCAACCTCTGTATGGCTTTCTCAGGTTTTAGGATTGTGCTTCCAAGAATTTATGATCTCCTCAGCTTTATGCCCTCCTAGCTCTTGTTTTGTTGGTGAAAAGCATACCCGGGGATCTTTATTCCGTTGGAGGGGCTGCTAATTGATTTAAAAAAATGCATTTTGTCCCTGGTCACTAATTGACTGATGGAACAGCTGTTGGTCTGACAAAAAGCAGGCTGGAAAGCAGTTCCCACTATGGGTTGGTCTGTTGCTAAACATTATTGCTTTTGCTGCCCATTGCAAAAGCACACCCTTACATATTCCCAGGGATTGGGATAGTGTTTTATTTAAAAGTATTTTTTTTTACTGTCTTTGAAATAAAGAGACCAGTCCCCCTGACCAATCATTAGATAAAGGTGAATTAACCTTAGATACTATGTCAAGAATTTAAAGTTTGTTGTTACTGAGAATTTAAAAGCATGAAATTGATTATCACATAAATAATTCTTTAGGTACTGAAAATCTTAAAGTCTAATAAGATTTCAGTTGGTTAATAATGAAAATGGTTTTGAAGTTATTGTTGTATTCCAGTATCAGATAGACTGAGTCAAAATGCTTTTATAAATACGACAGCATATTAAAAGTATTAAATTTTACTATGAAGTAATAAACTATGTTTTTTTTTTCTCAAAGGTACTTATAGTTAATACTACATAATAATGGTTTATATTTGGTAGTGTTGGCTAAAAACTCTTAATAATTAGTGTGACATGAGATAAATATATGCAATACTGATTTATGAAAATAAACCCTCATGAACAAGTAATATCAAATCTAAGGGCACAACTATAAATTTAGCAAAATTTTGTATTTTGGACATCATGGAATGAAGTAAAACCAGGATCCTACCGTCCTGAAGTAACCAAATGATTATATATATTTTTTAGTAGCCGTAGAGCTAAGAAGCAGAAAAAATTTGATATTTTGCTGTATGAGACAATAAAGTCTCAAAAGGCACTAGCCTCTTGCAAACTATTGTGGCTGGCAGGGAATGTAGGTCAGTGTTAGTGTCTTAGTTGATTGTTAGTTGACTTTTAGTTACTGTAGGTATAGCTGTAAAGATTCCTGTCGGGTTAACCCAGGCTAATCTCTGAACGTCTATTTCTCTCTTACCTTTTTGTTCATTTGTTTGTTTGTTTTGCTACAAAGGTAAGCTGTGACTGGACCAGGAGTCAAGGGACTTGAATTATGGTCATGACTCATACACTCCATAGCTATGTGATGTAACCTTGATAAAACTATCTATGCCTCTGTGCCTAAGCTTACTTGTTTGTAAAAGGTTTTCTCTCTCTCTCTCTTTCTGCCTCTCTCCCTCTCTTTCACCTCCCTCTCTCTCTTCCCTTTATATTAAAGATTGATGGCTTTAATTAGTGTTAAAGCAGTGAATACTGTCATTCAAATGCATTCTGACAGAAAAGCCCAATGTATTACTATATCAAACACATTGAAGTGAACTTTCTCTGTTGAAGGGATGGAAAGAGGCTGAATGCCTTAAACACTGCCTCTGTCCCTTCATCTGCCTTCATGCCTTTTGGTGGTCCTTGAGGTACGTGAAGATCTCTAGGTGACAAGGAATACCCTTTGAAAGCCATAAAGTCAGATGATCTATATGTTCCCTTCCAACTATGAGATACAGTTTTAGCTTAAATTTGACACAGAAAACCCTATGGTTCCTTTCATAGTCATAACAAAAGCCATTTGTAAATATAAGGTTTAAAGTCTTCAGCATCAACCCATTACAGAAAAATTCACTATATGTTTTGACCGGATTTGCTGGCGTAAAATGATTTTTAGAAATGTGTATGTACACATATATCTTCAGGTATGTGTCTATAACTACAGGGGGATAGAAAGGAGATAATAAGATCATATGAAATGGTTCAGAATCTTACAATGCAATTCAATTCAGTTCCATTCGGTGAGCATTTATGGAGTACCTACTGTGCAAAACTGCATATAAGACTCCCGAGGGTTACGGAGACGAACGACAGACTCTTTCCTCAATTTATTTTTGAAGCGTTCCCTGTCAGAGAATTTAACTTTTTAATACATTTTTAAGTATAAGAAGTGTGAGGTACCGAGGGAAAAATTGGCTTAAAGTCCATAGAATCAATCAATCAATCAATCAATAAATGTCATTGAATAGGTCAAACATCTTATGGCCATGGATGGGCAAAGCATACCAAGGG
Source organism: Leopardus geoffroyi (assembly GCF_018350155.1). NCBI lineage: Eukaryota > Metazoa > Chordata > Mammalia > Carnivora > Felidae > Leopardus > Leopardus geoffroyi. The sequence continues at coordinate 13,029,564 of NC_059327.1, read as the reverse complement.
TCAGGTGAAACTGTCCCTGAATGGAGGGCTATTTTGTCCTTCTTGTTTATTAATGTCGATCCATCTATACTAATGGATTTAGCATGAAAGGAAGTAAGGCGGGGGTCGGGAAGTGAGAGTTACTAAATCTCAGTCTTCCATCCTTCATTAATATTAATGCTTTTCTGCAACCAGTGTGTGTTGGCACAACGTAGCCTAAGAGCTTCATACAAGAAAAATAGTTCTGAGGCTTCCTTAGCATATATTCACCGACATCCAGCACCAACTGGTCTCATATTGCATCACAGGCCTTCATTTTTATCCCATGAAGAGGAATTTCCCTTATGTTTAATGAGTAGGTGACACTCATGGTTTTGTGTCTCCCCCCCAAAAGTGCATTCTTTTAATTTTTAAACAATTTCCCCCTGTATTGGCCCACAATAACCTTTCCCCCTGTATTGGCCCACAATAACCTTTCCCCCTGTATTGGCCCACAATAACCTTAAATGAAAACAGACTTAGCTTATAGGACTTATTTTGTAAGTCAGTATAAAATGAGCATTAAAAGAAATCAGTACATTTTCATTTGTGTTCTTTGAATTCAGTGACGGGAGCTATAATCCCGTGGCCCACAAGCACCAATGGCCCACGGACATAACGAAATTCAGGATGTGTTTGAGCGGTCCGCTGACAGGATTCGCGACTAGGTCTATGGCAGGTTAGCAATTTCTGTCCTGAATTTCTTTGTGAAACCCGAGTTCGAGAAAAAAAGCTGTGTTATAGCTCTGCCTTAGACCAAATACACGTTGGCAGAACTCAAGATGTTCAGTTACAATGTTCGAATTATCTCGGAAAGAAACAACCAAGGCCCACAGAGGTTACACCACTTGTTCAAAAATACTCAGCGAGTAACTGGCCATGTTGGTAACTTGCAAGGCCCCTGCCTTTCGGCGAAGTGGTCTTTATATTCAGAAGATGTTTTTTTTTTAATTTCCCAGAGCCATAATTTGTGATTTACAGACCCATTTTCTCTCTCAGAGTGCTCCAGCCCAGAACAAAACAAAACAGTAAGAAGGTTTTTGCAACTATAACCTAACTCTGCTGGGTTTACTGCTGTACCTTCCCTGTAATCCACCAGCCTTCCTCACTCAACAGCAGATTCAAACCTAGTTGACGCCAGTAATAAAGCAAGAAAGAAAGCGAAAACAAACTAAAACTAAGAGAAAACACCGTCCTCTAAAAAGCACACGAAATGAATGTGAAAGACCACGAATGAATATATTTCAGAGCTCTCCACTTTTCTTCCTCAGCCTGAACTGCCTTGTTCTTGCCCCCTGCCGTATTCAAGGGCCCATGATGGCAGGTGGACACACGCCTCCGGAAGAAGGGACGTGGAAGGTAGCACATTTTCCTCTTCCCTTTTTTCTTTTCTTTTTAATAGTAAGAGGTTTTTAGAGTTTGCAAATGTTAGTCCTTGGATAAGGGTGTCTTCACTAGAGTCCTGCAGGGTGGGGCCCTGAGGGAGGGGGGGTGTGTATACGTATGTGTGCACGTGTGTGTGACACTGGGAGATGTCCTGTCTGGGTGTGTCAAGGTTTATGTGTGACTCCAGAGCAGGCTTGTCTGGGAGGCCTGAGCAAGGGTCAGCCCAGTAGCTGGGAGTCAAAGCCAATTTTTGCTCTAAGCCTCTTTTTAATAGTCCAATATTTATATCTATATGTTTTTCCCAAAATAAACACCCCTCCCCATCACCTTAACTTTTCTCTTTTATTTCTTTTTTTTTTTTTTGGCTTTTTTTTTTTTTTTTTTTTTTTTTTTTTTTACATAGGCTCCATGCCCAACATGGGGCTTGAACTCACGACCCCCAGATCAAGAGTCATATGCTCTACTGACTGAGCCAGCCAGGGGCCCCTCAATCACCATAACTTTCAATGCCAGCCCATTTCAAAGGAAGAACAACTATTTGGAAGTCACTTACACTATTCAATTTCTAAGCGATTAGATTACACATTTCAATTTAGAGTAATTCCTTGAAGTTCAAGAGAAAAGTTCGCTAAATATGACGGAGGTTAGAAAGGGTTGGTGGCTGGTTTTCAGGATTCATATTTCCTTTTACTTTTTAGGGGATAAAAGCAAGCAAAGCATAAAAAGAGAAATGGTTTTTAATACTAAGTAGAAAAATGCAATATATATGTGCAAAATAGATGCTTCGTTTGAATTAGTATTTACATGTTTTGTAAGCTCAAATAATATATGTTTTTCATTATTTTAGTAAAATTAAAGAATGGGCATTCAGCTATCTTTAAATTTTCATATTGCTCACGCTAGTTTAGGCATGCCAGATCATTTTGGGGTAATAAATTCCTGCACGGTTACTGCACGGATACTAAAAGATATTGCAATATTTTTCTTTTAAACGTGAATTAAGAAAAAAATTAATAGATGGTTACATTTCTATGCTGGCCGTTATTAGAATTTACTAATGAGCAATCTGACATGATATTTCCTATTGCTTTAATATGCTATATATTATAAAATGTTTTCCTACATTACAGGCGTTAATTGCACAACGTGAAAAAAATTCTTTGCAATTCCGCGTGATTTATGGGCCTGCCTCTGGTGACTAGGTGTGGGAGAACTTTGGCTTTTGTGGGCTTGCGGGGGAAAGGATGTGTGAAAAGTCGAGGAAGCCCAATTAGAGAAAGGCAGTGAGAAAAATTTTACAAAATCTGTCCTGCTGAGACTCAGGCATTTTTTCTCGATGACAAATGTCTGGAGCTCTCAGTTTTACAAAAAAGGAGTGCTCACCCCTGGCCTCTTCTCCTGCTGTCATGTAGGTCACCTAAGCTGGGGAAAAAGACCATCTGGAAAGAACGCTGTGGTTTCACAGAGCGAACGGTCCTCTACCCCATCCTCTTCCTCCCTCGTTATGCAGAGCAGTGTTCAGATGACAGATTTCGGAAAACTGTCTTAGGAGATAACTCCTCAGGCAGTTACAGGCTACCGGTATTGTGGATGCTTCTGTGCGTCCCGTCATCCGGTTAAGGAGGCTGATGGGCTTTTTTGTGAACTGCCGGGCTTCCAGAAGGCTTTTATCTTCCACTCAGTTTTAACTGAGGAATTTATGGGATTTTGACACCTTGAGAGGTAAGTTAGACACAAATGCCGTGCAATTTATATGTGAACGAGTTTTCATTGTGTATTGACATAAATCTTATTAGTACACTATACTTCTCAGATACCGTGGTCAACTGAAGAAATTGTTCGTCGGTTTTCCTTGTGGGAAATCAAATGCGTTCTTTGCGTTATTAATGATCCTATGTACATTTATATTTTATCACGATGGCATTTCGCTAGGGTGGTCACCTTAAAGAGCATTTTTTAAATTGTTTTAGGTGAAGAAGCCAGCGTTAATAAGGAGAAGTACAGAAATCTTGCAACTCTCATTATCCTAAAAGAGGTACAATGTTTTAGCCAGGTAACGGGAGCGGAAAAACGATCTGAAAAATAAATCTGTGACCAAACAGTATTTTAAAAGGCATCTTCTTGACAAGAACCAAATGAACACTATCTCCAAGAATCTAATCTGAAGGCAAAACAGATTTGTTAGTGTGATTATTAAAACAATTGCCACCTTCTGGTGCAAGGTGATGTCAACAGTGAGCAATCAAATAATGCCCTTTGCTTTGGTACAGTCAAGCACTCAAAGCTACCGTGAAATAGGATTGGACGGGACCTTTCATTTCATATGAGAATTAATTCTCTAAATGCAGTGGAGAGGAGGCAGCTTATTTTTTTTCCCCCCAGCAAGCAGCTAGAAACAAGTCTGCGGGAGGCCATATTTTTTCTTATTCATTTCTTAGTCTGTGCATGTATATGTTACCAAGTATTGTGGCCATTAATCCATTCTTTACCGAAAGTTGCATCCGAAAAGGAAAAAAAAAAAAAAAAAAAAAAAAAAAGGCAGAATTTTCCCGAAGGTTTTATGACCTAAAAAAATTTTAGTTCTACATCTAAATTGTTTATGAAAGATTGAATTAAACGTCACATTTCTTCAATTGCACAGAAGCTTCCCAGCTGCTTTGGCGTTCTCTGTAAGGGCGTGCAGCTCCACTCCGGGGTTACAGCAAAGTATCCTCAGAAAAAGCCATCTACGTGTAATTTGTGGTAAACCTCAGTAACGAAGGCTTTCTAGCCTTCTCGACAAAGTTGTAGCCATACAAGAAAGAAACGCCACATCTGTTCAATTATTGAATATCCTGCACTGTGTATGCAAAGTATTTTGAAAGCACCAATTCTCCAGCATAGTATAAATCCAAGGATTTAAGAATTGTAACAGCGTTGCCGGTGACAGATGGTTGCTACACTTGCGGTGAGCACAGCAAAACATGTAGAGTTGTTCAATCACTATGTTGTACCCGTGAAACGACTGTATTATGTCAACGGTACTCAAAAATATTTCCAAAACAACAACAAAAGAAGTTACTAGCCTTAAATGAATTCAAAGTTGAGAATCAAATGTTATTTATGAAATTTTATATGTAAATTTCTGTCTTTGGCATCTCACAAAATTACCATTGGTGTAAAATCTGGTAACTATGTCTTTAATTTTTACATTGTGCACATTCCCCATTTCTTGAACTTCTATAGTTAATAAAGCAAATACAAGACTTAAAAAAAAAGACTAGGTGATCAATAACACATTTCTTCTCCATCAGATTATTTTTTTTCATGTCCAAAATTCCTGTTTGATTTTTCAATTATTCAAAATGTCAGAATGATAGATATAAGAGAGTAACCAGCTAACTAGGGAAATCTGTCTAATAATATTCAATATAAAGATTCAGAATGATGTTTCATGATGGATTAAACTTTCCCCTGTTCTGCCTCATTAGGGTTCTCCCAATTTGACCCAATCCAAACTTATTACTTGATATATATCTAACAGTAAAATTGCATAAATGTTCACTAGTACAATAGATGCTAAATGAGCAGTTTCAGATAATTTAATTAAGTTTTAGGTCTTCTAATATAATTCCATAAGTATGTGAACTTTTAACTTGTGTTAACTCAATTTCCTTATGCTTTCATTTAGCATTTGTTGGGGACATTACAGTGATTAGCCAAAGTCCTTCCAGCTCCTAATGTTCTCCATAAATTTTGATTTAAATTGACTGTCACTTTCTCACTATAATAAAGTAGATATTTGACATCTCGAAAAAGAGAACTGGTCTAGTATGCTACGTTATCAAGAAGTAGAATTTTTTTCCTCTATTGCACAAAATCCACATAAAATTCACCATAATAAAGTCCATTTAGTCAGAATGAAATGGGTTGAGTCCTGCATATTCATAGGCATGTTTGTGCTTTAAAATTTCTTGGGAAAAAAAAAAAAAGTTCCTGGATGCCCTTGGCATCGAAAACACACATAAAGTCATGTTCCCATCTAATTGTGTATTTGGTGGCAGTCAATGTCCAGTTATTAAGTCTGCAGCATCCAGGAGCCCTTGGTAGTTAGATTGGAAAGTAACTGCTGTATATTTCCCTGGAGGTCAAAGACAAGACTTGCCAAAGGAGCTCACCTCAGGTGCACCTCCCACACTTTTTCAGTTCAGACAACTAAAGGGCAAAATTCTATAATTGTGGTTTGAAAATTTTCAGTGAATATATCTCTGTTTGAACACAGCCCTTCAAGACATGAAATTACATTTCTACAAATATCCGTTCACCCCAAACTCTCTCCAGTTCCAACAAAATGACTGAGTCAACAAGGTTTTGTTTTTTGTTAATTACTGTCCTTGAAATCATCCAGACAGTCCAAAATTAGAGACCTCAGTTCAGTGTACAGAGTGACCTTAAAGATTCAGGAAGGGAAAAAGGTATGCTTTCCAGGTTCAGTGCTGGAATTTCTGCGCGGGATAGATCAAGAGTCCGTGGGCAGTCAGAGTCACTTAAAAGTATCAAGAAGGCTTAGAGATAAGAGATAATTACATGCGAGGGGCAAGGAATGTCAGTCCCCTCTAGCTAACGATTCACATAAACCACTGCTTTTCCAATGTGTTTGGCATCAGTCTTCATTAGAACCCGCCTTCTTTAAAGCACTTTTAGTCCAAAAAATGTAACAGTCCACCGTAGAACTTTCTGACACCTATTCAAGTTGAATATAATTTTTAAGTACCAGTGAGATTCACTAATATTTATTGGGAGCTTAACCATACGCTAAGAATTTATAAGCACGGTTCTCATGTATTTGTATGATGACTCTAGAATTAGCAACTATTAGGATCCCAGTTTAATAAATGGGACACCTGAGGCACAGTGAGATTAATTACCAAAGGTGGCCATGCAAGGCAGCCCAATTTTGGAGTCAATGTTCTTAGTCATCACATTCTATTGGCCTTGCCAATTGGTCCTGTTTCACCTACTGGATGGCATTACGGTGAGGCTCCCATGCATATTTATGAATATTGAATGCCATATCTTAAAATATATGTTTCCTCGTAACACAACTGGTGCATGATTGTAAGAAATTTAGATGATATTGGTAACCCGAAAGAGAATAAAAATTGTTAATTTCATTACCTAGACATTACAACTTTTTGGATTTTACTGTACGTTCTTCAAACCCTTCTCTATAGCTGTTTGGAGAATTTACTTATACTGATAACATTCTTTTATGATCTAATATTTGATTTAATAATTTATCATGAACATCTTCCTCTGTCTTGAAATGTATTTCTTAACATCTTCTAAAATGGCTGTGTACTTGAATATTTTGACTTTGAGAATAGTCTAGGTACAACATTTTACAGCCTCAATCTGAATTTCACATCTGGTCTCAGGTGGAACTATTGACACATCTCTATTTCTAGAGAGTTACAAAGTGGGGATTTTCCAGATGTGTGAGGTGATCAGGTGATATACATATATATATATATATACACACACACACATATATGTACATATATATGTATGTGTGTATATATATACACATATATATGTATTTGTATATAATTTTTTCTTCAGTATTTCCGCATGGAAAGACAAGTGGATATTTTACATATAACACTTCTGTCAATGGCTACTGCTACGTAACATGATAAAATAATTGGCTTAATACAAAGTAGCACGAAGTCTTGGAAGCAGGGGTAAGGGATTCTTGACCTTATGTGGAGAGCCTGGGTCACTCAAGTTTCTTTTGCTTTCCTCCTTGACTGTGCCTGAGGGTAAAGGGTAGAAGTGACATCTTTACTGAGGCCTCCCTGGTCAGATGCAATCAGATTGACTGAAAGCTCTCAGGGAACCAAACAGAAAACTCTCCACACTGGCTGGAGGAATGACTCACGAGGAGTTACTCTGCACTATTAACGGACAAGCACTTCAACATCTCATTTAAAACTGCAGTGAGTTAAGGTGGTTTCTGAATTATGTATTAAACTCAGCTTCCCAATGTAGCTTTGGTTGAGTATTCCGGCTAAATGTCTCTGAAACATCAATGTCCACATAGCACGGCTCTTGCCCTCTTATTTGCTGGTCTGGTTGTCATTTCCTACTACATTTTACTCATGACCCTGGCATTCCAGCAACCAGTATTGAACCTTCAATATTAAACTACCCTCCACATCCTTGCTCTTCATACTTTGTCTTGAGCCACAAAAGCTGCCGAGGTCTCCAGTTTCTTCAAGGGACACACACTCTGTCTGCAGTTTTGATGAAAGCACACACGAGTACTCACTGTCCAGTGGGGAACGCGGAGCTCCGTCCATTCTTGTCCAGGATCAAAGCCTCAGTGATACCCTCACGGTGGAAGTGCCATTGTTCTTTGCAATCTTCCGATTCATCAAGATCAATGTTTGTAACTCTCCCTGGGGACGTAGATGCTGATGCCAAGAGTCGGTCTCAGTGCCTGAATCTCTCTCTCTCTCTCTCTTTCTTAAAATGTTTATGTATTTTAAGAGAGAGACAGAGAGACAGAGCATGCATGAGCGGGGGAGAAGTGTAGAGGGAGGAAGAGAGAGAATCCCAAGTAGGCTCCATGCTCAGAGAGGTGCCCAGTTTGGGGCTTGATCTCATGAACCGTGAGACCATGACCTGAGCCGAAATTGAGTCAGACGCTTAACCACCTGAGCTACCCAGGCACCCCCTCAATCTCTTTTTAAACTCTATCCCACCTCCAGCACAACCTTTCAGTTTCTCCTCACCACAACCATTTCCTCCAGTCACTTCTGTGACAAATAATGAGTATCAACTAAGTCTTGTTAAAATTGCCTCCTAAAAACCTAAAAAAAATCGATTTCTTTCCATTTCCTCTGGTACTCGTTGCCTACCTCTGGCCACACTCACCTATTGCTTGGATTTCTGCAATGACATAACAACTTGCCTCCTCAGCATCCATAGAGTTCCTCCTCAAATCAATTCTCCACAGAAATCAAGTGATATTAAAAAGGATGTATAGTGGTTATGTAAAAACCTTTAAGCGACATCCAGACCTCTCTCAGTTGCCTGGAACTATACCAGTTTTTGCTTGTTGTAATGATTAAGAATGCCTCTGTTCTTCTCAGGGGTGTTCTGTTTTAGAGAATAAATCATATGGTCATATTACCTATGAGACCTCACCTCCACCACCTGCCTCTGGGGGGCAGAGTTCTAGCAGCTTCCGAGTTCTAGCTGCACTGCCTACAAGTTCCTGGGATGCATCAACTCCCCTCCTATCCAGAATCTTTGTTCACGTTGTTCCTTCTAAACTGGTTTTCAAACGTTCTTTCCCTTCCATCTTATGTCTACTCATTCTTCAGATCCCGTTAGAAAACAAGCTGTAAGAAGGCAGGGACCTCTGTCCGTCTAAATCATTTCTATATTCTGAGTGCTTAGAATAGTGCCTGACACATCATAGGCACTGACTAAATAGTGGCTGAATAAGTAAGTCCTGATATAAGCATTACTTCCTCAGGCAAGTTGTCCCTGCCCTTCCTTCTATCTCTGCCCCAGGATTTGTTCAATTGCTTTATGACATAGTGTTATAAAGCCACACACCTTGTTTCAGAGCATTTATCTTAGTTCTGATCATACAATCATTAGTTCACCAGACTCTGGGAACAAGAACCCTTTCCATTCTGCTTATTTTTATGTCTGCCTCACATACCATCCTGATCTAAAAATATGTGTTGAGTGAACAAATGAATGAACCCTGACAAGAGCACCATATTAGGCATTTTAGCAATCCTAAGAAAAATTAGATAGGGTCCTATTCTCTAGAAGCTTATAATTTACGTGAGGGAGAAAAAAGACAAAAATACACAAGTAGGTGGCAGTACGAGATGATGGATTGACTCAGAATTTTAGAACAAAGGACCCTAGAAATAATATAGATCAGCGCTCACTCATCATGGCAGCATTAAGTGACCATCACACTGTGATCGTGACAGTCCCATGAAGTATCCGGATAACGAGTACTTGTAGAGGTACCGAAGTGAAAAGCATTACTGTGTCCTTGAATGGCGAGGAAAGATTATAAAAGAGGCAACCTTGAATTGAGTCTGGAAGGGTTCACTCTCTAACAAACATTTATTAAGTATCTATTACACAACAACAGGACTAAGACACAGTGGTGGCCCATGTAGATTAGGGGCCAAAGCTGGCTGCCAGTTTTTGTAAATAAAGTTTTATGGGAACACAGTCACACTGTTTACATACATCTTGTCTATGGATGCTTTCTCACAACAGTGGCAGAGCTGGGAAGTTGCAACAGAGATCATGTGGCTCACAAAATGAAAAATATTTCCTATTTGGCTCTTTGCAGAAGAGGTTTGCTTCCTGCTGAGTTAAAATCTCCAGGTTGAGCGGGAGAGACAGCCGTCAAACATCAAAAATTGTATGAGATACGGGCTGAGACAAGCTATGTCAGAAGTTTCACGAGACAGTAGTTGAAGAGGAAGGAGCATAAACAGGAAAGGGAGCCCAGGGGTGTGAGTGATTGGCTGATCTGTAGGGCATTGGTTATAAAGAAATAGAAGGAAATAGAGGATATGCTAAGAATTAAGGCAAGAACGCAGTAATGAACAAATATCATCTGGGGGGGAAATACATATAACTTCCAATGGGGACCCCAGGTTCCCATTGAGAAGTGCAAGGTGAAAACTTCATTGAGTGAGGCTAGGGGAACTGTACAGAGAGTCTTGAGTGTAAGGCTGAAACGTTTAAAATTCACCATAAAGGCAAAGAGGAGACTCTTGTTTAGGGCAATGATACGAAAGACGGGAATCAAATTTTAGACTTCAAGTCTGATGACGTGGACTGGGAGGAAATCAGGGAGACCACAGAGGCAGTCTACTGAGGAGGACAGAGAAAATTAGAGATCTGAGAGTAGATTTCACCCAAGACAGGTCTTTCACTGACCACATGGCCTGTGAACATTTATAAAGAATAGCTGTACACATTTATGAAGGGATATTATACATGAAAATCTAGATTTCTATGGTTTCTTAAAATATCCAAGCATCTGGCAACACTGGGCCAGCGTTCTTGTATGGCAGCAATGGATGGGAGCTCAGCTGTGTGGTGTGGAGTGGATGGGGCAGGCCCCATTTAATCATGTAATGTAACCCCTGTGGGCATTGGGAGCTGTGGCTTGGTGCCCCATAATGATCTGGACAAAGACCTTGACGGAGTCCTAAGAAAAAAAAAATGTTTTTAATGTTTTTTATTTATTTTTGAAGGAGAGAGAGAGCATGAGCAGGGGAGGAGCCGAGAGAGAGGGAGACACAGAATTCGAAGCAGGATCCAGGCTCTGAGCTGTCAGCACAGAGCCTGACATGGGAGAACTCATGAACTGCAAGATCATGACCTGAGCTAAAGTCGGACGCTCAACCGACTGAGCCACCCAGGCACCCAAAGTCTTTAACTGGAAGCCAACACATTCACCTTTGGTGGTTTGCCCTGAACCCTTATCTACTGACCGTTTGTGTTCCTGAAGCTTTCCGAAGATCTAACTCCCTCGTTTTTAGATGCTAGAGATTTTTGAGTCCTTCTGCCCATTCTCTAAAATAGTAGTTTCATCTATTTCTTCTTGCTTAAAGAACCACAACAACTTTGTTCATGCTTTCCAGTAAAGGCGTTGTTGGTTTTTTTTTTTTTCCTTTTTCCAGTTTCACTGAGAAATAATTGACTATGTAAGTAATCACTGTGTAAGTTTAAGGCAAATAGCATGATGGCTTGATTTATGTATTTTGTGAAATGATTACAAGAGGTTCAGCTAACATCCATCTTCTCATATAGACACGATACAAAGAAAGGAGAAAAGAAGGGAAGAAATTATCCTTCTGATGAGAACTCTCAGGATTTACTCTGTTAATTTTCCCACATATCAGCAGTGTTAGCTATAGTCATCATGTTGTACATTATATCCCTAGTACTTATTTATTTTATAAGTGGAAACTTGTACTTTTAGATTCCCTTCCTCCAATTCCCCCAGCTGTCTCCCTCCACTTCTGGTAAATACAAGTCTGATCTCTTTTTCAATGAGTTGTGTTTGATTTTGTTTTAGATTTCACATATAAGTGAGATCATACAGTATTTGTCCCTCTCCATCTGACTTATTTCACTTAGCATAATGACCTCGAGGTCCATCCATTTTGTTGCACGTGCTGGGATTGCCTCATTTTTTATGGTTGAATAATATTGCACTGTATATATAAATACCACAACTTCTTTATACATTCATCCATCAAGGGACACTTAAGTTGTTTCCATGTCTTGGCTTTGTAAACAATGTTGCTATGAACATGGGGATAGATGTCTTTCTGAGTTAGTGTTTTTGTTACCTTTGGGTACAGTCCCAGAGGTAGAAATGCTGAATCATATGGTAGTTCTATTTTTAATTTTTTGAAGACTCTCCATGATGTTTTTCAAACTAGCTGTGCCAATTTATAATCCCACCAACAGCATACATCCATATCAGCATTTGTCATTTCTTGTCTTTTTGATGATGGCCATTCTAACGGGTGTGAGGTGATATCTCATTGTGGTTTCAATTTGCATTTTCCTGATGATTAGTGATGTTGAACATTTTTTCATGTACCTGTTGGCCTTTTGTTTTTAAGTTTATTGATTTTGAGAGAGACAGAGAGAGAAGGGGAGGAGCAGAGAGAGAGAGAGAGAGAGAGAGAGAGAGAGAATCCCAAGCAGGTTCCATACTCAGCGCAGAGCCCTGCATGGAGCCCTCCATGGTACTCAATCTCACGATCCTGAGATTGTGACCGGAGTTGAAATCAAGAGTTGGACACTTAACCAACTGAGCCACCCAGGAGCCCCACCTTTTGGCCTTTTATATATCTTCTTTGGAAATGTCTACTTAGGTTTTTTGCCCATTTTTAAATTGGGTTGTTTTTTGCTATTGAGTTTTTTTTTAATGTTTTGGATATTAACCCCTTATCAGCTATATGGTTTGCAAATATCTTTTCCCATTCTATAGGTTGCCTTTTCACTTTTTTTTTTCGGTGGTTTTTTTTGCTATACAGAAGTTTATTAGTTTGATATAGTCCTAGTTGTTTATTTTTTGTTTTGTTGCTTGTGATTTAGGTGTGATATCCAAAATATTGTTAGCAAAGCGAACATCAAGGAGCTTTGTTTTAATTTTTCTTCTAGGAGTTTTATGTTTTCAGGTCTTACATTGAATTCTTGAAACTATTTTGAGTTACTTGTTGTGAATAATGTAACATAGGGGTCCAGTTTCATTCTTTAACATGTGAATATCCAGTTATCCCAGCACCATTTATTGGAGAGACTGTCTTTTCTTCATTGAGTATTCTTGGCCACCTTGTCACATATTAGTTGAGTATATACGCTTGGGTTTGTTTCTGGGTATTGCTCTTGCTTCATTAGTCTACTTGTCTGTTTTTATGCCAGTACCATACTGTTTTGAGGACTATAGGTTTACAGTATAGCTTGAAATGAGGAAGTGTGGGACCTCCTGCTTTGTTCTTCTTTCTCAGGATTTCTTGGTTATTTGAAGTCTTTTGAGGCTTCATATAAATTTTAGGAGTGCTTTTACTACTACTGTAAAAAATACAATTCCAATCTTGGTGGGGATTGTATCAAATGTATAGATGGCTTTTGGTAGTATTAACATTTTACCAATATTAATTCTTCCAATTCCATGAACATGGGATACCCTTCTATTTATTTGTGTCTTCAATTTCTTTCATCAACATCTTACAGTTTTTAGTGTAGAGATTTTTCATCTCCTTAGTTAAATTTATCCCAAGTATTTTATCGTTTTTGATGCTATTATAAATGGGATTTATTTATTTATTTTTCAGAAATTTTATTGTTAGTGTATAGAAATGCTACTTATTTTTGCATGTTAATTTTGTATCCTGTAACTTCACTGAATTTATTGATCATAGCTAACAATTTTTAGGTGGAGGGAGTGTATAGTATTTTCTACATATAACATCATGTCATCTGCAAATAGAGAAATTTTTGCTTCTCTCTTTCCAATTTTGATACCTCTTATTTTTCTTTTTTCTTGCCTGACTGCTCTAACTAGGACTTCCAGTACTATGTTGAATAGGAGTGGTGAGAATGGGAACCCTTGTCTTGTCTTGTTCCTAATCTTAGAAGAAGCCTTTGAAACTTTCACCATTGACTAATAATGTTAACGGTGGGCTTGTCATACAGCCTTTGTCGTGGTGAGATATGTTCCTTTTATGCCTAATTTGGTAAGAGTTTTTATCATGCATGGATGTTGAATTTTGTCAAATGCTTTCTCTGCATCTGTTGAGATGATCATATGATTATTTTCTTTCATTTCATTAATGTGATATAGCACGTTGACAGATTTGTGTATGTTGAATCATCCTTGCATCCTAGGGATAAATCTCACTTGATCATGGTGAATGATCCTTATAATGTGCTGCTGAATGCAGTTTGCTAGTTCTTTTTATTGAGAATTTTCACATCTATATACACCAGGGATATTGGTCTTAACTTTTTTTTTTTTTTTTTTTTCTAATAGTGTCCTCTCTGGTATTAGTACTGGGGTAATAGTGGTCTTGTAAAATTAGTTTGAAAGTATTTCCTTCTGTCCAATTTTTAAAAAGAGGTTGGAAGGATTGGTGTCGGTTCATCGTTAAATATTCTGTAAACTTAATCATTGAAGCCATCTCATCCTAAGCTTTTCTTCGTTGGTAGATTTTTGATTACCAATTCAGTCTTCTTACTAATAATTGGTCTATTCAGATTTTTCTATTTTATCCTGATTCAGTCTTGGCAAGTGGTATGTTTATATGAATTTTTCTATTTTTTTCTAGGTTGTCCAATTTGTTGGTGTATAGTTGTTCATAGTACCTGTTATGATCCTTTGAATTTCTGTGATATTCATTTTAATGTCTTCTTTTTTCATTTATAATTGTGTTTATTTGGATATATTTCTCTTTTTTTCCTTAGTCTAACTAGGAGTTTATCAATTTTGTTTATTTTATCAAAGAACCAATTCTTAGGTTCTTTTTTTTTTTATCTTTTCTATTGTTTTCCTGTTCTCTAATTCATTTCTGTTCCAATATTTATTATTTTCTTTCTTTTGGTAACTTTGGGCTCAGATTGTTCTTCTTTTTCCAGTTCCTGAAGTCATAGAGTTACCTTGTTTATTTGGGAATCTTTCTTCCTTCTTAATGCAGGCATTTTTTACTACTAACTTCCTTTTTTAGGGCTACTTTTGCTGTATTTCATAGGTTATGCTGTGTTTTCATTTTTGTTTGTAACTAGAAACTTTATTTCTCTTTTAATTTCTTTTGTAATCCATTTTTTGTTCAGAAGAGTGTTGTTTAATTTCCATGTATTTCTGAATTTTCCATTTTTTCTCTTGTTATTGATTTCTAATTTTAAGCCACTGTGGTCAGAGAAGATACTTGGTATGATTTCATTATTCCTGATTTTACTAAGTCTTGTTTTGTGGCCTAACATAGGTATGCCCTGGAAAATGATCCATGAATTCTTGAGAAGAAAGTGTATTCTACTCTTGTTGGATAGAATGTTTTATATCTGTTGGTTAGGTCATTTGGTCTATAATACTGTTCAAATCCACTGTTTTTTTCTTAATTGATTCTCTCTCTGGATGACTTGTCACTTCTTGAGGGTGGGGTATTAAATTCCTCAACTATTATTGTATTACTGTTTATTTCTCCTTTTAGTTCTCATTTTTGCTTTATTTATTCAGATGCTCTGATGCTGAATGCATAAATATTTATAATTGTTATATTTTCTTGATGTATTGATGCTTTATCATTATATATTGACCTTCTTTGTCTTTTTTTACTATTTTTAGTTCAAAGTCTAGTTCGTATGATATAAGTAGAGCTACTCCTGCGTTGTTTTTTCTTTTTTTTCTTTTGGTCACCATTTACTTGAAATATCTTTTTCCATTCTTTCACTCTCAGTCTACATGATGTATCTTTAAAGTTAAAGTGAAGGTTTTGTGGGCAACATATATTGAATCTGATTTTATTACTTATTATGCAATTCTATGTCTTTTGATTAGAGAATTTCAGCCTTTTATGTTTAAAGCATTTACTAATAGGTAAGTACTTGCTACTGACATTTTGTTAATTGTTTCCTGTTTGTTTTGTAAATCCACTGTTTCTTATTCTCCTGTCTTTTGCATGTGTTTTGATGTCTTTTGGTATTGATATACTTTGACTTCTTTGTCATGTTCTCTTGTATAATTACCAGAAGATTTTTTCTTTGTGTTTACCATGAGGCTTACATAAAATATATTACACTTGTAACACCCTATTTTTAGCTGGCAACAAATTAACTTCAATAGAATTAGTATATTTTATACTATTACTTCTTCTCCACCTCAAATTGTAGGTTATTGCTGTTACAACATACATTTTTTATACTGTGTGACTAATAATAGATTATTATTATTATGGTTATTTTTGCTATACCTTTTTTTAAAGTTTATTTTGAGAAAGGGAGAGTGAGCACATAAGTGAGGGAGGGGCAGAGAAAGAGAGAGAGAGGGACAGAGAGAGAGAGAGAGAGAGAGAGAGAGAGAGAGAGAATCCCAAACAGGCTCCACACTGTCAATGCAGAGCCTGCCATGGGGCTCAAATCCAAGAACCATGAGATCATGACCTGAGCCAAAATCAAGAGTCAGACACTTAAATGACTGAGCCACCCAGGTGCTCAGCTATACCCTTAAAAACAAACAAACAAACAAACAAACAAACAAACAAACAAAAAAACTTTAGAGTTGTGAGTTGGGTACCACTATTAACATATTACAGAATCTAACTATGGCTATATACCATTTTCAGCAAGATTTATGCTACTTTTTTGTACTTTATGATGCAAAAATTAGCATTTTTACTTTCACTTACAGAATTCCCTTTAGCATTTCTCATAAAGCAGGTCAAGGGGTAATGAACTTTCTCAGCTTTTGTTTGTTTGGAAAAGTCTTTATCCCTCCTTCCTTTCTCAATGACAACTTCACTAGGTATAGAATTCTTGGTTGATAGTCATTTTCTTCCAATATTTTGAACATGTCATCCCTTTCTCTCCTGGGCTGGAAATTTTCTGTTGTGAAATCCACCAGTAGCCTTATGGGGCTTCCTTGTATGTAACTTCTCTCTTTTCTCTTGCTGCTCTTAAAATTCTTTCTTTGTCTTTTACTTTTGACAAAGTCCTATTTGGGTTCAACCTATTTGGGGTCTTTTGGGCCTCATGGGTCTGGATATCCATTTTTCTCCCCAGGCTCAAGAAATTCTCAGGCATTATTGCTTTAAATACACTTTCTGTCCCTTTATCTTCTTTCTGGAATTCCCATAATGTAAATATTGTTCCTTTTCATTGTGTCCCATAATCCATAGGCTTTCTTCACTCTTTTTCATTCTCTTCTATTTTTGTTCCTGGATAATTTCTGGATGGATTAAATTGGGTAATTTCTAATGGATAATTTCTGGGTAATTTCTAATGACCTATCTTCCAGGTCACTGATTCTTTCTTCTGCATGGTTGAGTCTACCTTTGAAACTTTTTGTTGAATGCTTCAGTTCACTTATTACATTCTTCAACTCTATGATTTCTGGTTTTTTTTTTTTTTTTTTAATTTATGGTTGCCATTTCCTTGTTGAACTTCTCACTTTGCTTAGGCATTGTTTTCCTAATTTCTTTTTTGTGGTTTATCTGTTTTCTGGTAGTTCACCAACCTTCCTTAAGAGGATTAGTTTCAATTCTTTTTCTGAAAGTTCATAGGTCTCCATTCCTTAATTGGAACTTTATTAGTTTCCTGTGGTGGTGTCATATTTACCTGATTTTTCATGATCCTTGAATCCTTACATTGGTGTCTGTGCATTTGAATAATGGGGCTCCTCTTCCACACTTTACAGGCTTGCTTTGGCAAAGACACTTCTACACCAGTCAGCTCAGTTTGGGTTTCTGGGTGTGTCTGCTGGTAATACCCTTAGGCATGTAGAGCCCGCTATTATGGTCTGTTTTGGAGGTTTGAGAAAATGGGATGAGGGTATGCTACTAGCTGACCAGGTTGGATGGGACGGCTGGCTTGGTTCCCGACCTAAGCGCAGCCGAAGGATGGACTCTATGGCTTCTTGGATTCTCTGGTCAGGCTCAGCAGATAGGTAGGACTGAGAACTATCTTCCCTACTAAATGAGGCAAATAATTAGCTTCCTTGCCTTGGCAAGGCAGCAGGATTTGACACGGGGCCTGTACAGCTCACTATTTGTGGACCTGAATCAGACCAGAGTGTGCACTGAATTCTTTGCTCAGGTGAGGCCACTGGTTTTGCTCTGAAGCTGGGGGAAGTCATAGACTGTGCTCTCCGTTCAAGTGCTACTGTATGTAGGACTGTCGCATGGACTGTGCAGCTTCTTCTGTGCTTGGGTTAGGTTCGCTGGTTGAACAGGCTGAGGGCTATATTTAGCAGTAAGAGAGGCTATGCTGTAAATGCCCTGCCCCGGCACAGTGAGAGAAGCAGCTCTAAAACTGGTAAGGCTCTTGGTTTGTTGTTTTAACTCAAGCTGATCTGCACCCCAAGTTTCTTGGCCAAAGAGGGCAGATGATTGGCTTTGCAAACTATTGGCTCTGTCTTCCTTTCTTTCCGTCCAAGCTCTGCTGGGCTGTGGTGTGTTCACCAGCCCTCCTGGTCAGACAGGCCTGAAGACACTCTCCACAGCAGGCAGGGCTGTGTCTCAGCTCCCTTATTTGGGCAGGAGGTGGCGGGGGGGGGGGGGGGCGGTTGCGGGAGCGCTGCTCTAAGCTACTTTCAATTTGTCAAACAGGCTTTCCCTTTTCATTAGATTTTGTTTTAACTTTTTTGTTTATGTTTATTTATTTTTGAGAGACAGACAGACAGACAGAACATGAGCAGGGGAGGGACAGAGAGAAAGGGAGACACAGAATCTGAAGCAGGCTCCAGGCTCCGAGCTGTCAGCACAGAGCCTGACGTGGGGCTCAAAGCCACGAACCATGAGATCATGACTTGAGCCGAAGTTGGAAGTTCAACCGACTGAGCCACCCAGGGGCCCCTCATTAAATTTTTTTTTTTTAATTCCATCCTGAAACAAAAACTGTTCCTCCAAGAAAGTTTTTCAAGAGGGTAGCCTGTGGTACATTCCTCTCAACATTATTTAAGAGCCTTTATACAATATTTTCTCCCTTTGCCTGGCTGTTAAAAATAGGCTACAATGCATTTCAATATATCTCTTGGTGATATGTGATTCCAAGGGAAGGAAATGCTATAAAAGGCAGTTGATCTGCACTCCTGCTGAACTGGGGTGCTTCCCTGTTCCCCACCCCCCACCCCCCCACCATGGGACACTGAACTTACTGTTGATGCACAGTTTCATAACGAGGTAGCAGATCTCATGTTGCATTCTGCTGAGCAAGTGTTATAGACACATGTCTGTGTGTAAAGCCTGGTTGTGATCTGTTCACATGTGTTTTATGTTTGAAGAAAAATGATTTGGCCCTGGAAGAGCAGTTCAGGCCAGAATTTTGTGTCAAAAGCAGGCTGCAACAGGGCTGGGACTCTGCCAGATGACTTAATAACTAATTTTTAGTGTTTTATGAAAATGCATATTATAGCACTTCTAAGCAATTGAGTACCAAAAACTTTGGGCAAGGTCTCATCCTAGTTGGAAAAGGCCAGTCACTGACATAATTCCATGACTTTAATTTTCCCCTGTCTTGTCTGCAAAGTGAAGGGGCTAAAATAAATGATCCTCAGGTGTTCTGTGCCAACTGTAAGAGACGGATGGTGGAGCTGTGTCTGTCCACAGGGAACTTAGGTCTTTATGATGCCTGAGCCACACCGCATGGACCAAGAAGCTGTTGAAAGCTCCAATTCCTCCCTGGAGTGAGGATTTAGATGGGGCAAGACTGAGTGGTTATACAGAAAGCCTGTGTGATGAAAAAAATGCGGGCTTTGGCTTCAGACAGACTGAGGTCTCTATTTGAATTCTTCAGCCTCATGGTTGTTTATTCGGTTTTTCTGCCTCTTGGTCTCCTCTTCTGCTACTTACTGCATTAGCCTGTGTGGACTGCCAAATACAAAACACCACAGGCTGAGTGGCTTAAATAACAGAAACTTACTTTCTCACAGTTCGGGAGGCTAGACGTTCAAGATCAAGGTGCCGATAAGGCTTGGTGTCGGATGAGTCCTTCCTTCCTGGCTTGCCGATGGCCACCTTCTCACTGTGTCCTCATCTGGCCTTTCTTCTATGCATACGTGGAGAGAGAATAATCTCGGGTGTGTCTCCTTCTTCTTATAAAGACACCAGTCTTATGGGATCAGGGCTTCACCTTTATGACCTCATTTAACCTCAGTTACTTCCCTTAAGGTCCTATCTCCAAACACAGTCACTTTGGAGGTTAAGGCTTCAACATGTGACTTTCGGGGGGCACGGGTGAGTCCTTAGCACTTCTCTTAGAGGGCTGTTGTGGAGATGAGACAGAGCAAAATGAGATGCCACATGCAAAGCACCTGACAGAGCTCCTGTCCCGCTGCACAGCCCCATCCAGAACCACACGCACACCCTAAAGGCTGTACTCCCTTAATAAAGCATTCCAACCTCCTTATATACTTTAGACAAGAAAACAGGTAAGCAGCAATCAATAAATTTGAAGTTTATTATGCAAAATATCTGATTGTGCCTATAGTAAGGTGTCTATTTCTTGAAAATCATTCTATTTTTTAGAATTCTATTTTTTAGAATAATTAGAAATGTATTCCACTTCTAGGCTCAGTTTGTTTTCCTAGGCCAAGAAAAAATGATTGCATACCCCTGGTTACTACAGCTAGTACTCCGTTAGCAGGCACTGACTGACCGCTGTCTGCCCAACTGGAAAAGGTAGCCAGATCATCAGCTCATCTGAGGCCTGCTACTTGATATTAGGAACAATGGCTGTGCTATTGTTTCCAAGGGGGAAATAATGGAGATAATATAAAACCCGCATATCAACATCTTTCCTGTTGTCTACAGAGAGACACAGAGAGATAGAGAAAGAGAGAAATCCAGGATGGGCTTGATAGTTGGAAATTATTTGAAAGGCAGTTAAGTACTAAAGAATATCTTCATAGACAGAAGAACGTCAAGATAAGACAATGGGGGAGCCAGAAATGTCTTCAAGCTGTGTATGGATAATCAGACATTGATAGTAGCATCTATCATTTTTACTGAAATGAGATCCTTATGAATAACAAAAGTTTTCTGCAGTGTCTTGATACTGGCTCAAATATTAAAGTTTTTTGGTTTTTAAATAGTCCGGAAAATCATTTGAATATGACTTTAGGTCTCTGTAGCATAAAATCACATTTTAAAAGTCCTGAAGTATAATAATTGGCCAAAAAAAGAAATGATTAAGAAGAGACATCAAGGGTGTTCACTGTTTAAGTCTAGAAAAATGGGAAATGGACAGAGAGAAGATCCAGACACACAGATTCTGAAATAATGCGTGTTTAGGCAGGATCCAGGAGATGGCTAACCAAGTATTAGAATAATTATAGCTGTTTACATTGGAGATGCCTTGAGCCCTTCTCGAAGAAACTCACAAACTCTGATCTTCAGTGTTGATTTATTAGTACTGAGCACTGTGTCAGGTACTGGGTAAAATGAGAACATGTTTTGAAAGTAAAACAGCCTTCTACATTGATATATCAATACTCTTTAGGGGCGTCTGGATGGCTCAGTCAGTTAAGTGTCCGACTTGGGCTCTTGTCATATCCCGGTTCACGGGCTCGAGCCCTGCCTTGGGCTCTGTGCTGACAGCTCGGAGTCTGGAGCCTGCCTCAGATTCTGTGACTCCCTTTCTCTGCCCCTCCCCTGCCCATGCTCTATGTCTGTCTCTCAAAAATAAACATTTAAAAATATATATATATATCAATACTCTTTGAATAGTATGCTCTTCCTGAATTTATATTTGCAGAGTTTTATTTTTCTTTTGGGAACAAGGGACCAATGCTTTGCCCAATTGAAGTTACCTATAGCTGGCTTTGAAAGGGGGTCCTGAGATTTCTGGGTTCACCATCAAGAGAAAGGTAGAGGACGGGCCAGAATGAAAGCAGAAGGGGGTCACAGGTTCAAGTCCTTGGAAGAAGCAGACGGCAAACCTTTCTAACAAAAACAATGGATGGGGACTTGTCTCAAAGGAACCAAGAGTGGATTCAGGAGGTGGTGAATAGAAGCAGAGGAAGATTCTTTCAAGTCACAGAAGGAGAGTATGCCTTTATATATGTGAATCGGAGTCTGTGGCCCGAGTCTGTCTTTGAGATAATACATTCCACAATTACTGAAATTAAGAGGAATAAGCATCATTTCTCAGAAAGCGATTGAATACCAGCTACATTTAATTAGCTGGTTTGTTTTCAGGTTTTATTTAAATTCCAGTTGGTTAACATCCAGTGTAATAGTAATTTCAGGTGTACAATATAGTGATTCGACACTTCCATACATCGCCCGGTGCTCATCACCACAAATCCCCTCCTTAATCCGCATCACC
Organism: Leopardus geoffroyi; assembly: GCF_018350155.1. Taxonomy (NCBI): domain Eukaryota; kingdom Metazoa; phylum Chordata; class Mammalia; order Carnivora; family Felidae; genus Leopardus; species Leopardus geoffroyi. The sequence goes on along the minus strand of NC_059327.1, from coordinate 13,007,568 downwards.
TATTTCCCCCATCACGACTACCCACCTCACCTCTGGTTACCATCGATGTGTTCTCTATAATTCGATTTTATTAACCTGATTTCTTCTCCATCTTTGGATATTAGAGTTTTGCATGACTGACTCATCTTTCACTGCTTTAAAATACTTTCCTCCTTCTATGTTTTTACTCTGTGTATACGTGTAATCTTAATCTTCCATTCAATACCTTCTATGTGCAAAGCATTAACTGAGCCTGGAGAGTTATGCAAAAACAAATCAGATACTTTCCCCGGGCATGAAGCATTTAGAGTCAAGGGGCAAGGGATGATAGTATAACTAATAAGAGTATATTACTGCCCAAGCTGTCACCTGCCTCCCACTACTTCCTGCACTCTGTGACTCAGTCATACACAAGCTCTTGGAGGCTGGGGACACGCTGGCTCACGTCATGCCTCTGTGTCTCCACGCAGTCTGGTGCCCCTGCCCAGCAATCTTCTCAGCTTCCTTCTTGCCTTAACAAACTCTTATTTAACATTCACCTTCAATCTGACGTCTGGGAAGGCTTCTCGGCCATCCCAGTTTGATGTCAGTGGTCCTAAATATCAGGCTGTATTATAGGGCCTTGCACTCCAAAGGTCTGTGTGACTGGCTGTCTTTACCATAAAGCAGAAAGGGCAGAAACTCCTCCTTTATCTGTAGTTCAAGTGTTTGGTATGTAGGGATGAAGGAGGCCTTTCAAGATTTCTGAGCAGAGGGAGGGCTGTCATGATTTGATTATCTCTTATGTGTGAAGTGTGTGTGTGTGTGTGTGTGTGTGTGTGTGTGTGTGCACGTACACACGTTATGTGTCTGTCTCCATGCATGTAATTTTCTCAGATTTGGGGAATATGAGGAAACTGCCATCATTCACCTGGTATATAACACAGCTAGCACATCTTGGACACGAAGAGTTGCACACTTGTCTAGACAAGTAAACAAATATGGGGTACGTGTTTACACTGAGGCCTCGAAAGGCCTCCCAGAAAGGGGCTGGGAGGAATTCCTGGAAATTTGCTTCTAATCATGTCCTTCCTGCAAATCTCCTCCAATTACAGTGAGCAAGATAAAGGCCAGAGAAAGAGTGCCCTGAAAATGGCCGAGTTCATTTTCCGATGTTATGATACAAAACAGTGTAATACAATATCAAAATACTGTGCAATGGAATGCTGATATTTCAATGCCATAAATGAAATTGGAATATTCAGCTCCCTATGAAACAAATTATATTTTTGCTGCCTCATTTATTATTTTTTTCCGAAGTTATCTCTGCAAATTCTTTACATTCATTTTTTACTTTGCCTATTATTGGATCTATCACTGACATGGAACTAGTTAGTCTGCTTTATTACTTCTAGCCCCACTCATGAAACTTTTTATTTAAGTTCTTCCTCTTGCCCTGATTGTAAGTTGAGATTTTCTAATTCCGTGTTTTATTTCATTTTGTGATGTATTTCATTTTTTTTCTATCGCATTCTTTTAATTTTTAAATCCAATTTCTATGTAGGGGCTTGCATAAAATCTAACACCTATTAATTTATATTGATTTACATTTATTTCCGTCTACTATAAAATGTTCACTTTTCATATTTGTACTCATAGATAATGCATATCATCAAGTTTTAACCTAAATCATTAATACATTTATTCATCTTTAACTACCAAAGTTCTTCATGTTTATAGATTACTACTCAAATATTTTATAGGATTGATTAAAATGCATCACCTGAAATATGTTTTTATTTACAACATCTCTGTGAGTATGCATGGGTAAGAAAGACCTATTACCAAAATATTTTAGGAAAACTGAGAATAAAAAGGAAAGTAGGGTTTATACTCTTATGCACCAATTAATTAAACATCTTTTTGAGAAGATACCCGTGGAAGCTGTCTTCATCAAACAGGGGAAAATCTTATATTTCTTGATTTTTTTCTTTTAGCAGTTGCATTTAGTGTAATAGCTATTATGAAAACTTTCCTTATTTCCCATCCTAGGGACAAAATTGCTTAGTAGAAGCAATGTAGGTTTTAAAAAATGCGATTTATAAATGAAACTCTGCATAGAAGTAGTTTTTCTTGAACTTTCAAAGACAGGGGACTCTTTTATTCTCATGTCTCAAGAATGAGAAGCTTCCTTCCAAGCCCCACTGCACTTCTCAGACTCTGAACTTGGTAGCCATCGTACAAGTGGGGCCTTTAGGTGAAAAGGAATATGGATGTCTCTGCCCAGCTCACTCTCTCAGCTCCGAGTCCTTCAGGAAGGTGTTTTTATTCTACAGCAGAGACTTTGGTGGAAGGCACAAAGGCTTCGGGGTTAGACAGAGGTACAGTCAAATGACCAGTCTGCCACCCACCAAGGACAGAACTATTGGCACTCTCTAACTCTCTGCGTCTGTGTGAAGAGGGGATGCTGTCACTGCCAATCTCAGGGAGTCATTTCAGGAATCAGACACTTAGCACGATGCTTGACGTAGAAGGTTCCTTTCCTGGTAGGCCACTACTGCAATGTAAATAACGAGAGCTTTCATCATGGTCATGTAACTGGACAGAAAAAAAAAAAAATAACAACCCTCAAGAGCAGTCCTAAATAGAGAAATCAGACTGTCAGTTAACGGTAACACAAACTTTTTAAATGTAATTAAAACATGTTTCAAAGTAAGTAGATTAAAATCATCCTATGCTGCAGAGACCAGGAATGCTTAGTCTCTAAGCCGTGCGAGGGAGTCTCGCCACATGGAAAGGCCTTGGAGAAATCACCAATATTCTAGCAATGGAGAGTCGGCTGCATCTCAGGAGACAGAGCTAGGTTTCTCCAGGTAACTTACATAGAGCTCTTAAAAGCCCACTAGGGTTTTCCTCTATCCTGTACAACTCCTGGGATTTAATATAGAACAGGAACATTCTTTTTTCATTATTGCTGTGGGTCATGTCTTCAAAGCTTTGGCCACACACATTATACGTTGATGATAATGCCATAACGGCCTTATCACCAAGCTTACCGTAAATACGAGTAACCTTCATGGAGATACACTAAGCCCTGGGTGGGGGTTGGGGGTGAACTCATTTCCAGCCACAAATAAGCTGCTGGAGGCTGACGTAGCCATCATCAGGTCCCTTCGTGAATACTCCGTGCCAAGTGAGGTGGGTCCCTGCACTAGATGTCATAGCTCGCTTCTGCAGTTGTAACTCTGCATCACTCAGTAAAAATCAGATAAGGTAATGTCTCTGAAAGTTCCCAGACGGAATGCTGTTAGATTGTCATCACTGAGATCTTACTGTCTTCTTTTTGGTCTGAAGAGTCGCCGATGTGAAGAGAAGACGGAGGGACAGAGAAGAAAGACAGAAAGGGCAGATTGGAGATAAGAGGGCTCCCAGAGCAGAGATACCCACACTTGGTCCCAGAAGAGCCTGGGTCATTGAAGGAAGATGTCGAAGTGCCACTGAAAAATGTGGCTGTCTCTGTCAATGTGTCCCCTGTACTCAAGCGTACATTTTTACTATAATCCTTATTTTAACATGTGCAGAAAATAAACAAATAAGCATTAAAAGAGTCCTAGATAGAGAGTCCAAACTTGTCCAGTTCCGATTCTTAAATTTATTCTCTGAGGGACTTGGCTAAAGTCACAGATCTTGGCTGCGCGGAACCCAGATCAGAATCCAAATCTCCTTATTCTTATTGTTGCCACTAGCATTGATCCTGTTATTACTGGATGCTATTTATAGGCTGCTCATTCTTTGCAGCATGCTATTGACATCTGAATTGACTTGAACAGTCACTCTTCCAGCGAAGATAGGCCGATGGATAACAAGCGTGTGAAAACGATGCTCAACTTCATTAGTTATTAAGGAAATGCAAATGAAAAACACGATGAGAAATCGCCGTACGCCCACTTGTATAGCCATCATACCCCCAAAGCGGGAAAAAGTGTTGGCGTGGATGTGGAAAAAGTGGAATTCTGCGTGTTGCTGGGGGAAGTATAAGATGGTAGGAGCCACCTTGGCAACCGGCTCGGCTGTTCTCCGAGAAGTTAAACATGGAATTCGCATTGGCCCCACAGTTCCACTCCTGGGTATATAGCCCGAATTGAAAACAGGTTCTGAAACAAATGCTTGTATACCCACTAGCATTATTCCCAACAGTGAAAAGGTAGAAACGACCTGCATGTTCATCAACAGCTGAACGGACAAAGCAAATGCGGTATATACATTTAATGGAGTATTATTTAGCCATAGAAAAGAATGAAATACTGCTCCACGCTCTAACATGGCTGAACTTCAGAAATCTTATGCCCAGCAAAAGAAGTCACACATGAGGGTCGTATAATGTGTTACTGCCTTAATATAAAATGTTCAGAAGAGTTAAAGCCACAGAGACAGAAAACAGAGTAGTGGGTGCCAGGGGTGGGGGTGGGGAAAGGGCAATGGGAGCGACTAGATCGTGGATACAGAGGTTTCTTCCGGGGTGATGAAAATGTTTGGGAACTACAACATTTGGAACTACTGTCCTAGGTTGTAGGACACTGTGAATGTCCTACATGCCACTGAACTATTCACTTCAAAATGGTTCATTTTATATGATGTGAATTTCCCCTCAGTCAAAAAGCATTTGAAATCTTTGAGCCTTACAATGCACCTGTGATGTGGGCACGATTCCCCCCATTTTTCACGTGTATTCTTCCCACACATCATTTTAGGCAGAGGACACGGGGCATTATATTCAGAATGGGACTTGATAAATGATGGGAAACACAGGAACTTTGAGGAAGGCCTAAGATGAGTGGGGTTTGCCACCACGTCCCGTTTGCCATTCGCATGGCGGTGGGAACCGTAGTCCTAGCCAAGAGCTGGAGACCGCCTTCCCTACCAGTGCGCCGTGAATTAACCAGAAAGAAAACGGTTGGTGACAAGAGTGGGAAAGAAGGCTAGGGTATGTCCCACTTCTTCCTCCTCTGAGCGACAGAACCTTCTGTCAGTATGTCATTTCTGAGGGACGTCAGATGCGTGCGATGAAGGGAGAAACCTAAGGAGGGATGGGGAAGAGAAATTTCTGCACCGTGTGAGGAACTCAGCAACGCATAGCTTTGCTCACCTACCCTCATTTACGGACACGCACCTCCAAAAAGATACAGCATCAGGGCTCTGTTTTGATTTTTCTGCAATGACTGCCATGTGAACAAGGTGAGTAGAAGGTTTATCTGGGCAGTTTACCCAGGGAGCTAGCTCCAACCAGATCAAGAAAGCACTACATACATTCTTTCCCAGACACTCCGGGTCTATCCACAGCACTGTGCCCTCTGGCGCTTCCTGACTCATCAGCTCGGACAAACGTCTCTCCCCGGTCCCCAGGCTTCCCGAGCGCTACTCCCTGGGCATCTCCTCTCCAGCCCCAAATTTTGAGCCGGTCCCTGATGGTTACTCAATGAAGTCAAATTTCTTTGTCTGGCTTCCGGCATTGTCTACTATGTTTTAGACTCATTTCCCCAGCCTGAAGCCAAGTTGGATCCATTCCACCTTTTTTTTTTTTTTTTTTTTTTAATAACACCGTTAGCCAATAGCTAACATTTGTTGAAGGCTTACTTCATGCCAGGCCCGATGAGACACATTTTACATACCTCACCTCACTTCACTTTTACAGTGCTGAGCCAGACAGATATTGCACGGGTGAGGAATCAGAGGCTAGAGAGAGAGGAAAAAACTATATAACTGGTGAAGGTCAGAGTCAGGATTCGAACCCAGGGCCGCGTGCTGTCCAAACCTATGGTTTTGGGTATTCGTCTTGATTTTGCCTATTCCGTTACTGTTTTCCTAACTTCTGCTCCTCTATTCTATTCCAAATGCTTTTCTCCAACGAATATCCCTGACGTGGCGGCCGGAAGGGTCTTCTCTTCACTGGAACGCGTCTGTCTTCTGTCTCGCTGGCATTTACGTTTCCTTTGTGCTAAGTATCACGCTACTAATTCCGTGGCAGGACTAAGGACTGCAGGAGTCATGTCTAAGACTTGTATCCCTGGCCTTGTCTAGCACAATACCTTGTTCACGATAGCAGTTCCGTCATTATTTGTTCACAAATTCATGTAAATTCATATACATTTTTTTCCGAGGGGGGGAAAAAAAAAAGTTCTGCTATAAAGTTGTTCGTTAAAAGTTCTTCATGCCATTGGATTCTGTCTCCTCAGTTTTTTGCTAAAAGTAACTTTTGACGCTTTGGTAGTGTGCAATGAATAAGGTGAACGTTAGTGCAATATTCCTGATTGTAACATATCATTAAAGTGCTTAAGATACTAAGTGCTAAAACTGATTTTTATCTAAGTGCTTACTTGAACCAACATTGAGACTAAAGGGAAGGGAAATTACTCTTTGTAAATCTGTTACTTTAAACCTCTTAATTCTCATGAGTTTTATGATAGGTCCATATAGAGAAATTAATCTACACAAGTAGTCAGCAGAACTGCTAAAAAATGCAAGCCTGGGCTACTGGGTGCTTTTTCCTTTGTGTGACTTCTGCATATTTCGATATTCGGTTCATCACCTTTAAGAGGTTCAGATTCACCAGCTGTAAGAATACTTATCAGGTTATAGAGCAGCACTAAAAATAAACCGATGTTATTGAAAAGAAGCGAGTCAGCACATTCTTAGCTGCATTGTTTTCTCATGCGACTCATACTAGTTAACTTTTTCTTTGTGATTGTGCGTGTATCCTATCAAAAGTTTCTTTGGACATCTGCTTCTGCAGGTACAAAAGCACAAGCTGGCTGAACACGTTCAGCAGAAAAATAAAATAACTCTCTGGTCTGGATTTACAGTAAAGCAAGACATGCATGGGGCCCGTCAGTAGGGGTTTAGCCAAAGAGATGGTCATTTTTTAAGATATAAAGGAAGCCATATAATTTTCAATGTCAGTGCAGCCTATTTACCAATAACATTTCATTTACATATGGCTCATAATACTAAACTTCAAAAGGCCCTTTGGCTGAGTTTGGACCAGAGGATATTTTTGATCGAGCTCATCTCAAAATCACTTGGAGTCCAAAGTGTCTATGCAAAACCATTAATCTCAGAATGTGTCTAAACACCAGCCTTCAGACACACTGCAATTTACCGTTCTCTGTGACAGACAAATAGCTAGGGGAGTGCTGTTATCTAACCCCAGCGCTTTCTTTCGTAGTCGTGGAAAGAGAGGTTTTTTTATACTGCCTTGTCATAAAAAGACTACAAAATCCATCAACACAGTATAACTTTACATATAAAAGTAATACCATGAATAGATATTGCCATCATCATGTGAAAAATAAACAAGACAGTCTTTAAATCAATGTCATTCACAAGGAATCAGTATGGACATGAATTGACTGATTTTATAGCTGAAATAGGAACTATATGTAAATTTGACTGCTCTAGATTGACACGGATGCTTTTGGCTCTATCTGTAACCTGTTATACACCAATACCACACTGTGAAGGGGTCTCATATACAAAACTAAGCCTCTTTACATGTGCTTCAGATATTTTTGTGTTAGCGCCCGACTGTGTGAGATGTATTTCACAAAATGTAAGGTAGCCCGAAGGGCTGACATATATTAGGATATGCAGCCAAATGCATGTTGATAGTCTCAGCAAAGTAAATTGAAAAGGTAACCCTGAGGGGCGCCTGGGGGGCTCAGCCAGTAGAGTGTCCGACTTTAGCTCAGGTCATGATCTCGTGTTTTGTGGGTTTGAGCCCCATGTTGGGCCCTGCGCTGACAGCTAAGGGCCTGGAGCCTGCTTCAGATTCTGCGTCTCCCTCTCTCTCTGCCCCTCCCCTGGTCATGCTCTGTCTTTCTCACTCAAAAATAAATAAACATTAAAAACAGATTAGAAAAGGTAACCCTGAAAGGTGTACCTAGAATATGTATAGTTTTACATACTGGCTAAAATATTAAAAGCTCCAACAATACAGATATTTCTGCTTTCAAATTTTATTTTATCGTGGTAGGAACACTTAACATGAGATCTACCTTCACACATTTTTAAGTGTATATAATACAGTACCGTTGCCTTTTAGTATAATCAGATATTTCCTTTTTCATTTTTTTTTTTTACCTTAAAAGCACACATGAATATAAGTAAGAAGCAAATTAGTTGCCCCTGATTTTGCATGACACTGTGGCCGTTACTAAATAAATGCAAACGTGGACACTTTGGGGAACATTTCATGAAATATTTGGAGGAGGACATAATCACATTAGACTCTCACCATGTACTGTATGCACTAGGACTTACTTGTGCATTTGTGCACATCACAACTGATGTGTGAAATTCACACAAGGTCTACAGTGACATCCCAGAAAGGAAAAACAAAACAAAAAAAAACACCACAGAAACAATTTAGGAGATTTTTAAATAACTTTGCAGGTTTTTTTTTTTTTTTTTTAACACTCAATTGAAGTCAGAAGCCATTCTAGAGGGAAGGTGAGTGGCTAGGTGAAGTGGTCATCACCTGACCCAGGACAATGTCTTTATAGCAGAAGTCTCACCCATCAGCTGAAATAGCTGCTCTCCATCCCTACGTCATTGTTTTCAATTAGGAGCCCGCTTCCCCATCAGTAGCAACTGGAAAGCTATACAAGAAACTAGAGGTGGCCAACATAAGTCAAAAGATAAACTTCAGCTCCAACACCATCTCAAATTGCTTCCCTGCTCTTTCCTTGAAGAGATCTTGGTCAGCAATTCAGTGCAACCCAAATGTAGGCATTTTTCAGAAAAGGCCAATTAAAAATTTTTTTTTAATGTTTATTTATTTTTGAAGGAGAGAGAGACAGAGTGTGAGCAGGAGAGGAGCAGAGAGAGAGAGGGAGACACAGAATCCGCATGGGCTCCAGGCTCTGAGCTGTCAGCACAGAGCCCGATGAGGGGCTCAGAACTCACAAATGGTGAGATCATGACCTGAGCTGAAGTCGGACGCATAAGCAACTGAGCCACCCAGATGCCCCCCAAAATGACAATTTTATTGAATCATGCAGGTGAAATCTCATTTGGTGGGTTTCACCCGGTAGACCAAATTTGAACTACATCCTGAAATTTCAGAGACAGGTGACATACTGAGATATGTAACACATTTATTGGGTCCTCAAATAGTGAGCTAACGAATATATTTCAATGTTATATATTGCAGGTACCATATATCTGAAGTAATGCATATACCTATCCAGGCAACATTGAGCTTTTATAATTTGGAGTTTGCTATAGAAAATGTGTTCAGGTGTTCTAGACAACCCACAGACTATCTGTAAGAAAATGCCATAGTACGTGTGTTGGAAATATTTTCCTCAAAATGAATGGGTACATTTGTATGTAATCCCTCATACTCTCAGTTGGACTTCCCTTCCAATCAGGTACCAAAACAGTTGTTCCTATTTTATGTAAAATCACCCTAATATTTATTTCAGAAATGGTACTGAAATCAAAAACCAACATAGCAGAAATAACGAGCGATTCTCTTTGCGCATTTGGGTAAAACTGGTTAGGAATTTTGACATTGATTTCCTTTAGGTGATAGGGTTCATGTCAAATACCGTAACAATTCAAATCTTTCTGATATGGGCAAGGCGAAGCTTAAAGAAATCAATATGATAAGTGTACTAACGCTTATTGTTCTGGAAAATCAAGGGGCTTATGCATTGAAGACATATGGGTTAAATTTATAGCTATAGCATGAAGATTGCATTTAGTTGCTTATAAAATGGACCAAGTTTTCAGTTTTCATCCTTTGCCACTGTTGCTGGTGATACATACCCATCCCAGCATGCATGGCCTATCTCTTCACTTTTTTTTTTTTGCCTCAATCCTGCCCCAGACACTCAGTGTCTGACTCTGGATACTATTTCTGATCTCTTTGCTTGGCTAGCTCTAGCTTCCCAGAAAAAAACACTGAAGAGCTAAGATTTCTTCCTCAAAATTATTGTTTTAGCTCCTTCAGTAACAGGGAAAAAAAAAACTATTTCTAATTTCTATCATCTGCTTTTATTATACCCCAGGGAATCTTTATCATCTTACTTCTCCAATGATTAAAATGTTGTCCTTCATAAATGGAAAGGAAAACTTTACTAGTCACGAATTAGGAGCTTAAGTCGTTTCTTAGGGAATGGAAAACACACTAAAAATCAGTTTGGAAAAAAAAAATGATGTCTTTGTTAGAGGTTTAGCTATAACTGAAGAGTTGAATCACAGATATATAAAGATAGGAGAAGTAGCACATATTTATAATTTTTATTATAGTTCTTACTTCTTTACTTAAAAATAAGGTGCGAACGTACATTGACTAGTGACCATTGACTATTGCAGACAAAGTGATATTCTTTTTCTGTATCTGGGACCAGTTTTATGTCTGGCAAGAATCTAAAAACCAAACTTGAATTTACGAAATATATTTAGTAAGTAGCTAAATTGGGTAATAGGACCTAAAATCTTATTGGCTTTTGCACCCTTTTTACAATCAGTTTTGGATTTAAAATTTTTTTTTTTAACGTTTATTTATTTTTGAGACAGGGAGAGACAGAGCATGAACAGGGGACGGTCAGAGAGAGGGAGACACAGAATCCAAAGCAGGCTCCAGGCTCTGAGCTGTCAGCACAGAGCCCGACGCGGGGCTAGAACTCACGGACCGCAAGATCATGACCTGAGCCGAAGTCGGCCGCCTAACTGACTGAGCCACCCAGGCGCCCCTAGTTTTAGATTTTAAAAACTGCTATTTGTAGGCCACCAGAGACTGTGGAAGGAAGGAAACAGACCCTCTGTCTTGATTTTTGCATGAAATTAATTGGTGGCCATACAACTACCTATAACCCTAGAACTAGCTCTATTTGGAGATAAAAATCAAATGTATCCCAGTCGAATTGTGTTCTTTCTTGCTAAAAAGTAAACAAGAAATACCCACCCTATCTATCATATCATTACCAAGACCCATGGAAGTTGCTTTTGAGAGACGTTACTTTGTCACTAAATTGAGAATTCGAGAAGGGGGAAGGCCTTCAACCTGTTCTACGACTTTACTATTCATGCGGTCCAATCCGGCGCTTTGTTAATAAGATGGCTCTTTTCAATATTTAACAGAGTCAGCGACATACGTACCTTTAAAAACAGGTTTTCAAAAAACGATTAGTCTGCACTCTCCCTTAAAACTAGAGGGCTTTATCTGGGATACAACGGTGCTAAATTTCTTGGCAGGAATCCTGCAACCAGATTTCCAGCTTGTCTTGGACTCCTGTGAGGTACAGCCTCCTTCTCATGGTGGCGAAATGTATTCCACACCATTGGATCACCTAAGGAAGCTCGTCTGTGTGCAGGAAGGGAGGGAACCACACCAACAAGCAGAGGTCGGATGAGAGATTCGGTGCCGGGTGGAGGGTGGATGGAACCTCTTCGTTTTTTTTTCCTTCCTGCAGCTCCTTTCAATCTCCACCCCCACCCCCACCCCCACCCTCTTAAGAAATTTCTCTACTTTAACCTTCAAATACTTGATTCCTCTAGTGTCCATTCACAGCCTCTGAGGTTCAGGCTTTATTCTCCTTCAGGATCATTTCTCCTCTAAACACGTATCATCCGACGCGCTGTGTAAAGAGAATTCCCAGCAGTAGATTTTACAATGAAAGATAAAGTGTTGAGCATCTGAGTGTTTTCAGGTGCTGGTGTCAGTGAGTGCAGTGCCTCCTGTTGACAATGATGGCTATCACTGGGGGCATCCGAAATCTCTCTATTCTGAACAGTCTTCAGAAATCAGCCGTATCTGATTGTTCTTTTAGATCAAATGCAGCAGGAAGAAAAAGTAAGCTGAGCATATTCTTTCACTCTGCACTTTGTTGTTGAAAGGGGAGGAATCCCACTAGGACCCCTAACTCAGTTTTAGATATTACCAAACTTTTGTGAGAATTCCTATTCTTCCTCCCGGCCCTCCCTCTCCCCCCGCCCCTCCCCCCCCCCCCAAGGCCACCTCTCCCTCACTGTCAGTTCACTGATTGGGTTGAATGAAATGTCTTTGCTCCTCTAAGGTTCCTTCTATGCTGCTAAGAATTAACAGTGGATAACACCAAAGGCAGGCCACAGATAAAAGGAAGTAAAGGGCATTTGCTGTTTTGAGAGGCTGTGGCACGCAGCTACCCGCATTTAGCTCAGAAGAGGATAATTTCCCTTTCTTAAAAAGAACACTAGCAAACTTTCTCCTACCATTCTTGGAGCTCGCGTCATGGAGTCTTTGTAAAGGTTGCTTATAATGTGTGAAATGCAAAGTACTTTAGTTTGCTCGCAGAGGTGGGCAGATGAGAAGGACACCAGCCTAAGCCAGCCGGTTTTATCAGGAGCTAACTCTGTCGCTGATAAATGATCTTCTGAAGACAGATGTGGCAAAGTGCCTGCCATTGAAAACAGCAAGGAAAATAACAGTGTAGCTGGCATGCTTCTTAAAATGTATTTCTTGTTGGACACAGGAAGTCATTTTCCATCAAATTGGAACGTGTCATAATGTAACGTGTCAAAGACATTGTTAAAAAACAAACAAATTGGAATTGAGCTGCGTACTGTTAGTCTTAGATCTCTCAGTCAGTTTCACACATTAAGACGGTCGAACATGCAGAGCTTATAAATTCTCCTGGTGGAGAGGTTTTTGGAGAATTTCACAAAACTCAGTGGGATCTTGGTGGGGATACTGACATTTACCACTGAGTTCTTTAATGACAGCTAAACAAGAGAACACCACTCCTAATTTACTCAAGTAGAATTCAATATCATAACAAGGCAATTGCAGAATACTGTTCTTTTATGAAACCAATTTTCGCGCTATGCTTTTTAACTCTTTTATTTACCAGTGACTTCGATTTGCCTCCCAAAGGCTGCATTCTTATCCCGTGAATGAGTTTTCTTATCTAATTCTTCTATTTTCCTTCCTTCAACACTCTCTGCTCTCACTGTGTGTGCACGTATATACTTTACAATGCATTTATAATGAACGTATTTGATATTTTAGGTGTAGCACGTGTCCCGATCCAGCATTCCAACCTAAGTCCTGCCCATGCATCCCTAGCTCTATACCCACGTGGTTTCTAGAGTGGGAAGCAGCTCCTCACTTTTCAACTCCACAAGACATTCCAGTGTCCTTCCGTTTCTCTAGTTGGCAAGGACAGTTGAATAAACAGTCAGGCGGTCAGCACCGATGACCACAAGAATGGAAGAAGAAGCACATTGCCTGCCAGCCCCATGTGGAACGCTCCCCCAGCGTCCACTGGGTGTTGAGAATCCACTCTGCTGGACCACCAGTCAGAACGTTGGTGAGGGTAGAAGAGTGGACAGAAAGAGGCAAGGGTCATCATTACTCTGCTGAGGAGGACTTCAAAAGTGAATTTGATATGCATGCTGCCCTCAAGGGAGGTAAGATAAACGACCTTAGTGTGAGGCAGAAAATGAGACACGTTCCAAGAGAGGAACAGAGAAGGTGTAAAGGAATTCCAGGAAGGAAGTTCTCCTTCCACCTCTGGGCGCCAGAGTGGGTAGGTTGATGGTGAGTAAAAACGTCATGGAAAGAGACTTGAAGGCTTGCTGCCCTTTGCCCTGGAAGTGTCCTACCTACAAGTTTTTCATGGCTTCCGTTCTCCACTTGGAGGATGCCTCTCTAAAGAGTTACCCATGACTTCTTCTTCTAAATAAGATTCTCCTGTTATTCTCGTCATAGGCTCCTATTAATGTCCCTCCCCTAATACATTAAACAATGTCAATAAATACTTAACAGTATTTGTGTTAGATAAAATCATTGCTGAAGAACTTACATTCCACAGGTGACCTTGACTCTCTCGGTCAGCTCTGTATTTCTGGCACGGAGCATATTGCCTGACACTTAGCAGACACATAATAAATATTTGTCGACCAAGAGCGTGAACGAATCAGATGGCCTGGGTTATATAGAAGTGGGTGGAGGTGAGGGTCGGGAGACAGGAGACGCCATTTCTGGCAGAGCAAATGGTAAGAGTTTCTTATACCGAGTCAAGAAAATGGTTCAGCTTGGCTGAAACCCATGGAAGATGACGACGAATAATGAGAAAAGAATTTGAAAAGGTTAATTGGGCTGAGAACACTGGGATGAAGATTTTGCACTTTACGCTTTAGGAAACTGAGAGCTTTTGAGCGGAAGCCTGGTATTATTGCCCCTAGATCATCTTAGGTCTTCAACCTACAGACCTTGAAGGAAGAGCATTTCTTGGCTTTAACTAGATATGGTGTCAAAGCTCTGAGCTTTTGGCCAGACCCATGGACCTCAGAGAGAGTCAGCTGGAGCTGTCGGGGGTCTTGGATTTAAACTGAAATGAGTTCCAGTGACCTGCTGAGTCCTGTAGCGTGAAGGCTCCCCTTGGGCCAAGCCCAGCATCTGAGATCAGTTCACGTCAACAGATTAAATGCCTCGAGGGTGTGCTCAGCCCCGTGGTGAAATATAAAATAAATCAAAAGCAGGGTTCCCCTGCCTTAAAGAGCAGGAGAGAGCTGTCTCTGATGGAATTGCTCTAAGTGACCTCCCCACTTACAGATGTGCAAGGGGACCGGGCAAGGCTCAGGTACACGGACCTCTGCTTAAAGAGCACTCTCTGTGAAGTGGCCGGGTTACTCAAGGATCCAGGAACTACTTTGTTCCCCCTGTAGATCTGTCACAGGGGCAGCATGAAAGAGCCCTGGGTGATGAGTCAGCTGCCCAGAGCTCTAGATGTGTCACTAAGAAACCGTATTTCATTGGGCAAGTCGTTTTAATGATCGGGATGCTTTGCCGTTTCAAAACTTGGGCATTTGTTAATTTATCAACTATTTGGTCTGTACCCACTAAATGCCAAGCACAGTGCTGAAGGAGGCCCAACTCCTGGGCTCGTATGAGAAATAAATGACACGACGGATAGGAAATGTGTTCTCCAACCATAAGTCCCCGTACAGTGTGAATTATTTTCAGTTGGTAGGAGAGTCTGCAAAGCTGCCCAGAGTAGCCTGGGAGTGTTAGGTATCGTTTGGTCACAGAAGACAGCGCCGAGATGCCAGCCTTAAGTCAGGTCTTTGAGACCTAAAATATAGCGAAATCTACAAGTGCAGAAACTGAACAGATTCCTGGACACTTGATGAAAATCTATTTGTATTATAATATCCTAACGGAACCAGAGTCTGATCACCATGCATACAAATCTTTATTTGGGGAAACGAGGCCATATTCCCGTTTTTGGTTTACAGAAGCACACTGTCCCTAGTGCACCCCTGGCCATAAAAGCAGGCCCTTCTGTCCTCATTTCCCATCTGCCGTGACCATGTGGTGACTCAGTAGGCCACAGTACAGAACCCAGCAGGGGAAGGTTGAGCCTGGTGGGGAAGTATGGTGCTTGGGGTTTTATGGTGAGGGTGAATGGGGAGATTCTCAGAGCAGGGGCTCTGGGGTGAAGGTCTGAATGAAAGCGCTGAAGGGCAAAGAAGCATGGTTGGCAGCTATGAAAATAAGAAGGAAAGGTGAATCTTCGCTGCCAATAAACGGGAGCAATGGCTGGTGAGCCTTCAACAGCCCAGCTGGGCCTTGAGAAATGATGCCTCTTAATTTAGCTCTAATGCTGGCCACTATTGTCTGGAAGTCCATTTTCAGCCTGTTGCCTGGGACTTCAGCCTGCCCACGTCTCCAGCCCAGCAGAGTCTGCATTCTGTGTTTATTTCCTCTCTCTCTTCTCCATCTCGTTGACAATGTGCTCTTCCTTCTGATGACACAGTCCGAATCGAGCTGGGTTCTCTTTTCACCGGGGCATCAGGCCTCTCTGTGAAGAGCCCTCGTTGTTTGCAACCAGGGGCTTAAGGGATATGAACTTGAGCCAGGGTTTCTCAACCACAGTAATAATGACTTTTTTTTTTTTTTTTTTTTGGTGGGGTGGGAGGCTGCCCTGCACACTGTCGAATGTTTAGCAACATCCCTCCCTTTACTCACTAGAGGCCAGCAACACCCACTCCCCAAGTGTGACAAGCAAAAAATACCTCCCAATACGGCCAAATGCCCGGTGAGGGGCAAAACGGTCCCCAGGTGAGTGCACTCACCTAAGCAAACAAATGGAAACAACCCTTTAGAGTAACCCTTAGTGCTTGATCTGAGACATGGCATTCTGAAGAGGTAAGTAAATTATTCCAGTACGTGAAGTACTTGAACTTTAAAATTTGGAACTAGTTAATTGCATTACACAGGGCGACTTTACTATAACTCTAAATCATTTGTGCAGACGATACCACATTCATTCCTATGTTTGTCAAGTGAATAAAGCATGCTATTGAAGAACAGGAAATTGCCTCATTTGATTTTAACTCTGGTCCAATGCGCCTTTAAAAGTACTGTACCGAAGGGCGTAGAACAGCAGACATGAAGTAAAGGCACAACAGAAGGTGGACGTTCCATGTTCCCCTACCCGCCGCTGCAAACCTCAGTGGCCGAAGCTGATCTCTGGAGACGTATGAACATCCCTGTGACAAATGGCTGGAACGACAGAATTTCCTTTAAGAAAGTCTGCACTAATCTTCTTCCTCTTAATTCCCGCGGCATGTCATGGGGACTCCTGGTTCACCAATCACTTTGTTTGATGTATTTTGCTTACGGTTCATCTCCTTTAAGAGACTGAGAGCTCTTTGTAGGTCAGAAATATGTCGATTCATTTTCTTGTGTGTGTATGTCTCTCCAAGGCCCTAGCACAATGCCACACAAAAATAATAGATACATATTTAAGGGTGTGCCCTTGTCTTTAAGGACTCAGTTTCTCTTCTAAGCCATTTTTTTTTTTTTTTTCAAATGCAGGCCAGACAAAACCTACATTTATCAATGTTGGAGTTTGAACAGTTTCAGTGTGAAAGGACCAAGTTCTTCATTGTTCCTTGATTTATATATGATTCTCCCCAAAAGATGCTCGTGTATAACCATAGGTCTCACACACGTATTTTAAGATAAATAAACACCATTTAAACCAAGATGCTGCCATCTATTATTTGCACTCAAATCCTTCTTAGATTTTCCTTTTTCTTCTTTTTTATTTTAAGAAAGTAAGATTTTTTTATTAAATTTTTTATATGTTTATTTATTTTTGAGAGAGAGAGAGAGAGAGAGAGAGAGAGAGAATGAGCCAGGGAGGAGCAGAGAGAGAGGAGACACAGAATCTGAAACAGGCTCCAGGCTCCGAGCTGTCAGCACAGAATCCATCGCGGGGCTCAAACTCACAAACCGTGAGATCATGACCTGAGCCAAAGTTGGACGCTCCACCGAGTGAGCCACCCAGGAACCTCCCCCGCTTTTTTAAAAAGGAATCTCTATGGCCAACATGGGGCTCGAACTCACAACCCCGAGATCAAGAGTCTCATGCTCCACCAACTGAGCCAGCCAGATGCCCCCCTTTTTCCTCTTAAATAGCAATCAGATCTCTCTTTGAGTATCACTGTCTCGCCATTTAATACAATTGTGATCTTTAAAAAGTCCATCAGGAACAGGAATATGGCTAAGACAAGTGCATTGTATGCTAACGCTTTGCAGACTGAACTTCCTGGCTGAATCTAATGGGTGGTGTCTGAATGGGAGTGGAGGCCCTAGGAGGTGCTTCCAAGAGACACCAGTCTGCTTGACCACTCTGAGGAGAAAAATAGCCAAAGTGCCTTCTCCGCCCACCTCCCACTGTCCCTTTCCAGGATAGAGGAAAGGAACCGTTCAAACCGGCTGCAAACCATACTAAGGTAGGTCTCAAGGTCAAAATCTGAGACAGAAGAGGGAGTACTGATCCAGGGTTTTCTTTGCACATCTCATTCTTCGGATAAAGGGCTATTCCACTTTGTATGAATCTACCCTAAGAACATGCTCACACCAAAGAACTTTTTCATGAAGTGTGTCAATGGAAAGTTATTGAACAGAGAGAAGGGATGAGAGGCAGACCTATAGCTGGACATATAAATAGACGCACATAGAAGTCAGCACACAAATTGCCAGTCGCCACTGTAGAAACTCTCCTTGAGCAACTCCGAGAAATACCATCTGATGGCTGACCCCCCCATGCTATGTAGGTCAGAAGCTTATGAGAACCCAAATTAAAAAAGAAAAAAAAAATCACAGCACAATGTGTTAAATTGGTCCTAAGGAGTTACATAAAGCTCCCCTAATTGACCACATCAGAGGAGAGTTTGAACTTCTTGCATGAAAACAACTTACCATTCCTGGTGATAACACCATTTACAATGAGATTTTACTCTAAGTGTTCGAGAATAATAGAAACGGTATTTTTAAATAAATGTGTTGCAACATGCAGGCAGTGTTTTCAAAAGTATCACCTGCTCCCCTTTTAGAAAGATCAGTTGCTGCTCTGCTGGAGAAGTGAGATGGCTCTTATGAAATTTGTTCAATAAATAGTGTCTGAGAGAGATTTTTTTTTTTTTTTTTGCCACTTGAATGATATAGGTGTAAAAAGAAAAAAGTTTCCTTTATGGAGGTACAAAAAATACCTCTTACCCTGAACACGCTATTCAATTGGAGTCACCTTTGTTAATTCAACTGAGTCTTATTATGTTCACAAAGTTGATTTTTTTTTTTGACATCCGACTCTTCCAAGAATTTGCTATAGTGATACGCTTTATCACTATTAGTCTCATCTGGGTGTCACAAATCAACAAGGAGGGTGATATCTATGTGTTTGGATAAAGCGAAGATCACAAAAATCTGTGAACGAAACAAATACTATTTATTCTCAGTGGAATGAGTAAGGAGAAAAAAAGGAACGGAAGTAGGTAGGAATCCATGACATCAAGATTTTACTTAGATACTCACCTATACTTGTAATACTTACTATTTAAAATTACTTCGTTATTGTGTAATAATCCCTTTCTGGACCCTTTTATCAATCACCCTTTTATCATGATTTACTATTCATCATCATTTAAACTCTGGAATATCTAAATTTATACAATAACAAACTTTACTAAAATCGGATGTGAGAATATATGAAAGATTTATTTTTATAAAGTATAAAACTTATAACATTCCTAATGATTTATTGGCATACAACATTCAAAATGATTAAATGAGTTCTCATACGATCAACTATTGGTGAATAATCAAGAGTTATTGAAGAAGTTTATTTAGGTAATGACTGAGAGGCAACCAGTCTCATGGAGAATATTCCTTGGGGCCACTGCTGGCTGCGTGGATCCCTGGGCTTCTTTGGTATGACAGTTTTTATGTGGCCAGGCTCACAGGGCAAGGAACACATTAGTTACACTTCTAAATAACTCCATAAGGGTAAAGGATGTACCTAAGACAAAGGAAAAAGGATGTCCTTTCCAATCAGGCTCAGTCTGGTGATATAGAGGGCAGAAGGATGGGGCCATGATGCACAAATGCAATGTTGAAGTCCAAAATAGTCAAGGTCAAATAATTCTGAGTGGTTGCCTCCACCCCAGGTTAAGAATATTAGTCTTTGTTATTAGAATCTGCCTCTAAGCTCTCGGAATAGAGACCATCTAGTATCTTTTTTTCCCCAGGAGAATGGTTCACTTATGCACCCGTTGAACACTTAGGGAACTTTTACTACATACTTGACATTGTACTCTTCCAGAGCTGTGGATGGAGCCACAAACAGAAACATCGTTTGTAGTGGCGTTCTCCAGAGCCAGACATGGAACCTCAGCTTTGCTGCTGTCCTTTCTCACCCTTCTATTTATCAGGCTTATTTACTTCCGGTAATCTTCCATAAAGCAGAGCTTTCTACTCGAAAACTAACAAGAAAGATGACTTTGAGAGAACACTGGCAATTGGCTACATTTCCTGGAGGTAAAATTTTCGATATTCATTGCACCTCCCTAAATCTTCTCATTCCAGTGTAATCTGAGAGGTAGAATGTGGCTTGCTTGAATTGTGGCTGCTCTAGCAAAATTATGAAAATTACAATAAAATAAAATAAAATACTAAAGTACAATAAAATAAAATATTCTTGTATCACCCGTTTCCATGGTTTTCTTCCACTCATCAAGTTTAGAATTTCACTCTTTCTCTGTCAATAAACTATGATAAAATATAAGAACACTGCAATTATCTGCACCCTATCCATTGACGAATGGGTCTTGGGAAAGGAAGCTCAAAATAGAAACCTGTTTGTTGTAGAACATGATGCTCTTGTGAAATAATTACCCCAAATAATAACTGAGCACGGTATACACATTAGTATAGTAATCTAATTTTGTTTTCATGAGATAAGGGTGGAGAGTTTTATTATTCCCATTTTACTGACTAAGAAACTGAGCAAGTGAGAAGTGAATTAATATTGCCAAGTTTTCAAAGTTAGAAAGTGATAGAACAAGAATTTAAATGTAGGTTATTCGGTTTCAAGGCCCATGCTGTCTTCATTATATCCAGCTCCTCCCCCCTCCTCCCCTGCCACCCATGCAGTATTGGATTTATTTGTTTTTACTGATTGGAAAACTGAAGGCAAAAAAGTACCTCCTATTAGGGAAACACACACACACACACACACACACACACACACACACACACTCATCCATATAATCCCTGAGGAAATATTTTCTCTGATTCTTGAGTTAATAAACAGAAGACTTGTTTCTCTTATGATTTGCTCCTCCCTTAACTGTTCTCTGCTGATGGCATTTTAAATTTGTCTACTTGTCATATCCTTTTATAGTATGGTCCCTATCAATGTCCAAGAAGAATCACAATGCAGTTTTTAAAGGGACTTGAAATATCTACTGATTTTAACTCTATGAGGGCAATGCTTTACATCTAAGATTCAACTGAAATAATAAATTTCAGCATGGTACCTTTTCACATATTTCAAAGTCAGTTTGACAATGACCTCTCTGCATTAAATAGCTGGTTCTGCCATTTCTTCACTGTCCCTGGGACAGCCCTAACAGATCCATTTTGCTCACTACCTTCTTAATACAGAGTGAATTGCTATTCAATTTGAATTCATGATTTAAAAAAAGCAGTGACCTAAAAAGAATTTTTTTTCTCAACTTCTTGTCTTTTGTTCCCATTCCCCCATAGGCTATATAGTTTAGCAAGAGCATCTGTTTATGCCACTTAGAATTTTAGTTTTTAATCGAGGCAAAGGGTCACGTTGGCTCTGTGACAGAAGACAGACACGGACGTCATACTTAGAGGCCCCCTCCTATAAATCAGACGCAAACACGAATGGTCCAAGCACCCAATCAGTGTAAACATTCCTTTGGGTACAGGCTTCCTAAAACTCTGCAATCAGACTGGCAGCTTCAGAAAGCTAAATCATTCTTCTCTATGTCTCACTCAGGCCAAAGAGGTGGCCTTGAACCACACGGCTTACGTCCAGGCTCAGAGAGAACCTTGCTTACTCAGGAGGAAGGGACTAGGAAGCACAGTGGAAAAATACCACAGTATCTCAAACTGAAAACCCTAACTTTCCCCTTGCACCAAATGCTGTGTCTGCAAAATACCAAAGTATCTAGAGGAAGAGTAAAATCTGTAGTCAGCCATTCTGATTTTTGTTTCACGAGACAACACACACGGAGCCACTTGGAGTCATCAGAGATGCTTACGATGTTGTTCGATGCTGCTAATTTATACCTTTTCTTTCATCTCTTCCAATGCTTTGATTATATGCCAGCTAGTAATACAATTAGCTTCCAGTCCAAGAGGAGGCAGAGAGGGACAATTTGCTGTGGGGATTTTGTGGGTTTTTGCTTTTTCCTTTCTCTTTCGGCCAATGTTGACGCAGCAGGAAAAACAAGCGATGACAATTTTATACAAGTCAAAGGATTTGCAGTGTGGGGTTTAATTTTATGAAGGCCTGGAAAAGGGCGGAGTTTACTGACTAAAAATGATAGCCTTGGCTTATCTGTGGATTTCAGTTATTTACGATACTCCTTTTCTCCACTTCCAAAACAGACCACGCAACTTTTTACATGTTTTCCATTCTTCCTACCGACTCTTTTAAACAACAGCACGATTCTGTGCCGTCGGTTGTGATACCCAGTTCTGGGTGTCATTTTGTTGCAAAACACTATTTTGCAATTTTCTGAATTTGGGAAACATTTCTGAGTATTTGTTACGCTGAGTTAAAATATCTGGATAACCTTAGGAAATTGAAAGTGTATTTACAGTCACACTGAAAAATACTAGTATGCCCTAAAAGCATACTCACTGTATCTAGTCTAAATCAGACCAGGAGAACTCGAGAAGTCATCCCAGATAAGAGAGTTTGGAGAGAACTCTTTTAGAGTTGTTTTGTTGTGTTTCTTTTTGCATGGATGTGTTTCCTACATTAGAAAATGTGTAGTTGTTTTGCCTGATTTGGAAAGAGTGTGTGTGTGTGTGTGTGTGTGTGTGTGTGTGTGTGTGTGTGTGGCAGGGGGTGTTATGTGAATGCTAACATTTGCTTCTTCATCAAGATGTATGCCTATATATGTGTCTTGAAGGCAGCTGCCTTCCTCCACAGCAGCAACTGTCTCCTATAAAAAGTTATCACTCACTGGGTATCCCAAAGGAGCACTAAAACATTCAAGTTTATGTATTAGCTATTAAAGACTAAATGCTTGTCCTAGAGAACCTCCCAGTATGGGTAGAGTGCTTTTCATGAATTGACAAGAGAAGGGTTTGAAGAGAGGGTACTTAAAACACAAGAGGAGGTTGACATGTTTTATTACAGTGGCCTTCATAGCGGGAGCTTTTTCTAAGGTGAAATGCGGGAGATCCGAAGGAATTTCATCAACAATGGGTTTCAGAGAACCAGACAACCAGGTACTGCTTTTGCACTGAATATCGAGTTCTGTGTTTTAATAGGAGAAAACACACAGGTGACTACGTTTCAGCTTCGAGTGATTGAAATTAGGTGCATGGCTCCCATTAGTAAGAGGAGCTGTGAACCTCATTCCCAGGATGCTTCAATGATAATTTATCCTAAAAATTTAATTTATTTGAAGTGTATTATAAAACTATACGGATAGGTTTTTCACACTGTGCGCCTTCGGCGTGTGATTCACGTTTGGATGAAAACAAAATTCAGGGGGAGGATTTGAGGGACACATCAGCAAAGCAACTTAGTGAAATCACGTCTTAACCAGGCTACATATAACGCACACGCACTGCTAGGGTCTTTGTTTTCCATAGACTGCGTGCAAAATCTAACGCTAAAATTCTTAGAGAGGCTCGTTAAAGAACAGTAACGGAAATCTATGAGCGTAAATTATAAGTCTATTTTGTCTGGATTGTTTGTTTTATGTTCACAGGGAAATCTCGCCATTACCCGAGTTGAGATCAAGGGAAGAGAGGTATCCGGCGTTCCGGAGACGGTACGTAGCGCAGAGCTTCATTTTTGTTTCTACTAATTACTCACTGAGTCTGTAAGGAGGAATGTACTACTAGCCGTGAGAGATATCGCGCTGGACCTCTCCTACCGGTGACTGCTCGGCGTTCAGTGCCTCCCGGTTCCATGAGGCACGCAGCGCCCGTCCCCTAAGCACCCTGCTTTACAGCCTGCTCGCCCGACCATTGGTCACCCCATTCTTCTCTGAATTCTGTACACTGCACGGTATTTTACATGCTTTTATCTTATTTTTGCCACGTGTAAACAGGTGTTGGTTTGACGGTTGTAACACTACGGGTACAGTTTCTTTGCACGACTTTAATACTGTTCCCTCTTAAAGAGAGGTCGTAGGGGTTCTCAGGTTAATTCGGGTAAGAGATAAAAGAGGTTTTCTGCTTTTCTAGGTTTGTGTGCCTCTTCTGTTTTAGAGATTTGAACACCAGTTCTCATCAAAATCCTGTTTAGGAAAAAACTTTCTTATTGTCTGTCTCTTCTTTAGGATATCTGTGTTCTCAGGATTAAACAAATATAATCGAAAAAAATTCAAGAACTTTCTTGGAGCGCTCTTGTCTCACTTTTCGCTGAGATTCCCTTAGGGGAAAAGTGAAAAGAAAAATCAGTGCCTGGGAGGGCTGCCAAAAGAAAACAACAGTAGTCGTTGCTATGCTACATTAACAATTAAACCACAATTTTATTCTTAAAAATACAGCCTTCTACCTTCTCTTTGCCCTTCCGTAAGCTGAAAAACAAAATCGTCTTCTGCAAGTACTGAACTTGTGTCAACTTTGATGTGGAAACAAAACAAAACGAAGAATAAGAAATTCTTTGTTTTACATATAAAGTTAATTCAAATCTAGTAACCTGAAGATAAAATTGTATCAGGGACACACCACATCTGTTGTCATAGACTCTTAAGAATGAGGCACTTGACCTCTAAACTTCTGCACTGATGGTTTTTCAGCTTGGAACAAAATACTGTCTTTGAATGAAGAACATCAAAAAGGTACATGCTTAAGTAACTCAATTTTTCTGACGTAAAAGACGGTATCGTTTGTACATACTTGTATTTCCTATATTATTTCACAACTTAGTTCTTTTCTCCGTGGCTAAATTTTATACTAACATTTTATATTAAAAGAAGAAAAAACCCCACTTCAATCAGAAGAAGGCAAAGAAACTCCAAGAACTCCACCCACTTAGCCAAAAGAAGCACTTTGTGAATGATTTACTCTGGGTAGGTATATTTCTGCACACTTATCTGATTTGCTGCTGTAAATAGCTTCCTGGTGGAAGCCCCTCAGAATATGGCTTTAAATCAATCCATTCACAAGGTTCAAAAGCTTTAAATTACTAGACCATGGTTACCATTGAGAAAACGCACTGAGCTCTATCAAGGACGGTGAGAATGAGAGGGAGAGAGAAAACAGGTACAAGTTTAATTCTCTAAGGTTGCCACATAAGTGCTGCTGAGAAAGGCGCAAGACTTCCTGAGAATAAGAGAGCTCCGAAACACATCACTTACAAAGTGGGGGTAACACACATGCTCTAGTCTCCATTGTGTGCGGTCCCCTCCATCTTGGTAGCAAATTCCCTCTGGGGACAACGCATAGATTCTATATTTTAGAAAGTCCTCATTCCTTTAAATGTCCAGGAAAAAGAGAGAAAAAAAAAAAAAAAAAAGGCTGTAGAAATGCTATTGTTTCCACAGTATCCGAAAGAATATGAAAACCAGATCGATTACACTTTTTGGAAACATCTTCCTAGAGTTTAACTCATGGAAGTTAAAAGCTTACGTAATGGGCTAGAAAGCCCACTGCAACCTAGCGAGAGTGTGTTTTGTCACGACATTCAAGTTGTATATTTCAAGAAGCTTTTGCGTCTCATTCAGTAGGTCTGGAGGCATTTTAGTGACTGGGACTTACCTTCTCTTCTTCTTCAAAGCGGCGTTTAGTTGTCTTGATTGCACCGAGCTTCTAAATCAGTTTGTCTCAGAAGAGCAGGGACTCTAGAATAAAATAAATACAACACATAAACTGGAAGAAAACTTGATCTGCTGTTTTATATGAATTATTTCAGGTCTGAAGTTCTTTCAGTATTAAGACATGCATTATAACAAAGAGGTACTGCTGATTTATAACAATGAAACATCAACAATATTAACAACATAAAGAGAGTTCGTGCCTGCCCTAGTAGTATGTGAAGCTAAAGTTTATGTCATGTATCCATATGGTCCTTTCCCCCCCCCCCTTTTTTTTTCTTCTTTGGAAGTGAAAGTAAGAAATGTATGGCATATTTATCTTGACTAAGAGTGAAATGTTGAGGAATTTATCTGAGACCCGCCACCTTTCTGTCTTCTTTAAAGCCCCTCCCGTCACTGTCTCTGCTGGTAGCTCTGATTATGAGGTAGGAGATATTTTTAATCACATCATATTCCCAGAGCCTGGGATTAGGTTTACTATGGTGTGAATCTACAAACCCTTGTTTCTGGTTCCATTGAAGGAAAACACAAATGCATGAGTTTCTTGTTTTTGTATGTTATTTAGTCATTTTAAAGAGCAATCACAGTGAAAATGAATCCGTTTTTTGAGTTTCTCATTTAGCATTACAGTCCTTTGGAGTAGTTTCCAAATGTCAAAGAATGAGGTAAATTCTCTCTTTCCCTTTCTTTCCCTTTTTCTCACCCTGAACAGAAACTAAAAACAAAATCAACTAAACAAACCAAAAAACCCAGGGAGGATTTAAGATAGGCAAAGATAAGAGATTACTTTTAGGATTGGAACATTGTTGACTAAGAGGTAACTGATTTAATTATCATGGGGAAAAGAGAAATGGAGAGAAAGAACTAGTTTTTCAGAAATTTGTTTTTTGTTTTGTTTTGTTTTGTTTTGTAAACATATTAAGGAGCCAATGAGTATCTGGTTAATGTATTGGCTGAAGAGCTGAGTTTTAGAGGTGGAAGGTCGTGGATGGGTGTATGTACCTCTCCAAGTGGTAGGGAGAAACTGGTCTACACTTGGGGAAATACCTACTAACAGAGTGTTGGGGGTGGGGGGATGAAGAATAGGCCATAAAGGAGCCAGGAGTACTGGGAAAGAAGGAAGGGGACCAGAGTCCAGGAGTCACAGTGGAGGCCATGGAGAGAATGTTCTGAGACATAATGAGTCTGCAGTGGGATTTCAAAGGGTGAGAGCTGTCTGAGGATGATAGGATTCAATTTTGGAATTGCGACTCCTGAGACAAGAATTTTGGTGAGATAGAGGGGATAAGAGCCAGCTAACAGGAGGAGGGAAGCCAGATCATGGCAGGAATGAAAAAAGGTATGATACACTTGAGGGAAATGGTTTTTTGGTAGTAATTTTGCTTTTGGCTGCTTAGGGATGGATCATCCTGGGCACGCTCATAAAACGTAAGTAAAGGCCAATGGCAAGGGAAAGGCTGCAGATGCTAGGGAAAGGTGATGTGTGTGTGTGCGCCTGGGGGGGGGGGGATGTTGGGAAGAGTATCTCAGACCAAGGGTGAGTGGGAGGTTTGGCTGTGAAGGAGGAAGGATGCCATTTTACTTGAGGCAGGGAGGAGAAAGTCATTTGTGGCTTGAGAAACTGGGAAATGTGACAAATGACTGGAGAAGCTGCTTGGGCAATATGATTAAAAATCAATTTACACAAGTGACGCCTGGGTGGCGCAGTCGGTTAAGCGTCCGACTTCAGCCAGGTCACGATCTCGCGGTCCGTGAGTTCGAGCCCCGCGTCAGGCTCTGGGCTGATGGCTCGGAGCCTGGAGCCTGTTTCCGATTCTGTGTCTCCCTCTCTCTGCCCCTCCCCCATTCATGCTCTGTCTCTCTCTGTCCCAAAAATAAATAAACGTTGAAAAAAAAAATTTTAAAATCAATTTACACAAAAGTTCAAGTAGGAATCCAGTGAGATTAAGTAGAATAGGGTTATCCTGCACCTAGTTGGAAGATTTTCATGATTTTCCCAAAAAACTGCATGAGCCTCCAGCTAAGAGGATCAAAGGTGGGGCTAACCCCAGGTTGGGCATCTACTTGGCAGAAGAGAGAAAAAACAAACTGGGAAGTCAAACAGGTGCACAAAATATGGAAAAGAGTGAAGAAATGGATGAATTTGGAGACTGGGCTAGGTGTTTTAGTTAGTTGACTCAGTCCTTTCCTTCTCTCCCCACTTCTCTCCCTCTCTCCATTTTCCTTCCCTTCCCTTCTCTTCCCTTCCCTTCCCTTCTCTTCCCTTCCCTTCCCTCCCCTCCCCTCCCCTCCCCTCCCCTCCCCTCCCCTTCCCTTCCCCTCCTGTCTCTCCTTCCTTCCTTCCCTCCCTCTTCTCTCTCTCTCTCTCTCTCTCTCTTTCTTTCTTTCTTTCTTTCTTTTTCTTTCTTTCTTTCTTTCTTTCTTTCTTTCTTTCTTTCTTTCTTTCTTTCTTTCTTTCTTTCTTTCTTCTCATTCATTCATTCATTCATTCAAACAGATATTTACTGAGTCCTTTCTGTCTTCTAGGCATTGTGCTAGGCACCAGCTAAGAAAAGCAGCCCTTAGCTCAAGAATTTGCAGAGGGAAGGAGATACGTCCTTAGTACATTTTTCACCAACGTCATGTCAGCAACACTCATCTATCTCATAAACATGTGTCATGTATTATGTGTATAATGCATGTGTTTATGATACATATGCAAAATAGCATTATTCATGTTTGTGTTATCTCTCACATTAATTCATCTCATCTTTTCGCACAGTGGGTACCTGATATAGGATACTATATATAGGTCCTCAGTATTTTCATTTCAAAACCTTCCTACTTCCTCCTTCAGACCAACTGCTGTGTATCTAAGAACGCTGTTCGGCAAGAGTGTTGCTGTTACACAGCAAATAACCACGGTAGATGAGCCCGGATGAAGGGACCCTTCTATAAAATACCAAGGGGTGGGGGAGAATGAGGAGATGTCCTGAAATTGGAAATGGTGTTTTGAGCAGAGAAAAGTAATTCAACTCTGGTGTGTGGTCGTCTATGCCTACGGATCAGTATTCCTTTATTGAAAGGGAGAAGAAAAAATCATCTTTTACCCGAGAAAACAGGATTCAAACATCTGATGGGATTAACTTTGGAGCCGTTATTCGGTGGAGAGAAAGTGAGTGAGGGAGTGAGCGCTTTGGAGCTGCATAGTACAGAGGCTGCAAAAGGCTCCTGAAAAGCGAGATTTTGAGGAAGCCTTCCAGGTTTTCTAGAAAGTTGGATTTGAATTTCGTCTTTCAGAATGTGTATTTTACTGTCCTGCAGGTATTCGAGAAGTTTGCAGCTCTGCATCGGTCTTGAATGCACGTCTAGGCAGATGTTTTCCCATGTGATTGTTGACGTGTGAGCCTTGCTATAGCCCAGGCATAACAGGTCCAGGGAGCGTCAGGCTGGGCTCAGGCCTCCAGCTCTGGAACTAATGCTTGACGCTCTCACTGCACCTGCAGCTTTATGGCGACTGTTCCTTTTGGTGCCATTTGTCCAACTCACATTTATAGGACGCGTCATACGCAGGTTCTGAAACCAAACTGCCCGTGAATGAACATCAGCTCTGTCACGTAACGTCTGTGCCTGAATGACCGTGAGCAAGACAATCTCTCTATGCTTGAATCACATCATCTTTACCATGGGGATAAAAGGACATCTCCCCATGGGTTTGTTATGAGAATAAAAAGGGCTAATATTTGTTAAACATGTAGAGTGCTAATATTTTAAAATCCTTTTAAACTCTATGGGGCACCCCTGTCAGTTAAGCCACTGACTCTTGATTTCGGCTCAGGTGATGATCTCACAGTTTGTGAGTTGGAGGCTGCATCGGGCTCTGTGCTGGCAGTGTGAACCCTGCTTGGGGTTCTCTCCCTGCATCTCTCTCTCTGTATTTCTCTCCAAAATAAATAAGTAAACTTGAAAAAAAAAGTAAAGTACTTTTAAATCATAATACTTTTAAATACTCTGAATTATAATCACTCTTTATATTTATACATTAAAATAAAAGTTTTGTCTTAGCTGAAATTATTGTTTTTAAGACTAGGAGAAGAATCTTGATTGGTAATGGGAAATTTTCAATAGATGTTTTTCAAGGAACGTTTGAGACTGATTGGGTTCAAAATGAAACTACTCATATTCTTCTAGAAGCAACCACTTTCTTGGTTAGCATAGAGCATCCTGAAACAAACAAACACGGGATGCAACCATTGTGTTGAAAATGCTCATGCAAAACCAGGGAAAAGAGAGAAAGTATAATGATAATTTGTATCTTTAGGTTTCATCTTCTAGGGTGATTAAAAATTTCTTGAATCTTCCATACTTTTATGTGGTGGATATATCCTATACTCCCCACCAGGCTGCAATTTTTTTCTGGACACAACACGCAGGGAGCATAACAGTAAGAGGCTGATTCTTTCTGTATGAACTGATTAACTTAACAGCGTAGGAAAAACAAATATATGCAAACAACATTTAAATATGCCAATGCAAAGAGACAAATAACATCATTCAAAGAAAGGTCCCGCCTTGCTCTCGAGGTGACAGCTGGCTCCCGCAGAAAAATTGCGCAACCCTATCCTGCTGATACCAGACAGGTATCTACTATCAAAATACAAGTGGTAGAAACCTTGAGTGATGTAGTCCAGAGAAGGCTCTGAGACTGTCCTTCTAAAACATTTAATAAAGAAATTTGGAGATGGAGATAGTCTGAATTATTTATCATTCAACAGAATGAAAGTAGGTAGAACTCTACCCATCTTAGTTTTGTGTGTTTTCTAATCTGATCATCGTAGACAAATGTGAGGAAGATTGTTCATGAAATGCATAACACACAGGGGGAGGAGACGTTTGGGGAGATGACAGCAGTTTTTAACACAGTATGAAAGAAGCTGGCAAAGAAGACCAGGAGGTCTGTTGACTGTGAAAACCACTGCAGAAAGCAAACTGAGCTTGTTGTAAAAAAAAATATCAGCCAGAGAAACAAGCGAGTTCAATAAAGTTGTGGCCGAGAAGGATTTAAGACATGTTTTTCTAGTCAGCAAAATTAATAGCGTTTTTTTATTTTGCCATTTTAATACCAGAGACACCTGAAAAAAAGCAAGGGTGCTGGGTCCTATAAAAAGCCATTCTAAAAATTGGCTCAAGTCGTCTTCGCATGCTGGGCAGATAAAACTAGATGAGTGAAACACCAGCCTCTCATTTATCCGTGTGCTCAGCAAACATCATTGTGTGCATGTTGTCAGGCGCCGTTCCGGTTTAGGTGCGTGAAGATGGGCAAAAGCTCCTACAGCCATTGTCCTCGTGAAGCCAAGATGGCTATCAACAGCCGTCACACAGCTATGGCTGCAGACAGACCACAAGGGCAAGTGTTATGAGCCCACTTAGCAGAAAGACCTCTGAGGCTCAGAGGATGCTCTCTGAGGAAGTTGGTAGGATTTACCTACATCCAGTGGAGCGAGAGTGAGAAATGGGGGTGGAGAACCTTCCAGACAGGGGGAATTGCTGGTACGATGGCTCCGTGACGTAAAGAAGGGTGAGTGTGAAGAACTGAGAGAAGGTGAATGTGGTGGACTCGGGTGAGGCAACAGGAGGCTGGCGAGCCACGAGGGGTCCGGGCCAGACAGCACAAGGTAGAGGGTACCCTGAGGATTTCAGTTTTGATCCTGATCCCGATGGGAAGCTTAAAGAGATGGAGGCAGGAGATGTCATATTTGTGTTTTGACAGCTCTAGTCTGGCTACAGCTTGGACCCCCCCCCCCCACCCCGGGAACTACTCCAGCAGCAAGAGTAAGAGAACCATAAAAACCAAGGACACCCTTGCGGATGAAGGATATGAAAAGGATTCAGGTGAACTTGAGGAGATGTGATGTACAGCGACCAACAGATAATGGCACATACACGCTGAATACGCAGGAGTTTCAGAGTTGTCAATTCCACGGTGGTGAGTTCCAGAATTTACCTTCACACAACTGCTCTGAAGTTCCAAAGCCTAAATTTGTTACCTGTCACAAGGACAAATGCTAGCACTAAAATGGCAAGCGAGATACAAACAAATGCTGTTGATTTTGCTGATTAGAATAAGATTACTTCTCAGTCGCAACCTCATTGGACTCATTTGTTCCACTTGAGGATATTTTTTGATAAGAAGCTCAGTCTGCTAATTTGGGCTGTTACCATGCTTCCTTCCCGTTCCATGTAAGGTGGTAGCATTGAGATGGAAGCTTTGAACTCAATAGGCAAAACGAAAGAATTTAAATAACACGCTGAACTTTGAGCGATTTCTGATAGAAACAGATCTTCAGGTTTCATGATATTTGAGGCTCTGAAAAATGTTATCGTAAGGTATCTCACTACGTTACAAGATGTCTTTGAAATACGTTTCTGCCGGAAATGAAGTGAAAATGTAGACAGCACACAGACCCTGCTGACCAGCTCCAACACAAACATTTTATCCGATGTAAAGAATGCGAGCACTTGGGTGTTATGAACGACCCGACTACATCCCAATTTTTGACTACTCATCTTTGAAACTTCCATTAGTTTCTTCCGAGAGTACGACGTTAAACATATTCCATTCCAGTGTATTTTCCTTTCACAACTCTTCCTTTCACAACAGAAGGATAACATGGAGATTTTTTCTTTTTTTTTCTTTTTTTTTTTAATGTTTATTTTTGAGACAGAGAGAGACAGAGCATGAAGGGGGGAGGGTCAGAGAGAGGGAGACACAGAATCTGAAGCAGGCTCCAGGCTCTGAGCTGTCAGCACAGAGCCCGACGCGGGGCTTGAACTCACGGACCGCGACATCATGACCTGAGCCGAAGTCAGCCACTTAACCGACTGAGCCACACAGGAGCCCCAACGTGGAGACTTTTTAAATGTTCCCAGTACATCTCATAGTTTTTACTAATAAAAGCGGAAGTTCATTTTATAAGTTAGTGACCCTAAACGTTTCTGATAGAAAGCTAAATACAACTGAGTACACCATGTATCATTTGAAGAAGGCAGAGCATAAGTAAATGCCGCATACGTAAACGTAACACGAACAGGTACCTATCCAGATCCACTCTACTTCCAGAACAGCCAGAAAATATTCTCCTCTTTCATATTTAAATTGCTAAAAGTGTCTTAGTTTCACTGTCCTCCTCTCCACCCTCACCCCCATTATTAAACTTTTGCTGGCTGGAAATATTTTAGTACAGACATCAAAATATTCACTTTCTTGTAAGGAAAACAAATACAAAGTAAAACATTTGGGTTATTTATTTATTTATTTGGTAAAAACATATTCTAGCTTCTTAAAGAAAAAAACATGTCTCTTAGAATCCTGATTCTGCATTTTCTTTCTGACCCATTGTTAATCTTTAGAGTGATTGCTTTTTTTTTCTTCCCAAAGCTATAGCTTATATCCAATGGGTTTTTTCCTTCATTACTAATAACACATTCAAAGAATGAAATGTATGATAGGGATTTATTATTGTTACGTTCGCTTACAGTGGGATACGATAACTGGACAGAAAGAATAGTAGCAAAGAATCGGTCCCCTCTATAGAAGGTGCCTATATTTTAGACTCCCAGTTCCATGACCTACACAGGGCCTGGAATGTTTCTGAATTAATTTATTATTAATGCATCATATTCATAAGAGTGTGACCACGAAGGTATTCGAATCACAATGCATTCTGATACAGATAGTAACCTCTACTACTCCAAATCATGTAAGTGAGAAAGCATTTCTGTGATCTTCAAAAATCAGCTCCCTCTGTGGCATACTGTCCACAGAATACTCCCCTGTCATGAAATGCTCAAAACAAACACACAAACACATGAACAAGCCTTTTCACCAGATTCCAGGTAGAAGAACGTGCTGAGATACAATTTTCTATGCACAGGGGGCCGATGATCGGTCGCACACACTTAAACTCACTGGTGCCAGAAACCAGAAGGGGCCAGTCAGAAATTCCTCCCTGTGATATAATCTATGCTCACAATTTGTCTGATAATCAGGGTAGTTCTAGATCTTTTTTGACAAGAAAGCCCAAATGTGTCTGTGTCCAGGGTGGAAGGATGGGAGGTAAAATCTATCCTAATTCTATTGAGGCAAACTCGAAAGCAAACGGTCTTAAGTCAACATTTACCCTCTGCATGCATTCTAAGATCCATCAAGCTTCACCAAAGATGAAATATTAAAGAATACGTAGCAGCCGCCCCAAATCCCAAGTTTTTAAAAAACACAGCTGTTTGGGATCTTCAAATGCCTCCATGATGCAGGGAGTGGATCACAGCCATTGGTAAGTGGAAGCTGGAGGAAAAAAAGTTAAAAAGAGAAACATTTTCTTCCTTAAATAAATGCAAGTGAAGAGGAACTTTCATGGCATGCTTTCACTGCTATTTCAAAGCTTCAAATAGGCTAAGACAAATAAACCACCTCATTTTGACCTAGATTACTATTTAAACAAAGGTACATATTCTTAATTTACATGAAAAGCAATTAGGTCTGCTGCTGACAGCACTGTGAAAAATGCATCTGCTTAGGGCACGCTTTTATATTTGGAAAAAAAAAAAGAAAAAGCTGGAAAAGAGTATTTTTGTTTTGTTTTGTTGTTTGTTTATTCTTTTGTTTTTGTTTTCTTCTGGTCAGTATCGTCTTTGGTCCAGAAATGGTATTAGTATTTCTAAACTGGTTTGAGTGAAGAATTATTATTGCTGTTTATACATGTTTAAAGTATGTTGGAAATTATTTTCTGATTCACACTCTGAGCCCAAATTTTGATATTCCATGCTGTGTTTGATAGTTAAAAAATGGCTAGAAAATGGGAACATCGTTTTCCTTCTCTGGAATGCTTTGTGAACAAAGTAGACTTAGAAGAAGAAAAAACAAAACAAAACAAATTGGGAAGAGTGTGGTAGGAATTATATTCATATTTCTATGTATTAAAATATGAATTTGTTAGTGTAAACATGTTTTTAGAGTATGTGTATTCATCTATGGAGACAAATGTTTAGGAATTCAATATGTGGCCCTTTTTCTCTCTTTTCTTTTAGAGCTTTTTTTGCTTGTTAGAAAGATGATACATCTTCTTTTCAGTAAGTAAACGCGTAAGAGGGAAAGCAAAAGAATGACTACTCAACATTTTGATATCACATTGTCTTTTTTTTTTTTTTTAGTTTAGTTTATTTTTGAGAGACAGAGAAAGAGAGAGAGGGAGAGTGGCAAGGGAAGGGGTGCAGAGAAAGGGAGACAGGATCTGACGCAGGTTCTGTGCTGACAGCAGAGAGCCTGATGTGGGGCTCAAACTCACTGTGAGATCATGACCTGAGCCCAAGACGGACACTTAACCGAGCGCGCCACCCAGGCGCCCCAATATTACGTTTTCTCACTTAAATTTATTCATTCATCAAATATTCATCGTTCACCTATTGTCTGCTAGAATATTCCTAGGTGATAGGGTCACGGTGGCGAACAAGGCCACGGAATCCAGGAGACCATGAAACCAGCAGATAAATACAAGGTAATTACAAATTTTGCCAAGTGCTTTCAGGGAGAAGAATGACGTTCTGTGGGCGGGTGTGATAGAACATCTATTCTAATCTTGGGTGCATTTTCAAGTTTTTCTGTGGAAGTCTGAGTGAGATGCGTCGAGTAAGAAGCGCCGAGGGGAAGGAGGGATGGGGAGAGGAAGAGGAAAGGCTTGCGCGAAGGTCACGAAATGGAGGCTGCTCTGCTGTCGGGAACCAACCGGTGAGGAGGCCATGGTGTGAGGAGAAGCTGGACTCATAGCTTGAGAATCGCTGTGATGCCGTGGAATTATTTTTGTCTGCTATCCCAGAAGTGACGGAATCTACTGGAGGCTTTGCAAGTTGGCAAATAGGATGATTCAATTCAAATGATCAATTGAAACTATTACTTTTTTTTCAAGCTTATTTATTTGGTGGGGGGGGGGGGTGAGAGACAGAGAGACACAGAGACACAGAGAGAAAGAGGTGGCGAGAGAGAGGCAGAGAGAGTTCCAAGTAGGCTCTGCACTGTCAGCACAGAGCTTGCGGGAGGCTCAATCCTACAACTGAACCATGAGATCATGACCTGAGCCTATGTAATAAAAAAAAAAAAAATTTTTTTAATGTTTATTCATTTTTGAAAGAGAGAGACAGAGAGAGAGTGCATGAGTGAGGGAGGGGCAGAGGGGGATGGAGACACAGAATCTGCCGCGGGATCCAGGCTCTGAGCACAGAACATGGCGGGCATGAACCCACACCCCTGGAGATCGTGACCTGAGCCCAAGTGGGACGCTTAACCAACTGAGCCACCAGGGGCCCTATTGAGCCTATTTAATTTTTACGTCTTAACCTTGGCTTTATCCTCTCCGAACAGAATGGGTACACATGAGGAAGACGTTTCAGTGAAAAACATGGGCACTGCTCTAACTAGTTGATCTGGAGGTCTTGGCGATAAAAGGTAGAGCGAAGAGATTGTACAATGAAGGGGGAGGCGTCCACGTGGTGAACTGTGGCTGGTCCTCAACACCTCATCTTCTTCCCTCGTGTTCGACATGAGAAGCCCAGGGGGAGAAGCAGTTTTTGCCAGAGGCCCCAGAACCAAGGAACCAGCCCATGTGCCATGGGCAGGCGGGCGAACATGACTCAGAGGGGTTTTTCCTCTATGTTCAGTTCCACACGAATCTGGAGGGAGGAGGGCAGATCTCCAAACCAGGGCGGGGGTGGCCGCCAGTAGGGCACCAGGGTGCTGGGCAGCGAAGGAAACACCAGACATCCACGGAAAGGATTACACCGTGAGAGTAGTTTGCCAAGTGCAAAGGGAACGAACCATCACTATTATCATTAACCCGGTAATCGGCTTGGGCAATGAGACAAGTAAATCCAAACAGGGTAGTTCTATGAGCTTGCTTCCTGTAGCCCTTGCTGAAATACAACTCGACATCATTTGCTTTTGGCAGTCTTGGGAGGTTGCGGATGTCTGTATCTTGATCTGAACATGGCCACTTACCCGGTGGGTGATCCCAGGGAACTTTCTTAGTCTTTTACCATAAAATTAGCCATCAAGTCCTCACAGGATTGCTGTAGAGTTGAATGGGATAATATACACTGTCTGGCACAAGAGGAGGGCTTAGCAAACACTAGCTATCCTTGTATCTCAAGATCTGCAGTAAAATGTGACTTCTGTGTTTTTTGGTTTCTACGTCTATGCAATAGGAAGCAACAAAGCGTTAAATCGATCTTATATATAAAGCGTGTAGAGTCTTAAAGGGAACACTGCTTTATCAATGTGAAGTATTAGGAACGACGTAACGGAAGATTTCAGCTAAGCTGGATAAATATTATTCTCATCACAAAGGTCAGAGTGATGTTGGCGACTCAAGTGACTTGTCAGAGAATGTCCAAGTTTGAGACTGGGAGGCTGACTTTCCTAGCTTGTAAGAGGACCCAGGACCGAGAGATAAAGGCTCTCTGAAGCAAAACATCCCCGCCCATTCAAATCACTTTAAACATTCCAAATGATTACAGTTCAGCCCATTTCCCCCCATTCAGCTCACATCTCTGACTTTAGCAAATAGTTGAGAAAAAAAAATACTACAAGTTTGTGAGACTGTGGCATTGGCTAACCAGGGTGGATGGCTGCGGAGGCTGAAGGGTTAAGGATTCTCTTTGCATCCATTCACCAGACGACCAGGAGAAAGTTGGCAAGTCGATCACATACCGCATACATTAATTAATATTGAAAAGCGAAAGAGTCATCCCATACTAGAATAGAAATAAATGGTCATTTATCTGGGTATACAAACCAAACAACTACTCATTCAGAATTAGATGTCCCCTAACTCCAAATGTTCATAACACCGTTTCCAGCTCTTGTGAAGTATACAACGTATTTTCTTGCCTCACCATAAATTTCTTACGGTTTGCATTATCATTTGATATAATATCATAAGCTCCTTAGCTCACTCAGAAGCTTTAAGACCTTTGTTCTGTTTTCTCTTCCTCTAAGGACATCACGAATAAATCATAAAGTGTGCCTTTAGTTTGTAAAAAAGCAAGAGAAAATCATCTATTCAATCTCTCTGAAAATGTCCACGGGCTCATAAGAAGTTCCAGTTGGGTCGCTGATGGAATTTTGTTATGCAGATTAACGCTACGATAATTTATGGGATTCTGCCACTCCCTTCATATGGTCCTCATGCAGAGCATGTAATAACTAGAAGAAAAATGCCTCAAAAAGCCTGCATCATTATTTAATTCCGTGGGACCGCACTTCTTAGGCTCTTATCTGAAGAAATCTGTGTGTGTGTGTCTGGATTTTATATGTTGCCACAATTAAACTTGTTAACAATGAGTTTGTAGTGAAGAAACGAGTCTCGGAAATCACATTCTCCTTTCAAAACAGAACAGGCTAAATACTGCATCCCGTCGTAAACACTGCTACCTCTTTCAATACGAATCTTTCCAACACTCATCTTAACTGCTGTGAAGAACTCAGTCCAGGAAAAAGTCCGTTATTATACATACCAGGACGTGAATTTTCACTAAGTGTGCTAGAAGATTAAAAACAGATAAAGCTCTCCACCAATGAAGGTTTGTAATCCACCAGACTTCCTGCTTTGCTCATACCCATACGTGGGCAGGGGTGGGGCGAGGCAGAGCTTGGGCAGGAGTGCCAGCCAGAGCCGGAGGCCAGGGCCCTGGACGAGGATGCCAGCGGTGGACCCTGGCAAGGGGAAAAGGATCTAGGGAAGCAGGACGGGCCATGAGGGAGATTAGCCGAAGGCAGCTAATTGCAAAACTTGCTCTCTGGCTTATATCTAAAATCCGCAGGCCGCCTAATTTTGCATACCGTCTTGTCTACGTTTGGCACACGTACGAAATAGGAGGCACACAATGAGGGCAAATTGGGAGGATTTTGTGATGTTGGTCAACGAATTCCTGACAACATCCAGAAAAAACCATAAATGGCCTAAATTATAAGCGCCATGTTTTATATTTTCAATTGTTTTGAACTGTAGGTTAATTCACACACTGACATGAAACATTATTTTTTCACATAAAACCAATACATGCTGGGAACAAATCTGAAATAATGATTAATAACAAATTCCAAAAGAATTTTTTAAGTTTATTTATTTATTTTTGAGAGTGGGGGGAAGCGCGAGTGAGAGAGAGAGAGAGAGAGAGAGAGAGAGAGAGAATCAGAATCCCTGGCAGACTGCACTGTCAGGGGAGAGCCTGATGCGTGGCTCGGACTCATGAACCATGAGATCATGACCTGAACGAGATCAAGAGACAGAGGCTTAACCAACTGAGTCACTCAGGGGCCCCTCAAGATAATTTTGAAAAGAAACAAAGTATCTACTTTTTGTATGCTAATGACCTACGTTCATTGCAAAAAAAAAAATAATTTTTAGTTGATGCTATTGTTCTTTGAAGATATTATGAGTATCCTTTGGGCTCGATCATGTATTTCTTTTTTTTTTTTAATGTTTATTTTTAAGAAAGAGAGAGAGAAAAAGACAGAGCATGAACAGGGGATGAACAGAGGGAGAGGGAGACACAGAATCTGAAGCAGGCTCCGGGCTCCGAGCTGTCAGCACAGAGCCTAATGTGGGACTTGAACTCACAAGCTGTGAGATCATGACCTGAGCTGAAGCCAGACACTTGAGCAATGGAACCACCCAGGTGACCCCTCAATCATATATTTCTAATGCTCTGTGAGGCAAGTAGAAGTTGCCTGTGGAGAATGTTAGAGACATAAGCTTGGCCAGTGGATCTTATCACACTCTCTAGTTAGACCTCAATGCTATAATTGCTCTCAGGTCCCCCTGAAGTCAACCAAGAGTCTTCCCATAGACCACACAGACCAGACTCAAAGACCTTTGTGGGGACATCAGTGGGGCTGTTATGAAACCTGCCTTTACAAATACGGTGTTACTAGGTAAAAATCTAAAAACAAAACCATGCCATGCTAACAAGGCAATAAGCACAAATACTGTGGTACTAAGAGGGGGTTTAGAATTAAGTACATTTTTGTAAATAGGACAAAGGGTTTTATTGCCAGGAAAACTTCCCTGGATCAGATAACCTCAAGTATCTTGACTGTAGCACCAGAAACTTGAGAGATTCAAGGTCATAGAGAAAGAAACATCGAAGAATGGATGGAATAATAATACGTTTTATATAGCACATTTCTACAGTCCCTTATTTATCTCCATCATCTGTATAATATCACATGGGAGTATAAATGTCTCAGAAACAGGGGGAAAAGAAAAACATACCCCACAGTAAATTGAGTCATCAGAGAGGGATCTTTAGCCACTCAGGTATTTTAAGTGGCTGAAAATATCAGGCTTCCGAAATAATCAATAAAGACTAACTGCTTTATGAAACCATCACTGATACAAGCAGAGGAATATCCAAGGTTTTTAAAGAACAAACTCAAAAGTTTTTAAGATAATGGCAATTTTCTCTAACATATTAGGGGCAAACTATGATGAAAACGGCCATCTTAAAATGTGACAATTATCAATTACCAAAGCAAAACAATGAAATTGCGGCGGTTTTCGAGCACCTGCACAAGAAACCACTGTGTGTGGTGCCCGCTGCCATTTTATGAATCTAGTAGGGAGTCCAAACGGAGGAAAAACAAAGATGTTCAGGATGCTATTTTTAAGTGTGACTTTTCTAGCTCCCCCTGCTATTAACATTCTAACAAGAGGTAAGGGGATTTAAGGACTCTGAGACCACCTGGCTGCCATTATGTAGAGTTGAGTCCTCAGTCATTGCCGACAACTAAATGGCCTTTGCCGGAGGGTGGGGGCAGCGAGAGGTGGTCCCAGTGGAGACCTGTGCCAATACAGCCAGGATTGGCTTGTTTGGCTTGATGAACTTTCCCGTTAATTAAACATTTTGTTAATCTCTCTGCATGTCAGTTGGAGAGGCTGACCCCTCTGAGATGGGGCTCTGGTCCCAGGGCCTGTCCTCTGGAGCTCAGAGACTTCTACAAAGCCTACAGCCCCCGGGCGCACCTCATTAGGACAGGCTGCCTGGAGTTTAGTGAGGCTAAATGCTTCCCCGGTGCCCCATCCACACGGCTGCAGACTATTTGTTTTGTTTCTCATCTCAGGATCAGCTTGCCTGTGCCTTCCAACATGACAATTAGCTAATTTAATAAATCTAATTTAGTCTAATGTGCTGCTGTGAGAACCGTAGGAGGGGCCCTCTCGTCATCTCCAGGTCCTTTCTCTCTCTGCTCGCCTCCTCCTTTCCTCACAAAATCTCCATTTTCATAACACATTTCCGGAGAGAAAATGGTCCTATCTCAATTCCGAAATGGCAAATAAATTCCAGTTTTTGAGCCAGCCTAGATTGAGTGGCGGTGCCCGCCTCGGTGGCTGTGGTGAGGATGGTGAAGTCTAGGCCTTTGGGAAAGAGTTTTTTGATTGATTGGTGATGTCCCCCGTACGTCGAGAATGGAGGCCATATGTTTGCTGACCCAGCTGTATTCAATAGAGCAGGAGGTTAATGGCAGATAGCTGCACAGTATGTTAGCATATTAGCTCACAATTCTACTAATATTAGGGTAACCAAGTTTTTTCCAAATTATGCATAGAATACTTGACTCACAGAGAAAGGTTAGGTCTTTCATTAAAATGAAAATGTAATTGTAGACAAGATTTGACTTATGCTGGTCAAATTCAGAGTGCTCAGTTAATTGTATCTATGTTGTTCATAGATGATGATGCAACAGATTCTCCCTGAGCCTCATAGCTTTTCTTCCCAGAGGTGTTGCTTTCAGCTCTGGACTGGTCCCTAGAAGTCTTGGAGCTGCTGACTTTAGCAGCAGAGAGAGAGAGGCCGGGAGTAATGTGGCCCAGAAGAACAAGGGACGGGAGTAAAAAAGAAGGAAAATACGCTCGAACAAGGAAAAGTGTTTGATGAATCCGAAGGAATAACACTGATACTCTTCCGTAACTGGAACCTTCTCTCCGATGGCAGCTGCAACGTGCACACAACAAAGGTAATACAGACGGGTAAGATGAGAGACGAGGACTGCCCAAGAAAACTGGTTTGGAGGAAGGCACTTATTTGACTCTAGCATATCTGCCAAGATCCATGTTATTATTGCAGTCATGCATTGGATCCTTATACGTTACTTCAAAAAGAAACAGAAATTTGCAAATTGTA
Source organism: Leopardus geoffroyi (assembly GCF_018350155.1). Lineage (NCBI taxonomy): Eukaryota > Metazoa > Chordata > Mammalia > Carnivora > Felidae > Leopardus > Leopardus geoffroyi. Next base: position 12,966,024 of record NC_059327.1, on the reverse strand, counting down.
TATCCGAGAAGGCATTAATATCCAAAATACATAAGTAACTCGTACAACTCAATAGCAAAAAGCAATCCGATTTCAAAATGGGCAGAAGATCTGAATAGAAAGTTTTCAAAGAAGACATCCAGATGGCCAACAGGTACATGACAAGATGCCCCACATCATTCATCATCAGAGAGATGAAAATCTAAAGCACAATGAGATATCACCTCCCATGTGTTAGGATGACTATTAACAAAGAGGCAAGAAACAACCAGTGCTGATGAGGATGTGGAGAAAAGGGAACCCTCATACAGTGTGGCTGGGAATGTAAATGGGGGTCCCCACTATGGGAAACACTATGGGGGTTCATCAAAATAGAAGGGCCACATGGTCCAGCAATTCAGCTTCTGGGTATTTCTCTGAAGAAAATGAAAACCTTAACTCAAAAAGATATCTGCACCCCCACGTTCACTGCAGCATTACGTACAAAAGGCAAGACATGGTGTCCATTAATGGATGAATGGATAAAGGAAATGTGGTGTCTTTACATAATGGGATATGATTTAGCCATAAAAAGAATGAACTTTGCCATTTGTGACAACAAGGATGGACCTTGAGGGCATATGCTAAGTGAAATAAATAATTCAGACAAATACTGTAAAATCTCATTTATATGCTGAGTCTAAAAAGTAGAAAACAAAACAGAAAACCAAGCTCATAGATACAGAGAACAGATTGGTGCCTGCCAGAGGAAAGGGGTGGGGGTGAGTGAAATGGATGAAAGGGGTTTGAAAGTCCAAACTTAGAATTATAAAATGTAAGGTAACAGCACGGTGACTCTAGTCAATAATACTGTAGCGCATGTGTGAAAGTCGCTCAGAGTGTATCTTACAAGTTCTCATCACGAGAAACAAAAATTGTGACTATGCGGTGACAGATGTTAACTAGACTTATTGTGGTGATCTCTTTGCAGTATGTACAACTATTGGGTCATTATGTCATATACCTGCAACCAATACAATGCTATATGTTGATTATACCTCAATTTAAAAAAAAATTGAAAAACCAAACGAAACCAAAGCTTCATTTGAGTATTAGCAGCAATCCGGGATAAGGCAAAGTATGGGGCTCAAGGCTGAGCTAAAAGTGTTTGGATGCTGTTTCCCAACTAAACATACCCATTTATCTCTGCATACCCACCATTTCTTCAACAGGAAAAGTGGAGACATTTGATGTGATGAACCAGTCCATTGGTGGGAGGGTTTTCTGACAGGTGAGAATACCTAAAATGACCATCAAGGTACAAGGTGAGACTTCTTGGGTGATATACTGACTCTGGAGGAAGACACTGTGTACTGGCTAAGGGAAAAAATTTGTGAAAATAAAACAGATTTTCAGGCCAGTCATAAAAATCATTAAAGTTCTATCTCCTTACAGCTAGTCCCAAGATGCTCCAAGTATAACAAAGCTCCTCTACATCCAGGATCATTGTAAGAACAATCCTTAGATGACAGTGAGGGAGCCATGGTGAGCCAGAATGTGTTGTAGGGGGTAAGAAACCACTAAAAGCTTAAAAACTGATCCCCAAAGTGTTATTCAGCACATATTCCTGGGCATGTCCCATGAAATTTGAGTTTATTTCCTGTTGTTTTTTTCTTAGATTTTAGTAAAATTTTTTAGCTTCTGGGATGCCTGGAGGCTTGTGTCTGAAAGCCATGACGTGTCCGATAATTTCACTATCCTTTACGTCTATTCCTTTGGTACAAGACGCATGGTCTTCTGATAATGTGTTCTTCCTATGCCCCACAATTGTGCCGCCCTTTGCTGAAACATGAGCTGATTTCGGAAAGATAAGGAGACATTAATTATCGGCTGGTTAATGAGGATTTGTGTAAAAAAAAAGTCCAGGAGAGGGAAAGTGCCAAAGAAGGAGACGGTATTGTGAAAACATGGGATTGAAAAAGGCCAGGAGGATCATTCTGACTACCTAATCCTACATAACAAATCACCCCAGAAATGGCATAAAACAACCATGTGTTATGTTTGTAGATTCGAAGGGTCAAAAATTTGGAATGGGACAGAGTAGAGATGGCTTGCCTCTGCTCCATGATCTCTGGGGCCTTAACCTGAAGGCTGGAAAGTGGAATAATCCGGAGGCTTGTGATTCACATACTTGGCAGTTGATGATGTCTGTTGACCTTTGGCCTCAGTTCCTCTCTATCTAGGCCTCTCCATGAAGTCTCCTTGGATGGGCTAGGTTTGCATTTCCTCACAAGTCCAGCATCCCCCAATGAGGAGCCAGGTAAGAGCACCGTTCCTTTAAAATGTCCTCCTTTGAAAGTCACACAACATTGCTTCCAACTGAGTCTACTATTTGCAATAGCCACATGCCTGTTCAAGTTCAAAGAAAGGTGAATAGACCCCACCTCTTAAGGAAGAATGGCAAGGTTCTAGAATGGCATGGGATTTAGGAAATGTGTGAGGAAAATCACGTAAACCTGGTTATGGAAAGTGAGACAGAGGGTGGTATAAAATATGACCCCCAATATCTGGTGTTTGCAACTATGAGGATAGCGCTGAGGAAGGGGAAAAGTGGAAAAACGTACAGGGCTTGAAGGAGATGATCACGAGCTCAGTTTTGAGCCTCAGAGAGATAAGAATCGGACACGTTCAAGTGCAAAGTTGGATACGGGGGCTAGGCTTCCAAGAAGGGGTCAGGGCTGGAGTTATGTGTCTGAGACATCCAGGTATAGGTAGTAATTGTGGCAACTGGCATGGATAATATTGTCTTGAGAGAGTGTAAACATTTTTTTTTTAATGTTTACTTTTCTGAGAGAGAGTGGGCAGAGGGGCAGAGAGAGAGAGAGAGAGAGAGAGAATCCAAGCACTCCCTGCACTGTCAGCATAGAACCCAGTATGGGGCTCAATCTCATGAACCGTGAAACCATAACCTAAGCCGAAATCAAGAGTCAGATGCTCAACCGACTGAGGTGCCCTGAGGGAGTGTAAACATTTACTATAGGACGTCAGCTGAACACCTTAAGACAGTTCTATGAAGCGGCTAGAAGATGCAGCAGAGAAATAAGAGGGAAACTGAAGACAGTGTCATCGGAGCCAGGGAGGGGAGTGCTGGAGACAGGTTTTGCTGACTGGGGATAATGCATATAGGAGTTCATAGCGCATGAGGTCCAAACACGATCATTGGATTTAATGACTTCTGGGATGGAAGCTCGACTTCTTAGCATGAGATACAGAAACTTGCTTCATAAATTAAAGCGTTTGTTACTGGTTTTAATTTTCTAATATTTTACACTTAGAATAGGAATTATTAAAAAGGTATGAACTTCATAAAGCATATAATACTGTGCCATACGAAACACAGTATTATTTATTCCATAATAGGCCCTAGAAATCTAGTAAGGGAATGTTTCAGTGTAGACTTCCAGGCCTTTCCTCAGGAACTTAATATATACTAGTACTAAGCTTTTCTTTGAAAAGTCAGGTTTTAATTACGTGATTTTAACCTATAGCACTTTGTATAACCCATC